>NW_027518714.1:14071000-14690000 GCF_043159265.1 Tasmannia lanceolata | reverse complement strand
GTTAAGGGACGGTAAGAAGGTGGGCTGATACAAATGAAGATGGATGGTATACTTGAGAGGTTGACAGCAATGTGAAAGAAGTGCAGAATTTTGCACTATTCAGAGCAGCAAACTCACCTGTAATTTGGCTTGCATAGGGGCGGCAGTTGCTGTCTTTCTTGAGCCCTCTCTAATCAAGATTTGAGTGACGATTGTTGGGCTGCTAAGAATTTAGAATTTTGTGAAATTTGGATGGAGCTTTACGCCTAAGATAAGAGCGGCTAGAGGCGCCCTCTTTCTGACGGAGGACTGCGCACAACTTGTTGTGCACAGGGGCATTTAAGTTGCTGTTTGCATAGGTGAAATCAGCTTGTTTGGGCTGCAGGAATTAGGATGTGAAGGCAATGAAGGATATGTATGATTGTGTTGAGGATCTTCTTTGCTGCTCACCCAACTAGCACTTGCCCATCATCAACAAGAGAAATGTGCAAAGGAGGTCTTGGATGGGTCACTTAGATTGTTGGTATGTGGCGCCATGAGAGATTTTGATTTGCTCTATGAAGAAGGCAAAGAAGGATCTTGGCAAAAGCCTTGACTCAGTGAAGAGTATGGATGATAAATGCAAGTACTCTCATCTCTCAGATCAAGACAAGCCTCTGTCAGTGGTGATTAGGCTGTCAAAAGAAGTAAGGATGCAAGTTAAGCCAATAGTTGTTTTGACCAAGAGGTGACAAGATGAGCCACTAATTGCAGAATTTTGAACTAATTGGGCTCCTCAGTCAGTTAGCATCCACCGGGTGATTGAGCCCAGTCCCTTACATTCCATTACAGTTCACAATAACTGCAATTCAACAGCAAACTTTAATTCAAGAGACCATTCAATAGAAGTTCCTGCAAACTTTGAGCTCCATTACCACTACAGTTCTAAGCAAATGCTCCGATGATCAAATTCCAAACGTTAAATCTCCAGTGACCATGTCTCCGAAAACATGAAACCCGTTCTACAGATCACCCCATTTCGCATAAATATCGACGAGAGAACTCCGAACAAAGATGCCGGACTCTAAACCCCTCTCAATTATACTACAAGGGATCTGTTGAAGGGTCCTCAATTCATCGCAGGCTCGTAGAATTGACAAAAAAGTGAACATACTAGGAATTTAGGACTCACCCCTTCTCTATGCGTTTCGAAAAAAAAGTCTCCAAGCGATCAACAATTAAAATTAATTAGTATAAGCTAAAATCACTGTAGTCCGAGAAACAACCTTACGTTCAGACATTTTAACAACGTACTTCCCCTATCAGACCAAACTTCATACATGTTTATGAGATTGTTGATTATAAAGGATTTTGGTATGGATTCTTATGGGAATCCATACGAGAAAAGGTGTTAATGGACGAGTTTGCCTTGTTCAATTGCTCCGAACTTTGCATAGATGTTTACATGTTTATGGTTTAATGGATTTAGAGAGAGAGATTCTGAAATTTTGTTTCTTTGCGGAGAGAGAGGAAACGAAACGAGGGTTACAGGCGGGTGACTGAGATGGAATAGGGATTTTAATAAAAGGGCATTTTCGTCGTTTCAGCACTAGTTTTTTTTAAACTTAGAAGTTAGAACCACTTTTAACCGGTCACAAGTGGGAAACGCGGGTGTCCACATAAGCGTAAATATCAGCTCCCATTGGGGGGCTAGGATCATCCTATGGAAATGATTTTTTGGGCACAACCTATTTACGTTATGGCCCATAACATGGACGGTCTGGATCATCTTATGTTGTGGTCCATAGAGTACTTCTTGAAAAATAAGGCACTATAAGGGCTTTCACAGTATAAAATCTCATATCCATGTTTTCTTCGGAAACTGATTAGCAAGAAAAAGTACAAGTGGGGCCTACTTACCGTCTGTGTAATAATAAACATTCATCCATTGGGTGGGCCATGCTTCGCAAATCTCTCCAGTTTAGAGTAGCTTAACGGTCTGATTTGTTGAGAATTTTCTTATTGCCTCTCAATTTTCTTGCCATGGTCAAATCAGAAGGTCAGGATCGTTTTGACATATGAGATCATCTTAAATAGCGGGCCCGACAGATGACCAGCATGTACCATGAGTTTTTTTTATATGATCAAATCCGTTGATCTGATGGATCATCACAAGTGCATCCAAATGGGTCCAAGCAATCAATGGCTTGCACAAATCCTTAAAAGGCAAAAACAAGTGTCTTTATTCTTTTCGCCATTCATTTCATGCAAACCTTGATTAAATTTGTAATAACTAATAACTACAATCCTCCAATGCTATGTATGCTTAGGGGTTCAACATGGGCCGGGTGAGATCGAGTTGAGGCCAACACCAGCCTAACCCGAGGTAGCATTACCTCAACCCAACCAAACCCAACCCAACTCTCTGTACAACGAGGGAAAACCTAACCCAACCTGCCTCTAAATCTCGCAATCCTAACCTAACCCATCTAACCAGATTTTCCAAAGTCATGTTGGATATGCTCAGGGCAAAAAAAAAAAAAAAATGGAAAAAAAATAATGAACAAAATATATTGAAAATGATGATAAAATTCGGGTTCGGATCGGGTCGACTAGCTAAGCCCTCAACCTGAAATTAAATATATTTGGCTTTTCCCAATTCCCAACCAATTCAAGCTGAAATCGGATTGTTCTTATTAAGCCTAACCCAAGTTGCATCCCTAGGATTATATTAAATGTGGAAAAGGGTAGAAATTAAGTTATAATACAGTTGGGGCTCTTATATATTATATTCCTGGTGGCATCGTTTATATAAAATATTAGAGCATATTAATTATTAGCTAGAAAATAAGTCTATCACCTGATTTTTCTTGAATCCTCACCGCCCCCTATACCACCCTTAAATTTCATTTCTTTTTTAGCGTTTAATTTTGAGAGAGAGAGAGATATATATATATATATATATATGAGAGAGATGATAGAGTTGGGAGTCTTACATTCTTTTGGTTAGAAACATATTTCTATTAATGCCAGTGGTATGAAATATGATTAGGGTGTGTGAATTCTAACACCTGTTTTCTTTCTTATTATCTTTTTCTCTTCCTTCTAAACATTTTCTAAGAAGATACTCTCTTAAATCTTATATCACTAGATTTTTCTATTTTTTTTATTAAATATTAGAAATAAGGGATTAGAAATTACCAGTATGTAGGAACGATGGCGATTCCTGGTCTAGCAATAGGATATAAGAGATTATAAATTTTTGGAGCATTAATTATGAGAGCTCCAACTGTAATTAGCAGCTAAAATTAGAAATTTTGCACTCTAATTGCTAAGGTTGCAACTTCAGGTTTTACCCGACCCGCATCAACCCAACCCAACCCAATCTTGCGTAGGGTCGGGTTTAAAGAAAAAAACCCTGAAACCCAACCTGACTCATGTAGGTACACACTGACTCTCTAAATATCTCGAGTAACATGGAAAATTATTTCCAATATATTGATATAATAGTTTTCATTGGGGTGATCATGTTTAAGAATATCACTCCCCAGACGAGAATTATAGTAATCTTTGCAAGATGATGAGAGTAATAGTAATCTTTGCAAGCCCGCCTTATAGGATTGTTAGGTACCAATCCTAAAACGAGTTCCTATCCGTTGGATCAAGTGCACTAAAAATACAGTGGAGCCCACAATAATCGGGTGATCTACTAGGAATGCAACTTGGGCCGGATTGGGTAGGGTTGAGGCCAACCCTAGCCCAACCGGAGATAGCATTCCATCAAGTCCATCCTTACCCAACCAGGATTGTAAATCCTAACCCAAACCGCCTCAAATCTCTCAACCCTAACCTGACCAGTCTAACCCGTTTTTTCCCAAATTAGGTCCGGGTGGATTGGGATTGGTTGGGTTGGGTTCATGTTAGCCTTGGGAAAAACAACAGAAGAAAAAAAAAAACTTAACCATAAGATTTTGAAAATCATGATAAAATTAGAGGACAGGTGTTGGGTTCAAGTCGGGTTACACAAGGCCTGAACCCTACCCGAACCCCAGATTAAATTGGGTTGGCTTTTCTTAACCCGAGCCAAAATTGAGCCCAACCCAAGTTGCACCCCTGTGATCTATATCATTTCTCTCTATCTCAAAAAGTATATGCAACTATAATCCAAAAAATAGTGAAGATCTACTCATTTCCTCTACGTAGGCATATTGCCAGACTATATAGACCTTGATTTGTTGTGCTCTTTTGATTTGCCTTTGTGATCTGATCCAGATTTGTGTTCACACTTTGATTGGGAAATGAAGAAGAAAACATTTTGAGGCTATTTGACATGGAGATATCAACCCATAAATAAGTTCTTTGGATCCAAAGCTAGAGGAAAGGGCCTAGCATATTGAAATATTAGAAGATTCAATATCCAAGGTTTTCAGTTACTATTTGTTTTGGCAATATTTTTTCCAAGATAGAGATAATGGTCGACGCAAACAAGGAAATAGCAAATCTCAGTCCTCTCCTCCATGACTACCCCATCATGATGTTGACAAGGGAGTTTTAAAACCATTATCTCACTTACTGCTCTTACTAATTCACTTTAAGGGTGTCTTAACCTAGGTAGTCACTTACTTCCTCATTCTATCTAATTATTTGCTTGCTCATCTTATAAGGCTATGTTTCTTTTGACTTCAAAGTGGCCTAAAACAAATTTACTTTGATTTTGAAGTAAAAAAAAAAACCATTTTTCGTCGAAGAAACGGAGCCTCAAATACCAATTTTTCGTCGAGGTTATATTACACTATCAATAATTATGATTCATTTTGGATTCAAATTGCCTCCACAAACACTCCTACAGATTGAAAATAAGTTTATCTTTGCATTTCCTCACTCTGGTTTATTTCTCAAAAAAAAATTTCTTCACTCTGGTTTATAGCATTGTCACATCATAACTACCATAATCTGTTGAAACTCCAATTCTAACCAGGAAACTTCTGTACATTGAAGAGAATATTCATTTCTTCAGATCCAATTTGCTTCTGATCAGAGACGCCCGAATGTGCAAAATAAATATTTTTTCATATGGCATACCTGGTCTTCATTGCACTAGGAACCTTGCAGTTCCTTTCTAATTGGATCCTCCAGTGAATGATGAGCGATAGCTCATCTGAAATTAGTTTGAAGTAGTCCATCCACATTATCTTCTGAATAGAGTGTGTGTGTGGTAGAAGTAGTCTACAAGGAAGAAAGTAGTCCACACGCATATCCTTTCATATCTGAAACCTTGCATTGTGCTTCTAAAGACAATGCTTTTGATGGTCCGAATCCATCTCTCGGAATGGTAACGGCACCGCCTTAACGGCTTTGAACTTTCCCACATTGTTCAGGTGTTCATTCTCCAACCTGTGTAGAACATATCAGTTCATGTTAGAATAATTACCCTTTCTCATACTTGAATGGTGAGTCACAATTGAACTTTGCGAACTCAAATTAGAAAACTAAGAAGTCTTCTGTTTTTCTCTTCTTTTGTTACAATGGAAATTTGTTATGTTGAAAGTACCTGTAAAAATTCCAATGCCCGCGACGAATTATCTCCAATGAAGCCAAGAAGAAATCAAGCAACCGAGAGTTAACCCTCCCAATGTTGGGATGCAGCACAGTTTCAACCCAAGCGACTCTTAGGACGAAATTCAAAGCCTGCAACACATTTTTTTCATTAAGAATTTTGTGCTTGTAGTTGGACAAGACAGAGAGAAACAGAGATACCACCATGTGAAGAAGAGAGTAACTTACAATAGAAACATAGTAGATGCTTTTATTCCTTAAAATTAGCTCATCTCTAAGCCATGGGTTTTTGGATTTTGGGTCGAAAATCGCCCAATCCTTAACAAAATCCCAGTACAACTGATACAAAGTTGCCACTGAGGAAGTAACTATGGCTGTGGCCAACCAAAGTGGTGTTGGTTGCATGGCGTACGTTAACCGGGCGCCTGCTGCGAGCATGGCAGAAACGTACTTTCCCAAGTTAGCAATGTGGTCGATGTTTCCTTCGTCAAACCATCTCCTTGCACACTTAAACCAAAAAGGTAACATGTGAGTAAATGGATGCAATAAACTTAAGAGCAATGGTTCCATGTGAGTAAATGGATGCAATCATCTGAAGAGCCATGAAATTGGAAAGTACGCATGAGTCTTCTTAAGTGAATTACTATGCATCTTTCTCACAGAATGACTATTAGCCAACAATTTTCATTTGTATTGTCATGAAAGGGTGTTTCAGGAATGATTTGAAGTAGCTTTCTAAGAGTCATGCTAGAACAACAGTCCTGCTTCAAAAACACTGTTGTAACATATTTATATGAAACCCTGTTCCTCTATAGACTACTTTGTTAATTAAGCAGAAAATCAAGGGCATTTGAAATTGTTTCTGTTGGTATTTTTGGCATTTTTCATATTCTTCAAAAAAAAAATGAAAATTTTCTGTTTCAGCCTATTGAAGAATTCTGATAATCACAGTGCTTATTATCTTCATAGCTCTGTTTTTTTTTTCTGGCGATTAGGCGAAGATCTTGTCTATCCTTTCATTTGAAAACCAACAAGAAAAAATCTATAAAAATTGAAACAGGGATACTTTTGCCGTTGGAACTTTCTTTTCTCTCATTCGTTTGACTATATCCCTGAACATGAAATTCAACTAGGTGTGAGAAGAGCAACCCCTGGAATATTGATCACTAAAGTTGGTTAACAAGCCTATTAAACCGAGCTATGTTGCATATATTTGTACATGTATTTATGCACGAGAACTATGTCCATGTTCTAATGGTGTGCATATGTGTGTGTGTGTGTGTGTGTGTGTGTGTGTGTGTGTGTGTGTGTGTGTGTGTGTGTGTGTGTGTGTGCGTGTGTGTGTGTGTGTGTGTTTATGTATATGTGATTTCTAGTTCTAATTATGCAAAATCAAATCTATGGTGTTGATTACTAAGCCATGACTGGCATGAGTGTATCAAATAATCAGATAGATATGCATTAAATGAGTGTAAATGTACACAGAAGTTTGTGTTTATACCTGCATAGCGCGCCAATAGTAAGGCATAAATGAGATGACATAAGCAAGTTCCTTGTATAACTTGCTATTGGAGCAGGTTTGATATTGGTGACTTTTGAAGCGTCCTGCAATAAAATAGCAGGCTGTAAACTCCATGTGCCTCAGCAATGGAATCTGCAAGAAATAGAAAAGGAACAAATCTTCATCAGAAGGCAAGCCATGAATCCCATGAAAAATTAAAATATATTCTCTAAGTGTTTTCTTAGTGTGTATTCTTTGAATAAAAGCTGTGTTTGGGTATATGTAAGCTCAAATTTTAGTAGTGAAGTTCACCTGGCTAGTTAGCTGGTCAGCCATGAAAAAATCTACCATTAATACCTGCAATGCATCACCATCCCAATCAGAGTTGAATTCAACTGACGTACTCACACATGATATAGATATTAATCCATGAAAAAGATTAAAAAAATAGAACTTTGCCTTGTAAAATGGTGACAAAATGATGTTGCGTATCACCCGCAAGAAGCAATAACGGGTTGGACGGTAGAAAATGTTGAAGGGGCAGATAAGGAAGCCTGTGAACAACTGAAAATAAAAGAATGTAAATTAGCTTCTAGTTGTAAAGCACTACATCATGCTTAATATAGTCAAATTGAGTTCTTACAGTAACAAACCAGTATAGGCCTATATGGTAATCATTATATGAATTCTAAGTGTAATCATAACATGCTTGAATCATGTGCTTCCTTTGGGTATCTGAGCACAATTATGCTTGATTTCTTAGTGTTACTATTATAGTTTATGTTTCAATATTCTAAGCTTTGGGATCATTGTAACTGAATAGGATGCTATCTTGCTCTATGGGTGTTGGGCCTTTGAAAATATTCAACCCATTTCTTTCTCTATGCATCACTTCAGTCTCGGAAAGGGACTTGGTCGACTTTTGGTCCATTTTCATGTTTCTCCACCTCTGAAATTGACTTTAGCTAATATTGTGTGTGCGTGCATGCACGCGCGCACGCACGTGTGTGTGTCTATCTTTATTCTCTAATTTATTTCTAATCTAGAAAATCGTTGATTAATACCAAAGATTATGACTTCAATGTTGCTATGATTATGTCCTAAAATGGGGAACTAGTTGGTTAAACATAATTAACTCGCAAAATTTCTTGTCATTTGAAGCTGTGAATATAGAATTTTCATAACTTTGAAAAAGTAGAAACAAGTGAGTAAATGAATGAAGAGGAGTAGAATTACCAGGAAGAGAATCCCAGGGATGGCATCGACATGACGCGGTGAGAATCCATTAGATCTTAAGAGGAGGTGGATGACCATAGCCCCCACAACCATGGTCATAAAGGATGTACAAATCAAGAAGGCATCCCTGTACTTTAGGGATGTGGATGGAGAGAAGTCAAAGATAAAGTTATAGTTGATTCTGGTGCTCTTCCACATGAATATATTGCACCCATACAAAAATACATGCAAACTAAGGAGAGCAAACATGCTGCACAAAAACAGCACATGTTAAAACCAAACCAGATCTCTCTTTTTCTTCTTATTCTGTTACACAAAAATAAAATAAAAGAAACATGCAGCGTCACTTGGACGTCATATATTTGGGTTATGAGTTCATCTAAAGCATGTATTAGGAGAAAAACAAATGTGGTATACATGCCAATGAGACCAATAAATTAACTATAATGCAAAACTCATTGTATAAATAATTTCAGATACCCAATTAGTCCAGACACTGATTGACAACATTGTCCGAGTGAAGAATGCTCATAATTGCCTGATCAATAGTTTTCCATTGGGAGATTAATGTTAAGGCTCGTATTTCTTGAGTTCTCAACTTCTATATGTGGCATGTAACTTTACATAGTGTCATTTAGAGAGGTGGGATAATATGAAATAACAAAAAAGGGCTCATCATCAAAAGTTGAGATTGAGAATTTCAATCGAAATTAGACCTTAACTCTTCAGTAGAGAAGAATGAAGGACATCTTATTTCAGTAATAACTAGTTAAGATGTTGAGAAAAATGAAAGCAGGTCAGAGAAGACGCAGGATGTTGAGTAGGGGAACATTAAATTGAGGACTGTCAACATAATTCAACTATGTTAAATGGGTGACATTATGTTCGTAATTATGGAGGAAGAATCAGTACTTAAATAATAGAAGTTGGAGAAGCAGTAGATGTTGAATAGTTTGACCAAAAGGTTGTGCCAAAGATGGAGGAAGGGAAAAATCTTCACGAATATATTAACATTCTCATTCGTATGATAATATGTTGACTACACTGCTATTTGGCAAAGGATATATTAAAGTTAAAAGTCACGAAGACGCTCGCTCTTATAAAGCAAAATTAATAGGAAGCTCAATCATAAGGATTATTCATAGTCAGAATAAGCAAGGAAGGTTGCTCAATAGAGAATTAAAAAGTGTCATGCCTAAAAGGTATACAATATTATCATGGCAAGAAATTTGGCCACTTAAAGTAAACTATCTAGAATATACTCACAAGAAGGATGATAAAGGTTTTAATAATACTACGGTAAGTTGTGGTGAATGAACATAATGAGGTTGTGAGAGATCTTATACAATTTTCACAAGTAAAATCACTTTTTATGATGAATAAATTCTATTTCATTGTGTTCTGTAACTTCAGTTCATATATGCTCTGATATTATTTTGATATGTTCTAACAGATAAGGACATGTGTACTACCCTTGGGTGACGGGTCCGTTGTAATGTCATGGGAGTTAGAACGATAAATATCAAAATGTTCGACAGAGTATTTTGTACTTAGTGTGATGTATATGCCAAAGATGTGAATAAATTTAATATTCATTAGTAGGTTGAACTCTAGGGGTTATAGGTTAAACTCTACATATAAAAATCACATCGGCTACATAGTTTTGATGTAGGGAGATGAGTGTTACTAATTATGTTATCTCGTACATAATTCTATTGCTAGTTGTTTTTCTATGACCTTAATGGTTCATTGAAAACATGGTATATGGAATTACAAGGCTTTGTGTAGGGTCTCTTTCACAATTGGAGCGAAGAGAGTAGTGATAGATTTCTAGGGTGCAAATCATAGTGAGATTAAGGATCGAGGTTCATCTCCATAGTTGACTACTTGAGCTCCTTAGTTGACTAATTGAGCTGACTCCGGCACGTACACATGTACATTAACCGTGTTGATTGAGTAAGGCGGAGTCCAAATGAGGATAATTTGATGGCAGGTGTAGTTGATACTTCATACGGCCAGTGGTAGTTTGAGACGATAGTGGACAAGTGGAAACATTATCAAAATATTTTCAAAGTGATTACTGAAAAACAAAAACAAAAAAAGCAAAGTTATAGATTGTTGGATTTTTTGTCTCATTTCCGAGTTTGACTGTGAGTTAGGTTAGATTACGTTTAAGTGTCCTAATTAGATTAGAGTAGGTTTTCTAGGTTAAGGTATATAATGTCTATTGGAAGACCTTTTTTTTTTCTAGGTTGAGGCATATAATGTCTATTGTAAGACCCTTACAGACTATACATGAAAAAACTCAGCTGCTAAAAGTGAGAAAGTGGGTATTCTTTCTTGTTCACCATGAGGAGAAAGAAAGGGTTTGGCGAAGGTTAAATGTGTGGGATTAGGCTAATCCCTTTTGTAGTGAAAATTGATTCTTGCCCTCTCTACCACTCGACCTAGTAAATAATGCTTCACTATACAATTTATACACGAGATCATAAATTGTGTATAAATTGCTCCCAAATTTTAATAATTATTTCTTAAATTAGTTGTAGAACAAGTTAAAAGCCAATGCACTCACTCATAGACTCATTGGTGAAGTGGGTAATAATAGGGAGATTTTGGTCAGCCAAAAAGTGGAGAAGGTGTTTTCAGTAATCTTGAACAGAGAAACTAGCCATTCCAGCACCAAGATATAATAATATAAGATTTTGGTGTTGTATTCTCGAGATAATGTTTGGACAAAGGGAAATGGCGTCCACACTCCCTCGTTTTGATAATGGCACTCCGCACTCTGTAAACCACTTTCCTATTTGGTGTTGGAGCATATTAAGAATTTCTTCAACCTTTAAAAGCTAAGGAATGCTAGACTCACAGGAGCACTTGGAAAAAAAAGAAGAAGAAGGGTAGAGGGGCTCTCCCATTGGACAATATGTATTTATGATGGCACAAAAAAATTACAATCATAAGGGTCATAAATGGATATTGACCAATGGGAGAGCCATTCTACCTTTTGTTTTGCAACGCCCCCTATGAGTTTAGCAGTTTACTTAGTGAACTGAAAATTAACTAGTGGAGTGCCATTATCAAGGGAGTGTGTGTGGATGTCAATTCCCAATAAAAAGGCTATGGGTGGAGGAGAATGTGATTGTTAACGTGGGGCCCTTGTAGTACCTGAAAACAGGATAGACGGTTTCCATGTAGCCTGCTTTTGTTGCCGAGAACATGCCAGATATGTGAGCCAAGGTAGCGTACACACTAAATAACGTTACGAAGCAACCCGTAAACAGACCTGCAACAGAAAAATTGGAAAAAGGAAAATGAGACGTGAGGAGGAATTCTCACTCCCCCCTTTAATAGAAGAAGAAAAATACAAAAGATTTTTGAGTTTCTTTCCTTGTGCATGTGTACATTGCCTAGGTTCTTTTATTTTGAGTGACTCAAAGAAACAACTCAACAACAATAAAAAAACACACTCTTCTTCTCAAATCTATGTACCATACTGCATCAAATCTTTTAGTTTAGAGATTTTGTGGGATCCCACTTCCCTATTTAATTAAAGTAAATGCTAATCTATGTATTATTCTCAAGGAAATCTATGTGAAATCTTAATTAGAGAGAAAGGAGGGATATTTTTGTGAAAAGAAACGTTTTTTTGAATGGGTTTTCATGCATAGTGAGGTTTCTTGAAGCTCAAGTGAAATGGCTGTGTGTTGGGTGGCGAAAGAGATCGAGAATAGGAAGAGATATCTTCTATGTGCAATTTGCATTTACCTACTAAAAAAGTGATCATATGAGAATCTTTTTGTTGATGGGGCCTCAAGTACTTCATTGCTTTTTTTCTGTCGCCGTTGGCAAAGTGCTTTGTGAATATGGATTCCACTTCGTCTGAGAGTCTAATCACCTGAACAAACCCCATTAAAGAATTCCACTTAGTTTAAGCAAACATAACACCAAAGGTGAGTGCTACACACACTGCTACAGATACCCAATATGGTATAAGCTTTTGAAACTTCCAGCTAGAAGTCTAGAAAGTCTAGATTACTTTTTAAGAGAAGCATTTCCTTACTTTCAACTTTCAACTGTGATTATCTGTGTTTAGTGGTGTATACAGTGTATATACACCTGTTCAAAAACAAATCTTCCGGAAATTTTTGAATGGGAATTTGCAATCCTTCTATGTTTTCTTATATTGGGTCTTTTCATCTATTACATGCAAAATGTTTGCCATTGAACAAACAAAAATCATGAAATTGCCGATTTGGAAAATATTTTCAAAGGTCCCTAAATATTATAATAGAATTTGGTGGTTCAAAATGCCCTTAATTTATGCTAGTATAAAATCATGATTTTTTATTGTGTTTGGTAGAAAGTAATATTTTGGAGTGATTCTTTAATTCTTGCCTTCTGTTAAGGATATTTTGACTGATTTTTTTTTGGAGCAAAATAGATTCGCTCCTAAAAAGTGATTATGAGAATTCAAGAAACAGAAAGATCAGAAACCAAAGAATTTAGGTAGTTGTTATAAATATCTTTCAAAAAGTGAAAAATATCTTTCAAAAAGTTGAGCTTTGACTGAATCACGAATTTTGATGACTGAATTAGGGATTTATAGCTAAAGTTTTTAGGGGTGTCAACGGATCCACTTCGGGTCGGATCCACCTATGTCACAGTCACGATCCATTCAAATTCCTTATCGGTCGGGTCGGAGTTGGATTGTTCTTCGGATCCTACTTTCCACGTCATGATCACGATCCATTTTAATTCAGACCGTCCATCGGAGTGTCCTATTATGTCCCGCTAAGCTAAGTAAACAATTATTTTTTTAAAAAAGAGATAGAATGGCAGTCCACTATTAGTGTATCTCTATGCATTTTCTTCACATAAATTAAAAAAATTTCTATGTTTAATCTATGTGTATAATAATGCTTGTAAACAATAAAACTGATCAAAATTACATACACAAATATAATGTATAACTATTATCAAAGAATATGATGCATAAAGAACAAAACCCCTCTTTCTTTTCCTTTGTGAAAGTATGAAATGAAACGACTGAAATGAGTGAAAAATCGCATTCCCATCCGATTCATTAAGTGATAAGAGAGGTTTTGACCAAAATACCCTTCATAGAACGGTTAGCACTAACAAAATATGGAGGGTATTTTTGTAAACCATTTCGGACCGTGACTATCCAATGGGCATCTATAGCGTGCCCATGCACAATCCAAAATTTTTCGGATCCCAAATTTGATGATCCGAAATATGCCCATGGATCCTATTCATATGTTTAGATCCCGTTCATTAACGTTCGGATTCGGACGATCCATCGGACTCTATGGATCCATTGACACCCATAAAAGTTTCCATTAATCTTTGAGGAAAAAAGCAAAACGTATTAAACACTCAAAGTAGAAGAATGAATTTATAACGTGTTAGAAAGGTTTAGTGGTGGATGGGCTATAGCCTAAGGCCTAAGGACAACAACCAGCTAAATTTAGGCATGCAACGAGTGGCCCATAAATAGACATTTGGGCAATCCGTGAGCAACGGTTCACATTTATTGCACAAAATTTGCAACAAACTGGAAGGCTAAGATTATCTAATCATCTTCATTTTTAAAGCTACGATCCGTTCATGTGGTGTCGTACCAAATCAATGGTCACTATCTGTTCAAATATATCATGAATGAAGCGTAACGAAGCCGTCTTGTTAAATAAATCCTACATCTTTCTTTTTATGGGTCTAATAAGATAAACTTGTCCAAGAAAGATCGCCAAACCCCTCTTTTAGTTCTCCAACGTAGAGGGGTGGAAGCATGGCAACTAGACTGAACATTTTATATTTTGGGTGTGCCCACTATGGATGGGCCACAATCCAGCCGTGTCACTGTTCAGATGATCCTAGCCATCCATTGAAACCGTAAAGGTTTTAATTTAATGTGGACCCCAACCAAAGTGTTTTTGTTATTAGAGAAATCAATCATTTGCAAATCATCTAATTATCTTTCTACCATGCTAATATATATATATATATATATATATATATATATATATATATATATATATATATATATATATATATATATATATGCCTCTACAAATCGGACAGTTAGTATCATCCCATGGAGATGATTTTCGGGGCTCAACAAATGAATGGTTTGGATCATTGATCCATGTTGGTCCCACTCTCAGCAAACAAAAAGTAGGAGAATGTTGAGAAGCTTGGATTGGTGCCCATATCGGAGCGCAGATAAGCACTAATGCTATGTTTGGTTACGTTTTTTTGAGTAAAATAGCAGGGAATGTAATTCTCCTAATTACCCGAGGAATGTTTGATAGGGATTTAGCAGAAATTGGAATTAAAAGATTTTGCCACTGAAACTAAAAGAGAGTATCTCTAGTGTAATTAATTAAGCAGAATAATGTCCAACTAACATACCTTATCCGAGCTGATGAAATGCGTTCTTTTCACTGCTTTCAAATACGTTCCGGATGCTTGCTGGTTTGCCACCTGCCATAATCAACCTTGTTTTTTCAACAGAAAATTTTGGACATCTTTTTGTTTATTGTTGAACTAGCAACACAAAAAAGAAATATGACAGTTGAGAAACGGCTATATCGTCCCTTCCAACATTTAATGAATTTTCCAAAAATAAAATAAAATAAAATTAAGAGGCATTATTCGAAGGCTATTCTCCTCATTCCATGAATTTTTTTTCTGGACCCACAAGTAGAACTCACTCTTAAAATATAGCCGTTAAGGGGAGAGTGTCCGAGTCCTTATAAGACCTTCCACATCCATTCACTTTTCTGATGTGGGATCTTTGATTTCGCTTGGAACCCGTACACTGGAATTAACGTCACAGCTCCAATACTACTTGTTGGGACCCGGCTAGAGCTCACCCTTAAAAGCTAAGCCGTTAAGGGGAGGAGGCCCAGAGTCATTCCACATCCATTCACTTTTCCGATGTGGAATCTTTGCTTTTCTTGTGGAAATCCCAACATTTTTAAGAAACTTGTTAAGAAAATCTGGGTTCATGAACATTCCTACAATCTCTATATATTATAAATTGACCATAATGCCCCTATTCAGTTTTCTGTTACCCTGCCCTTAGGTGATGATGTGGCTTAGAGGAGTGGAGCCCACTTAAGGTTTGTCTTGAGCTAGTGGGAGGCTGCATTCCTCACCACATGCACGATGCATACCCTGAAGGCTCAGTCCAATTGGCCATGCATGCACTATATCGTTCCTCATAAGAGGACAGCATTATATTAATGCAGCTCTTTCTTTTTTTTTTTTCCTTACCAAATTACAGACCATGAAAGAAGCATGTAGATCACCTTGTCGAACTTCTTAAGTATCTTTGTAAATGCCACCATATTCAATGAACTGCCAAATACAGCAAATAAATTAGCATCCTAATTGTGGGTTTATGAAAAAAAGAATATTATGCTCTTCAGGTAAAATTATTCTAATGCAACACCTTACGAAGAAGAGAAAAGATCCTGTCTATATATAGCACATACACTGAGCATTCGGTGCACACACTGCTCACCACACTCTTTTATCATGACCAGACACCATGTACATGTTGGTGAGTAGGTTCCACCAACTTGCCATTTTAACTAAAAGTGAGTTTTCTAGCATTTGGTTAACTCATTTTCCATGAAAATATCTTTCCAAAATAAAACATCCCTCTCCCCAGGTTTCTAGGAAAATTTCAGTTTGTTCTGCCTAGGAATTTCATTTCCATGAAAAATTTCCCATTAATTTTTACCATAGATCAAAAGCATCTAAGTTTAAAATTGGCCGTAACCTAAGCTGGAGGAGAGGAAAACCGTTTCACAAGAGCAAAACAGTCATTTAACCTATACTCTACATTTTCTACCTTCGAAGGTAAATGAGACTAAAGAGTACGACCAATTTTACTGAAACAACAGGAACTCAATATCCCATTATAATGGGAGAAGAGTTAAATGGACTATTTTACCCTCTAAGAGAATTTGTATCCCTTCACCCCTCACCGAAAAGCAAGTGCATATACTTTCATGCATCGGCTCGATAGGAACCTTAATTTAGACGCGCGGAGTTCTGCATGGGGAGAATTTGACTACCCTCAGCTCCTCTTCTTCTACCACTAGGTCACTACTACATTTAAAATAAACTTGCATGGGAAATTAGTCCTTTTACGGAAATTTGGCATGCTAAGTTCCCCAACACGTACATGTGTAAGTTATCCTTCACCCATTTTATAGGAATAGTTATTAAACACAGAAAGAAGAAAATGAAGGAGAGATTGAGAGAAAGAAACCTGTATTTTTTCATTAACCCAAGACCTTTATAGAGCTCCACATAAGCCCATCTAATCTTCTTTTCATCACATTGGATCTTTTTCCGATTAATAAAATCCCCTGAATTTTCCTTCTTAGGATTATTTACCAAGTCTTCCCATAGCATCGATGTGACGGCGGTGATCGTCCTTGTCGGTGTGGTCGCCGGAATGTCGATCCTCATCGCCATCTTCGGCTTCCCCTTTTTCGTTTTTGACCGTGCTGCGTTGATGAAGTTCAGGCCATTTCTCTCTAGGGCTGCCACCATTTCATCGGCTGGGGAGCCCTCCGAAGGTGGCTCCTTGGATTCCGTCACGCTTTCTACCAAAAATGCAAAAAGAAAAGAAGAGAAAAGAAAAAAAATCAAAGAATGAAAAGTTGTTGTAGTGCATTAAAAGCGCATGTTAGTGAGACCCTTAAGCTTAAGCTGTTACTGGTAGTGTTATTTAATCATTTATACTTTAACACTCTCCCCACGTGTGGCCTCACTTTTGAGTTGGCCTTACACGTAGATTTTTAATATCAAGGAGTTGTTGGGTTTTGAACCCGGGACCTGACACGAGGCAATAGCTCTAATTCCATGTGAGAGTACTACCAATTACTCCCAAAGCTTATGCTGTTAGAGTTGATGTTATTTATAGAAATTTAGAAACAAATTATTTCGCTAATAGAGAAAATTGATTTTTATTAATTTTTTTAAAGTTGAAATTTATGCCTACAGAGAAATCTATATTTACTAAAGGAGGAATGATAGATGCAAGGGCCGGAGAAGGGCCCTTGAATAGATTCACGTCATTTTTAAAGTCGGTTGAGAACCTGAATTCGGTTGCACTTAATGACACGTATCTATTCAAGGGCCCTTCTTTAGCCCTTGCATAAAGAGGGCCCTTGCATCTATCATTCCTTTACTAAAGATACACTATCTAGGTATTGCCCTTTTCAAAATCTAAAAAAGTTCCACCTTGCTACCGAAAAGGGAGAAAAATGCTTATTTCACGAGGAAATGATATTCATACTTCCTTTTGCTATTGACACCCTCCTTTTTATTTTAGCATATGAGCGAGGCTTGCGATAAGCAGCAGGGCTGCAGGGGCATAGTAAGCAGAAAACAGGACGTGCGGAGAAAGTGGGTAATGAGTAATGACAGTAATCATTCTCGCTTTCACGTAAACCCCATTTTCCAAAACTATTCTTACTAAAGAAATGATAATCCCACCACTTTTTGTTTGTCCTTTCTTGACAATGAAATCATTTTCAATAAAATACAAATAAAAGTGGGTGGGCTTACTGAAAAAAGGGTGTGAGTATCATTTCACTTACTACTAGAGCTCACTCAAAAAAGCACCAAACGTGTACGGTATGAAAAAAAATTCTCTGTTTTCAGTTAAAGAGAAAACGGGGGTGGCTGCAACTAAAACGAGGGGCATGCATATTAAGCACTCACCGGAATAATCAGAGCCCCTCATTGAGGAAGAGTTGGAACGCGGGGGAAATCCACCGTAAGTTTTCGCCGAGAAATTTTTCCGGCAACGGTCGTGAAGAATTTGGAGCTGTCTATTGAGAATTTCTCCTCTCTCGAGAAATTCACTCTCTTTAGTCTTATAAAACTGATTTACTTTGTCCAACTCCTCATCTAATCTCTCGAAAAACACCTTTACCTTTTTTTCACCAACAAAACTCAAATAAAAATAAATAAAAATAATTATCAAAAATTAAAAAATAAAAAATTAATAAACTAATTTAATTATTTAATTACCTCGTCATCTTCTGAAAATAACTGAACCAGATCGGTTTTGTACTGATCTTCCTCATCTCCTACTTGCTTCTTCACCTTCAAAAAAATCGCTAAATTAAAGCACTCAATTTCTCGTAACTGAATAACTTTTGTCTTTTGTGCTCGTATTTTTTTTTAAAAGTTGGTACATTCAGTTTTTAGTATTTGTTGTTATGCAAGAAATTGAAGAGCGGTTTGAAGATTGGAATCGAAAATGGCATTTTTGTTTGATCCTTCGTTTCGATCTCACGATTCTTTCGTGAAAGGAAAAAAATCATGCTTTTACTTTTACTGCTTCTGTTTGAAAGAGCGGGAAAAAAAATAGGCCTGAAAATGATTAGAGATATGGAGAGAATCGAGTCTCGATCTCTCGGCGAGATAAATCGATAAGAGTTTCTCTTTGTTATTCTACCGGAAAACTCAAAATTGTGAAATTTAGGGTTTCAGACTGATTCGATTCGGAAAAAAATGAAATTTTTTCTGCAAAATACAAAATGCTTAATTAATGCCTAGGAATAACACCTTATCTTCTCATGAAAACTTGAAAAATGAGATGTAACACGAAACTCGCCGGAATTCACATTTTTTCCCATTTTCCGGCAACAGGAGGCCGGAAAACAAGGAACGATAGGAGCAAAAGTCAGGAAAAAAGACTAGATTTCTCCATTTTCCGGCAATGTGAAATCGTCACAATCAACAATCTCTAACCTAAATCTCGCGAAACTCGCAATTAAAATGACGAAAATTTCCTCCATTAAAATTTGCATAGAAAAACAAATTCAAGGAAAGAAAATCAGACACTCATCGGATCTAACGAGATCAAAGCAACAGTTTTTTTTTTTTTTTTTGAACGGTAGATCAAAGCAACAGTAATAACTTATATAAATCTGATTCGATATGGAATCTACCTGACTATTCTCATGTTTTTCATCGGAACAGTTGCCGGAGATCTTCTTGACAACGTATCGGACGGGATCGAAAATGGAGAATCCGAAATCTTGTTTGTTTTCGGTTACAGGAGATTTTCTACAAAGCTTAATCTTCTTCACGTTCTTTTTGAGCTGCCAGTAATTCACGAATGCATCTTTCCATTCAGGAATCAGCTGAGCCTCTAACTCCTTTGAGAATTTCACCATTTCTCAAATTTATACTTCTCCTAAGTTTTTTTTTTAGGGTTATGTACTCATATAAGTAGAATGAGGTGAAGAAGATGGAGATGAGGCGAGAGAGGGTTTAGCTGCGGTTGATATATAGAGAAGCGAAAAAGGCAGAAGAGTTTTTAGAACGATGATATTTTCACCCCCACTGCAGTACGCATTCACCGCCCCTGTTACGTGATTTGACATCAAAATGCGTTAAAGTTGCCCACTGTTCACGTTATAGTGGGGGTGGAAACGTACTACAGGGGGGTGTGTGAAAATATCATCGCCTTATTGTTTGTATATGTTCTTGTGAGTTTTTTATTTTTATTTTGAGATTATAATGGGTGGTGATGAATTCACCCCCTTGTATGATGAATTCACCCCTATTTTTAAAAATGGACGATACAGCCCACACCATTGGATGATCCAAACCGTACATTTGATGCGCCACAACTTAAATAGGTTGTGCCACAAAAATCATTTTCATAGGATGATCACAACCATCTGATCTATAGAAGTTTCCATAATGTGAGTCCCTCTTAGATCGGAGCGTTAGAATCATCCTATGTATTGATTTTTCGGGCACAACCTATTTAAGTTCTGGCCCATCAAATGGACGGTTTGGATCATACTATGGTGTGGGCTGTATAGTCCTTTTTGAAAAATAGGAGCTGAATTCATCGTAGCAGCGGGTGAATTTATCATTGCCCTAAGTTTAATAGAGAGGTTAATGAGTTCTTTAAGCGGTTAGTCACATGGAGGGATCGGATCCGTTTTGGGGACAATGACCGAAACCTTATTCCCGTTTTCTAGCTTGGGGATTTTATCTGAAAATCCATGGCTTTTATGAAATGACGGGGAAGTCCCTTCTTTTAATTGGACAAAAAAGCAGCTGATTCCGGGTTTAAGGTCGTGTACGTGCATCTTCTGTAAATTTTTTTCAGTAGGTCCCATACTCTTCAGATGATTCTAGACCATTGATCAAGCATGATGAAAAGATGTCTTGTAAACACTAGTCATTTTTATCTAAAAGATGGATCATTAGAGTATTTTTATGATTTAATATTTTTAAGTTCTTTCTTTTTTTTTTAATTTTTGTTGGGAATTGGAATCCAAAAATCATATAGGGCCTGTTTGGATGTTGAGAAGATTTGGATTTGGATTTCTCACATTTGCAGCCCTTTTTGCATTGTGATTTGGATAGGATCAAATTCTTGGATTTCTAATTCAGCAGCTGACAGTGAAAAAAATCAGATTTCTAAATTTGCTGTGGAAATAAGAAATTGGAAATCCACGGATCTGGCAGTTTCCTTCACCCTCTTTACCCCTCTTTGCTCCTAAACCTCTCCCCTCCACTAGGAAGTACCCCCTTCCCTCTCTGTCTCCCTCTACATGAGCTGCTAGATCTATTCATTTTGCATTCAAAACTCAATTCCAAATCCAAATACAAAATGGGAGGTATCCAAATGGGCCCATAGTGTGAGCCCCTGCAGTCCAGTATTTTTCAAAAAATATTAAGGATGATCCAAACTGTCCATTTGATGGACCACAATGTAAATAGGTTGCGCCCAAAATAATTTCCATAGGATTATCCAAACAGTCCAAGGGATTAAAAATCACGACACTGGACAATCCTAACCCTCCAATTAAACCAATTTTTGAACTAGGAACCTTGCTTATTATATTTAGTTTTTGGTCATCCCTCTTGCATGGACACTCATGATCATACAATCGCCACACTTTTTAATCACCATAAATATAAGGTAGGCCCCACCACCTACACAATCTAGATTGACCTAATTAATTAAGGTTGGGACCCACTATCCAATTGTGGATGTGCCTCATCAAGTTATTATTCTACAATGAGCAGGCAACGCCTACTTAGATCATTCCTCCTCTACTTATTCTTCTGTTATTAGAATTATGATTTCTTTAGATTCTAGAACTTATCTATTTCAGGATACATTACATAGTATGTATTCTTCCAAGTTGAGAGCCAAACATATTCCATACTGGATTATAATATTGCATGAAAAGATATTTCATAATATCGAACTGGTCTCACATATAATATATAATGTCAAATATTTACAGTAAAAAATATCAGCAAAAATATTTCAATATATATCTATCGAGAAATTATATGGTGTAAGGGCTTACAACAATAAGGCCTTTGTACAGTGTAAGTACCATCCTTGATATCTGATCTGTTGGGAAAGTTGCCTATTTCCCACCCACGGTGGTTGCTTGGGTAGGAAGGCAAAGGCAAAGGCAAAAATAGATATTTTCATTTTTAGCCTTTGGGGAAAACTAAACTATAAAAAGAGCAATGTTTTTCTCTTGGGTTGTGGCGAAGCAAGACGTCTTTAGTGTGTCGGCTACTAGAGGAGAGAAAAGAAAAAGAGAGAGAAAGGGAGAAGAGGTTTTTCATCTCGGGGTTTTCTCTTGGGTTATTTTTCGGGTTTATCTCTCTTGTTATCTCTTGTGTACGGTCTTGGGTGTGAGAAGCAAGGAAAGGGTTACGGGTTTGTGGTTTGAGATTAATCCAATGTAATCATTGTATATTGTTGTTTTCTCATAGTGGAAGATCGTGTTTCTCGCCTATGGAGTAGGCTTTGCCGAACCACGTAAAATCTTGGTGTTCATCTTGTGGCTTGTTTATTTTACTTTTCCGTTATATTTGTGTAAGATCGGATCGTTCTGCCCGGCGGGATTTTCTCAACATGATCCAACAGCAGCTCCTCAAAAAGTGAGCTGCTGTTGGATCAAATATCAAGGGCAGTACCCTTACCGTATTGTTGTAAGCCCTTACACCATATAAAATCTCTATATCTATCTAGGCCATCATTGAAGGAAAACATAAATTATTAATAAGGCCATGTTTTGGCAACCTTGAAAAAATATTCCATGGAATGCTTGCGGGGCAGATACAGGTGAGGGAGAAACTCGAGAGGGTGAGACTGTGGAAGTCAGGGAGCATGAAGAACTCCTTAAAATTAGGAAAATAAAATACCAATTTTAAGTAATTATTTTTCAATATTTTTTTAGAGATGATTGATGCTCTCTCCACTCCCACCAATTGAAGGCTCTCCTTTTTTCTCCTTCTCTGCCCGTCTCACACACTTGGGCCATGATTATTCCATGGAATAATTTTTCATGGTCACGAAATATGGCTTAAATGAAAGGAACTGGTGATTAAACTGATGAAGAATCCTTACAAGAAAACAGGGAATCTATTAGAATTATCTTAAAAGATTTTAGGATATCAAACGAATGGCCAAGCATTGAATCACGAGAACAATGGGAAAAATTAATCAAAGAATCCTCTTTCACATAGAATATATACAGGAGAGATCATGTTATGGAATCTCATAAATTAAGCTATAGCATCTTCGTACGTTTGATACTATTTTTTAAATAATTATTGGACGAGCCCGGCTTGTCTTTCTTTTCTAATTGGCTTTTAAGAGCTTTTGGACTGTAATAACCTTTGACATGGTGGTGCCGATATCAGTAGCTTAAAATTAATCATATATGCAAATAAGAACCAATTTGATGGCATATAAAAGAGGCCCACAACGATGTAACTATTGATCAGGTAAATTAATATTTAAATAAACTTGCAATTTACATTGAGGGGTTGGAGATTATTCCTAATTATAAACAGTGGGTCCCTCATGGGGACATATACATGCATCTAATCTTGACCATTGATTTGATCGACCATCATGAGGTGACCCACAAAATAAACATTTTAGCTTCTTTTGGGGAATTCTAAACGGCCCCTATTAGATCAAGGGGCAAGGACTATCCATTTAAGATGAAGCCAAAAACAACAATGGCTCAAACTTGTTTCTCTAGTCGAATCAATGTGGGCCCGGTCACTGTTTCGCTAGTCGAATCAATGGACCCGATGGTGTGCAGGTAAGCCCACATGGATCCTAAAAAGTGTAAGAGAGAACCTAACAAGGACAGTCTTGTTAGACTTTTTTTCATACATGCATATGATATTTGCAATAATGATATTCTTCTTAGTTATCCTTCACAAAATTCTAAATATTTTGCAGCATTCTTCATTTTGAAATATAGTAAACTACTAAAACTAGCATAGTAGAACGGTGCACTCAACCCACACATGCCAAACGTTGGATCAATTGGACCCCCCCCCCCCCCCCCCCCAACCCATTAACATTTCCAAAAGATTGTATGAAAACAAAATCAAATTTGAAGATCATTTTTTACATGTGCAGCATGTTTTTATCAGTATTAAAGAAAAATAACAGAAAGCACTTTGTTGGCTATTTTTTCTGGTAAAGGTAAGTGTTTTTTTAAAAGAGGTATATTGCCAACGTATTTTAAGAACCAGCCATGAATACAAATTCTAATTTTAGCAACCCTAGTTTTACACAATATACTACCTAGAGGAAAATACCCATCTCCTTTTTTAGTTTTACACAAGAAAAGGAAATAGTTTGGCCAAATACCCACATAAAAAACTGATTAAATAACAATATTCGCACCAGAAAATAACCAATCATCTATTTTTATCTGATTAAAATCTAAATTAGAAGAAGAAGAAGAAGAAGAATGGTAGACTCAATAATAATACTAATCCTCTCAAGATAATGCTGGCATGAGATTTAGTTAGAATTTGGCCTTTTTGTAGCTACATGCTTCTGGACTTCTACTGCGTCCCCACCAATGCGGTTGTAGTTTTATATTGGCTAACCATTTAATATCCCAAAATACCCCCACCAATTAGATTGCACACTACATTCTCTTCCAAGTTGCAACCATTGTTATACACAATAGGAGGTTGCTATTCGCACTCCCTTGCTTTGATAGATACACCGTTGGCTTCTTTTGAAACTTCTGCCAGTGATTTGGAGATGGGAGATGATGTTTTTGATATGCTAGGTGTAAACCCGAATTGGGAAGTTAAAAAATACAACCAAATGTATCTACCACAACCCCCTTAAAATTTTCTCAATTAGCGATATCACCATAATCTACCAGTAATAAATTTTAATTTTTCTTCACCAAATTTAAGTTTAGTTACTTTTCAATTGTTGGAGCCATCAAATATGTCATGCCTTGGCGTGGGGCCCACCATTTTACACCATTCTACTTCATGTTTTAATGCGGCTCATGATCTCCACCCAAATTCTCAGGGCATATCAGAGATGGTCAAAGGGGCCATTAGGTAGACAAGTTTGGATTGATTAAAGGTAGGACCTACCCTCAAAATATTAATCGGCACTTCCTAATGATGGTTTTTTATGGTTTAGATTACCAATTCATTTGAAATCGGTCATTAATATCATCCAATTCCCGCAGCCAATTGGATGCCACGTAGAGAATTTCGGATTAATTAAAGGCAGCATCATCGATGTAATAGTAGGAGCCTTCCACTGCTGAGAGAGCAAGGGGGTGTGGCAATATCAATTCCATGGTCTGATATTTTCACACCCCATGTTTGATATTTCCACACCCCCTGTTTCCTCTTTATTTTAGGGTGTTGCGCAGGAACCTCCTGCGCAACCCAAGTTTTGTTCCGATAAGGTGCATTGGGAACGTGTTTTTACAAACTTTTCTATATTATTTTCCTTAATCTCTCTCTCTCTCTCTCTCTACGTATTTAAAACTACTACTAAGACTAAAATCGCTTCCACTAGGAATGTATGGATATGGCTCCCACTAGGATTTGGATAGGTATTTATATTTCTTGTTTAACGTTTTTGGATAACGAAATGCATGCTTTCCTTAACGTTACAATAGGAAGCACGTATGTTGTTGCTCTTGATAGATACGTTCAACTAGATGTGTTGCACCCAAAATATTAGGCAGACTACGTTTTTTATGCCTCTTTTCCTCCCGGATAACTCACGTAAAGTATTAGGCAGACTGTTTTTTATGCCTCTTTTCCTCCCGATAACTCACGTTGAGTATTTTTGGCACGTTTAGGCTTACTTTTAGTCACTCGAAAAGCACTCTGTTTTAGAGTTTAGACAATTGGAGTGGCCCCATTTGAAATAAGCTACTATTTTTTTCACTTAGGCTGCGTTTGGCACTCCTTATCAAAAAAGGATTTAATGGAGTTATTATTATGCTAGTTATCCAACAACCAATTACTCCAAAAAATCCTTTTAGATCTTATCTAATACATTCAGCATTAGTGGATAATTCATTGTTGTTAACTTTTATAATAAGTGGGTAAGTTAGGATTAAGCCCATCATCTCAACACAAGATCACATGAATGGACACTAGAACATGGTGCTGCCGATCCTTCACATTGGCCTAACCACGTGACGTCGAATGTAGGAATAATGTGTGAAGTACCGCTAATATGGACTTGCATGATCGAATGAATGAGAAGTTATCTAATGCAAAACACCATTATTTTATTCCAAAGTATCTTCTAATTTTATTAATCACGATGATTAGACACTATATATTAGCTCCTTGTTTGTTCTTTTCGTATGTTGCATGCCGTGCAAGCTTGCCACTTCACAAAAAATAGAATTATCTTTGGAAAAAGAAGGCCACGGTCTAGTAGGGCAGGTAAAACACCCTCAGAAAAGGAATTAGTTTCACATACGATTGGTCATGGAAGGGGATAGTCCACTAAGTCGCATTGCGCCTTTTTCGGGACGAATACAATTCACCATAGAATCCCTTCTCATCGTTTCCGTTTAACTAAACACGGGCTACAGTGCTCCATTGGCGGCGTACCATCTTTCCTCCTGTATTTTTTTCTGAATTTTCTAGAGATCAGAATATCGAACCTTTTAATACAATCGTGTAATCCTTATATTCCAATTTACAAGGATAATTTTTTTTATTATTATTAGATTATTTGATGAAGTGAAATATGGAATCATTCCAAGACTTTTTCGAGACTATAGTCCAAGTAAATTCTTTGTAGGAGATTATTTACTAGTGATCCATTACTTGTTAAAATGTCTTTGTGTAAGTCATCGCACGCTGATAAAGTGATAAGCAGTGGGCCACCCGTCACTTGTTAAAATGTCAAAGGGAATTAATATTTAATTCGGCCCCTTTTCTTCCATGGGCCACCACCTCCCTCTGGTGTTATACTTATGACTCCTCCTTTTACACTACAAGGGATGTTCCGAGGAAGAAACATTTTCCCAATGTCAAATTAAGTCTTTTCTGTCTAAACTCATAATGCAATAAAAGGGTGTTGGAGGAAGTAATTAATCAGGAGTTCCAAACTCTAGTAGAGCTAGTTTCTTCTTAATTAGCTGAAATCCATCAATACAAATTCCATTAGAAGGCTGGTTTGGTACAAGTCGTCAGTGATGGGTCCCACGATTTTTAAGAGATCAATGAACATTTTTTTTAAGAGAACAAAAACCCTTGGATGCTTCATCCATTCCATGCACCCCCTTTCCAGCATTTCCACCCCCTTCTCTTGTCTTTTCCTAAAAATGATTGCATTTCCCACCCTTCTGCTAGACTTTTAGGAAAAGACAAACCAAAGGGGTGGAAAGATGATTTCCCTTTCTTATTAAAAGTTCTCTTTTAAGAAAAAGACTGATCGATAAATGCACTCCCTATTTTAAACATGCCCACCGCTCTAATGTCATTGTGAGGCTAACTTTCTGTACTTATAAAACCACTAGGGGTGCAACTTGGGTCGGGCTTTACCCGACCCGAAAATAGCATGGGTCGGATTTAGAAATATGGGTCTTGGGTAGGGTTGGGTTTTAGTTTAAAAACCCAGCTCAATCTTGGGTAGGGTCAGATTTAAAGGAAAAAAACTCGAAACCTGACCCAACTTATGTTGGTGTACTATGACGTCTTTAATTATCTCTGGAACAACATAGCAAATTATTTTTCAATATATTGATATAATTGTTTTTATTGAGGTGATCATGTTTGTGATGTGGAAATATAGATACTTCTGAAATTTATAGACTTGATTACATAAATTTAGAGATTTTTGGTGTGAAATTTTGTTTTTTTTTCTACAACACGTCAACATGAAAAAACCCAACCCGAGAATTATCATGGGTAGCGCCGGGTTTGGGAATCGTGTGTTTTCCGGAATAAAACCCGACCCAACCCGCCCCACCCGACCCGAGTTGCACCCCTAAAAACCACTACTAGTGGGCGGCCAAGGAAAATAGAGGAGAAATTATTATTACCCAAAGAAAAAGGGAAGTGATATATTCACCCACTTTTCTTCCCAAGGCCTGTTTGGGGTTCCATAACATGAAAAATCCAACATAGGAAAAGTAAATGGATGTGGAGGCGATTACAAGGACTTGGACATCCTCCCCTTAACGGCTAGCTTTTAAGAGTGGGTTCCACCCGGGTCCCAACATGGCCATCCCTCTAGTGTATTTATGACTACTCATTTTACAATGGATTGCCCGAGCGAGAAGAAGTGGTGAAATATTTCATTTCTTAAGAAAATTACAAAACAAGTGGAACCCATCAGAATGAGAAATTTTCAAAACTAGGGGTGTACCTCGGGTCGTTTTTTAGGAATTTTGCTAGAGTTTTTACTAAAAAATGGGGCCAGGGTTCGGGTTGATTCCAATTCATCTTTTAGCAAAGACCCAATGATATACACGACTTAGCTGATGCCCCCTTGTATAAGGACACCACCTCCTCTCTCTCTATAAAACAACAGAACAAAAAGGGTGTGTTTTATCATTAAGAAACTATATGAAATGGTACAATGAGAAGCGAAAGAGAAACCTGATCTAAGATTGTGAAACAACCAATTACTCCAAAAGCTTAAGCTATTAGAGATGGTGTTATTTAATCATTTATACTTCAACACTAGCCCTCAAACGTGACCCCTCTTCTTCTTCTTCTTCTTCTTCTATTTTTTCTGTTTTTTTTTTTTTGTACAGGAGGATTTTTACTATCAAATGAATTGTGGGATTTTGAACCCAAGACCTGCCGTTGGGTAATAACTCGATCTGGTACCATGTGAAACAAACAATTACTCTAAAAGTTTAAGTTTAAGCTATTAGAGACGGTGTTATTTAATCATTTATACTTCAACAGAGACCACCCACATTAGATAGTGTAATCCAAACCCTTCATTTGGTAATACCTATAGTTGAGATGACATGCATACAACATTATACTTATTAGGGGTGTAACCCAGGTCGATTCTTGGGAATTAGGGTAGAGAGTTTACGAAAAAAAATTGGGTCAGGTTCGGGTTCATCACAATTCACATTTTTGGCAAAAGTTAACCCGACCTGACCCAAATTGCACCCATATACTACACTTAATTATCATATGAAACTCAAGTTCTATTATCGAACCGTTAGAAATGTCCTGATGTGTCATCTAAAAAGTCTGAGATCATTGGACGAAGACGAAGGATACTATCATGTTGACATCCTATGGGTGGGCCTACCTTAAGTAATCAAATCAAATTATAGTTGGGACCCACCATACTTTTAATAGGCATGCCACGTGGCATCATGCAAAGAACAGTGCCTTCGTTATAAAGCACACGTGTATTCGCCCCGTGGCAGAATATACACCAGAGTGCCAACTAGGACAGAATCTGGTGGTAGGAAGATCTTCAACTATTGAGTAGTTGTTTTATACAGTGTGGGAGAGAAAACAAATGGTTTAGTGGGATTTGCTGATGATGAAATGTGGGGCTCACCCACTTTTGAATGTTGCGTATGTGTAAGGTTGGCACCAAGCCCTCTTTTTGTGTGCTCCCCACTACAAAAAACCCTAATTTATTACCTAATGGGATTGTCTTGGGACCCATTTCAGCTTGAAGACAAATTAGGGTTTAGCATACACTTTGGATGGGGAAAAATAATTATATCATACACCAAAGATATAGGGTATTGGTTAACACTTTCCCTTGCTTATTGTAGTATAGTGAACAACAATATTATATGTTGTTTAAAAGTATCTTTTTACATTTTGCATAAATGGAGAACTGCCTTTTCAAGTCAGCTTCCCACTGGAGACTTCTTTTCAAGGAAAAAAGTTTAATGCATGTTCCATTAGAACTCTATCACCTTTTTAATTGGATTGCTAATCTCTCACGATTATTCAGTGCTTAGCATTATTGCAATATAGGATTACGCAGTCATTGGCTAATTTATTTCGGTTGCTTGTTTATTCTTGGAAAAATGGGATCCAGTAAGACACACATTGAACTTTTGTGTATGGGTTTTGTTAAGCACTCGTTAAGGTGCATTGGGAAAGGAATTTTACACATGTTTCCACAAAAATGACTCAAAACATTTGTAAAATTCTCAAACGATGTGAAAAATGATTGGAAAATTCCTTTCCCAACGCACCTCAACGAGTGCCCTCGTAACAAGATATGAGGATACCTCATCTTTAAAAACATAGACAGGGACAATAACTCAGCTAAGGTAAAAGGGAGTCCACTTGGGAGAGTTAAAGGAATTCTTATTAACTTAGTAGCACAACACTCAGGACGAAAACTCAGCCAAGGTAAAATCAATTGTACACGTTTATGGTTGACAGTGGAATAAGCTAATTAACACCTAGCGAACTTGGCCTCGGACAAGAACTCAGCCAAGGATAAATAAGGCAGACTCATGCAAGTTTATGATTTGACTCAGAGTCTTTAAACAGAAGGATTAGCTAACAACCCCCAGCAACTAAAAGAATAGTCAAATTCTTCTGCATGCATTGTTTAATCATTATAATGTTGACAAGTCTAGTTGGCAGTGGGCCTCACCATATGATCACCATCTGATCATAACCAGATGGTAGTGAATAAATATTGATTAGTATAAACAGCAAATTTTCAGTGTATACACAACAAAATAATTCAATATTCTTCCTTGATATTGAGACACCTTTGATATGGCCCATCTATTTTCTTTGTAGGTTGATATATACATGGGATTAGGCAGACCTAACCAATATGCATAGAAGCCCTATTGGAAGAGAAACAGAAGAACCTCTCTTCATGATGGAGAACTATAGCCACTATGGACAATATATGCTTTTTTTATATGAAGTGGCCTTGTTAGAATTGCACCTATATCTTGCTTCGAAAAAAGAGTGGTCCTTGTGCATAATAAAGCTTTGCTTATGTTGAGCCTGAAATTAATAAAAGTTGTTTATTTCCTTTGCCTAACTAATCTAATTCTTGACAACCATCTTCCTCCATGTTTATCCAGCTGACTATGTGATGTGTGTAGAGATTGTATTTGACTTAAACACGGTATAAGCACACGATAATAATGGAGCCCCTTCATGCTAATCTAATTTTCCAATTATAGGATCAAAGGCTCACGACTTACATGATTTTTCTTCAAAAGCTGGAAAAATCTATACCTAAGCGTACAGTTGTTGTGGTTTCCACGTAATTAACAACTTGAATTGCATTGCATTATTTTCTTAATGCTTTATTGACCATGAGAGAGACTCTTTCTTAACGATTGCCTAATGACTTGATGAATAACAAATAGTCGCACAAATGCACGCATGCGCTTACGCAAGAATCCACAAGGCACAACAAGACCTTGGGGCGAGCACCACCAAATCAATGTCATCAAACTATAGAGAAAAAAAGGAACCCAAAAGATTTGAAAGTCCTTCTCATAGAGTCAAGCTCCCTTCATGACACTAAGTCAGATTTAGGATCATTGTTGTGGACAGATGGGATTCAAAATTGCCTGACTCTAATCTCACTTATTAATAATTCGTGATAAAGATTAGTTAGAACTCAATTTTGTGGCTCTTGTTGTTTTCTCTACAATAATGCAAAGATATACCGTGAATGAAAAGATCATTTGATTTGAATAGATAAAGAAATGTGTATTTATAGGTAGTGGGAAATCTTTCCACTGTTTAATCGTAGCATTTCTAGATATTATCTTAAATCCCACTTAGGAAGCATGACAAATGGTGTTCTAGTCATAGAATTTGGGACTTAATCCCTTCTTTTCCCTTATTTGATCTTTCATGACCCTTTATTAGTGGAAGCTTAAGGATCATTATAGAAAAGGCATATGAGACATGACAGCTACTGGGTATCACTAATATCCATACAGAGATCACGATATGAATTTGTCTTTTAGGTTCAAACTCCAACATACACAGTAGTCTCTTATATGTGCATTCCCCAAAAATTGGATGTGTTTCTTCAATTTTTGTCCCTCTAAATTGTGGCAAAAAAATTGAATGTCTGGCACTGCTAATGAGAAGATTGTTATGGTTTTCGCTGGGGAGATTTTTATGGGGTTTTGCTTCATTTCTCCCCATTGGTGATATATGCTTAAAAGTTCACCTCTATGTAAATGGTCAAAAATACCCATTGATTTTACAAATCGTATTGAATTTCCAATTGGATGCACCTCTTTTATAACCATTTCAATGAGGGTATCTTGGTCATACTAAAAATGAAGGGATTTAACCCACTAAACAAATTTCAGAAGCACAAAGTAGCTGCAAGTTGGTTACCCATGCTCTAAAATGACTAATGTAATAGTGTTGCCGACTCAAGAGCTTCTACTCCCTTTACAAGAAGAAATTGCATAAGACAAAACATTCATCATCTTGCTTTGCTATACTCTGAAAATGACTTGCAAGATGGTGCAGGTACATTGGAAATAGACTACATGTTTGGATGGTTTGGAATTTGGATGTTGCTCTCATTTTAAAGTTCAAACCAACATGTGCAGTTTTTTTCACTGTTTGGATGAGTTGAACAATTGAAAGGTGATGTCCGTCCAAAAATTATACTTACGTTCCACCTGTTTCCCTTGGTGCATGCCAGTACACTGTAAAAACTTGTACCTGGTCAAGTTGTCCTGGCATCATGGAGACCATATAATTCTCTTTCCAAGGCATGAAATATGAGAAAAGGACTTGTATTTTGTTTTCCTTTTCTGGGCACTGTTACACATTTTGCATCTCGTCTTTTGTTTCTCATGGAAGCCATGCAAACTCCATGTTGGATGTGCTTAACTTTTTGGAAAATTGTTAGGGTTCTTATGGGCAAATACACAGATGATATGGTGCATATTCTGAATGCATTACTTGAAGCAGTGTTTCAAAACATGGATGTGGGTAAGAATGCGGCCATAGCAAATCCGACTCGGCACAACGCGGTTGAGTACTCAGTTGACGGGGCTGGGTACTCCGTTGATGTGATCATATCTTAGGAGAGTCAGAGAACTTTTGGTTGACTTTGTAGGGTAAAACACAGACTCAAAACAAGAACGTGGCTAAGGTAAAAGGGAGTCGACTTGCGGGGGCGGGGGGTTTGAAACCATGGCTTGTCAGTGAAGGGCCTACCTAAACTGACATCTCTAGATTCTGGCTGTGGCTGTTCTTCTTTCGACATAAAATGGGCATAAAACAAATTTTACACCCATTTTAAGTGGAAAAAGGGTTCAAATTTTGTTTTACGCCCATGTGATGTGGCAAAACCAGGAAACAGTCTTCTTGGGTGACAAAAAAAAAGAGTCCTTGCGGTGGCCCAATAATTACTAGTGCCACTCCCATCATAAGGCATGAGAAATTCATCTTCTTTTCAAGTCGGCCAAGATGTATTGGCTGCTTTGATGAACTCAGCTATTCTTGGTAAGAAAAGGGTTTGCCACCACAGAATAGAACTAACCAGAAACCACACCTTTGAGTGGGGAACATTTTGCATGCTTGCATCATCCTAATACTAATAAGGAAAAGCAATGGCCACTCAGTCCCTTCAAGTGGGTACTTTATTAACCATAGATAGGGACGCATCACTCTGTTTTTCTTCAGTGGGTATAATTATTTCACACTGGTCTTGTTTTTGCTCAAAGATCATTTCTTTTGCTCAAGATCATTTCTTCCCCTCTAAACACAAGTATATTCACACTGGTCTGGTTTTTGTTCTGTAAATTCCACTTCTAATAATACATTAAGCATCAGTACAAAGTATCATAATATCAGGGAATTAGACCAATAGATAACAAGCTACATCAGTTATTTTAATTGATACATGCTCCATTTTGAGGCTTGCACAGTAAGGACTCACGTCATGGACTCATAAAAATAGGCTACCCACCTTGATTTTGAACAACAAGTGGGGAAGTATGGATAATATATAAACAACACTATAAAGTATCACTTTTCTTGTATTTTTCCATTTTACTGGTCTTCATGGTAGCTTTGTCCTGTTTTATTTATTCACAAAGAAAGGCTTGAGAGGGATAGACCAATTGCTAAGTTAAATATGTAGAAAGATTTCTTCCTGCTCTAAGTTCTCAAAGTGGAAGCACAAATTGTCTGAGAGCAGTTCAATGACTAATGAGTAACGAAATTTATTATTATGAAGTTTTGTTTTGTTTCTCTGTACAAACCCATGGCTAATTGTGGACAAGAATACCTCTATACAGTACAAAATTGATACACAGGTACATCATAGTTTATATACCGAGTGTTGGGCTTTGATCAATTACCAGAACCGATCCTTGTTGACGCTTAGATAACCGGCCATTACTTTCCCTCCAGTATTCCTCATACCATCAATAAGAAAGCACCATGTCGAACCCAAAGCTCCAATAAAGAAATCGGCATCGGTTGCCATCAAAAAATTAGTAAGAGGATAATCTGTGCTGAGCTTTCTTCCGAGACTTGTCTCATAAACAGCCATTGTCATATTCCCCACTTGGCGTGTCACATTTGTGTAATAGAAGTTCCAGTGAGGATACAATTTTGATTTATCAATCACTTCCTGCACAAAATCATCACTTAATAACAATGGGGTTCTAGTCATTTTGCAAAAAAAAAATGCCGTTCTAGTCATCTTAAAAATTCTTCCAAATGAGAGCAAATTAAGTATGGATGATGGATTTACCTGCATTTCAGTGGAGAGCCAAATGCTATTTAGGTCTGGAAACCTCCTTCGGATGCGGTCCGCAAGACGCATGTACTCTTCAAATCCAACCATCTTCATTTCACATGCTTTGTCACCCATTCTTACATGCATGCTTAAAAGTGGTCTAGGGATCCAAGGTTTATGATTGGACCATACGAACCGTTCAACATCAGATTGAGGCCTGTTTACAACAACCTGTGGAACAAAAACTGCTGCCATGTATAATTGTGCAAAAAAAATAAAATTGATTATCCCATTCAAAAAACAGACAAGCTTTGGATAATGATTAGCCGTTAATTAGAGTAAATTTACATTCACAATATATAGAGGAAACAAATAGTTGCAGAATTGTTTTAGAAAACTTAGTACTGAATTATTAATAATAACATGGTGATCTTTGTTGCATGGATTTGGATTCGCGTGTCGGGATCTGACACAGATTCGACGTGTCGGATTCGGCAAACCCCCAATTTACATTCACAATATGTTCGAGGGTGGAGGGTCGAGATGCTACAATTTTTATTAAGAGAGGACACCTTTGTGCTTTTATTAAAAAAGAAGAAGAAAACATGTTTAAAGGAAAAACATAAATGGTTCACATTTTAAAGGAAACAATGATGTGTCGGAGTCACCCGGAAAAAAAAAAAAAAACAAGATTCGTGTGTGAAACGCTACGAAAAGAATCCAGCTGTGTCCCACAAGAATCCATGTCAAAACGTGTCGACATGGATTCGGCGGGAGCAAAGAATCTATGCAACACAGGAAGTGACTCATCTTCTAAAACAAGATTAGCAATTGAAGACACGTCATTTAGTTTTCGCCCGACATAAACTTTAGTTGAGACCATCGAGGTCTTGAGTTCGAATGATAGTCGGTTGTTCTCTTTTGTATGTGCCAAAGCATCTCTTAACCTATCTTTAAAAATTAGCGTATTTTATAAAATGCCTAGAGATTTCAGCCAAAAAGTGTTTTGCCTAGAGTGAATTTCAAAATACACTTCAAAACCTTTTAAATAGTACAAAATACCTAACAAGAATATTCCCAGAAGCAATCCATTTTTTTTTTCAAAATAGATCTGTATCTAATGCATTATTTCAAATTGTTTCCAAAATCCTTTTTTTTTTAATGACACTGGAGTTTTATTAAAACGCAAGATGACCGAGATGATCAAAGAAAAGCAATGCAAAGCGAAAGAAGACATAAAAGAGAACAAAATAGAAAACGAACAAAACAGCAAGAACAAGCATAAACTAAGAATCATCTCTATAACAAGCATAAACTAAGAATCATCTCTCTCTCTCTCTCTCTCTCTCTCTCTCTCTCTCTCTCTCTCTCTCTCTCTCTCTCTCTCTCTGAGAAAATGATCAAGCAATACCGTCGACTCTCTTTATTTGTGTGGAGTCAGGAGAAACAGTGGACCACATACATTGCAGGATGGCTAGAGATATGTGGGGTAAGATACTGGGCAGGCCATGTGCTGTAACGAACCTGAAACTTGGTAAGCATTTAACCCATGCAATGGCCAGCGCTATGACCTTTCGTATATACGAAGAGTGGAGATTTGGTATCTTATGGGTGTTTCCATTAGGGCTGATAGACCTTTTTTAGGGATGGTCCCACGTGCCTTGGCGAGCAAAAGGTAAAACGTTGTGGAAAAATGGTCTTGCTAGCCACATTGTGGGTGCTACAGAAAGAAAGAAACACTCAGGTCTTCAAAGGCCTAGTTAAATCCCCAATCTTCGTCTATACGAAAGGTTATAGCGGTGACTATTGCATGGGTGAAATGCTTACCAAGTTTCAGGTTCGTTACAGCACATGACTTGTGGAGAGGCTGGAGAGAGGTATGCAATAGCAACGAGTAGGTATCGACCCCCGCCCCTAGGTAGGAGCCACCAGAAGCAGGCGAATTAAAGTTAAATTTCGATGGTTCTAGAGTTGGGAACCCAGTACCAGCAGGAGTAATAGGGACCTTGAGAAATGACCGGGAGAGACCAAATGGGCCTTTTCAGGCCCAATTGGAGTCACGGATTCTAATGAGGGGAGGTGAGAGTGTCCATCAGGGTCTGAAGCTAATGGAGGCAGATCTGTTGGATAGACTAATAGTAGGGGGAGACTCCCTCAACGTGATTAGGTGGTTAAAGGAAATCTCCCCTATCCATGGACATTTTGCGCATTGGTTCAATGAGATCCAAGATTGAGTGGAAGGTGCCACCATTTGCTATAAGCATGTAAGAAGATCAGCAAACAGGGAGGCCGACAGCCTAGCTAGGGCCGGAATTGAAAGGATTGGCCCGGAGCCTTTTGATTTCCTCCCTCCACGAGGCCTTTCTACTGTATTTTTCCCTTTATTCACTTTCCTTTTCATTGTACTGACGATGTTGGTCGGTGGTCTTTGTTCCTTATTAATGAAATTCTTCATCATTCGGAAAAAAAAAAAATACCATCAACTCTCTAGCTACACCCAAAGGAGCAAGTAGGTCTGCATCGCAGTTGGCTGACTGCCAAACATGTCGAAATTCATGGAGTGTCCCTCCAATGCATCCACGATCTGCTCAAAAGTGTTTGCAAACCTCCAACGGTAATTATCAGGATCTGCTCAAAAGTGTTTGCAAACCTCCAACGGTAATTATCACCATTTTTTATCCACCCGACCACAACTTATAATACCTAAACGATAATAAGAGGCAACTGATGATCCAACAATCGAACTCCTTGAAGAAACGCCCAAACCTCTACCTCGGTAGCATATGTGCACCTAGAGGTCCTGAATATACCCAAATTGTCTCTCTTTGGGTATTTATTAACAAACCGCCAATCCCCTCCAGACTTGGGTTACCAAGACACAAGCCATTGAAGTTCAGTTTTACCTTCTCAGGAGAAGACTCCCATCTAGGTCATAGACACTCCTTATAACAGCTGCTTGACCGAATCTCCTTCCAATGCTTGTATCCTCAAACGTTGCACATCTCTAGTTACAACATTGAACAGCCTTTTGTTCCTTTCCTTCCACACAAACCAGAGAATAGAAGATAAAAGGATCCACAGAATCTTACCTCTAAAAGGCAAAAGAGAGACACTCCACAACTCAAAAATGGTTTGTGATTTGACCCGAGAGAACCCAACTCAATCAGAGGAGCCCAAAAACAAAGTGTGACCACGTGTGAAACTGCAATAGAGCAAGAGGTAATTGACAGACTGCATCAAATACAAACAAAGCACAATGATTCACTCTTAATCTTTCACTTATTCCGAGGTGATCTGTAAGGATATTATCAAGGCAAGGAGACCGACAGTAAGTGGCATTGCAAATGGGCAAAAACTCTCCAAGCTCTATGAGCAGGCGAGAGCCAAGTGGTCAAAGAAAGTGCAGACGAAGAATGATGCAACCGAGGACCATCTCCAAAATCCTAGTTTTTTTGTCAAAATATAAAAGTTTTCAAATACCTAAGGTGGATCGCAGCATGGTGTGGGTGATTCGAAGACACCATCAGAAGACTTATATCAAAAGGCCATATCTCCTTCATCTAATATCAGATCAAAACGATTCTTACTCCCCCATCTCCCCCCCCCCGCCCAAAAAAAAAAAAAAAAAAAAACATTTGGAGGTAGCTACCCCTGCAGGGCAGAATGTCACAGAAAATCAATATAAAACTCTTCCAAACTGACTTAAACTTGTTTCCTCGCAGGATTCTTTCAAAACAATCCTATACTATTTCTTACCAAAACCCAGCCCTAACTCATGCCTAAGCCTGTTTTAATCACCCATTGAATTTAAGCTAAAAATCAAGTTTTTTTTTCCATAGAATCCAATCAAACCCTTCAACTCAAGAACACTCCCAAGTCCCAACACACATGGAACTAGCGTCTAACGCAAATTTGAGTCCTAATACCTCTTCAAAGTAGCGACCCAAGTTCCCCAACCTCAAAGGGATGCTAAGGCACAAGAGAAAAGAGAGAATGATTTTAAGGAGATACTTAAATTTTCTCCACCAAGGGTAAGTGCACGAAAGTTTCAATAAGACTTCCACGACGTTCAGCATCAAGTTCTCAAGCCTCCCCAAGCAACATGAGGATCCACACAAAACCTCACCCTCTCATCTTTTTTTGAGGTAACTAGTGTCAAGTTTTTTATACATCTAACTATCTAAGTATCCATCCAAGTCATCTTTGCATCGATAATAGATTTTAGGATAGTTTGCATCGGAGTTTTGAAATCAATTTGGATAAAAAATTAAACTTTGATTTGAATAAACTGAAAATCAGGTCCGGAAAGTCGGCCGCTTGAGAGTCAGCTGGTCACCCAATCATCTGGATGGTCTCCTGGGCAGCCAAAGGACTGCACTTCAAGATCAAGGTTTTGCATTATTTTTCCATAGAATTTATGTCGTTTATATCTTTCTTTTCTTATCTGTCCTATGTTATTCATGAATAAATGTCAGCATCATGTCATAGATTCATTCTGCCATATTAGAATAGTTACCTCCTTAATTATGTTTCTTTGGAATATGCTTTAGCTAAATATTAGCATTATCCAATCTTTGTTCCTTGTATACAAGATTAACTCCTTGAGATGAGTCATTCATGATAGCATGATAGATTAGTTTCATGTTTATAACCATATGGTTTTGTTAGAGTTTGTGCCCTAAAAACCGGTCATTGTTGTATTGAAACTATTGTTTAATGAGAATTCATTGTTTCATGACATATATTGGGTATTTATTGTAGTGTGTGATGTGCTTCTTGACACACGTTTGTCCTTAGGTAGCATCGTAGGATAGGTCATGCACATAGAGATTATGTGGCGGGGAGATAAGACCTTTCGGTTCTTCGTAGACCTAGAATGTTCCTGGTTGGAGTTGAGATTGGACATCTTGTACCTGTACACAACCAACATCGAACCTATCTCCATACACACGTTGAGGTGACCTATCTTGGTCACTAGAGTAGTTGACACTAAGCAGGTAGAATGGGTGCGATGATTGCATCACGCATTGAACGGATCACTTTACAGAATAGCCTGTTGACAAGGATTTAGATAAGGTTATTCTGTCATATAGGACCCTTGGATATGTCGTCTATGGGAGCGTTTTATGGTTTTGACTATCTAACAGTAGTCCTTGGTCCAGAATCACTTGATGGCAGTGCTGGATCATCGGGCAAACCAATGGGATCAATAGTGATGCCCAACAATGAATCATCCACATCTCATAGAGGAATGTCATTTATAATGTCAATCTCAGTTAAGCCTTTTAAATAAAGGTCGGCCAGACGGTTTGATAAATTGTTTATCAAAGGTTTTCTGTAAAGCAACGGTTGCTTTCGAAAGGGTGTCTGCAAATGCATGTGCGAGCTCAAGCTGGTAGATTGACAGGTATACCATTGAGTGAGCCTAGGGGGTAACTGATGTCAACCCCCCATAGGACTCAACTAGGTAAATAAAGGATTGGAGGAAGGACATACACATTGGATGTGATTACGCCAATTTGATCTAATGGTCTTCTTCAGGCTAATGTCTTGGTAAGGGCCACTTGCCTAATGTGATCGTAGTTGGACTGCTTGAGTGAAATCGCAGTGGGGCTCATCGTGGGTCCTGCAGGATCGACCATTGGATCCTTGCATCGATCCCACTCATAACTCCTTAGATCCTTATGGATTGTTGGACAATCTGGGTTCTGGATTTCATCGTAAGAGTGGAATGGATTGGATCCACTGTATGTGATGCAGGTAGGAGACCAACTATTGAGCTAGAGGCTCAATCCCGATGTTTATCTTCATTACCAAAGAAGAAGTGGAACTTTTTGAGACAAGACATTTTCATTAATCAGATTAGTAGATATCCTCATTGAAATGAACCGTATGAAGACATGATACTAAGACGCTTCACAAAATGCTAAAATAGAAGGGATGGTTCCAATGTTTCCATTTTCAGTTACGAACTTATTTATATTCAGACTCAAAAAAGAAAGTAGCATGGGGAATGTAACAGTAAAGGACCTCTGGCCATTCTGCATCAAGGCTTCCAAGAACCATTCTTGCAGCTTGCAACCCAAATGCAGCATGCCGGGCAGTATTTAGAAGACCACATGTATACTCACTTCGAAACCTCATCAGATAGCGCACCGCCTACGACAAGAGTGAACAATGGTCACCAATTAAAACAGTAAATACGAAGACGGTTTTAGAAAATTAATAACAGAAGTATAACAGGTTTCGGTCTGCCAAAACAGACTTATATGCTAGAACAAATAACATAATTACTGCAAGCATATTACCGGTAGGAAAATAATGTGCACAAAAACATGTGGAATTTATAAAGGTCTAACCCCAAATCACCAATGTCTTCTTCAGATATAGTAAAAGAGGAATGGTATCTAAATGCACCTTATTGTTAATGGCATGACAGAAGTATGTCAATTTATTACAGTGCTGGCAACAAGGTTTTAGGGGATGACCTGATCGGACCATACAATCTATGGAAGGTTACTCAGTCACATGAAATAATGGAAAGTAACAAGTAGAGCATAGTGACTACCACCAAAAAAGGGGCACGTGAATGATAACCATTTAAAATCACGTTGATTTACACATTCTATATAAAATGATCTACATGACAATATGCATTATCATCATCTTTTGTCATTCTTTACCTTTATCTTTCTCTATATTATTTTTTGCGGGATGTGATATAATCAGATGCAATCATTCAAAAAAAAAAGTGATATAATCAGATGCATCAGACCTCCACCCTCAAGAACAGCATGCACGGGCACCAAAGAAGGAAGATGCCTCCATTGTACGGTGCCAAACAAGAGGCACCTATTTTCTTGTCAATTCAAATGTGCCTGATGTCACATCAGTTCTCTTCTCTTTGTATGTATTTCTTTAAACCTTTTGCGTATTTTAAATATTAATGAGAATTAAGAATGCTCCAGTCACAAGTTTACCCAATCTACTGCAATTTGCCTATATTTATTACCTAAGACCTTGTTGAGGATATATATAGACTATCTGGAAACTGAAACTTTAGCTAACCTTTGGGTGACCTCAAGATGCTTGGTCCTCTACTGAAATATTAGACTTGGGACCAATTAAATTGCATCTGATATCGCAGCACAAGTACATCAGACTTATTTGATACATCCCAGTCCTTCATGAGTTGCTATACTACTTGATTAGCTCCAGATGCCATAGACTCTGTACTAAAGTTCTGCAATTGATCGTGCAACAGTGTTTTTTATTCTTACGCTTTCAGTGTACTAGATTTGATCCTAAAAAAATACAAGACAATGCATCCTATCCAATAGGCATGTGTGCAGACATTTTTAAATTGGACTTTGAAGAGAGAAACACACCCTTCCGTGCATCAAAAGACGTATCATTGAATACAGTGAGACGTAATGGAGATATGTGAATGAGGTAGAGTTTGATTGTTAGTCATGAGATGGTGCTCGATAAGACGAAAAATTTGAAGATCAAGGACAAGGAGATGATATTGTTCCCAAAGGACACTGAAGGAAGAGAATATAATCATAGATTGAATTATGGAAATGGTTCAAATAGCATAGGGAGTTAGAGAAAGCATGGTTTTAAATTCCGGCTGAAACATTTCGTTTCGGCCGAAATATTTCAGTTTCGGCACAAATCGAAACGAAATTCACATGAAGTCGTTTCTTTACAAGATTTCGTTGAAATTTCACCGAAATTTTGAAATTTCGCCGAAATTTCATTTTTTGGGACTTTTTTACAAAATTTCCACCGAAATGTTATAATTTCCATCAAAAATTATGAAATTTCCACCGAAATAACCGAAATTTCAACCAAAATCGCCAAAATTAACACCGAAATTTTAGACATTTCGGTCGAAACTAAAAAAAAAAAATAAACGAAATCATAATCACATTTTTACATGATTTTGGCCGAAATTTCGGCCCGAAACTGAAACATTTCGGTTTCAGTGGTTGCCGAAACCGAAATTTAATACCTTGCTAGAAAGTGCAAGAAAGGAAGCAAGGAGATATTAGAAAAGAACACTTCAAGTGCTATTTCCATCTTAGAAAGAAAGGACACTTTTCACGAAGTTGTAGAAAGAAGCTTTTCGGTGTTGATCAGAACTCAATCAGAAGCTAGTGATGATGATTAGGGGAGAGTCAAGAATCATTTGCAATTATCCATGAGTTTGAGGTTGAAAATTTTAACACAGCGATTGTCGTGGATGTATTAAAAACCATGTCAGAAAAGGAGTGATACGTGTTCGTTGTCGCAAACATTTAAGCCCGTTGCATTTGATGCACACTTTTTTCTTTTTATATCTCGAGGCACAAGGGTAATTTATTCAGTGGTTATTTCTTGGCTTGTGAGATCAATGCAGTCCCATATTAGTTAGAACTACATGTTTCTTGAGATGGCAAAGGAGATCTCGGGAACAATGTTCATGACACCTATTCTTAAGCTCAGAATTTTGCCCAGGTGTATCAGCTTCGCCAACAGACAGCAGGTCTTCAACAGGGGAGAGAAACCCCTCTCACAATATTATGCTAGTCTGCGGAATATATGGGAGGAAATTGACCACATAAATGTGGTAAGCTGGAACGACCCTGAAGCCACTAAACTGTAATGTAAGCTATGTATAATCATGATTTTTGAATTCCTAGCATGGTTGAACCAAGAATATGAGATTACAAGACAACAAATTATAGGTCATGAGTATGCATTTGCTCTGAGTTAAAGAGAGCCGCCATAATGGAATGACATTCACTCAGGACCACTCAATTATGGGAGCTGCCAATAAGGTAAGGGGGGAAACATGAAATAAGGAAAGCCTGAGGATAAAGATAAGCTTGTTTGCGAGCTGTTATCTACATCGTGGAGGAGAGAGAGATTAACGAGTGAGAGATAGAGAGAGAGAGAGAGAGAGAGAGATATAGGCGTGAGAGGGAGAGAACCAAAAAAGTGAGAGGGTTTGTGCGAATACATTCCCTCGCACCCTTAGTTATAAATTCCGTTCCGGTCGCCGTTCCGTTTTGGCTACTGGAACGGAACGTTTCGGTGTTTCGGCCGTTTCGTTCGGTGTTTCGTTCGAAACTTTCCGTTCCGCTCCGGCGAGGGGAATTTTACAAAAAAAAAAAGTTAAAAATATGAAAAAAAATTCAGTGGGTATGGTGAATTTTTTGGAATTTTTGTTCCATTCCGACGAGGGGAATTTTTGGGAATTTTTTGAATCTTTTTTGAACTTTTTGCAAAAAGACGAAAATAGCCCTCCAAACAGCACCCCCACGGTCATAAAACGAGGGTAAATATGTAAAATACACTCCCCAACAGCCATACGGGCATTTCTGTAATTTTTTGGATTTGTTTTGAATTTTTTTAATTTTTTCCAACTTTCCAACCCCATTCCGGCCGGAATAGGGGGTTCGCCCATTCCGGCCGGAATTCTGGCCGGAATGACCGGAACGGACCGGAACGGAAAATATAGGCATTCCGTTGCGTTCCGGCCGGAACGGAACGGAATTGATAACTAAGCTCGCACCCCTCTTGGGTTATTAATATAAATATATATTACATAATGACATTATTGCCCTTATGGCATCTAACACTCCCCCTCAAGCTGGAATGTATATATCATACATTCCAAGCTTGTTACAAGAATCCTTTAATTTTGCACACCCCAACGGTTTGGTAAACATATCTGCAAGCTGATTTGCAGATCGAGTGAACACTGTGCAAATTTCACCACTTTGAATTCGCTGACGAATGAAGTAACAATCTACTTCAATATGCTTGGTTCGCTCATGGAATACTGGATTAGTTGCGATATGAATTGCAGCCCTATTGTCACAATACAACTGTGCTGGAGATGTCGATGTGAACCCAATTTCTGATAAGGAGAGAAGCCAGATTAGCTCCCCACTTGTATAGGACATACCCTAAACTCAGCCTCTGCACTTGACTTGGAAACAACATCTTGCTTTTTACTTCTCCATGACACCAAATTACCTCCTACAAATGTGCAATATCCAGTAGTAGATCTTCTGTCTGCAGGAGATCCTGCCCAATCTGCATCAATGTATCCTTCTACCTTTCCATGTCCATACTTTCTAAAGCACAAGCCTTTACCTGGAGTACCCTTCAAATATTTGATAATCTGAATAACAGCCGACCAGTGAGAAGTACATGGAGAACTCATAAAGCGACTAACCATACCCACTGCAAATGATATGTCTGGCGGGGTGACAGTCAAATAATTAGTTTACCAACCAGTCTTCTGTAACGACCAGGATCATTCATCAACTCCCCCTGATCAGGAAGAAGTTTTACATTTGGATCCATAGGAGTAGCTGCAGGTTTCACCCCCATTGACCCAGTCTCCTCTAAAATATCTAACACATATTTTCGTTGTGATAAAGAGAGACCATGACGTGAGCGTGCTACCTCAATACCAAGGAAATATCTAAGCTGACCCAAATCTTTAGTAGAAAATTCTCCTTGGAGAAAGGATTTCAAATTTTGTATGCCAGACCTGTCATCTCCTGTAATTACAATGTCATCAACATACACTATCAGAAGGATATATCCAGCTGCGGACTTGTGACTGAACACGAAATGATCGACAGCACACTGCTTCAATCCAAAACGCAAAACTGCATTACTGAACTTTCCAAACCAAGCACTCGGTGATTGCTTCAGACCATAAATTGCCTTCTGAAGACGGCATACTGAGGAGAACATCTCCCCCTGAGCAACATACCCAGGAGGTTGCTCCATATAAACCTCCTCAGAAAGATCACCGTGGAGGAAGGCATTCTTCACATCGAGCTGATACAAAGGCCAGCCACGATTAACTGCTAGGGAGATCAGTACACGTACGGAAGGAATTTTGGCGACGGGAGAAAATGTCTCCTGATAGTCAATGCCAAATGTCTGAGTATACCCTTTAGCAACAAGGTGAGCTTTGAGACGCTCTACCAACCCATCTGGAAGATACTTAATGGCAAAGACCCAACGACACCCAACAGGGCGTGCTCCAGAAGGGAGAGAAACCAGCTGCCAAGTTTTATTCGACTGAAGTGCAGCCATTTCTTCGTCCATGGCAGCCCGCCAATCAGGATGATTTAGAGCATCTGTAACTGACTTAGGCAAAGTAATTGAAGACAGGCTAGAAACAAATGAACGAAAAGATGGTAAAAGATGCTCATAAGAAACAAATTGTGAAATGGGATGTGCAACAATACGCGACCGAGTACGGCTAGCAATGGGTGAATCTGGAGTAGGAGAACAAATACCTGAAGGAGGACAGTCTGACTGCGGAGGAGGATGAGCTGGTGGAGAGGGTGCCTCATTCATAGCAAGTGGCAGAGATGACGCTTCATTCGTAAGAAGAACAACCCGTCGAGATCGCCGAGTATAAGTTTGCATGGCAGACTCGGTACTTTTCCCTGCAGGACCCGGGGAGGGGTCAACAACATTTGTAGGTATAGTTGGAGAAGGCAGAGTGTGCACAGGAGGACCCATTACGATAGGGATTGGTACACTGGGTACGTCAACTGACAAAGGAGGAGGAGAATCAACCGAATACGGATGGTCCTCAAAAAATGTGACATCAGCAGAGACATATGTCTTCCTAAGGCGTGGACTATAACACTTATATCCCTTTTGGGTACGAGAGTAACCCAGAAAGAGACTTCTCTGTCCGAGGCTCCAACTTGTCAAGACCAGGAGACAAGTTGTGAACAAAGCACGTACAGCCAAAGACACGCGGCAGTAAGGGAAACGGATCTCTTAAAGGATACAAGATTGAAAAAGGTGTTTTCCCAGATAAAACAGATGAAGGAAGACGATTCCCAAGATAGCATGCTGTAAGAGCTGCATCTCCCCAATGAATCTTAGGAACTTTCATCTGAAACACAATGGTCCGAATCATAAAGTAGATACCGAATTTTCCTTTCAGCAACACCATTTTGTTGCGACGTATATGCACATGACGACTGATGAATGATACCACGTGATACAAGAAAATAATGAAATCCATTATTCACAGAGAAGTATTCTTGAGCATTATCAGTACGTAAACAATTAATGGAACAATTAAACTTGTTAGCCACTTCAAAATAAAATTTACTAAAGGCATTAAAAACTGCAGATCTATCTTTAAGTAAAAACAACCAAGTGGCACGAGAAAAATCATCAACAAATATGATAAAATATTAAACCCATTTATTGAAGCAGTTCGAGAAGGACCCCAAACATCAGAATGTATAAGTTCAAAAGGACGAGACACTTGACTACGAACTCGAGAAGGGAAGGGCACGCGATGGTGTTTTCCCAACTCACACGACTCGCAATGAAAAGATGGAACAGAATCTGAAACAAAAGAGGTTTTCCTAAGCATGTCAGCAGGTGGATGTCCCAAACGACAATGCCACTGATAGGCATCAACTGAAGTACGAAGTGCAACACCAGCTCCAGCGTGGTCAAGATAATAAAGGCCATCAATCTCACGGCCCAAGCCAATCCTCATCCCAGTCTTCATGTCCTGAAAAACACAATAGGAAGAAAAAAAGGAAACCGAACAATTTAGTGACTTTGTTAATTCAGATAACAAGTTAACAGGAAAAGAAAGGACATAAAGAACATAAGACAATTGAAGACCCATGGAGGTGGAGACTACACCCATCCCAGATACAGGAGATGTAGTTCCATCTGCTAAAGTAACAGTACGAGGGCCCATAGAAGGAAAAAAGACTGGAAGGAAGAGAGGATTGTAAGATTACCAGTCATATGATGTGATGCTCCTGAATCAATGAGCCATGATCCAGAAGAAGTACCAGAAAGAAAACATGAGGGGCTACCTTTATGTGCAAACGTGGCAGCTGGCTGCTTCCCTTTTTCTCGGAGACGCAACAAATCATCATATTCTGCACGAGGGATGACCATGGTGTCAGGAGTCACAGAAGGAGCGGCGGAGAAGGAAGGACTATCAGAAGCTGCAGCAAAAGCACTCGCAGGCCTGTAGGGTCGAAGCTCAGGATGTAAACCATAGCAATAATCAACAGTATGTCCCTCCATAGGACAATGAGTACAATAACGGGACCCACGACCACGACCTCCTCCATCGCGGCCTCCCCCTGACTCACGACCACTGCCACGGCCACGGGCACGCCCAAATCGACCACCACCACGACCACGATCAGGCCCAGCATACGTCACATGAGCAGACCCATCCACCATTGGGTCACTAGGCTGAACTACTCTCATACGCTGAACCCTAGAAAATACATCTACAAGGGTGAGAATCGAACCAGAGCTGACAATCTGCTGTCGGAGCTGAAGATAGTCAGGCCCCAACGAGTCAAGAAATCTAACCACATGTAACTCCTCCTGACGTTTTTTAAGTACGATAGGATCTGTAGTAAATGGCATCAATAGATCAAGTTCTTGACAAAGGGCCAGATAGTCCATGTAGTGGCTGTCCACCGGCTTGTCGCCTCTCTGAAGGTTAAACCACTCGGAAAAACGATCACATATGCGCGTAAGATTATCCACCCCAGAATACATCGTAGCCGTTTGCTCCCAAATTTCTTTCTACGATTGAAGATACATCAGAGAAGCAGCAATATTGGGTTCCATGCAACCCCAGAGAAAAGAGCGGATCATAGCATCGTCCTCGCGCCACTGACCATAGGTTGAATCACTAGTAGCCAGTGGCGCACGCTCAAAAAAACTAATTTTTCGACGGCCAAGTAAATAAGTGTAGACAGCCATCTTCCACGGGGGATAATTAGTCCCATCTAGCTTTATAGAATTCATCTGAAGGGGAGGTTCGACATGGGAATAACTAGACTGGCTACTGTATGATGAAGAACGAATCTCAACAACCTTGTTGTCAGCATGTGGCTGAGAAGATTGCTCCACAGATTCCATAATAAAGGCACTCAAACACCAATAGAACTACTATGAATCTTCCAACACCCTCAACACCGCAAAGAACTGCCAACAACACACAATAACACGACACCACAACAAGTACCCACCAGCCACAATAGAAAAAAAAGATACGAAAATCTCCAACACATCAACCAACAATAACACAATCACCAACAACCAGCCACAACAATACCACCACCAACAAAGACCATCTACAACCGTCGATAGCAACCGATCAACAATCCATGTAGCAAACCAACCATAAACAAATCACCAACATCGATACGCGACGACATCAACAATCGGTTCCAAAGCAAGTAAGAGAACGAACGAAACACACAACATTTAATAAAATAGAGAATCACTCATGAAGGGTCCGGAACCAAAAAACAACGAGAAACGGGAAGAGAAAAGGAAGTCTAGATCATAAAAAAAAAGAAGAGAAAGAGGGCTGTTTGATGACTGATTTGGCTTAAGAATGGAATTTAAAAAAAATGTCTAGAAGAACATGGGCAAGGTAGGAGAGGATGGTTGTATGGAAGATTAGGGTTGGATGAGAACCAGAAAAGGAGAGAGTGATGGTCGGCGGCTAGGGATTGGCAAGATGGGTGGGGCGGTTGGATTGGGGTTGGGAAATGTGAGGTTCAAATGGAGGTTGGGAGGGAAGAGGGGTTAGGGTTAGGGTTTAATACTTTAATCCAAAAACCCAAAGTTTTGAAAAAAAGAGGAAAAAAAGATGAAGAAGAAGCCTACCTTTCTTAACCTTGAAGCTCTGATACCATGTTATCTACATGGTGGAGGAGAGAGAGATTAACGAGTGAGAGATAGAAAGAGAGAGAGATATAGGCGTGAGAGGGAGAGAACCAAAAAAGTGAGAGGGTTTGTGCGAATACATTCCCTCGCACCCGTCTTGGGTTATTAATATAAATATATACTACATAATGACATTATTGCCCTTATGGCATCTAACACGAGCAATTTGGAAAGAACCAGCATACTAAAGACACATGTTGGAAGCTAGTCAGGAAGCCTACACATTATATTAAAGAGAAAGACCCAATACCAATGCTCTAACCACCAATTCTGGTTCTTCTCATACGACTAATGCACTTATTACTACTGCTGATGGTTCTTCTACCTCGAATATGTAAAATTCTGTCCGAGAGATGGAACATCTTAGTCGATTAGATTGCTTTCATTGTTGGAAGGTGGCATTCCAACTGCTTCCACTTTATTTTCCCAATAAGGTACTCTTGTTTCTGCAAATCATGCTTGTTTTTCCTCTCCTAATCGTTCCTAGATTGTTAACTCCCATGCGTCAGATCATATGACAAGCTTTTTTACCCATTTTTCTTCCAATCAACTTTTATGTGGTAGAGATAAAGTGACTATAGCTAATGATACTTTATGCACCATTTCTCGGAAAGGAGACATCAAGCTTAGAGATCACCTTACTTTTTATTATGTTCTTCATGTACCTGAGTTGAATCTTACTCTTCCTTTGGTTGACCACCTCAGAGATCACCTCAGAGACAAAAATATGTTGATTCACAATATTAGTCTTCCTTTGGTTGACCACCTTAGAGACAAAATCTGTTGGGTGAATCTTCTCCTTGAACAAAGCACAACAATACAAGGGTTTACATTAACAAAATGTATAATAACAAAAATTCCCTTAATGACCAAACGAATTCACTACTACATGGAACTTATGGGTCTAAGCGGATTCAATCCACTGAAGACATCCCATTCTGCCTCGCTACAGTTGACAAGAGCCAGTTTTGATGATTCCAATGATGGTCAATGGCTTGACTTTTCTGAGCATACAATCCTGATTTCACAAAGGCCTAAGTTTTAACAAAAGAACCCTACTTTCCAACAAAAAGCCCAAATTTCAAACTGTTGGAATATGATCGATGTAGGGACTGCTGGCCCATGTTTTCAAATTACTCAAGACAAAGCTTGGGGCTCATGACCCCACCATTTTTCAAAAAACATCTTCAGAAAGTACCAAGCTAGGGCATTTTGCGGAAGAAAGCATTCACAACTGCGCTCATAAACTTTTACCTCGCGAAAAAAGTTACTTTACCCACCAAAACTTTTCACCACAAAGGGAATAGTCCCATATCAGCAAATTTTGTTAAGATCCCGATGTTTGGGGCCTCTAAAAGGCTCTAAACCCAATGAAGAGGCATCGAATATTCTCCTTTCCTTTGATCTTGTGCAATTGCCTCCAAAGCAAGAGATTGGGGAATCAACCCTATCTCTTTTGAGAGTTTGGCATTGGGTCCACTTGGCAACATCTAGGAGCTGTATGTGGGACCCACGGGAGCCCAGGAGTGACCGAGGAATCATCGCAACACATCGATCCCCACACCAAAATGCGAGGTAACCTCTAATTCCTTTCTTCCTTTCATTAAGTAGTTATACTAGGCTTTGATAATCTCTAATTGGTAGGTTGAAAATATTTAAAATAGGAGTATAGAATATTAACTTGGTAATAGTAGTGTAAAATAGTCTAAGTAGCTTGGCAATTGTAGTATAAATAATTTAAAGATCTTAGAACTAGTAGTTTAGGTAGCTTAATATTAGTTTGAGATGCTTTAGATAAATTCATAATAGGAGAAAAGCACCACCTTATTCATAATATCCTTTTAATTAATTAATTGTGAATTAAACATAGTTGTCGGGGCTGTGGAGTGTGGGGAATGGGCTGGAACTGTGTGACCCAGACCTCTACTCTACCAGTCAACTGCTTACGCACTACTCTACTAGGACACAAGTGATCAGCCAAACGGACCCTTGCATACTTGACACATGGAACACACTAATGCATATACACCTGAAAAGGAGGTTTCAGTGTTCCTCAAGGAATGTAAAATATATCGGTTATTTCTTATCAACTAGAAAGTCGGATTCTACAAATGTAATAAACTCCTTTGGCTAAGGGTGACATTATGTAATCTTCGGTTAATTCAACAAATGATACTTCTGCACACTTTTCGAAATTTTCTCAAGAGAGATGTTTAAAACATGTTCAAAATCACATCACATAAACAAGAAAAATGAACTTTCAAAAGAATCAAAAAATTGAACCTTACATCCTACTCCAACATATAAGGGAGTAGGATGCATATGAACAGAAAAATGAAATTTCTAAGAGACCTTAATCCTACTCCCTTATATAAGAAAAGGGTTTTCAAATCCTATTCATTCTATAACGACTCAAACCTAAATAAAATAATAACTTAGCCTATCAAAATATAAAATATGGGTGGTAATCTCAAATCTCATCCCAACAATCACATGCTTCCCATTTTTGACTTTTCAACAAAGTGGAAAATCTCACAACATATGGAAAAGATGGGGTCATAGTTTACCGCGGATGCAACTCACCACAAGCGATGCATTATTTGTGCTTTACAGAGAGTGGATCCATCGCAAATAGTCAAATGTAGGTGGTAATCCTTTCACTGCACATAGGTGGTAACCCTTTGGAAACTTTTTGAGCAGCGGTGACTCTAACAAGATCATAAAGATATTAAAAAATGCAACAGGGGATGGATAGTGATCCTCCTAGATTAATTAAAAACAATAGCATGCTTATCAATTATAGAAACGTAAGCACTATTAAGAAACAATTTAAGTGCAAAAAAGTAGAAATCTAGTCATATGATTTAAGGCATTTTCATCAACCATCGAGGGAGAACATGATCTTATTAGATAGGATGAGTGATATGAGTGAGGGGAACCTGCTTTAAACTTCTTAGGATCTAGGGCATGAAAGAATCTTATTAATCAACATCATTCTCTCTCCTTCCATCCCAAATAATTTGAGATATTTTTGAAACAAGATTTGTTTCCCTCTATCACATATTGATGAGTGACTTTGCTTGTTCCTAATTCAAATAAACTACATCAGGAGTAGGTGTCTTCAATCTACTCTCTTTTTTTTAAATGGTCTTCAATCTACTCTATTCAAACATTTCTTAGTAATAGTTGTGTGACTTTCATTTTTATTGTTCACAACCTTCATTTCTTAGTAATAGTTGTGATCAGAAGACTTTTGTTCATTAAGTGTTATTTCTGAGGGAAAGCCGTTTTGGCAGTTGATATTAATTGTGATTTCAATAAATGGGACACAGATTGCTAGAATGCTGATACGTACAGATGAAACAAGAACAAAGATAATATGAATGTGAGAAATCTTCAGGGATGAGATGGAACAATGGTATCTCCAAATATAGCCCCTCTGGGATGTAAAATATGTCTCTTCTCACCATCCCCATAGTGACAAATACTTCCAATTACGTAAATCAATAGTTCAAACCGCACTCAAAGGTAGGGCATTTCCAATTGATATAGAAAATTCTAGCAAGAGCGGAGTGACTGGTTTCTCCAGACAAGGAATGCGAACATGGTCGATTGATATAGAACCATTCTGGATTAAGATCAACACCCTTTTTTGGCTGATCTTCACAAATCCTGGCTAGGGCTGAAAAATATTAATCGAGCCTCAATCCTAGGGGATTTCCTATCTTATTCTTATACCATGTAAGCATTTGAGAATGGAAAAATGGGTTCACATGTTACAATCTAACTCCATATCAGTATTTATACATTATACATGAAAGAAAACAGACTAGAATACCCTCACTTTTAATAGCCAGAACACCAAACAATGTTATGCCATAATTGTCCCTTTAAGCACCTAGGTCATGACTCATGAGGCAACTTATATATTTTCTATTTTCTTCATCAGTAACTGTACATAGTGAGAACACCTCATTTTATGTCAAAGAAGAAATTTTTGCCTATTCTTCAGACTAACAATTCCACCATCATAAAAATTCAATCCATATCAAAGAAAAAAGATAACTTATTGACTATGTTTCGAACTAACAAATTACACCATCATCTCAAGATAAAAGCTCATACCTGTGCCCTCCACCACCTCCTATCCATTTTACGATGTTGCGTAACCAAACTCCCATCTACCTCAGTTGTTGGTTGAAAATAGCTCCAGGGATTACCCCATGCCCTGCATAAAAAGTCGAGAGAAAATGTGATACAGCTTCCATCTTGTAAATTGTTTTGAAAACTGTGTTTGAAATCTTACCTAGGTATTCGCCCGGCCCATATCTCCTTTGAGGTGTAATTCTCCTTCCTTGTTACCATTCCTTTTTCCCAACCTTCTTGTCTTGTCATAAGTTCAAGGGCACGATCTCGACATTCAGTGGATGTTTCAGAAAAGAAGTAGCAAGACCAGTGGGAACGTGACAGACCTGTTAGGACAGCTATTAGACTTTAGGATAACTTTTGTAAGAAAATATTTTCTACCCTCTTTGTTGAGTAAAGATCTTAAAAAACCTAAGAAGGCCTAAAACAACAGGAAAATAAATTAGGGATTTGCTAGCGTCCATCGCAAAAGGCATTTCACGGATGGTCTGATGCATCTGACAACAGCCACCTTGTGAATGAAGACAAAATCTGCTGAAAAGTGAGCCTCCGTGGCTGCTGTCAGATGCAACAAACCATCCACGAAATGCCTTTTGCGATGGATGCTAGCAATTAATATGCTCAAAAGTTTGAATTAAATTGGAATGAGAGACCTTCACAAGTGATGCAAAGCAGATATATAAGGAGAAGAAGAAGATGAGAGAAACATGGCAAACAAAAGATGTATAATCTAAATAGAGATAATATAATTGAGACTATTACCTTGACAGCCATCGTGGTCGGCCCGATTGAAGTAATTTGTGACAAGAACCCGTTTTTCATTGATCGCAATAGCAAGAAGCCCACACATTCCAGCAAGCTGGGCTCCAAGACCAAATCCAGGCAGCCTCTCCCAGTCCGCGACAAGAAATCGTACATGAGGGTCACTGCAGTTTGATGGGTGTTGGTGGATCCATATATCTAGTTGCACTCTCCTTGTGAAAGGAATATTGTCTGCATCCGATCCTACAATCTGAAACGTTAGCACTATAAGTATGTCAGGATTTAGAAGAAATAATATATTAGAACTATATGTATGTCAGAATTTAGAAAAAATATTATGAAGGAAAATAATATATTGTATACCATTTTTATATATTACAAGGAAAATGACAGGAAATAACTACTGCCAGACTTATGTAGACACTCCTTACAAGTGAAAAGAGAAGACAGAAGCGAGTGCACTATACAAAATGAAATAGGGAAGTTTCCAAGTAGAGCATTCTGTCAGCCCATTCATGCATATGCTTGCCCATTCAGTGTACACAAAAACACAGGTAGTAAATGTATGAAATTACAAACATATATAAATGCCAAAAAAAAAAAACACACAAATAGACAAACATCCAAATATAAATAGGTACATAAAGAAATAAATAGGAACACAAGCTAAAAAGCATACATGCGGGTGCATGCATGCATGCATACATACATACATACAATGATTAGATTCAAGAAATCGGATGGTAAGAGGAATTCCTGGGCTAGTTAATATCAACGTATACACATACCCAAGGAGGATAAGCCCCTTTCGATTTCGCTTGGCGTGCATACCCGAGTAATTCCAAGCCTAACAGCCCCTTCCAAATTGTCCAAGGAGGAAAGCTTCCATTCTCTTCACGGCTATCAAGACGCTGATTTACTTCGGCACTCAATTTACAATTCTCCAAATGAGGGGCATCGGGCACACTTGATCTGTTCAAGAACTCATTCTCTCTATCTACCAATTCATCCAGCATAGCAGTCCAAGCTGAATATAACAATGAGACTCTCTCATCATCACATGATTCAGTGTTTCCCAGTAAATCCACCTCCGCAACAACAACCTTTGACATAGAATCACAGGCGCCACCTCTCACAATATCTAAAATTGAAAAAAGAAAATGCTCAATTTACCAATGTAATTACTGTAATGATCAGAAGAACCATGAAAAAAAGTGGTGAAACTATCTAATGCAACTTTCACATCAGAGAAAACGGTGTTATCCAATGCAGGGATTTAGCCAATGCAGTTTTATATAGCATAAGCATTCATCCAATCTGCAGGAGCAGCAGAGAGAATTGATATCAACTCTCACTACAAATCAATAGTCGGAGCAGTTACTATTTTATCATTGGTCATTGATAAATACTTCGAAACTTCTTGGAAGAATACAGCCATCTTTGTTTTGCATGGATTATTTGAAATCAAAATCAGGATACATGCCAATCCAAATCATGAATTTTCTTCACAAGAATTGTATATTGACACCAAGATCTACCCAAAGAATGTTCAAAATTAAATTTATTCAAAGAATGGGATTTTACTTTGCCAAAATCAGTGTTTCAAAATGCTGGTCTGGGCCAAAAAATACAACCAAAGCAAATCCTATTCAACTGAGCATAGAGCGATCGAGTAATCAGTAGATGGGTCGAGTACTCAATTGGAGCCATAGTTTTAAATTTCCAACGAAACCGACACGAAATGACCAAAATGTTTCCCCTTATGACGAGTCCTCAGTTTATGTTGAGCATATTATGGCATACATCAAACTACCAAGGAAAAGAAATAAAAATGTTCGCTGCCGGCTGTCGAAGATGAAGATTGTGAGGGACATGGATGCCTCTGGGAGCGTGCGGGAGATGGCTTGAGAAGCCCAAACTCCTATTACAAAGAAACCCTCTGGTAATCTCTTTCCACTTGCATCTAGGGTATTGATTTTGTTAAAGAGAAAAATTAGGGGGAAAATAAGATTTTCTCTTGGGGCTCTTAGTAGGGTTTTTGTGGCATCACTTTCACCTTAAGATCCACTGATTAGGATGGATTGATGGAGGATCAAAATGAATACACCTCTGACTACTCACTGGATAGTCCTCCAGAGGATCCTGGATCGCTTGGCCAGACGCAAAAGATGCAAACCTTTTCGATCTCACTGAGATTGACCACCACCAACCGATGTCTTTCACTCAATTCATCTCCTATAAGCTTAACAAAGCAAACAACCTGAGCGATTGTTTGGTAAAGCTGAGCACTGGAGATAAGGAAATTTCCTTTTCGGGGAAAAACCAATACCACTCTGGGCTGTTGGATGCTGAGATCACGCCCAAGAAGGATGAAGCTTCCTCTTTGGTGAAAGAACCGCTAGTCACCAGTCACCAGTCACCAGTCACAGGGAAGCTGATAATTCAAAAGTTGAAACTGAGAGGGAAAATGAAGCTGAAAATGAAGCTTAAAAATCCTCTATGGCACCATATAACTCAGGAAAAGACAGACCAAACTCACACAAAACCTCATCACCTATGTTGGAGTTCTTTATTTGCTAACAACAAAGAAGAGACTGAAACAAATCTGAAGTTCCACAGACCCTCTGTAGATGCTGATGGTCTGAAGCTTAAAAATTCTCTATGGCCCCATATAACTCAGGAAAAGACAGACCAAACTCACACAAAACCTCATCACCTATGTTGGAGTTCTTTATTTGCTAACAACAAAGAAGAGACTGAAACAAATCTGAAGTTCCACAGACCCTCTGTAGATGCTGATGGTCTGAAGCTTAAAAATTCTCTATGGCACCATATAACTCAGGAAAAGACAGACCAAACTCACACAAAACCTCATCACCTATGTTGGGGGGCGCCTAGGTATGGGACTGGGTGGGACCCAGCCTGGTATGGGACAAGTTTAACGGGCCTTGCCTAACGTGTTCGATCAGCTCTGGAGCTTTTGACGTATCGGTAAGGTACCTATAACATTTGGTATCAAAGCAGCCATCACGTCCCGTGTTCGAGTCACGAAAGGGGCAACCTGTGGAGAGGACTACCTGGAAAGGGCTACCTGGTAAAAAAGGCCAGAGTGAAAGCCGCTAGAGTGAAGTTGCCACAGAGTGGGCCACTGCTGAAGGGGCGACCTGTGGAAAAGGATATCTGGAAAAAAGGTCAGAGTGAAAGCCACCACAGAGTGGGCCGCTGAGGATGGCGGATTCAGAAGCGTGGTAGTATGTTACGGTCTTGAGTGGGGGCCGCCTAGGTATGGGACTGGGTGGGACCCAGCCTGGTATGGGACCAGTTTAAAAGGCCTTGGCTAATGTGTTCCATCAGCTTTGGAGCTTTTGGCGTATCGGTAAGGTACCTAACAAAATATCATAGATCAAGTGGACCAGTATCCTTGAATGAAAATGGCTCCTATCTAGCTACCGAATAATGTTGAGGGAATCTCCCTCGATAATCAATCTCCTCAAGTCACCTCTGTTTATGATCCGAATGCCCTGGAGAGCTGCTCACCTATGCTTTGTTTGAATCGATAGTTTCAATTGAGCCAGACAACACCACCTACTCCAGTTGCACCCAGATTATCTAGACTAGGTTCGTCAAAATTAAGCTTAGATTGACCTGGCCCATGAGGGACTTATTCAGGAGAGGGAGACGCCACACGTCACGACTAGCACAAGTCTCTCTCTATCTATACCAAAGATCGTAAGTAGAAACGAACGTGAATGAGGAGAGAATCTTCACTCAGGATACGGTAAAGGCAATCACCTTTGCAAAAATAATGAGCACTCTTAACGGAACCTTTCAACGCCCGAGTGTTCCGTTCCTTCCAGAACCCAGATAGTAGCCAACAAAACCACACTCCACATAATCTCCCCTTTCTTTCACCATGGGATGAAAAATCAACATTCCAAAAGATCAGAGAGACGGGCAGGCAAGACCCCACGCATATCAAATCTCTTGAGGATCCAACTCCATACATCTCTTGCCAACTGACAATGTAGGAACATGTGATCCACTAACTCACCAGACTCCAAACATAGAGCACAGTGACCAATGATCATCATATGGCGATTTCGCATTTTATTCAAAGTGTGGATTTTTTATCTTCTATGGCGGTCCAACTGAACACGCAAACCCGGGGTGGGGCCGGAATGTTCCAAACCTTGGTTAAAAGCGAGCTCGCTACGAAAGGAACTACTAGGAAAATGATTTGATTGAGAAGACTCCAGAGGAGCACCAGATCCAAACCCTCTTATTGAAACCGGTTTTTTGATATAGCAGAATTCTAGATCTCCAAAATCCGAGCTATTCCATCTAATTCTCTGTTAAGAAAGTTACGTACCAAATTTATCTTCCAAGAAATTGTATTCTCAATCCACTAAAAGAAGTCTTTGACGAATGCTTCCTTGTCCAATGCTACCGTGAACGTGAAGAGTTCTGGAAGCACCTTCCTAAGGGGAAGTGTTGTACACCACCTGTCTTGCTAGAACATGATCCTATCGCCCGAATACACTCTAAACCGAAACCCTTCATTGATTTTTTTTTTTTTTTTTCACATGAGGATGTCCCTCCACATTGTCAAACCACTAAACCCTTATCGGTCATCAGAAATCAATTGATCTGGGTGGATCCATATTTATTTTCAATTACTTTGACCCATAATTGAGGTCTCTCTTTCCCAACCCTCCATAACCATTTTCCTAGAAGTGCTTTTTTGACACCTTTTAGCCTTATAATACCAAGGCCACCTGCCTTGATGGGCCTATAGACTTCCTTATAGGAGACAAAGTGAAGCTTCCTCTTTTCATTAGTACCTCCCTAGAGAACCTTTGAATTTGCTGAATAGTAAATACAGTTGTATCACACTGATAGGGCACCTGAAGACTGATAAATGTCAGCAAGCATGAACTTAATGAGCGTTATTCTACCACCCAGTGAGACAAGGTTCTGCTTCCAAGAATCCAATCTTCTCTCCACCCTTTCTACTATGAGCCTCACACCTTCTTCCCAGGCCTTCCCATGCCCAGCGGAAAAGCAAGGTATGATGTCCGAAACTGATCCACTATACAGCCAAGTAATCCTGCTAGGCCATTAATTTCATCCTCAGAAGTGTGTATACCCAAATTGTACTTATTCTAACATTTCCTTAAGTTTTATCTTAAAATTCTATCATTTCCATATTTTTTTAATGGTGAGGTATCACTTCCATGTTTCCGTGATTTATATAGCATTTCCATTGAAATTTCCAACCAAAAAGTTTCCATTTCTACAGTAACCAAAACCGATACTGAAAGCAAAATTTAAAACCTTGATTGAGGTGGTCATAACTCAGGAAAGTCAAAGGAGTTCTGATTGACTTGGTAGGGAAAAATGCGGAGTCAGACAATAACTCGGCCAAGGTAAAAGGGACTCAACTCAAGCAAGTTGAAAATTGACGCGGGGCGTTTTCAAACAGTGGCCAGAATTCTCAGAAAAAAGAAAAAAAACAACGATTTAAACCAATAAGAGAAACAAACATTCTTTTAGAATTGCTCAAAAACAAAAGAAATATACAACCAAAGAACAGATGAGGAACACTTCAAAAGCAAAACAAGCATCTTATAGAAAACCCACAAAATGGAATTTTCTCTTTGAAAATCTGCATGGATTCCATAAAACATAGATAAGATTCAAAAAGATAAAACCAATCTGCAAGAATTTCTCAGACAGAAAAGAAATCAACAAACACAGGAAACAGAAAATATGAATATACTCTGTATAGTTGCTACATACCACCGTCTAAGGAAGTCGAATTATGTGGAATTGCCACGGCTAGAGCTGAATAGCCAACCCCAGACTCGGCAGTTTTAAACAAACCATGAGGAGCCAAAAATAAGTACATAAGAAAGACACCAAAGAGAAAACCCACCATACAAATTTTACATGGAAATGAGTTACTCATTTGCAGAGCTTTCTGGGAAATAACTCTTTCAAGACTCTTAGGACCTGCTGTTTCCATTTCTCCTTCTTGTGAATTACTTCTCTGATTCAAACCAAATTTACATGAATTAACACTTTCGCCAATTGTTTAACCTTTTCTTCAGGAGTTTCGGACCATCTTTCCAATAGCAATAGCATAATTTTTCTCCACTTTCTGTCAATCGGAACTTACATCAGAGCATGAAAAGAAACCGTTGGAGCTCCCATTATGAAAAATGGTCAAATTTACAGAGTAAATCATTGCTAATTCACAGAGTAATCCATTGCGAGCCACCTTTCACAACTGCAATTTTAGAGGGGCATACTATATCTCTTCCAATGCAAAACCACATGAAACGGCTTTCAATCCTTCTCTCCTGAAAAACAATGTTTAATAATCTATTAAACCTTGAACTCAAAGATATAAGAGAAAAACAATCTAGAATCTCTCTAAACCTTCACTTCCAAGGACAAAAATCCATTTAAAGCATTAAAAACAAGAAGTGAGCTCTGCAAATAATACAAAATGAACTCTGAATCACATTTTATTGAACCACATTGCCAAAATTTTATGCCAGGCATAGTTAAAAGGAGAAAAAATTACTTGAAATAAATAATAATCATGCGAGAGAACACCTTAGAAACCACAATTCTGCAAGTGGGATACACAACTAATAACGTAACAGAACCTTAAACAGAGGTCATTACTCATTACCTTTTCTTCTTTTTTTTCATTACCTTTCACTGAAGAAACATAGAGAACAAAGTGAGAAAATAACCGATCTAAAACACAAAGAACTAAGCAGAACGAAGACATAATTTCTATAAATTTTCCAAAGACACACTACAAAATTTTCAAATGAAGTTGGGAACTAATAAAGAAGCTTGCAGGAAATTACCCAAAAAACCTTGAGCAGAATACATTAAATTCTACTGCAGAGGGTAGCAAAACAGAGAAAATAAAAGAAAACTAAATAAAATCTAGAAGAACCACAAGTGAAAAGAAAAATATAAAGATTAACTTTAAAATATTAAAAAAATGCCAAAATCACATGAACTTCTGTGAAGAAAGGTATACAACAAAGGAAGGAAAATCCATTTGATGTTACAATAAATGTGCAAAACAACAAACATCAAAACTTTGATAGTGTGAATTATTAATAAAATTTGAGGAGAAGGGGAAAAATCTAAACAATCTTCACGCAAACCCGTCCTTTTTTCACTGAAGAAAGACGAAAGCAAACTAACCGAAATGAAAAAAAAATTTAAATCAAAAGTACCCTCAATTTTACAATGGAGATTGTGCAAAAATAAAAAATAAACACCTCAAAAATCTTCCACAAGATCACATTATCTTTCACTGAAGAATCATAGAAAACGAATAAAATAAACCCATTAGTAACTACAATAGGGCCAGGAAAAATATGAAAAATAAAACTATCCCAATCTTGAAAGTAGATTACACAACTAACAAAGGAACTTGGAGGAAAGAACTTAAAAACCTTAACCACACGATACATTTCAGTGAGAATTTTAGTAAAAAAAGGTTAGGGAAAAAGGAAAAGAAACATTAAATTTCATCAGAACCTCTTCATCTCTGGAAATTTACAACAGAAACAAATTAAAGAAAAAAAAAACCCACAAACCCACAGAAAACCATCAAATTGTGAAACATAAAAAAAAAAACCTCAAATTTGCATGTGGGTATCCATTTAGTAAATAAAGTTGCAGAAAATGAGAAACCCATTTACCTTTTATAGAGAGAACACATTTCATTGAGGAACAAAAAACACAGTACAGAAGAATCATGAAGAAAAATGAAAAATAAAACTCTTAAAATTTGCAAGGGGATTATGCAACTATCAAAGAAACTTGGAGTAAAGAGCTTGAAAACATTGAACAAAAAAAAATTACATTTACATTTTATTTAACTTTTTTCATCTCTGAAAATTTATAACAGAATAGAAGAAAAAAAACCCCACAAAAACCATGCAGATTGAAAATCATAAAACCCTCAATTTCACATGTGGGCAAGCAACTAGAAAGAAACTTGAAAAAAACAAAAAAAACCATAGACCTTGAATAAAAGCACAACAGAGGATGAAAAATGCAAGAAAGGAAAAGAAAATAAAAAACCCAAATGAGAAAGTATCCTCCGAAATTGAGAGAACACAAAAATCTCATGACATATTCACCTTTTCTTCTCTGAAAAAACCATGAAAAACTCCCACAGAGAGTCATGTATATTGAAAATCATAAACCCCTCAATTTCTCATGTGGGCATGCAGCTAGAAAGGAACTCGAAGAAGACTAAAAAAAAACCCATAGACCTTGAATAAAAGCAGAGCATATGTTAGTGAAGATGAAAAATGCAAGAAAAGAACAAAAAAAGAAAAACCCAGTATGAGAAAGTATCCTCTGAAATTGACAGAACACAAAAATCTCATGACATTTTACCTTTTCTTATCTGAAAAATCATGTCAGAAAACCTTGAAAGTCACATTTAAGTCTCCTAAGTGCTCAACCGAGAAAGTAGGCTGATCAGTTGGCCTACACACAGCTCAGATAGTTTGGTTGGAGGTGGCATTTGATCGGTAAGCTCTTTTGTTGCCGTAGTATATTCTCTGATTAGTTGGCCCACTTGTTATTTCCAGATGGTTGTAAATTACGGATTTTGAAGAAGGTTTAAAGGTTTAAAGGTTTAAAGAGTAGTTGGGCTACAATTATTCGTTGTAAAAATGTGAAGATTAAGTGATGTGTAAGTAAAGCATACAGTCTATTTATTAAAGTTGTTTATTATGAGTGAGGAGTTGGAAGTTTCTGGTTTTCAATTTTTTTACTTTTCTACTTGGCTGCTGACACTGTTGGCAATCACAGGAACAAAACAATATTTTCCAATTAAGCCTTCCCCGTTATCTCGTATCAAGAGAAATTGAATTATTATTTTTAATTTTGATAATGTTACTGGCATTATCATGTGCTGGGAATCTAACCAGGTAGAACTCGCCCCTAAAAGCTAGCAGGTAGAGAGAGGGTGCATATTCCCTTATAACCCATCCACATCCGTTTCGCCTTTTCAATGTGGAACTATTTGCTTCTGTGTGAAACTCCAACAATCTCCCTCTCCACACGGAAGCAACATGGGAAATGTCCTCGGCTCTAATACTATTTGTAGAGAATTTAATCGGGTAAAACTCACCCCTAAAAGCTAGCCGTTGGGAGGGTGCAAATTCCCTTATAACCCATCCACATCTGTTTCACATTTCCGATGTGAGACCATTTGCTTTTGCGTGGATCCCCAGCATTATGTTTTGATAATTACACTAAATTACCTTGTCTTTTACATTTAACCAACTGTCAAAGATTTATCACAAATTCACAATTTCCAAAAAAAAGCTCTTAGAAGCAAAATTAAGAAAGAAAAGACAAGGTGAGCTAGTGAAATTATCAAAACATGGTAGTGCCAATATAAGTAGCCTTCTGATAATGCAGACTGTAGAAAATTTAGCCCAAAGTCGGGATAAATCTGGACAATCGAGATTGATGGTCTCGATTAACCATGAGGCAATTGACATGTTAGATGAGGCCGATGGACAAGGGCCGGTCAAATCAATGGACCCAATCAAATCCACATTTCATCCATGAGATCTCTAGAATCTAACATTACAGTCAATAACACCCTTGATCAAATTATTAAGAAGACTAAGTATCTTTTTAAGATGGGATAGATTAGGTAATTTTTGGGTACCACGAGAGGACATGTATGTGTGATTAAGGGTATAAAATCATCTGATCGTATACACATGTTACAGATGGGGCCCAAAAGTGACTGTTAGAATTTAAAACACGCCATTTTTTTTTTAACCGTATTAGAAGAAACATAAGCGCCTTGATATGGTGAGACGGCTTGAAGTCCCACAGTGAGTCAGTGAGAGGCGGCTATACGCGAGATTAGCTAAACTCTAAGAATCTGTGGGCCCCAGTGTAACGCTTCCCATCACAGATTCGCAGGGACATCATTATTTATTGTACTTAGAAAATGATAACTACACTCCTCTGTTTTGATAATGTGCTTACTTTTATAAGAACTTTTTTATTGGTTATTGCCAGCTTGTCGAAAATTTATAGGTAATATAAGAAGGCCGAACGTGCCTTCACCGCAAGGTTGCATGATAATTAATAAAATAGTAAGAAGATATCTATGCCCCTCGTTTTGATAATGACACTCCCTAATTTAATTGGGATTTGCTAGCCAGCCACACCTCACTTTTCGCCATCCGCGAAATTACTTCTGCGATGGACTGTAGCAAATCCCAATATAATAAGTACTTTTGAGTGTCAATTGGTAGCATTTTAGGAATTAGATTGGGTGACCCAATGCCGTTGATCGGCACCATACAATAGAGACATGTCTTAAATATCTTCAAAAAAATCTATATGATGTCTTTGAAGATCTTCACGAAGTTAAGGTCCTATTGTTAGATTATATCAGATCTTGACCGTTGGATCTACATGGTTAGAGTAGAATATGGTGTGGTTAGAGTAGAATATGGAGTTGGTTGGATGTGGTAAAGAGGATAGATTTGGATCTATATGGCTTATTGTCAAATGTAGATCATTGACAATAAGCACAGATCATTGTCAAATGTAGAACATCCAAGAATTAGTGAAATTCCAAAATTTATCACCTATTTGTATTTAGTGTTGAGAAGATTGTGAGTCCAAAACTGTTTATTGATGACAAAATTACGTTCACAGTGGACCAAACTAGTAGTGACCCGTAGAAGAATTTTAATTCAACTAGACAAATACTTGAAAAGAAGGGAGTTTGATTTACTATTTACAAAGCAAACTTGTAGGCCATTGATTGGCAATCATGAAAATATTTTTTGCCCAGAATATTAGTTTACTGTGATGGAGGGATGGAGTCCGGGTTTTTTTTTTCATGGGATTTATGTGGGAGAAAAAAAAATCCAAGGAAATTGGTGGGGAAAAAAAGTCCCAGCAGTATCCCGGTAAAATAAAAAAACCCATATTTGGTTGACCGGACTATGGTTGGGGAAAAAAATTGCTTTGTTTGGTTGCTTAAACTGTTGGGAAGAACAACATTCTTCTCAAGCTTAATTTTTGGTTCTTGGGAGTATTTTTTTTTTCCTTCCTCGGGTCTCGTGTGGGGTTGTTTTGGTTCTTCGGATTATTTTGGGCTCACCAACCAAACGGGGGTTTCCCGAGGAAATCCCACAAAAGTCCCATGAATAAAAAAAAAAGGGATGTGATATAGTAGCTGGTTTATATATTCAGTTGTAATCAGTAATGCCTATCTAAGATAAGCTTTGGCTTGTCTAAAAGACAAGTCTCTTGTCAATCAACCTTAAAGTCGTCTGTGATATTTAACATAAGCTTCTAAAAGATGAGAAAAAATATGGCGGCCGGTTGGCGGATATAAAGGGCGGAGAGAGAAAAAACCAAGCCCCTTGATTTTTATGAAGCCAAAAGTGAAAGAAGTTGGTTTGACTTGGATCAAAAATCAAGGGAGAGAGTTTTTTCTCTCTCTGCCGTTGTGGTCTGCCGACCGGCCCCCATTTAAATTCTCCTAAAAGATAATGCTTATCTAAGATAAGCTTTTGGCAACCCAATTTGGACATGCCTTCCCTCTCAATCTTGGGTGCAATTAATACAAGGACTTCCCAATAGTCCACCCAAGCACGCTTATCAATATGATCCGGTCCATTTGTGCCGGCATGATCACACCGTCTTTAACAATGATCATTTTGTATAAAATTTACACGAAAGCTCTGCAAAAATTGTATGGACCCAAATGAAGCTAGAGTTATGAGAGATGGTCTTCGTTACTGTGTTGTTTTACTAATTAAAAAAATCTTGATTGATTCTAATACTCTTATCATTTTCAATATTATCAAAGGTAAAGACAAGTTCCCTAAGCACGTTCACTATATTATAAAAGAGTTAAGGGACATATTATCTGCTATGGATTTTGTTATTACCCACATTTTCAGGAAAGTTAATCTTGTTGCAGACAGCTGGCCAATCATGACTGAGTCTGTGACACAAAGACTAATGCAATTTTCTTGGAATGGACTACTCTCCACAAGAAATCTAGAGGAGCTATTAGATGCGATCAATTATATATTCCTTATATTCATAGTAAATAAATGTCACTTGTTTTCTTTTGTGTTTTTTATTACAGGGATTAAAAGGTTTTTTTTCCTTTCTTTCTTGTATCGCGGCGGGTTAGAGGCAAGGTTCTATGTTTTCCTCTTGTAATTATTTTTTTCATATCTATAAAATTTTACGGTGCCACCCCGGGTTCCTAGATTAGTTCCGGGTTTAAAGAAATTAGATGGACCCGATTCCAATCAAATGGATTCTCTACATTAGGGCTGCAACTCGAGCCGGGTTTTACCCGACCCGAAAATAGCCTGGGTTGGGTTCAGGTTTCATGAGTTTCAGGTCGAGCCGGGTTGAGCATTCAAAAGCCCCCATGAATCTCGGGTCGAGCCGGGTTTGAAGGGGCCCGCCCGACCCGACCCGAGTTACATAAGTTATAGTATGTACATTTTTTTCTATTGTTAGTTAAAAGTTAAAAGTGAAAACCCACGCACCCACTGTTATTGTATGTGAGTGTAATTTCTGCTTCTATGAGTTGAGTTGATTCAAGTGTTTGATTCTGTATTGTTTGATTGTAATTACAACATTGTTTGATTCAAGTGTAATGTGAGTGTAATTACATCATTGTTTGATTCAAGTGTAATGTGAGTGTAATTTCTGCTTCTATGAGTTGAGTTGCCTTGCCAAACAAGAATTTTCCTTAAAAAATTGCGTCAACGTGAAAAAACCCGACCCGCCCGACCCGAGTTGCAGCCCTACTTTACATGTGGCACTGTATGATGACTTCAAGTACGAGCTGGACTCGATAAGGGGCTTGGAATTTAGGCCATGAAATCAATGTTGTGATTGACTGATTGTAGATTTAGCAATCTGAGCAGCATGCTCAAAGACGAGATTCATGATCTATAGAGGTTTATATAATGTCCGGTCCCTCTACAGATCGGAGGGCTAAGATCATCTTGTGAATATAAGTTGAGGTATATAACCTATTTACATTGTGGCCAAATAAATGAACGGTCTGGATAATCTTATGAGTTGGGCCCACTCACAGCATATAAAAGCTCGTTAAAAGGATATAGGCATTGGATTAGAAGGGGCGAATCCTTTACTAATTCTAGATATGTCGTGATTAATGTAAATTTTACAGACAAAATATGGCGATAAATATTTGAGCCCTACGAGAACTACCCGGTTATCAATTTCTAGTCTCAAGCGAGAAAAAGCAAGAAAATAAATAATAAAGAAATGTGAGCACATGGGGTGTGGTATATGCTATTAAATAAACGATTGATGCATTTGTTTCTTATTATTGACCTTCAGAGTCTGCAGATATATTTACCTCGTATTCCTACAATTGACCCTGTGTATATACGAATTATCTGTAATGCCACTGTTCTTCTCGAGTTGTGTAGTAAATTATGACCAGGAACTCTTCTTTGTAGTAAGAATACGGTATATGTAGTGGGTCCCACATTTGATTGATCTGGACCGTCCATTTGATAGGCTGATTTTGATCCCCAAGTGTGCATTTTTCGTGTATGATCCATCACCATTAAGAAAGACTACATATAGGCAACGGTTATGTTTAGGATTGGAGAGATTTTGGACTACGAGATCCCAAGTAAGGCATCCTACAAGATGGATGGTGAAAGGACCCACTATAGCCTTGTGTGTGTGTGCCTCATTGTATTCCGGTTAGGTTGCACGCCTTACTGGACCATTCCTGGAAATATGATAATACTTCGCTACCTCTATGGTTTAGTACATCCACCCCCTCTTTTGGTTTTACAATGCATTGGCTCGAACTACTCACAGGCAATAATGGGAAAAGCAAGAGGAGAAGGTATGCATCGTACCGAAAGTAGTGACTGTAAATATCAGCTCATCCTATCTAGATTTTTATCTTCATACAAATGGGCTGTGAGATTTAATGTCAGAAATATTTGATTGATCATGATAGGGTCCGGACTCAGCACTGAGGGAATCCGGACTCAGCACTGAGGGGTCCGAACTCAGCATCCAATTAGCTTCTGGCACGTGGCCCTCACAAGGACCGTTGGAAGGCCAACACCTGTCTCCACTAGGTGTGACACCTGGACCAATCAGGGACCTCCACCTGCCCTCCTTAGGTATGAAACCTGGTCCATACAGAGGCCACCACCTGGCTCACAACTACCACCTGTCCTAGACAGGTGGCTCAGAATCACTATAAATAGCCTTCACTTGTGCTAAGGTGAGGGTCCTGAAAATCTGAGAACCAAAACTCTAAGCTTTTTGCTCTGACATTGCTCTACACTCCTGCTCATACTGACTTGAGTGTCGAAGCGCCCGTCCGGAGTATCACTCCGGGTTGGTCCTCTGACCCTTTTCTTTCTTGTCTGTACTCTGTGCAGCGCAGGACTCAACCAGCCATTCAGCCGTGGCTCGTTAGCCCGGACCACCCAGCCCTACCATAACCTGTTACCGATTTTAGGCCTAACAGATTTGGCGCCATCCGTGGGACTGCGCAACAAAAAGCTGTTCGAAATCTCACCCAGATAAAAATGGTAGGACAGACCGGCAAGCGAGCACCTCCGACTTCTCGGGCTACCCGGGCTACGGCCCCCCGTGAAGGACGAAGTGAGCGTCTGGCCTCACAGGTGGAGGTCGGGGCGGCCGTGGAGTGGACTTCGCCCCACTCGGACCGTTCAGATCCCACCCCGACCCCGAGGGAAATGAGGGCTCTTTTTCAGGAAATGACCGCGGTAGTTGCGCAGTTCAGGAATGCGGCTCCCGCACTCCAGCAACACCCCGTCGAGGTTTCTCGACCTGTTCAGAGGGGAGAAAGCTCCCGCAGAGAACGCGCGTCTCCACCCCGCGACCAAACTCGTCACTCCACTCGAAGAGACCACCAGTCGCGGGACAGGAGCGTGCGTCCTGAGCCTCGTCGACAGCATCACCGGTCACGATCTCCCTCCGTGCAGAAGCGGGGCAGCAAGAGAGACCCTATGCACGGAGAGGGATCGCGGCACCGGCGAAGGAGTCCCCTCAGCCAGTCCGGATCCGCAAGGAGCCCATCAGCCGTAAGGAGTAGACCTGCCCGTCTGGCCGAACAGAGGGATGATCCGATGTTACTGAGAATCCAGAAGATCGATAACAGAATCGAGGAGCTGGCTAGAGATCATGGCCGCCCTGCTTCAAGGATCTTTAGTAGCAATCCCCCTTTCACAGATCGGGTACTCGGTGCGGCAGTCCCCTTGGGCTTCAAGATGCCGCAGATCCCGCAGTATGATGGGACCACCGATCCCGTGGATCATCTGCAGACCTTCAGGACCACGATGCTTCTCCACGGGGCGTCGGACGGGTTCCTTTGCAGGGCACTCCCCACCACATTAACCGGAGCCGCAAGAGATTGGTACTCACGGCTCAAGCCCAAGTCCGTTGACAATTTCGACGACTTCGGGGACGACTTGGCCCGGCATTTCATGAGCAGCAGAAGGCCTCGAAAGACGACGGCTTCACTGATGGCCCTGAGGCAGGAAGACGGTGAGGCCTTAAAAGCGTTCGTTGGCCGGTTCAACAGGGAGGCCCTTCAGGTACCCAACCTGGATCCCTCCGCGGCAACGAATGCTCTTCTGGCCGGAGCCCGGTCCACCGACTTCCGAAGAGCAGTCGCCCGGCGAAATCCGCAGTCCTTGGCAGATCTGATGACCGGGGCGGAAGAGTACATCTCCGTCGAGGAGACTCTCGCTGCCCTGGATTCCGTCAGCAAGAGAAGACCAGAGGAGAAGAACCCCGCCAAGCAGCGTAGGGATGACAGACCCCAGAGGAAGGAGAGTAGTCCGTCCCGGAAGGAAAGGAGCTCCCCCCGGCCTCGAAAGGAGAGGAGCCCCCCGACGAGGGAGCGCTACACACCCCTCACCGCGTCTAGGGCTCAAATTTTGGCAGCCATCCGGAAAGAAGACTTCATCCGGTGGCCGAAGAAGCAGACGTCGGAGGCAGGCACCCAAGACATGTCCAGGTATTGCCGGTTCCATAAGAGCCACGGCCACGACACCAACGCCTGCATTCATCTCAAGGAGGAAATCGAGCAGCTGATAAGCAGAGGGTACCTCGGGAGGTACTTAAAAAATAACGACAACAGAAGGGAGCGCCAGGACAACCCGAGACCCAGAGACAGAAGTCCTCGAGACGCCCAACCCCTGGGCGACCGCATCCAGGCTCCAGCCCCGGTCGTTCTCCCTCCTCAGGTACCTCAACCTCAACTCCAACCTCATGGTGTTATTGGTACCATTTCAGGAGGGCCGACCGCGGGAGGGACCTCTTCATCGGCCCGCAGAACCTATGCCCGGCAGGTCAACGCCGTCCATGCCTGCAGCAAGAGGGCCGAGCCAGAAAATGAGATATCCTTTTCGGAGGCAGATCTTGACGGTCTGATCCTCCCGCACGATGATGCCCTGGTCGTCACAATGCTAGTGGCGAACTGGGAAATGAAGAAGATCCTGGTCGACAACGGGAGCTCCGCCGACATCCTCTACTACCACGCCTTCGAACAGATGATGATCGGAGCTGACCGTCTGAAGCCGGCCAACTCAGATCTGTTCGGGTTCTCGGGAGAAGTTGTCAAGGTCGAAGGGCAGATTGAGCTTCCAGTTCTGATCGGGAGCCGCCCCGCCAGTCCTTCGCAATGGTGACCTTCCTGGTGGTTAAGGCCAAGTCGGCCTATAACGCCATTCTAGGATGCCCCGGCCAGAACCTCCTCCGAGCGATTCCCTCCGCTTATCACCAGAAGATGAAGTTCATTACGCCAGGAGGCGTAGGTGAAGTCAGAGGGGATCAGCCCCAATCAAGACAATGCTATGCGGCAGCACTGAGAGGGAAGAATGCGTCTGAGTCTCTTCCAATCGAGCTGTACGATCTGAGAGACGAAGCGCAGGTCACAGTCAACCAGCCCGCAGAGGACCTCATCTCTATTCAATTGAACATCGATGATGAGCAGAGGGTTGTCCAGATCGGCTCTGCCCTGCCAGAGGCCGCGCAGCAGGATCTCGCTCAGTTCCTCAGGGCCAATGCGGATGTCTTTGCCTGGACTCCTTCAGACATGCCCGGCATTGACCCATCGATTAGCACCCACGAGCTCGGTGTCGATCAGACCTGCAAGCCCGTGAAGCAGAAGCGTAGACACTTTGCACCGGAGAGACGGAGAGCCATCAGAGAAGAGGTGGAGAGGCTTTTGAAGGCCGATTTCATTCGTGAGATCCAGTATCCGGACTGGCTCGCGAATGTGGTAATGGTAAAAAAGTCCAACGGGAAGTGGAGGACCTGTATAGACTTCACAGACCTGAACAAGGCCTGCCCAAAAGACAGCTACCCACTTCCAAAAATAGACCAGCTCATTGACGCTACAGCAGGTCACGAGCTGCTCAGTTTCATGGATGCTTTTTCGGGATACAATCAAATCAGAATGTACGAGTCTGACATCCCGAAGACATCATTCGTTACCGACCAGGGGACGTATTGCTATCGGGTGATGCCTTTCGGACTGAAGAATGCGGGAGCCACTTACCAGCGTCTCGTCAACAAGCTGTTCAGAAATCAGATTGGCCGGAACATGGAGGTCTACGTTGATGATATGCTAGTGAAGAGTAGAAGTGCTTCCAACCACGTCTCCGACCTCGAAGAGGCCTTCCAAGTCTTGAGGGAACACAACATGAAGCTTAATCCGACCAAATGTACGTTTGGCGTCGGAGCAGGCAAGTTCCTGGGCTTCATGGTAAGCCAGAGAGGAATAGAGGCGAACCCGGAGAAGATCAAGGCGGTAATGGAGCTGACTCCTCCCAGCACTATCAGAGAAGTACAGCGGCTGACCGGGCTGGTGGCAGCTCTGGGGCGGTTTATTTCAAAATCCGCCGAGAGATGCCTCCCTTTCTTCAATGCGATCAAAGGTATAAAAACCGCGCCCTGGACTCCGGAATGTCAAGCAGCGTTCGAGGAGCTGAAGCAGTATTTGTCCTCCCCTCCCTTGTTGTCCACGCCGGAGCCAGGAGAAGAGCTGATTCTGTACCTCTCAGCGGGACCCTTGGCGGTTGCAGCAGTACTGATCAAAGAAGAATCTAATCAGCAAAAACCGATCTACTATGTTAGCAAGGTCCTCCACGATGCAGAGACCAGATATCAGCGAGTAGAGAAGCTCGTGTGCGCCCTCATTATGGCGGCCCGGAAGCTAAGGCCGTACTTCCAGGCGCACACAATCAAGGTCTTGACAGGACAGCCTCTCAGACAGATCCTCCACCGGCCAGACACTTCGGGCCGGCTTGTCAAGTGGGCCGTGGAGCTCAGTGAGTTTGATATCAAGTTCCTACCCAGGCCGGCGATCAAAGCTCAGATCCTCGCTGACTTCATAGCCGAGTGCACAGTTCCGGACCCAGACCCCGGGCTAGTAGCAGTTCCATCTCCAGAAGCAGAGCTGGCCGTACCAGAGCCTCGGGTCGTTTCCAGAGCATCACCGCCCCCCGGGCCTGAGACCGTCATCGCGCACCCAGTTTTTGATGAAGAGCCGCTCTGGGAAGTTTATGTGGACGGGTCATCGAACAAGACAGGGTGTGGTGCAGGGCTAGTTCTCACTGGACCAGAGGACTTCGTCCTGAACTATGCCCTGAGGTTCGGTTTCCGTGCGTCCAATAATGAAGCAGAATATGAAGCGCTCATCGCCGGGATGAATCTTGCTGTGCAGACCCGTGCTCAGAGGCTAAAGGCGTACTGCGATTCACAGCTCGTCGTCTGTCAGATCCAGGGAGTATATGAAGCCCGTGAAGAGCGAATGATCAAGTACCTGGGGAGGGTTCGCAGTCTGGCCGTTTATTTCAAGAGCTTTGAGGTCGTCAGAATCCCCCGAGCAGAGAATGTAAAGGCAGATGTGCTATCAAAGCTCGCAGCCTCAGGTTACACCGCCCTCAGGGAAATTCGCATGGAGTTTCTGAAGAGGTCCAGTATCGACGCCCTGTCCGTCGTGGTGATGCAGATTGACGATGAGCCGTGCTGGATGGATGAGATAATCAGGTATCTGCGCAGCGGAGAGCTCCCGGGAGAGAGAAAGGAGGCCCGTAAGGTCATGCAGAGGGCAGCGAGGTTTTCACTGGATGGCGAGACTCTATACAAGAGGTCGTATACCCTCCCGTATCTGAAGTGTCTTCGCCCCAGTGATGCCTTGTTAGCCATGCAGGAAACCCATGAAGGAATCTGCGGAGAGCACCTCGGGGGCAAGGCCCTGGCCATTAAAATCCTCCTGAGAGGTCTGTACTGGCCTACGCTGAGGAAGGACGCGCTGAGCCTTGTGAAAAAGTGTGAGAAGTGCCAGAAGTTCTCTCCAGCCGTCCACCAGCCACCCGTTCCGATGGCCCCGATCATCAGTCCTCTTCCCTTCGCAGTATGGGGAATGGATATTCTGGGCCCCTTTCCGCCGGCCTCAGGAGGCCGTGAGTTCGTCGTTGTCGCCATTGATTATTTCACCAAATGGGTAGAAGCAGAGCCTCTGGCCAAGATCACTGAACAGAATGTACAGGACTTCTTCTGGAAATCAGTGGTGTGCAGGTTCGGAATCCCCCGGGTCCTCATAACGGACAATGGCAAGCAGTTCGACTCGAGGAACTTCCGAAAGTTTTGTTCTGACCTGCACATAGAGCAGAGATTCACATCTGTGGCACATCCTCAGACGAATGGGCAGACAGAGGTGACGAACAGGACCCTCTTGCAGGGGATAAAGAAGAGACTGGATGGCAAGGCAGGGCGTTGGGCAAACGAACTGTATCATGTGCTCTGGGCGTATCGGACCACTCCGCGTACGGCCACAGGCGAGTCGCCCTTCAATCTCTCCTTCGGAACAGAAGCAGTGATCCCGGTTGACATCGGCGTCCCCTCCCCAAGGATCGTCCATTTCAGTGAGCAGCTCAATGGGGACGGACTCCGTGCCAACCTTGACTTGCTTGAGGAAGTCCGAGAGGAATCTCAAATCAGGGCGGCGGCCTATAAACAGAAAATATCCAGATATCATGACGTCAAGATCCGACCAAGAGAATTCCGTGCAGGCCACCTAGTCCTGAGGAAAGCCTCCGTTTCCCATCCAAGAAGCGTGGGCAAGCTCTCTCCGACCTGGGAAGGACCGTACCGAGTCAAGGAAGTCATCCGCCCAGGAAGCTATCGGTTAGAGTCCCTCGACGAACAGATGCTGCCACATGCTTGGAATTCTAGAAATCTTCGGATCTACTATCAGTAATTTTGTTTGCCTTCATGGGCTTGTAAAGAACTGCTCTAACCATCCAAATTCTGTAATGAATAAAATAAGTTTCCCAAATGATTGTCCTTCTTTGAGTAACTCATTTAGACATCAGTATATAGCAGCAGTGGTGCACTCCGGCTCATCCTAGTGGCTTGGAGATCAGTTCCAGCCAGGACGCCCGCAGTGGAAACCACCTTCAAATATTTCCTAAGTGTTTGAGTACCAAGCTTCCAGCTCGGTTCTCGCAGACCTAGGACGAGCAGCAGTGGTGCACTCCGGCTCATCCTAATGGCTTGGAGATCAGTTCCAGCCAGGACGCCCGCAGTGGAAACCACTGTAGACACCCCATTTTGACCGGACCCAAGTTCGCTATGCTTGGGCGAAATCCCGTTCAATCATTTCCGCCATGTTTCGCACTTTTCCGTTAAGTGTTAAGAGAGATTATTCCCAAGAATCCGAACAAGAGAGAATTTGGATCCGATTGATGGGCCCGTCTTGAGCATTTGTTTAGATTTGGATCAAACAGGGTGGCCCGCACATTGTTTTAGTGAAAAATGAGTTTTGAACCTACTTCGATCCAACACCTAAAGATGATCATCAAGAGAACGGTCAAGATCTCAGAGAAGTCGTTTTAACAACCAATTTTGTTTCGATCATCAGGTTGAGTTACTCGGATCAGCCCATTGAAATGATTTAGGAGGACACAACCTACTTAGGTAGGGGACCCATCAATTGGATGGTCTGGATCGTCATAGAGGAATGATTTAAGGGGGCACAACCAATTTACATTGCGACCCACCATTTGAACGGTCAAGATCATCAATTGTCGCCCATCAAATGGACGGTTCGGATCATCAAATGGGAGTGATTTAAAAATGGGGTAACATATTCACATTTTGATCTATTGGATGGTTTGGATCAGCCCATAGGATTGATTAGTGGAGCACAAATTAAATCACATCGCAGCCCACTATTTGAACGGTCAAGATCATCAATTATCGCCCATCAAATGGACGGTTCGGATCATCAAATAGGAGTGATTTAAAAATGGGGTAACATATTCACATTTTGATCTATTGGATGGCTTGGATCAGCCCATAGGATTGATTAGCGGAGCACAAATTAAATCACATTGTCGCCCATCAAATGAACGGTTCCGATCATACTTTGAAGTGGGGCATATGATTTTATGCACAATTGGGAATTTGGTCACATATGGGACCCATTTGGGTTATCTTTTACCTACTCAAAAGAACTTTAAAAAACATGCATGGGGCCACACACATGTCAAAATTCAATGTCCACAATGGTGGCCACCTACCATGGAATATGTCCACAATGGTGGCCACCTACCATGGAATAAGTCCACAATGGTGGCCACCACCCTCCCATTCCTTTGCTATAAATGGTTCAATGAGGGTGAGTAAGAGGGAGGGAGAACTCATTTCTCTTCTATCATGTGTTCTAACAAAGTTGCTATGAGGGGTTGAAAAGAAAAAAAAAGAAAAGAAACAAGAAAAGAAGAAAAAGAAACAAAAAAGAAGCAAAAAGAGAAAGAAAGCGGAAGCGATCGCACGGAGGCGGAATTTTTGAGTTTTTCGGCTCTCGGATTCGGCGAGGATTTCGATCACAGGTAGGTACACCGTTCTCGGAATTTTTTTTAGAATTATTTGGTATATTTTCGGATTTTTGCATGATTTTTAACAAAGAAAACTAAACGATATACTAAACAGATTCCAAAAATAATGAAATTTCGTGAGAAAATAATATGATAATGATATATTCTACCATGAATTTGTGAGAATTTTTGGATTTTGTTTGGTATATTATTTTACGCATTCTTTGAAAATTATCAGATTTTGGGAGAATTGTTACTGACGTCAAATCACAGATAAAATTCTCCAAAGTTTTACAGTAGTCTTAAATTCTATAATTCTTGCTTCTGTAAAATTTTCAAGTGATTTGGATCTTGTTTCATATGAGCTGTAGTGTTAATTCATAATCTGGTTTGAAATTTGAAAAATCCGAAACTGATAGTAAATAGTTTTCTAAATTCATGGAAATCTCACAGCATGCTATTTTCACTTATCTCTTACTACTGTAGAAATTTCATGGAATTTAGATATCTATTTCTAGTAGTTTATGTGTTATTTTTGCAATCTGGTTAATTAATTTTTAAATCCATATTAAATATGAGTTTAATGTAAAAATCTGTAAAAATCTTCCAGTAAATTACATCTCATCATATCTTGTTGGTGGAGAAGTTTCAACTCATTTCGAGTTCGTTTGCAACAGCTTCACTTGTAAAATCACTCATATGGTTAAAAATTGGTAAAATCCATTAAAAAAATAAAAAATTAAGTGAAAATCATCTTAAAATCTCTAAAGCACCTTCATCTTTGTGTGTGTTTGGGAGACCCGCCCGGTCTCATTCTCTCGTTAGTCCTCTTTGTGCGCCGTTTGGTTTTGGAAGAACGCCCTACTCGGCTTGGCTTCATACCCCTACCCTTATGGGTATTGGGTTGCACATTTGTTGCACCCTAGGGCTAGGTAGCTGTCCGGCCCGGCTGGGTGTTTTACCTCTGCCAAATGTGCAAATTCGTGTTTCCTTTTCTTTTAGAGAGTCTTTGACTCATCTATCCTTTAGTTGGTGTTATTGGAGTCTTTGACTCATGTTTCCATTTCTTTTAGAGAGTCTTTGACTCATTCGTTCTTTTGTTGTACTACTAGGAAGTCTTTGACTCATTGGTTCTTCTGTTGGCGTTATTTGGGAGTCTTTGACTCATTCCTCCTCTAAGTTGTAGTATTAGAGAGTCTCTGACTCATTTGTTCCCCTCTTTAGTGTTGTTAGTTCGGAGTTTCTCATTTAGAGTTGTTGATTACTTCGCTTTTGATTAGAGGCTAACTCAGTCTTATTAGAGCTTTGCTTGCTTAGGATCTTGGACCATTTTCTCTCTTCTTGGGACGCTATCTTTCTTGTTGTGGTTTGTCTCTTTGAGACGCTAGTTGCTTATTCGGGGTTTCCCCTTTTGCTTTAGGGCTTTGCCCTAGTTTGTGGTATTACTTGCGTGTTCCCTTTAAGATTAAAAATATTTTAAGGTCCTGAGCATTGGAAAAGCTTTAAAATCCAAAAACATTAGAAATTTAAAACTCAAAAAACATTTGAAAACATCAAAAACCTTAAAAAAAATCTAAAGTGTTGAGTGTTTCTTTTAGAAGCGTATTAGGCGAGTTCGATTTTCGAACTACGTTGGCTTGATCCTCTTCCGAGGTACGTAGTGCAGCTTGGGATTTATATCCCAAGTCCAGCCAAACTTTTTTGTAAATAATATTTTAAACTTTCTTCAAAAACCTTTAAAATCTTGTTTTCAAAAGATCTTCCTCTAGAGTTAGGAGTTTCTCCTAGATAGAGAGTTTTAGAGTTAGGGTTTTTCTTTTGATAGGTTGTTTGATTGTTTGATTGTTTGTTTCAGAGTTAGGGGTCTGTCCTAGAGTTATAGGAGCGCCTCCGTCCGGTCAGTCGGCGATCCATATTGCCGAGTGATGACTAGAGTAGGATACGCTAGTCCACCCTTTGTTTTCCTTAGGAAATACAGCCTAGTCACACATAGGTTGTAATAACCACCTGCATTAGGCTAGGGCTAATCTGCATTTAGTTAGGGCATATAGGGTGTCCTAAAATTCACAATTCACTGGAATTTAAATAATCGTACAATAAACTTTAATAATTGGTCCGGTCTTTTAGATCGAGTCTAGGATAGAGGGCTAGGTGTCTTAGGCATCTTAGCTTAGAATAGGCGCGAAGAACTACGTTGCCTTGATTCTCGTGGAGGCGGGGATACGTAGGCTTCTTTGGATGAATACCAGACCATCTGAGGACTCGGGCTAATCACTTTTAAAACTGTTGAAACAATCAAATCACTTAGGATTTTCCATGAAATTAGAATTTTAGGAGAACTTTCACTTAGATTGAATCCAAACCAATTAAGAAATCAAGATACACATTTAGGATTCACATTGAAATTAGATCATAGGATGCATGTCACATAGATAGCACATTAACAAGAGAGTTGAATGAGCCATTAAAAATGAATTTAAAAGAGTTAACTTTTGGAATTGAAGACCGATTATCGGGCAGGAATGGTGCATGTGGTGGATAAATCCCCATACCTTCCATTCTTGTAACCAGGTAGCGAGTCTAGATTTCTGGTTAATTATGGGTCCTAGATCCCACATCTAGGTGGCGACTCTGTCAGTCTCTTTTGTGTGGAATTCGGATTGCCTTAGTGATCCCAAGTTCACATAAAAGATGAATTAAAATCAATAATGAAAGGCACACGCCAATCGCGTGGGTGCGAGAGACCAAGAGATAGTGCGTGGCGGCTCGCGCACCACGCCCCTCTCGCGGGATCGGGTCCCACAGACTGGCGACTCTGCTGGGGATAACCTAACTTCATTACAATTCCAAAAGATTACTCATTTGAATCTATTTCAACTGGCTCATGAAAACTCTATCTCTTTTATGCTTGTTAGATTAGTTTGTATGCTTTATTTTCTCATCACATTTACTCAAACTTAATCTAACAAAACCTGAAGGCATCATAGATTGCGCGAACTTATTGCACACACTTACATCACTTTCATCTAAACCCCTGCATCTCACATGCACACACGTCCTATTTTAGAAACCCGGAGTGTTATCTAGCATGGTTGACTGGGATTTCATCACCTGGTGCCTCTGTGCTAGAGAAGCATTCCACCCTTAGCCTAGTACCTTTATGGTACGTAAACGGATCTCTTGTTCACGTACTGATACGCCGGACACTGGTACAGTATATCGAACATGGATTCGCGCTAAGGGAACTCTTGGCCTTACCCCTAGATTAACTCACACATGCATGTAGTATACGAACACATGTGCATCACGTGTGTTGAGCCTAGTTTAGGATATCCTACCCATTTGTGTCTAGATTAGGCCGTAGTTCATCTTCCAATGGCTACGATCGGTCATAGGTACACAAACAAAGTCATGAGTCGAGATCCTCTCTCCACTCCGCTAGATTAGGGTTAGGATTGATGCCTTCAGGTAACACTGATAAAATGTGCGAAGATTTAAAAAACTTTTCCTTTGGGGTTAGGATGTAAATCCCATTCATTTCCAAAGATCTCATAGGATTAGTCATTCATGATCCATCCGTTGAAAGCAATCTTATGCTATCTCATCTCATCTTGATCTCATCTTGATCGTACAGTTGTTGATATCCATCATTCAGATTTTAGATCTGGTCCTTGACCCTACTTTTGTCATTCTTATGGCCATGGTCTATTATCTGAGCCATTGATTTTTCATTGATCCATGTTTATCATATATCTTTTACCCCTGGATCATATCGAAATCATTGATGAAAAAGTTTGATCTTACCTATATCCTTTGAGTGCATGATCATTGCTGAGATCGAAACTTATTTTGATTAGGGATGTTTATCGTTCCTGATTCTTCATTCCCAAAAGAAGACAAGTCATACTCAAATGAGACTTAAAGGTGTGGATTGAGAATTCATTGAGACGTTGTTGATGTAGGTCATATTATCATTGTCTATTTTTCTTTAACCTTCATAGACAGTATTTCTTTGATTTTCAGAATAAAATACCCTTTGGTGTGTTTCAAGATTACTCTTTTCTCTATTTGTTCAGAATCTTTATCCCATGACTATTGATCTAGTGTGTGTGCTTCCAAGTCAAGAGTCTATGTTTAGCGAAAGACCATTCTTTCTAAAGACTGACCATTTCCAATCATACTTGATCCAGGCAGTCTATTGTTTTACCCACATTGTCAACATAAGCCTTTGTTGCCCCATTTAACCTAGACCTTGTGGAGTTGCCTTTTCTGGGATTCCTACTCTGGGATTGAACTTTATAGTTATCATTATCATGGGGAAAGGTGTATCATCTATAAACTTTCAGTGTCAGTTCACTACCTTTGAAGAAGTGTCCTGTGTCTTTAGATTTATCTTTCATTAAGTGTACATCAACTTTCTTCTCTCTAAGTTGAAAAAGTTCAGTTATGTAGATGTTAAAAAAGAAGAAGAGAGAAGTGTCATATCTGCCAGTCTTTCTTATATAGAGTCAGTGTTCTGTTTTCTATCAGAACTGATAAAGAGCCCATTGAGGTGTGTCAAAAATCATCAATGTACTTACAGTCTTCAATTCAATAAAATGGTTGATTTCGTATCTTTGATACTCTATGATTCACTCTTAGATCTAATGTTTAAACAACTAAAGACCCCCTTTTCGGATGAGAATGCAGACGAAATTCACCTCGAGATCTGAAAGATGGTCGAACGAGAGGAAGAGCGTCGAGCATAGCCACTTAAAGAAGAAATCGAAGCCATTGATAGTGGTATCGAAATCCGAAATTCGGGAGAAATGGATTGGAAAAACTTTATCTCCTAAGGAGCGCAAAGAATTGATAAACCTGTTTAGAGGGGTTTGAGGTAGTCTTGCTTGATCCTATAAGGATAAACCAGGGGAATGCCCTGTCGTTGAGCAAAGCAAGACTTCATCTGCTTTAGACATCCAGTTGAAGAGTAAAATTTTAAAGAGATAAGCATCAGACATCCTGTGGAGCTGATGAAATACTGAGAGAAGATTTTCGGACAAGGAGTTGTGGAATCTTGAGCATAAATCCAAGATCTTTGAGATGAGAGTGGAGCACAGTGGTTGAAGTTTTGCCAGAAAACCGCCAGACTCCTCGATAAAAAAAAAATTCTAAGTCTTTGAACCTCAGCATTCAAGAGCTTGTACATCATATACATCAGGATGCCATCATTGGACATTTGAGCCTTAATAGCCAAAATCCTAAAATCCTTTTGAGAACCCTTTGGGCCAACAATTTAAAGCCAATGTTTCTTTTCAAACACATTATAAATCCGGGGCATTTATGCACCCGAACTACGTCGGACCTGATCCTCATTTCTTCAGGGGTACGTAGGCAACTTGATTAATTCAAGTTCGGTCAAACCTTGGGATAAAATCCCTTTTCAAAATTTTGAAGCTAAATGCTAAACCATTCTTTGAAAAATCCTTAAGCGAACTACGCGGACCTGATCCTCCATTTTTGGGGTACGTAGGTAATCTGGCTAGACCAGATTCGGTCCAAATCCTTAGAACCTTAGGTATTCAACCCTTTTGAACCCGAGCCTACCTAAAAAAAATCCTTCTGGTGAAACAAGCAAAGGTTCGAGGCGAAGGAAAAGAAAAACAGAAAGAAAAGAATGAGAGTCTGAAGACCCGCTAGGTTGAAAATCCGAAAGGGCGGCCTAGAGAAAGGTGAAAGTCGTTTTTCTTACTAAGTCAACAAGCAAAATGATTGACTTATCAGAAAGTAAGGGTAGTGGTATGCTGGATTGAAAACTTGAAGAGACAATCTAGTCAGAGGCAAATACTTCCCATGAAAAGTTGAGTTGAATAGAAGCAGAAGAAGTTCCTCAGTTACGTAGAATTCCTAAGTTCGAGTGCAAGCAAAAGTTAGGACAAGTAGTCTTTTAGACTGAAAACTTGGAAATAAAAGTTGAGACAAGTGGTCTTTTAGACTGAAAACTTGAAAATTAAAAGTTGTGACTTCTTTTGAAGAGGAGACTCAAGAAGACGGAGAAACAATCACTGCATAGGGTAGGATCTTGGAATCCAAATAGTGTCAGCGAGACTTACTTTGACACCTTTTTAAACTAGGGGCATTAAAACCGAGCAACCCAAAGGGGGTAGTAACCATGACGGAAATCCCGATGGAGGAAATTAGAGCATCTTGACTTGGTTTTTGAGACTACTCTAAGAGTGGCTGACCTTACCATTTAAAAAATGATACATTTGATTTAAGGGTGAATCAAAATTTAGTCAAGTCCCTTGAATATTGTAAGTCTTCTTTTGAAAGAGTCCTTAGGAGTCTGTTCCTTGTTTCTCATTGTTTTCTTTTAGAATCCAAAGTGTTTGGCACTGGAGAGAATGGATGTACACCTTCCGAAATGTAAAGAAAAATCTAGAGTAGATCCTGGTTTAAGAATCAAGGAAGGGGCAAGAAACATTTGGTCCAAACCTACCTGAAACATCAAAGCCTCAAGCAATGAGCAAAATGAAGAACTCTTACGTTCAGACTTTGTGAAGGTGGTCTTACCATTATACCAAAGAAAGAACCCATGCAAACTCAAATTTTTCCTACTTACCTTGGTTCTGCTTTCTTAAGACCTTGTCATGGAAGCACATCATACTAGGGGCATCTTTTATGACTTGCGTCATAAAAGATATTACACAATGATAACTGGGATATCTATTCTTAGCAAATAGAAACCAGAGAAGCTTGAACATACTCTTTGAGTTGAATTCCTTGATCAAGTTGTTTCTTTTGGAGTCAAAGTTTCATAAACTTCAATTTCCAGCGGGGTATATAATCTACTCCTACATCCTTCAAACCTCATTAGAATGCTTTTCATCTGTTAAAGAGAGTCAGCACCTAAAAATCTCATCAATCTACTTGAGTTTTGCTTTCAGCAAAGATCATGCACTCCAATTTATTCTCAGCAGGAGATAGCTATGCTATCAATGAACTCGATATAAGATTGATAAATATTTTCGTGTTGATTTGAGACTCTTTGAGTATAAAGGTTTTTTGTGTGCGTTTGAGACTCTTTGAGTAGTTGAGACCCTTTGAGTGTTACAAACTCTTCGGGTAGTTGAGACTCTTTGAGTATAAATGTTTTGTGTTGATTTGAGACTCTTTGAGTAGTTGAGACCCTTCGAGTGCTGCAGACTCTTCGGGTAGTTGAGGCTCTTTGAGTATAAATGTTTTTTGTGTTGATTTGAGACTCTTTGAGTAGTTGAGACCCTTCGAGTGTTACAGATTCTTCGGGTAGTTGAGACTCTTTGAGTATAAATGTTTTTGCGTTAATTTGAGACTCTTTGAGTAGTTGAGACCCTTCGAGTGTTACAGACTCTTCGGGTAGTTGAGACTCTTTGAGTATAAATGTTTTTGTGATGTATTTGAGACTCTTTGAGTAGTTGAGACCCTTTGAGTGTTACAGACTCTTCAGGTAGTTGAGGCTCTTTGAGTATAAAGGTTTCTCTATGTAGTTGAGACTCTTTCGAGTATAAAGGTTTTTGCATGTGTTTGAGACTCTTTGAGTAGTTGAGACCCTTTGAGTGTTACAGACTCTTCGGGTGGTTGAGACTCTTTGAGTATAAATAGATTTTGGTGTATTTGAAACTCTTTGAGTAGTTGAGACCCTTTGAGTGTTACAGACTCTTCGGGTAGTTGAGGCTCTTTGAGTATAAATGTTTCTCTATGTAGTTGAGACTCTTTCGAGTATAAATGGTTTTTGTGTATTTGAGACTCTTTGAGTAGTTGAGACCCTTCGAGTGTTACAGACTCTTCGGGTAATTGAGACTCTTTGAGTATAAATGTTTTTGTGTGCGTTTGAGACTCTTTGAGTAGTTGAGATCCTTTGAGTGTTACAGAGTCTTCGGGTGGTTGAGACTCTTTCGAGTATAAAGATTTTTGCATGTGTTTGAGACTCTTTGAGTAGTTGAGACCCTTTGAATGTTACAAACTCTTCGGGTAGTTGAGGCTCTTTGAGTATAAATATTTTTTGTGTTGATTTGAGACTCTTTGAGTAGTTGAGACCCTTTGAGTGTTACAGACTCTTCGGGTAGTTGAGACTCTTTGAGTATAAATGTTTCGCCATGATTTGAGACTCTTTGAGTAGTTGAGACCCTTCGAGTGTTACAGACTCTTCGGGTAGTTGAGACTTTTTGAGTATAAATGATCTTTGTTGATTTGAGACTCTTTGAGTAGTTGAGATCCTTTGAGTGTTAGTTGAGACTCTTTGAGTATAAATGTTTTTGTGATGTATTTGAGACTCTTTGAGTAGTTGAGATCCTTTGAGTGTTATAGACTCTTCGGGTAGTTGAGACTTTTTGAGTATAAATGATCTTTGTTGATTTAAGACTCTTTGAGTAGTTGAGATCCTTTGAGTATTACAGACTCTTCGGGTAGTTGAGACCTTTTTTTAGTATAAATGTTTTGCGTTAATTTGAGACTCTTTGAGTAGTTAAGGCCCTTTGAGTGTTACAGACTCTTCGGGTAGTTGAGACTTTTTGAGTATAAATATTTTGCGTTAATTTGAGACTCTTTGAGTAGTTAAGCCCCTTTGAGTGTTACAGACTCTTCGGGTAGTTGAGGCTCTTTGAGTATAAAGATTTCTATGAAGCTCTCTGAGTGTTTGATTTGAGACTCTATGAGTGTTACATACTCTTTGAGTAATTTGATTTGATATTCTTTGAAGGGTTGATTTACGTCTGCATCGATAGTGGTCTGCTTTCTTTGAGGTAATTCCATTGGGTTCGTTTTCTTAAAAGCTTTATTTTAACAAAGTATGTTTGTGTTTGCTTTAATAGAGTCTTTGCGTATTGATTTAAATAGTTGAGTTGTGAGTATTAGAGAGAGGCCATCTCATTGAGATGTCGTGATTGCCGAGTTAAGGGTCGGTGAGAGGTCATCTCCCTTTTGCTTCTAGTCTTTCAGTCTCGTAGTGCTATTTTGTTGTTTTACCCTAATGAACATCATTTTAAAAACAAAAAAAAAAACTTGTTTTACTTTGTTTTCGGGCCGGCCAAAATGTGTCGTCTGTTCAGCTTTGCCATTCGTGTGTTACACACGCTTTGCCAAAGAGGGGCATCTGTAGACACCCCATTTTGACCGGACCCAAGTTCGCTATGCTTGGGCGAAATCCCGTTCAATCATTTCCGCCATGTTTCGCACTTTTCCGTTAAGTGTTAAGAGAGATTATTCCCAAGAATCCGAACAAGAGAGAATTTGGATCCGATTGATGGGCCCGTCTTGAGCATTTGTTTAGATTTGGATCAAACAGGGTGGCCCGCACATTGTTTTAGTGAAAAATGAGTTTTGAACCTACTTCGATCCAACACCTAAAGATGATCATCAAGAGAACGGTCAAGATCTCAGAGAAGTCGTTTTAACAACCAATTTTGTTTCGATCATCAGGTTGAGTTACTCGGATCAGCCCATTGAAATGATTTAGGAGGACACAACCTACTTAGGTAGGGGACCCATCAATTGGATGGTCTGGATCGTCATAGAGGAATGATTTAAGGGGGCACAACCAATTTACATTGCGACCCACCATTTGAACGGTCAAGATCATCAATTGTCGCCCATCAAATGGACGGTTCAGATCATCAAATGGGAGTGATTTAAAAATGGGGTAACATATTCACATTTTGATCTATTGGATGGTTTGGATCAGCCCATAGGATTGATTAGTGGAGCACAAATTAAATCACATCGCAGCCCACTATTTGAACGGTCAAGATCATCAATTATCGCCCATCAAATGGACGGTTCGGATCATCAAATAGGAGTGATTTAAAAATGGGGTAACATATTCACATTTTGATCTATTGGATGGCTTGGATCAGCCCATAGGATTGATTAGCGGAGCACAAATTAAATCACATTGTCGCCCATCAAATGAACGGTTCCGATCATACTTTGGAGTGGGGCATATGATTTTATGCACAATTGGGAATTTGGTCACATATGGGACCCATTTGGGTTATCTTTTACCTACTCAAAAGAACTTTAAAAAACATGCATGGGGCCACACACATGTCAAAATTCAATGTCCACAATGGTGGCCACCTACCATTGAATATGTCCACAATGGTGGCCACCTACCATGGAATAAGTCCACAATGGTGGCCACCACCCTCCCATTCCTTTGCTATAAATGGTTCAATGAGGGTGAGTAAGAGGGAGGGAGAACTCATTTCTCTTCTATCATGTGTTCTAACAAAGTTGCTATGAGGGGTTGAAAAGAAAAAAAAAAGAAAAGAAACAAGAAAAGAAGAAAAAGAAACAAAAAAGAAGCAAAAAGAGAAAGAAAGCGGAAGCGATCGCACGGAGGCGGAATTTTTGAGTTTTTCGGCTCTCGGATTCGGCGAGGATTTCGATCACAGGTAGGTACACCGTTCTCGGAATTTTTTTTAGAATTATTTGGTATATTTTCGGATTTTTGCATGATTTTTAACAAAGAAAACTAAACGATATACTAAACAGATTCCAAAAATAATGAAATTTCGTGAGAAAATAATATGATAATGATACATTCTACCATGAATTTGTGAGAATTTTTGGATTTTGTTTGGTATATTATTTTACGCATTCTTTGAAAATTATCAGATTTTGGGAGAATTGTTACTGACGTCAAATCACAGATAAAATTCTCCAAAGTTTTACAGTAGTCTTAAATTCTATACTTCTTGCTTCTGTAAAGTTTTCAAGTGATTTGGATCTTGTTTCATATGAGCTGTAGTGTTAATTCATAATCTGGTTTGAAATTTGAAAAATCCGAAACTGATAGTAAATAGTTTTCTAAATTCATGGAAATCTCACAGCATGCTATTTTCACTTATCTCTTACTACTGTAGAAATTTCATGGAATTTAGATATCTATTTCTAGTAGTTTATGTGTTATTTTTGCAATCTGGTTAATTAATTTTTAAATCCATATTAAATATGAGTTTAATGTAAAAATCTGTAAAAATCTTCCAGTAAATTACATCTCATCATATCTTGTTGGTGGAGAAGTTTCAACTCATTTCGAGTTCGTTTGCAACAGCTTCACTTGTAAAATCACTCATATGGTTAAAAATTGGTAAAATCCATTAAAAAAATAAAAAATTAAGTGAAAATCATCTTAAAATCTCTAAAGCACCTTCATCTTTGTGTGTGTTTGGGAGACCCGCCCGGTCTCATTCTCTCGTTAGTCCTCTTTGTGCGCCGTTTGGTTTTGGAAGAACGCCCCCTACTCGGCTTGGCTTCATACCCCTACCCTTATGGGTATTGGGTTGCACATTTGTTGCACCCTAGGGCTAGGTAGCTGTCCGGCCCGGCTGGGTGTTTTACCTCTGCCAAATGTGCAAATTCGTGTTTCCTTTTCTTTTAGAGAGTCTTTGACTCATCTATCCTTTAGTTGGTGTTATTGGAGTCTTTGACTCATGTTTCCATTTCTTTTAGAGAGTCTTTGACTCATTCGTTCTTTTGTTGTACTACTAGGAAGTCTTTGACTCATTGGTTCTTCTGTTGGCGTTATTTGGGAGTCTTTGACTCATTCCTCCTCTAAGTTGTAGTATTAGAGAGTCTCTGACTCATTTGTTCCCCTCTTTAGTGTTGTTAGTTCGGAGTTTCTCATTTAGAGTTGTTGATTACTTCGCTTTTGATTAGAGGCTAACTCAGTCTTATTAGAGCTTTGCTTGCTTAGGATCTTGGACCATTTTCTCTCTTCTTGGGACGCTATCTTTCTTGTTGTGGTTTGTCTCTTTGAGACGCTAGTTGCTTATTCGGGGTTTCCCCTTTTGCTTTAGGGCTTTGCCCTAGTTTGTGGTATTACTTGCGTGTTCCCTTTAAGATTAAAAATATTTTAAGGTCCTGAGCATTGGAAAAGCTTTAAAATCCAAAAACATTAGAAATTTAAAACTCAAAAAACATTTGAAAACATCAAAAACCTTAAAAAAAATCTAAAGTGTTGAGTGTTTCTTTTAGAAGCGTATTAGGCGAGTTCGATTTTCGAACTACGTTGGCTTGATCCTCTTCCGAGGTACGTAGTGCAGCTTGGGATTTATATCCCAAGTCCAGCCAAACTTTTTTGTAAATAATATTTTAAACTTTCTTCAAAAACCTTTAAAATCTTGTTTTCAAAAGATCTTCCTCTAGAGTTAGGAGTTTCTCCTAGATAGAGAGTTTTAGAGTTAGGGTTTTTCTTTTGATAGGTTGTTTGATTGTTTGTTTCAGAGTTAGGGGTCTGTCCTAGAGTTATAGGAGCGCCTCCGTCCGGTCAGTCGGCGATCCATATTGCCGAGTGATGACTAGAGTAGGATACGCTAGTCCACCCTTTGTTTTCCTTAGGAAATACAGCCTAGTCACACATAGGTTGTAATAACCACCTGCATTAGGCTAGGGCTAATCTGCATTTAGTTAGGGCATATAGGGTGTCCTAAAATTCACAATTCACTGGAATTTAAATAATCGTACAATAAACTTTAATAATTGGTCCGGTCTTTTAGATCGAGTCTAGGATAGAGGGCTAGGTGTCTTAGGCATCTTAGCTTAGAATAGGCGCGAAGAACTACGTTGCCTTGATTCTCGTGGAGGCGGGGATACGTAGGCTTCTTTGGATGAATACCAGACCATCTGAGGACTCGGGCTAATCACTTTTAAAACTGTTGAAACAATCAAATCACTTAGGATTTTCCATGAAATTAGAATTTTAGGAGAACTTTCACTTAGATTGAATCCAAACCAATTAAGAAATCAAGATACACATTTAGGATTCACATTGAAATTAGATCATAGGATGCATGTCACATAGATAGCACATTAACAAGAGAGTTGAATGAGCCATTAAAAATGAATTTAAAAGAGTTAACTTTTGGAATTGAAGACCGATTATCGGGCAGGAATGGTGCATGTGGTGGATAAATCCCCATACCTTCCATTCTTGTAACCAGGTAGCGAGTCTAGATTTCTGGTTAATTATGGGTCCTAGATCCCACATCTAGGTGGCGACTCTGTCAGTCTCTTTTGTGTGGAATTCGGATTGCCTTAGTGATCCCAAGTTCACATAAAAGATGAATTAAAATCAATAATGAAAGGCACACGCCAATCGCGTGGGTACGAGAGACCAAGAGATAGTGCGTGGCGGCTCTCGCGCCACCACCCCTCTCGCGGGATCGGGTCCCACAACCACCTTCAAATATTTCCTAAGTGTTTGACTACCAAGCTTCCAGCTCGGTTCTCGCAGACCTAGGACGAGCAACAGTGGTGCACTCCGGCTCATCCTAATGGCTTGGAGATCAGTTCCAGCCAGGACGCCCGCAGTGGAAACCACCTTCAAATATTTCCTAAGTGTTTGAGTACCAAGCTTCCAGCTCGGTTCTCGCAGACCTAGGACGAGCAGCAGTGGTGCACTCCGGCTCATCCTAGTGGCTTGGAGATCAGTTCCAGCCAGGACGCCCGCAGTGGAAACCACCTTCAAATATTTCCTAAGTGTTTGAGTACCAAGCTTCCAGCTCGGTTCTCACAGACCTAGGACGAGCAGCAGTGGTGCACTCCGGCTCATCCTAATGGCTTGGAGATCAGTTCCAGCCAGGACGCCCGCAGTGGAAACCACCTTCAAATATTTCCTAAGTGTTTGAGTACCAAGCTTCCAGCTCGGTTCTCGCAGACTTAGGACGAGCAGCAGTGGTGCACTCCGGCTCATCCTAATGGCTTGGAGATCAGTTCCAGCCAGGACGCCCGCAGTGGAAACCACCTTCAAATATTTCCTAAGTGTTTGAGTACCAAGCTTCCAGCTCGGTTCTCGCAGACCTAGGACGAGCAGTAGTGGTGCACTCCGGCTCATCCTAGTGGCTTGGAGATCAGTTCCAGCCAGGACGCCCGCAGTGGAAACCACCTTCAAATATTCCCAGCTCGGTTCCCGATGCAGCACAGAAATATTACGTACAAAAAAATAAGAATGCTGTACAGACAGTTGAACAAAAATGTATTTGTATTCAGTATTCGTATTCGTATTACAAAATTGCTCTCTTCGCCGAGCTGGCTTACAAAGAATAGGCGTTATCAACTGTGCAAACAAAAAACGTATCATCAAAAAAGAAAGAAGGCTGCTGCTCAGGCCTCCTCGTCGGCCACCACCTCGGTGACGACCTCTGCGGGAGTGAGGGCTGCGAGCTCGCCACCCTCCGCCGAGGAGACGGCGGCCACAGTCACCTCCGCATCCACCTCAATAGGCCGGGAGGAGTCCGGTTCGTCTTCCTCCTCATCTTCCTCATCCTCTGGAGGTGCATACGGGACGGTTAGCCCGTCCAAGGAGATGTCGGGGTGAATCTTCTTCACCTGCTCGGAGCAGAGAAGGAAACCCGCCCTGTAGGCCTGGAGGCCTAAGTCGAAGTGCTGGGCCTCCTTCCTCTCCTCAGTTTCCTTCACGGCCTTCTCCACGGCCGCCTTTTCCTTCCTTCCAGCCCTCTCAGCCGCACTCAGGAGATCCTGCACGGCCTGGTTTTTGACCCTCTGCAGTTCGTCCTGTAAGCTGTTGAGCTCGGCCTCTTTGATCTGGACGGCTTCATTGAGCTCGCCGTTCTCCTTCTGGAGCTGGGCCTTTTCGGACTCGATCCTTGTGATCGTCTCCGAGAAGAGATATCGCTTCTTGGCCATATCCCTTGAGTAGACCTGGAGTTGATAGAGGGCGGAGCTGATTGCCGCTTCACAGGTCTCCGGCACCTCTTTTTCGACTGCTAACCGGTCGCGGGCGAGGACACCCTTGTACATCAACTCGGCGGCCACCCGGGTATCCCCCAGGCCGGTGTCCGTTTTCTGCACGGCCCAGTTCGGGCGGAAGACGTTGTCGCCTCCAACCGATGCAGTAGCCGGCATACCCAGTACGGCCCCGCCGTGCTTTGACCCTGTCGCCGCTCCGGACTTGGAGCTCTGACCCGTGGTGTCTGCCCGGCTCGATAGGGCAAGCTTATGCGTCGCCAGGCTGCTTTTAAGAGGCTTAGCCAGCGCGACCATCGGCGGGGTCGACTCCGGCACCTTCCTGCTATCCTATAGTATCCACGTACGTGCCGGCGTCGCACGGCTGACCCCGAGTGCGACCAGCTCGGCCTCTTCTTCGAACTCTGAGCAGTGAACTGGACCTCGCTTGAGCTCTTCTTTGATCAGAGCGAAGGTCATATGGTCATAGTCTTCGAGAGCTGGTTTTTTACTAAGGCGGCGAGTGTCCGGCGTTCTCCATTGTAATGAGAACGGCCACTGCGAGCCCGGCGCGGTGTCCTTTACATAGAAGAACCTGTTCTTCCATGTGTGAATGGAAGAAGGTATCCCAGTGATCATTTTCATTTCAGGCCTCTGGCTAATGTAGATCCAGCCGCCGTCCTTATGCCTCTTCAGGTGCGCACACATCCTGAAGACGGGCACGGTGGGGTTCCTACGGAGCCGGACTTCAAGAAGGTACAAGAAGCCGATCAGTGTCCTCCAAGAGTTCGGGACGACCTGTGTAACTGCCAGCCCATAGTAATTCAGTGCATCCGCAAAGAAGGGGTGGAAGGGGAGCCTAAGCCCGGCCCGGAAGGCCTCCTCATACACGCAGAGGTCTGCGCTATCGTTGCTGGCCCGATCCCCTTCGACAGCCGCCCTCAGAATGTACCGGCTAGGAATACAGTATTTGTCCCTGACGATCTGAAGCCTGTTCGGCCACAGATGGTTCACCTCGTATAGGGCCCCGATGTTATACTGCGGGTTGGCTTCCATCTGTGCCTCCGCTATCACCTCGACTGGCATGCGCGACGATTGAGGGACTGCCGCTTCGACGTCCTCATCATCGTCGCTGGTTTCTACCCGATCCGGTCCGTCCCCACAGGCCGGGATTGTGTCTAAGTCCACACTCATTTCCTCACCGCTCTCCTCGTCTATTATGATCACTAGCTCTTCGCCCTCAACACCGGCCTCCACTATAGGTGAGGCCGGAACCGCCCTCTCCGATGCCTCGGACCCCGATGCGGTACTGGTCGAACCGGACTCCTTTGAACTGGAGTCCGTCTCCGAACTAGTGCTAGACATAAAAAGGAAAAAAAGAAAAGAAAGGCTAAAAGCTAAAAAAGATTACCGAACTGGAGTGTTGGACGAGGACCTCCGGGCTCACTGATCCGAAGCGGGCAGAAAACTTGAGCAGCCGAACAGAAGAGGAGGAGAGTAAAAGATGAAAAGTAAGAAATGAAGAGTAAACTCCTGTATTTATAGAGAAGCTGGGAAGAGCGGGAAAAATCCCGCCCATTTCCGCCAGCCGGAGTGCGCCACGTCGCCTTCCGCATTAAATGCGCCGCTCGCATTAAATGCGCCGCCTGCATTAAATACAAGGCACAGGTCCCAAAGCGCTAGGCGACAAAGACCTGTCCGGCTGTCCGGACAGGATAATTCAAAAGACAAAGACCTGTCCGGCTGTCCGGACAGGATATGGTGCATTCGAACGACAAAGACCTGTCCGGCTGTCCGGACAGGATATGGTGCATTCGAAAGACAAAGACCTGTCCGGCTGTCCGGACAGGATATGGCGCGTTCGCTAGGCGACAAAAGCGCTAGGCGACAAAAGACCTGTCCGGCTGTCCGGACAGGATAATTCGAAAGACAAAGACCTGTCCGGCTGTCCGGACAGGATATGGCGCGTTCGCTAGGCGACAAAAGCGCTAGGCGACAAAAGACCTGTCCGGCTGTCCGGACAGGATAATTCAAAAGACAAAGACCTGTCCGGCTGTCCGGACAGGATATGGTGCATTCGAAAGACAAAGACCTGTCCGGCTGTCCGGACAGGATATGGCGCGTTCGCTAGACGACAAAAGCGCTAGACGACAAAAGACCTGTCCGGCTGTCCGGACAGGATAATTCAAAAGACAAAGACTTGTCCGGCCGTCCGGACAGGATAATTCAGGAGACAAAAGACCTGTCCGGCTGTCCGGACAGGATATGGCGCGCTCGCTAGGCGACAAAAGCGCTAGGCGACAAAAGGTTTCACCAGCAAAGACCTGCCCGGCTGGCCGTTCACAGCCTTAGCCGAACAGGACCACATGACTTCCTGAACCAAGGACGTCCAGGACCCCTGGCCGCCCAGGCCTCTGGTCAAAAATTCAGCCGTGCTGGATAGTCGAATGCCTTCTGCCCGGCCGTACTCCTTCAGGCCAAACGCCAAGGCCAGGCCAGGGCGCCAGGAGTCTCCTGTCCAGCCACTATTTCTCCTAGCTGAGTCTGAGCCCGGCCTCAGCTGCCTGGAGGTCTTAAGGCTGGCCCGACGCTGTCTTTACCTTCTCTTTGCTTCTTCTAGCCACTTTCATGGCTTGAAGAACCAGGGGGCAACTGATAGGGTCCGGACTCAGCACTGAGGGAATCCGGACTCAGCAATCCGGACTCAGCACTGAGGGGTCCGAACTCAGCATCCAATTAGCTTCTGGCACGTGGCCCTCACAAGGACCGTTGGAAGGCCAACACCTGTCTCCACTAGGTGTGACACCTGGACCAATCAGGGACCTCCACCTGCCCTCCTTAGGTATGAAACCTGGTCCATACAGAGGCCACCACCTGGCTCACAACTACCACCTGTCCTAGACAGGTGGCTCAGAATCACTATAAATAGCCTTCACTTGTGCTAAGGTGAGGGTCCTAAAAATCTGAGAACCAAAACTCTAAGCTTTTTGCTCTGACATTGCTCTACACTCCTTCTCATACTGACTTGAGTGTCGAAGCGCCCGTCCGGAGTATCACTCCGGGTTGGTCCTCTGACCCTTTTCTTTCTTGTCTGTACTTGCAGCGCAGGACTCAACCAGCCATTCAGCCGTGGCTCGTTAGCCCGGACCACCCAGCCCTACCATAACCTGTTACCGATTTTAGGCCTAACAGATCAAAACCATAGTATGCTGAAAAACAGAATAACATTGGCCCCTAGACGCCCTCATTAGCCTGGAATCTCCCGTATTAGCAAAGTGGCCAAGGGACAAACATTCAGTCCCAAGCTATGAAGGAGCGGAATTGGGCATGCCGATCTGATCCACAAGCTCCACAAGTCGAAAGTGCTCTCCCGAAGCTGAGAAATCAGTGAGAAAAATAAAATGAAACGGAGGGAAATAATAAGAATAACTAGATGAAGCATTAGTCCATTATCACATCCAATCTCACCAGGTCTGGAGGTCAAAAAGGCATAGTTTGGTCCCATATAATTTCTCATTGAGTTAGTGTTGGTGTCGACAACTCGACATGTACTAGCACCTATCTTCTTAAAAAAGTGAAATGGGGCCCACACAGTTGGATCATCCACGCTGTTCATTTGTTGGCCATTAATTAAAGGGAAAATGATATTTTAATAATTGCAGACCCAGCTTGTCTTTTCTTTTTAATTGGTTTTGTGACTCATTTTTGGGAACTGTTTAGCTCTTTAAAAACTATAAGACAAGTCGCATCAGTGAAAAGGGTTTTGCTAACGAGTGCCCTCGTTAAGGTGCATTAGGAACATGTTTTCAAACTTACTTCCAACAAAAAAAAGTCTTAAATGGTTAATAAAAATCCCAAAACATTATCAATACCTGTGTAAAAAAACTTTCCGATCCAATGCACCTTAACGAGTCCCTAGTGGAAAACATAAATACATGTATTTGGTAGGCAAGCTCGGATTAAATGTGTGACCACAGAGTTGAGAAATAAAGCCTCAACCATTAAGCTACAAGTCCAACCCCGAAAAGCATGGCATTGCTGATATCATTTCCTCAATTTAATCGACTGATTCAAAAATCGTCTTCATTAGATGATCTTAGCACTCCGATCTAAAGAGGTTTTTTTAAATGTGTAATCCCTAGACATATTGGAGGGTTAAGATCATTCTATTGGGATTATTTTTTGGGCACAGCATATCTAAGTTGCGATCGAATAAAAGCTTTGGATCATCCAACCATAGCAGCCCTACTTTCATTTTGAAAAAATACGTACAAGTATACATAACGGGCTGTTGGGAATGTTGCATGGTTTCCAATTCGTAGTGGGAAACCGGAATTAGAGAAGGTAAAAAGTGCATCTTAACCTCCTCCTAAGCATGGTTTAAAATTTCGGTTTCGGTACCAGTTTCGGACCCCTGAAATTTCGAGTCTAAATTTTAAAATTTCGGCCGAAATCCGGCAAAACAAAGAAAATAATATTTTATTCAATATTAAATTTTAGCCGAAATTTCGGTGAAATATTAAATTAATTAAAAAAAACAGGTTTTTCGGTGAAATTTCGGAAAAATCGAAATTTCGTTCGAAATTCCAAATTTTCGGCCGAAATAAAATACCGTTTCGGGTTTTCGTGATTTCGGTGTCGGTAATTTCGGATTTCGGTCGAAATTTAAAACCATGCTCCTAAGGAGTGTGAGGCAAGGTCATGGGTAGGGCTTGTGTGTGTGTGTGTGTGTGTGTGTGTGAGAGAGAGAGAGAGAGAGAGAGGGTTTCTTCTTGAGTCTTTTCTCGGGTTACTCTTGGGATTTTGTCGGGGTTTCTCTCAGGTTACTCTGGGATTGTCTTGGTTGAGAGGGCAAGGAAAGGGTTGCAGATTTGTGGATTTTCTTTAATTTATTGTAATCCTTGCATATTATTTTTCTCATAGTGAAATATCGTGTTCTCAATGTGGATCTTATGATTTGTGCTTACTTTTAATTTTTCGTTAATTTGTGTACGATCGGATCAGACTTGCCAGGCGTATTTTCTCAACAAGTGGTATTAGAGCTGTAGCTGGAGGCTTGGAGCGATCATTAAGGTAGGGTTGTTGTGATTGGTTAGTGGCTATAGTGATCGTCGAAGGGTAGAAAGATTATCTGAGAAAATTTTTGTTTGACGTGGAGCTTCGCATTGAGGGTGATAAGAGATGACGGTAAAAATCAAGTTCTACTCATGTATCATATAAAATCTCCTAATATAAATTGCCAAAAATTGCACAAATGTATTCTTATCATAATAAAAGATTAACACAACGTAGTAAGTGGTGCACAATAGTGAGATGTATGAGACTTCGTTTGGATAATGAACGCCCGATAATGACAAAAATACCCTTGTTTAGGGGTTGAATTTTCAAATAAATGCAATTGCCACTAATGCACGGCAACTGAATGCGGAGCGGAGTCTATTTCCCCGCACAGTATGGCCGGCGTCGAAGTAGACTCTAGACAGCCAAAGATGTTTAGTTGGTCTCTCGAAAACTAAACCATTCGACTTTTGGTTTGTTTTCTGGCCTCCAGCGGACCCCTTTAGCCAGCAGAACTCTCATACAATGGTATATTGGCCATTGTCCAGGCAAAGAGATTCTGGTTTGCACTGGTCGTTGTTAGGAATTTAAAGTCAAAAAGTTACTTTCATGCCTTTAAAATTGGAGGGAAGATTCAGAATTCAAAGATCCCTCTTAGTTTCAAAATGCTCGTCTTTTGTACTATAGTGTGAGTCGTGTGACTTGAACCCAAGACCCAAGGGTGTGTAGAGAGGGTTCTCAACTCAAATGCAAAAACCTTTAGTCCGAACTTTTGAGAGAGTTTCACCTCCATTTAAGAGGTGGAATGGGAAGAAAGGCTTGAGCCTTTCAGGGGGCATTAGAATTTATTGCATGACCCGATTTTATATAAATTCAAGTTCATATACAACGTAGCTCGGGGTCTGGGTTTGGGTAAATAAAAAATATCTTTTTCGCAAAAAATAGATTCAATTTTTCATTAATTCACAAAACAGATTTTACTATCCATGACGATTTTTGGTAGTGGCACCCATTAAATGTGAAACGTTTCACCGTTTCATATCTCCAACAATCATTGAGAAATGTTTTAGTCTCTTAATGGGCCTTTATTTCTCCTTAATAGTCGTATTTCTCTCTATAAAAGAGAGAGATGGCAACATTGTTTTGACACAGACATACAAAATTTTCCCATATGATTTTGCTACTGTTTTACACATACAAATCTATATTTCTCTCCTTCGTTTCTCCTCCTTCCATTCCGTGTCAGTTCTCCTCCTTCCATTCCGTGTCAGAGTAGAGTTTCAAGATGGTTCTAAGTAGACCAGTCAGCGAGTGCACGTGGACTGGAACCTGTTTGGGTTGTTTTATTTTGGAGCGTCGATTTGCAGATCCTGGCTGCACCATAGGAGGCAGGCAAATACGATTCTTAAGGAAAATGACCATATGGCACGACTCAGCCTTCCGTCCTCCATCATCAACAATCTGAATTTCAGAAAGGGTTCTTATCAAAATAATAAGTGAAATATTTTTTTTTCAAGTTTCATTTCAATTCTGGAATTCTTAACAATACATGAATTTTGGCTCCGAGTTGCACCAATTTGGGGCCGAGTAACAAACTTGGGTTCCAGTACCGAGTTTTGGGTCCAAGTAACCAAGTTGGGTCCGACCTACTTACTTTTGGGTTCAATTAAGCCGTAGAACAGTCCCTCTTTATATTATTAGTTCGAACAACCTTAAGAATTTTAGTATATAGATCCTCAATTTTCGTAACAGTCGCATTCGAGCACAAAAAATACTCCTTATGGTATGAAAATCGACATATTGGTCATTTGGTCTGACAACGCAAATCAGCCTGGCCAACACATAGGCCTCTTTCGTGTCTTCTTGAACATGTGTCCCAATCAACTGTTTGTTTTTTTTTTTTTTTTTGGGTCTAGTTTTTGTTCGTGTTACAAAAATGGGTTCCATCTTCCCTGAGCAGCTCTCTCTTTCTATTTAGTCAATTGAGAGATTTAGGCCCAACAAACACAACTGTCTTCTTGCATCAACATTGTCTAACCCAATTTTTTTAAGAAAATGGATTCCCGTTCACCTACCAGCTCTCTTTCCAAGAATTGCTTAAGCACTATTCCCATTTTCACCACTAAATTGCCCTTGACCCAATTCTAAAACAGTGATTATTTACCCTAAAAAACAGTCTTAATGTCTTGTATTTGAAACGAATGAAGAATTCATAAGGCTTTAAAAGCAAAAACCAAAAAAGGGCAAAAAATTCCGTGCGCTCAAAGTTACAATGAGGAGGCTTCTTTTAGGGGCAGTAAATGTAATATAGAGAGAAGAGTTGGCAAGCGCTGGCACACCCTACGAGGTTAGTGGCTACACCTACACGGACTCACTTTTTTAGTAGATTTTGTCTTATTCATTCAATACATGTGAGGTGGCTGTTCTCTCCCACGAAAGGACTGCTGGCTTTTAAAAAACAGGAATTTATATTGAGGCAGATGCCCAAAAAAACAAGAAAGAGGCCACGAATCCCCTCAAAACACAACACTCTTTTACGTCCACTCTTTACTTTCAGAACTGAGTTTTGTTTTGCAACAGTTCAGTTTAAAAGTTTTATGGAAAAATACGGATACACACCCCTAAACTTTCTAACATTTTCAAGCTCTAGCCCTGACTTTTAAAAGTCAAACTACACCAAGGTCTCAATTTGTAGAAGGTAGACTCCATCAGTTGACGGTTTGTCCACAGATCGAAGGGTTAGGATGATCCTATGGAGCTGATTTTTTGGGCACACCGTATCTATGTCAGGGCCCATCAAATGAACGCTTTGGATCATCCAAATAATGTGGGCCCACTGTGTTTTTTGTAATGTTTGTATTCGGGTATGGGTTTTGGAGGGGAGTATGGGGTCTTTATTAGCATTGATAGTGTTTCAAAAGAGGGGTACTTTATACGAATTGAAACCTCAGTGCGTGTATGTATTTAGTGACTTTTAAAAGTCAAGGTTAGGGTTGAAAGTGTAAGAAAGTTGAGGAGGTGCAACTGTATTTTTCCAAAGTATTAAGAGAAGAAAAGGGTGTCATTTTTTTGCTTTTAAAGTGTTTTCCAACAGTTAATTTTAAAAAGGGGACTGATACCCCCCTTAACGGATAAAATCCCCCCTTTAACGTTATTCGTTAAGTTTTAAAGAGAAGAAGAGAGTGTCATTAACAAGCATAGTGTAATATTGGCTGTAACTAAAAGAGAAATGATTAAATTCACAAAGCCCACATCCCACCTTCCAAACTTTTCACCTTCCCAAAGTTAGGGATAGTGAGAGTGCCTAAAAAGCAGAGAGACGTAATTTGAAAGATAAAGCTGAGCTGCCCTATTAATGACTCGACCCCACAAATCCCCAGTAGATGGGGTTTTATATGAAGACTTTATTTATCAAAGCAAGGATTAAATGCTCTATTTCTTAGTCTTATAGGCCCCTCTAGTCAATGCGGGTAATGGGAATTCCCCTCTAAGAAATTACCCGTTAATCACATCCCATTTATGCAAGGGGGCGGCGCCCTTCAGTTTAGCATTCCTCTCAAAACTGCTCTTTATGCTTTTTTTTTTTTACTTGAGGTAAAATTAGATGTGTAGCTCAAAATGTCGGGTATCTAACAATAAGAAATGCACATTTATAAGTCAGACAAAAACCTTACATTTACAGGGTTTAAAATAACCTCAGAAGCCACCTTTCCATTATACACACATATATAAAAGAGATTTGCTAGGGTAGTACCGAAGGCATTTTGTGGACCGGCTGTTGCATGAGAGAGCAGCTCGAGTGAGTTAAATGCATGAGACAAAAATCTGAGCCTATGTGGCTGCTCTCTCATGCAACAGCCATCCCTCGAAATGCCTTGTGTGATGGACTGATGGTCCCTAGCAAATCCCTATATAAAATTGATAACATATTTAATAGCAACATATCATATTATTTGATAGCTTTGGGAAACTTCCATTCATATGCTTCAGTGACCTTGGGGCAGCCCAATTCTCAGATTATATATTACACAGATAGGTTCAAGTTTTGCCCTTTTTTTACACAAGATTTTTACTTCTCATAAACTTCTTCCAAACAGTGTGCATGAGGTACATTGCTACCCAATATCAACGTCTTGAAACAAAACAGCTACTCAAACAAAATACAAAAGGTTCAATTTATCTAATGAAGTAAGCATATTGAGCATGTCCAGGGACTGAGAACATACATATACTTCTCAACTCAACCTCAGATTCTGACTTAAATTGCACTGCAAACCTGATGACTGTACTGCCCCTTCTTCTGCTTGATGTGAATCAGCATTTCAGAGATGCACTCACTATAGTGTCCCCAGTAGTCGGGATGATACGTTACATGATACCACACCAACGGCTTCGCATAGACATCATCCATCTACATACGGCTCGGACTCACGACACTTCTCATCAAACCAGGTTCTACCTTCTGTCTCTAAAGATTTCACCGCCAATCCAATTGCTTCCATATCTCTATATTTTGAAAACAATTTCGACACTTCCATTATTCTCCACTGAAGAACTATGCTTCGGATTTTACCCCGTAATGTTCTCAGGCTACCCAACTTGAAATCATACTGGTAATTTGTAGTTATAAGCATCACCAAGGTAATTCTCATAACCATCAACTTCCATGTCAGTGTCATATGATTGCAATATTTGTGATCACCCCCTGAAGAGTTTTCCAATCACTTGGTTCGATTCGTAGGTGGGTTTGTTTAACTTCTCCATGAAGTCTGGATACTCCTTCACAATTAGGTGAGGGGGAATAATTTCAGCGGAAACGCCAGCTTTGGGGCAGTAAAAAACAATAGAGAATAGCTTTGCAAGTTCAATGATGTGGATCAGGCTTAGAGACAAAATAACTTGCCTTGCTGAATTATCTTTGATTGGCTCTCAGTCCGAGTAAGTTCAGATCAGTGCCTCAAACCTTGTGTTTATTTTGATCGAACATGCACAATGTTGTGCTTGAAGAATGACAGGAAAAAGAAGAATGACAGTGAGGTTGCTGCAAACAGATTAGAAAGGGAAAGGGTACCCGTTCAAAAGAGAGTGACACTGCTGCCTTCGTTTGAATGAAGGCAGATCTTCTTCTTCATGATCCTCAAGATCATTCAGATCAGTGCCTCAAACCTTGTGTTTATTTTGATCGAACAAGCACAATGTTGTGCTTGAAGAATGACAGGAAAAAGAAGAAAGACAGTGAGGTTGCTGCAAACAGATTAAAAAGGGAAACCGTTCATCAAAAGAGAGTGGCACTGCTGCATTTGTTTGAATGAAGGCATATCTTTCTAGAGGTTCTATGATGTTTTCTACTTCTTAGGATCAACTGAGTTAACCTCTTCTTCTTCATGATCCTCAAGATCATTCAGATACTGCCTCAAACCTAGTGTTTATTTTCATAGAACAAGCACAATGTTGTGCTTGAAGAATGACAGGAAAAAGAAGAATGACAGTGAGGATGCTGCAAACAGATTAGAAAGGGAAACCGTTCAAAAGAGAGTGGCACTGGTGCCTTCGTTTGAATGAAGGCAGATCTTTCTAGAGGTTCTATGATGTTTTCTACTTCCTAGGATCAATTGAGTTAACCTTTTCTTCTTCATGATCCTCAAGATCATCCAATTTGTTTGACTCATCAAAGGTAACATGGATAGACTCCACTACTAGGATTCTCTTGTTAAACACCCTATATGCCTTACTACGTGTATTATCCCGAAGAATATTCATTCATCTGATTTTGGTCAAAATAATCCAAATTATCATTAATATTTAGTATGAAACATTTACATCCAAATACCTTGAAATACCTTATATTAGGTTTCCTTCCATTCCAAAGTTCATATGGGGTTTTCTTTAATATTGGTCTAACTACAACCCTATTCATTATATAACAAGCCATGTTAATAGCTTCTGCCCAAAAATATCTAGGTATCTCATTTTCATTTAACATGGTTTGAGCCATTTCTTGTAGTGACCTATTCCTCATCTCAACAAATCCATTCTGTTGAGGTGCTCTAGGTGCAGAAAAGTTTGTTCAATTCCATTTTCATAACAAAAGTTTTCAAATTCAATGTTTTCAAAAAAAAATTCATTGATCACTTCTTATTTTTGCAATGGTTACGCCTTTTTGAATTTGAATTTTCTTACTTCGTTTGTAAAACATTTTAAAGGTTTCTTCTTTAGCAGCTAGGAATAAAACCCAAGTATATCTAGAGTAATCATCAACTATCGCATATACAAACTTCTTCCCTCCTAGACTACTTGTCTTCATACGGCCAAAAAGATCCATGTGAAGAAGTTGGACTGGCCCAAAGGTAGAGGACCAAGGTTTTTGGTTTGAAAGTCTTCTTAGTTTTTTTCCTAATTGGCAAGCCTTGCAAACTTGATTTTTCACAAATTCGAGCTTAGGCAAGCCTCTTACTAATTTTTTAGAAGATAGGTTTAACAGAAGATCCATACTAGCATGACCTAATCTTCTATGCCATAACCAAGTGTTGTCTTCCTTAACCGAAAGATGTTTAACACTTTGTTCTCTAAGTTCATCTAGTGCTAATGTGTACACATTCCCATTCCTATTTGCTATGAATTGAATTTTACCATCAATAGCATTTTGAACTACACATCTATTGCGGTCAAAAACTACTTATTTCCTAAGTCACATAATTGACTAATGCTAATGAGGTTATGTGTCAAGCCATCAACAAGCATAACATTATTAATAACTAAATCTTTGTTACCTATGGTACCTTCCCCAATGATCTTTCCTTTGCCATTGTCCCTAAAGGTGACGCTTTCATTTTCCTTCATGGAGAGAAAGGTACACTTGGATGCGTCTCCGGGCATGTGCCATGAGCAACTGCTATCAAGGTACCACTTGTCCTTCAAAGATTCGCTTTACAAGAGATCATGTTAATATTTTTGGTACCCAAAGCTTTCTTAGGTCCATCTTGGTTAATTTCATAATATGATCCATTTTTAACCCATATGAATTTTCAACTAAAAGAATTCTTAAATCTACATGCTAATTTATAATGTCCCACCTTACCAGGCATGTAGGAGTAAAGGAAATAGTACTATCATCTTTGCTAAAAGATGCTCTAATGGACATATTCATTTTTTGAAGAGTGGTTGTATCCCAACCCCTAAAGTAGATACTTGCCTTTCAAGAATTTTATCAAGTTTTGAGTTTCCGCATTCAAAATTTTCAAATGATGATCTTAAACCATTGCATTTCAAAATTAGTTTTTCATTAAGCCCTTGTTTTCAAAAATTAATTTTTCATCCTCTCCACTAAGAGCTTTGTTTTCTAAAATCATATTTTCATTCATGTAAGCATCCAAGTCAAAATTCCTTTTTCAAAAGCCCAAAATTCTTTAGTAATGTTTTGAAGAGATTTCCTCATGGTTTGTTTTTCTAAATTTTCTTGTCATTTTCCACATGCAACTAATAATTCATTATTTGACTCGAAAGCAATTCCCTTCTTCTTGGTATCTTCTTGCTCGGTTGCTCGGTTGTTGAGGACAATTTCATGTGTTAGGTTTGGTTTTCTGAATTTGTTTTTCCTGCTCAGTTGACGATTGTTGAGGGCCATTTCATGTGCTATGAAGGAACCGATCAATTCCTTCAATGCTAGCTCGGTGAGGTCCTTAGCTTCTTGGATGGCCGTCACCTTCGAGTCCCAACTATAGGAAGGAACCGATCAATTCCTTCAATGCTAGCTCGGTGAGGTCCTTAGCTTCTTGGATGGCCGTCACCTTCGAGTCCCAACTATAGGAAGAGATCTCAATATCTTGTTTACTAAATCAATGAATATTTCGCCTACCAAGAGACTTGCTGATTTAGTAAACATTTTGGAAACGGCAAGAGAATCAGGAAGACTCGATTGAACTCCTCTGGTGAGAGAGCGCAAAACAACGCGTTCATATATCCTTGGAGTTCAAAGAAGCCATTTTCTTTTATCCTTCGGCTCCCTCCTTTCTTGGCTTTCTGGGAGGTGTTATAGCCATCTTCCAGCATTTCCGACATTTCGAAGCCTTATTGATTGTAGATAGATCGTCATGCAGGTTTTCCAATAAGCATAGTTAGTGCCATTGAAGAATGGAGGTCTTTAGAAGTGGAATGGACCACCTCCACACACCCCGATGTTGTTGCCATTTCTCATTTATCAAGAGCCTTTAGTTAGCACTTACACCAATTGTAATCCCAAGTGTAACCCAAGAGGGGGGTGAATTGGGTATTTAAAAAATTTGTTGACTAATTTCGAAATCAAAATAATTCAATTAATTAGCTAGAAGTATAATCAAAAGAACTTAAATACAACAAGGAGAGATGTTAACAAGCATCAAAGAAGAGAGATGAAGACAAGAGATAGAAGAGCTTCATACAAGAGAGTTATAGTGGTTTGGCCAATCTGGCCTACGTCCACTCTCCCAAGCATCCCCTTCCTTGATCTCTTTCTGGTTAGAGATCAAACGGTTACACCAAGCTTTCTTCGCTCCAAGGGTTGACACGATGTCCCTTGCACCAATACAATGGAAGAAGAAGAAGAAGAATCTTTGCCTCTTAGAAGGCTAATCAAAGGTGAAGAGCACACTCTCACTCTAAAAAAGAATATAGATCAATCCTAAATAGTTTCCCACTGAAAGTCACAATGTAAGGCACTTTTATTGAGGTGAGTTATAGTTTTTTATTATCTTAATGAAGGTTAGCGCCTAGGTATGTGATCAAAGGTTACGTAGGTAAACATCAAAGATTGTTTTAAATAACCCACAAGATCATTTATACAGAGGAAGGCCCAAACTAGCCATTCTAGTGCTTCCAACAGCTAGATCGGATGTTTCACGGAGTCCGTCCAACTAGCCGTTGGGCTAATATATATATATATATATGTATATATATATATATACATATGTATATATATATATATATATATATGTATATATATATATACAGAGAGAGAGAGAGAGAGAGAGAGAGAGAGAGAGAGAAGTGTAGCTACACATACGTGTAGCTAACTTAGCTACACCGACGGCTTAAAATACAGTGGGCCCCCACTTTGTTTCGGTGATGCAAACCATTCATTTGATGGGCCTCACATAGAGATAGGGTGTGCCAAAAAAATCAGCTCCATAGGATCATCCTAACCCTACGATTTGTGGAGGCAAAAATGGACGTGTAAAAACCTTAACAAATCTGTCCATTTTTGCCTCCACAGTTTGAAGGGTTGGGATGATCCTATGGAGCTGATTTTTTGGGCACACCCTATCAATGTGAGGGCCTATCAAATGAATGGTTTGGATCACCCAAACAATGTGGGCCCACTTTATTTTAAGCCGTCGGTGTAGCTAAGTTAGCTACACGTATGTGTAGCTACACTTTTCTCATATATATATATATATATATATATATATATATATATATATATATATATATATATAGAGAGAGAGAGAGAGAGAGAGAGAGAGAGATGTTGGTGCGCTTAAAGCTCACCATTTTTTTGATGCGCTTAAGTTGTTATAACGCCTCCCATTCGTTTAAGTGTTTGGGTCCCGCTGGGTCCTGCTTAAGCGCACCAATGGGAGGCGTTATAACAACTTAAGCGCACCAAAAAAATGGTGCGCCTCACCAACAGTTTTCTCATATATATATATATATATATATATATATATATATATATATAGAGGAAACTGTTGGTGAGCTTAAGCGCACCATATATATATATATATATACTGTTGGTGAGCTAGCTTGCCCAATCACATGGGGTCCCACATAGATAGGGGGTGTACCAAAAATCAGCTCCATAGGATCATCCTCACCCCTCCATTTGTGGAGGACAAAAATGGGGCAGATTTGTGTCTGTCCATTTTTGTCCTCCACAAATGGAGGGGTTAGGATGATCCTATGGAGCTGATTTTTGGTACACCCCCCATCTATGTAAGGGACTTTCAAATGACTTTCAAATGAATGGTTTGGATCATCCTAACAAAGTGGGCCCCCATGTGATTGAGCAAGCTAGCTCACCATAAGTTTGGTGAGCTTAAGCTCACCAACAGTTTCCTCATATATATATATATATATATATATATATATATATATATAGTTTTAAAGATAGTTTTAAACAACCCACAAAGATATATTCAAAGATAGTTTTAAATAACCCACAAGATCATACACGCATTTCCGTGCAAGGCCACAGGCCTCCGCGCTTGTTTACAAAATTTCTTGAATTTTGACAGATTTTGCCATGACCGTTTAGACTTGTCTTCGGTCCACAAAGATATATTCAAAGATAGTTTTAAATAACCCACAAGATCATACACGCATTTCCGTGCAAGGCCACGGGCCTCCCCGCAAGTAATATGTTTACAAAATTTCTTGAATTTTAACAGATTTTCCCATGACCGTTTAAGACTTGTCTTTGGTCCTCTTAGTATGGAGTGTCATATGACTCCAAACATGTTTAGACACCACTTTCGCCATCCGGACTTCGGTCTACTTATCAATTAAGTCCGTTTGATTGATTTTAGTCTCTCTCTTTTTTTGTGATAACATAGGGTATCCCCACCCCAATTTTTAGGGCGGGACTATTCCCTATGGATGCGCGCAATCACCGTAAACCACGCGCATTAGGTAAGCTCGAGGGATTTGAAGTCCGGATGGGGAGCATACCCATGACTTTAAGCCAAAGAGCCACACCCGTACAGTGTTAATGGTTCATTTTAGTCTCTTAAGTGCCTTAGACTTGTATTTTCAAAGAGGGGACTAGTACACTCTAAAAAATGAAATTTACATTCTTGAATCCTCAATCTTGGACAAGTCTTGGGTCTTGCCTCGGCTCCATTTAGTCGTCGTGTATGGTTCCGGCTTTGGCTTTAATCTTTTGGGGAATTCCACCTTTGGCCGTTTCTTCGGATCTTTGACCAGAATGCCACTTGAGCTTGCTTCGGATATTGGTATGGGTCTATGGACTAAAGGAGTTACACTTGCATATTAAGCAAATTGAGTTTGTTATTCATCAAAACATGGATCTCGAAGCACTTGTTGAACCCTTGGGCTCACAATACTTCTATTGCACTTTACACTACAATTATTTCTACAATACAAAAATAAGTATTCATACTCCATTTCTTTTCAAAGCATTTGGTCTTCATCTCTTGGTCTTGCACACCAGGCAACGAATTGGATCGGCATCCGTCTCGATCTTCCTCTCTTGGTCTTCATCTCTTGGTCTTGCACACCAGGCAACGAATTGCCTCGGCCCACCCTCACCTCACTTTTCTGTTTCCTCGTTAAGGATCAGCCATCATTGATCGAACTGATAAATCAAGCGGATCGGGAAAGATCTAATCCTATCTTTTTCTTAATGCATGCTCATTTTGTTCATTAGATCTATACTTGAATTTCAAGTAGACCATTATACACACATTTATGAGAATATATTCAAAATATACTGTGTAGTCATTAATCCATAGTGAATTTATTGATCACATTCATGTTTAATTATTTTAACTCTCTAGATCAAGTTTAATCAACTAAATATATTTATCAGATGTAATCACCTGATTTAATCATCATTGTTACATGCAATATTTCATTTGCTCACATTATCTTCTATCCAAGATAACATTTATGCTATACACTTCACTTCAAGTATTTATAAAAATTATTGATCTACCCCATCTACATATCACACACTGACTTGAATTTAATTAAACTTTAGTTATTTGCAGCCCTCAAATCCCTTTAATCTTCAAAAATATTACCCTATGCTGTTTTCAATCTTTAATTAGAATGAAACCCCATTTGAGGGCTACAAAAGAACTAAAATCTTAAGTTAGAAAACAAAAGACTAAAATCTTTTTTTTTTATAGTACAGAAGACTAAAATCTTAATATCAGCACAGTTGAGAGAGACCATCACCATTAGGGAAACTGCCCCAAAAACAGAAGGCCCACAAAACGCATCAGGTAAAGACAAAAATCAGAGGAAAAATCATAGAACAAAGGAACCAACATAGAAGAACTTAAATAGCCAATGAAGATGAATATCATCAACCACCTCAGAAAAAAAAATAAGGAGGAAAAGGAACTCACCAATAAGGAAAAACTAAACCCAAGCAAAGAAATATTCAAATAGAAAACCAAGTCCTAGATACTGTGAAAAGAAAAATCATATTGCGAAAGGAAACCCAAGAAGTACCTTTTGCTTGCTCAAATACTTATTTTCCCTACGCCATAAAAGCAAAGCTCTAAACCCCTTTGCAATTTTGTGCGAATTTCCTGCTCTTGCTGGGGTTTCTTTGCTTTTAGACGGAGAAATTTGAGATCTGGAATTTCAGAATTCGTGAGGGATTTTTCGAGGAGGGTCGATGATGTTTACCCTTGAAAAAAATGGTGGCCTCTGGAAAGCCAAGCCCTAGAGAGAGTGAGAGACTATGAAGTCTTTTTGGCGATAAAATTTGAGAAGAAACCCATGGCTAGACAAAAAATCCTTCTTAATACAAAACAAAAGACACATAACGGTCAAATTTGAGAAGAATCCAACGGCTATAAAATACTTAAAAACGGTAAAAAAAACACTCCGGCACTTCTAGCCGTTGAGAGTTTTTGAATGAGTAATGCTAAGGAACCGATAGTAGGGCCTAAAAGGGGACCGAACAAATTGTTTCACGTAAAATAAAATCCCATGTTTGGTTGCTTGAACTGTTGGGATTATTTTGGTTCCTGGGAGTATTTTTTTTTCCTTCCTGGGTTTCGTGCGGGGTTATTTTGGTTCCAGGGATTATTTTGGGCTCACCAAAACGTGGGTTTCCTACTGAAATTCCACAAAAGTCCCAAGAATCAAAAAAATTCCAACAACCAAACGTAGCCTTGTTTAGGGAAATCATCTAAAAGTAAATTTTTCCTTAACACATGGCATATTATCGTTGCAGGTTCTGTTTTAGGTCCTACTCTAGGTCTCCTTTTAGGTCCTACTATGGGTTTCCTTAGCATTACTCTTTTGAGTATTTTAATTCGAGGAATGATAGATGCAAGCCTAATAGGGCCCTTGCAAGCATGAGATTTGATATGATGTAAGCCCTTATAGTCCAGTATTTTTCAAAAGGTACTATATGGATGACACCATAGGATGATCCAAACCTCTCCGCTGTAATAGTGTGGTCCGTACAGTACTTTTTGAAAAATATGGGACTATTAGGGCTTCCACGGTATAAAAACTGTAGATGAAGACCCTAAAAGGACAAGAAAAGAGCCGGAAAGGGCGCCCTTGCATAAAATCTATCATTCCTCGATTTGAATTTTCTATTGAAATTACTACAGAAAGGACACATCGTTAATTTTCTTTCAATTTCGTTTGGTGAAGAATCAAACGGCTTGAAAGCTCACTTAGTCTTGTTGCTGTTGGAGAGCCATTATGATTTATTTATTTTCTTGAAATTACTTTCTAAGTCTGGGTCACGGTCCATTTTGAATTGGAGTGTCCTAGTCCTCTTTACCTTACAGTAATGGCTTAGAGTTAGTGAAGGGAAAAAAAAAGGAAGAAATACGAGCGAAATGTTTGTGGTTTTGAGTAAGGTTTTCCAATGTTACTGTTAACCAACCAACTTCTCCATAAGCTTAAGCCGTTGGAGAAAGGCGTTATTTATCTTTTATACTGCACGTGTGGCCCACTTGGCAATCACGTGGCACATGTGGTCCTACTTTGGGCCGACCATCGCATGTGGATTTTTGCTATCCAGGAGGTTTGAACTCGAGACCTTTGGCTCTGATACCATGTTAACTAACCAACTTCTCCATAAGCTTAAGCTATTGGAGAAGTTGGTAAGTTAACATGGTATCATGGTCAGCCCAAAGTGGGACCACATGATGTGCCACGTGTTTGCCAAGTGGGCCACACGTGCGGAGGAGTGTTAAAGTATAAAAGATAAATAACGCCTTTTTTCCAACAGCTTAAGCTTTTGGAGAAGTTGGTAAGTTAACATGCTATCAGAGCCAAAGATCTCGAGTTCAAACTTCCCGGATAGCGAAAATCCACATGCAATGGTCAACCCAAAATGGGACCACATGTGCCACGTGTTTGCCAAGTGGGCCACACGTGCGGGGGAGTGTTAAAGTACAAAAGATAAATAACGCCTTTCTTCAACAGCTTAAGCTTTTGGAGAAGTTGGTAACTTAACAGTTACAAAAATAACCCTTTAGTGGACATTAAGTGGATGAATGAAGGGTGTTTTCAAACAGTGGCGCCTTCATTAGGATCTAGGAAGCTGCATTGGTATTTTGTGGCTACATCTGGGTCATGATAAAAATGATTTGTGACCATTGGATATAAATCCTATCAATTAATGGTTGGATCCTTTGATCCATCGGTCTGTCTAGGTCCCAGGTCCATTGACACCCTTTGAACGTCTAGAAATTTTTTAAGGTGCCTAATCCTGCACCGCAAGTTCGCAACGATGTATATGGGAGTTTATTATTTTTCTTCATGGAAAAGGAATTCCGAAGGCAAGGACAAATTTCCATTGAGAAATAATTTCTATGAAAAATGAGTTAGCCAAACATTAGAAAACTCATTACATGGAAAAAGTTGTGGCCATCCAAACAAACCCCAAACGGTCACGTCGTGGGTCCCAATTTATCTAAGATTTATTTGGTTAGTTGAGTGGCTGTATAAAATTGAGAATCATTTTTAATGCAAAAACAACAAAACCAGTAAAGAGGTATGTTAGAATAAGTGAGATTTCACCGTTGGATTGGGTTGAGATCTCACCGTTGGATCATCTTAGTAGTATCTTAAGAAAGTTGGTTAGATAAGCCATAATCGTAACTTTCTGAGCTTTCCTCTGTATCTTCTCTGCTCTTTCTACTCGTGGATCCAGTATGCCTTCTGCAATGTAAAGCTTGTCATTGTCTGCTCTCTCTTGGCAGAGGGTTTGGTTTCTTCATTGTCCTTTTAGTCACACGCCATGAAGCTGTTCCAAAGCTTGAGTTATTTCTTTAGGCTGCACCTCATCTTGCTGGATCATGACAACAGAATATATTAAAGGATAGTCTAGAATTCTTCCTTCAAATAGAAAGGTTAAAATGTCTACATTAATGGAAGATTCAAAAGAACAAAAATTTATATGATGTGTGGCCATATGAAAGTACGGTACGACCCACATCATAGGAAACAAAATGCACGGCTTGGACCATCGCTCTACTGTACTTTTTGAAAAATAGAAGTTTATACGGGCCACACGTCATATACATGTTTATTTTTCTAGATCACCATGAAATTCTTCAGAGGCATCAAGTCATTCTTCATAAGAGAAACTATCATGATCAAGAGAACTACTAGTTACCTCATTTTCTTCAATCCATCCTGCCAAGCAAACATGCCTTTTTTCATCACTTCCAGATGATCCATCGTCCCATGTTGCACTCCTGCCTTTCTTGCTTTCCTTCTTTTCTTTGTTATTTGAGGAATTGTTCTTGTTCGAGGGACAATTAAGCATGATGTGACCAAGCCTTTTGCACTTATAACATCTTACTTGGTCCTCATTGTTATCTTCCTTCTTGTTTGATCTAGTCTCTCTTCTATCATTTTCTCCTTTTCTTCTCAAGAACTTCTTATACTTTCTAATGAGAAGAGAAATGTCTTCATCTTCACTACCAACTTCACTATCCGATGTAGCTTTGAGAGCAATCCTCTTTTTCTTTCTATCTTCTTCATCATTGTTGCGGTAGTTGATAAACATTTCATGAGTGATGAGAGATCCGATGAACTCTTCCAATGGGAGTCTAGTGAGATCCTTTGCTTCTTCAATAGCGGTAACCTTGGCATCCCAATTACTTGGTAGTGACCTAAGAATTTTCTTCACTAACTCAACATCTGTATAACCTTTACCAAGAGACTTCAAGCCATTAGTAATGTCCATAAAACGTGTAAACATTTTAGATATTACTTGGTAGTGACCTAAGAATTTTCTTCACTAACTCAACATCTGTATAACCTTTACCAAGAGACTTCAAGCCATTAGTAATGTCCATAAAACGTGTAAACATTTTAGATATGGATTCATCACTTTTCATTTTAAACATTTCATATTGGCGAACAAGTAAGTTTATCTTTAATTTCTTTACCTGATTAGTCCCTTCGTGAGTAACTTCAAGTGTAGTCCATATTTCTTTAGCTGTTTCACAAATATATATTCTTTTGAATTCTTCGAGGGATAGGGCACAATACAAGGCATTCATTGCCTTAGAGTTAAGAGTGGCCAATTTTTTATCAACTTCATCCCATTCCTTTCTAGGTTTGGTAGGCTTAGAGTAGCCTTCTTCAATTATTTCCCAAATATCGTAGTCAATAGCCTGAAGATAGATTTTCATCCGGGCTTTCCAATAACCATAATCGGATCCATTAAAGAAAGGAGGTCTAGTAGTTGAGTGAGAGGCCTTCGGCATAGCCGATACGATTGACAACATGAGATTGCTTCAAGCTATCAATCAGGCTAGTCTTGCGCACATTAGGAGGAGGCTCAACTGCACCCACTCTAATTCAATTTTTGAGCTGCCAAAAAAAACCGGCCAATAATGATAAAGATAAATAAATCATTTATTCACATACCATAACATAAAATAACTGAATAACCTACATCAGTTATCTTCTTACAGGAAGAAGTTATGAAGAGCACAACATGCTTTACCAAATTTTGCCCAATATGAAATAAGAACAATAAGTAAACTGTTGCCCAATATGACATAAGAAGTATACTCTTACTTCTATACAATAAATTTAATGTTAGACAACACAAATAAGAATCATACTAAACATTTTCATAGAAGGAAAAAAGTAACATAAAGCATCCAACAATAACAAAACTTAATACATAGCAGAAGAGGAAAACACTTCTCAAAAAGGGATCCCGTGCTGAAAATGAAGAACGGGTGGGATTAGGGGACATGCGCGCTCTTCTCCTGTTGCTTGTGCACGTCTCATGATAGGAGGACATCGTGCTTTTTTTTCCAGCACGGAATCCCGTTTTGCGAACAGCCCTCTAGCAGAAAATACACCAATAATAAAAAGAATTCAAATCCTGAGGAGAACCTACCATCTGCACCAAAATTTTTGACATCCACTCCGTAGAAACTAGGAACTCTTACTGCATTGCAAACAATGCACCCACAGCACAAAACTGTTATGCAACTATATGACGCAGTAGTTGCCAAGACAAGACCATATACAAGACCTTATAATGTTTATAAAACGGTTATTATAGAGTGCTGTTTCGAACATGCAAAAGGATCAGTCCCTTGAACTTTTGAGTTGCCCGGCAGCATAGAAAGTAGTCACCATATGGAACGACAATCTTGTCTTTTAAAATCTTGCAGGTAAAGTACCAGAGTTGTCTATCAACAGGGAAAGGCTTTCACCCAAAACATAAGGTCCCTAATACCTAGCAGTCACAGTAGAAAGCACCATGAAGATTGGAGATAGGCACTAGCAGCCAATGAAGGGCTCAGCAGGAAGGGAGTAATTGACTTATAATCAAAGGCGTTGAAGGGAGTAATTGACTTATAATCAAAGGCGTTGAAGGCACCTTGGTGAAGTAGTAGAAGTCTATCACGAGTAGCTGTGTAAGGAAGCCTGGGGGTCTCGATCCCGTGTGTGGAGGGAAGTTCCAAGACATCTCCAGACAGAACCTCTTTAGGTAGCCCAGACAGCTTTTTGTTTTTTTTTTTGAATGGCTAAGGATTTCATTGATAAGAGACAAAGGTGGTCAAGAAAAATACAAAGAAAGAAAAAGTAAAAAAGAGATATAACATCCCCAATAAAAAAGAAAGATCAATCAAGGCAAGCTTATCGCTTCTTTAGGAAATCGAAGAGCTCTCCAACCCTCGTTGGAAATTCCATCCTAGCAAGCTTATCGCTTCTTTATTTGCGATCCTTCTCACATGCTAAACAAAATCTCGCGGCCTCCAAGTAAATCATGGATCTCGTAAAAAAAGGCCGCAAATCTCCAAGGGAGTATAAATGCGCTCTCTTGAGCCAACAAATCAGATTAAGGGAGTTGCCCTCCATCATGGTCTTATCCAAGACTTCTTGATCCCATGGAGGAAGGCACGCACTTCAGCTTCACTTGCGTCAGCCACCCCTATAGGACCAGAAAAGCCCATCTAAACGATCCCAAATTGTCTCTATGGAGACCCCCATATCTGAGGGTCCGGGATTTCCAAGACTTGATGCATCAAAGTTGAGTTTTACTAATCCGGAATCAGGCGCCTCCTGCCTGCACTATCTTAGGATTATTTTCCGAACAAAGGCGTAGCCCAAACAATTTTGTCGCACAAAAAGTCAAAATTCAGACAAACGAAGCATAGAGTCAAAATTCAAAATTCAGACAAACGAAGAATAGATAATCTAATCTAAATTTCAATCCTATAGCTAGAGAAACTGCTTAACCGAACACACAGACCTTCCACCTGATGAATTTTGACAAGATTAGTGTCAAAATCAAATGTCTCACCCCACATTTCTTAACTTCAGATATTCTCATCAGTTTAAAGATCAAGTGTCCAATCACATGTTTTATCCATACAGCATTTGATCAATCAAAGAAAAAATTAGAGCATCATTTTAAAAGTAAAACTGTGGCTGGAGTTGAAAAATGCCAGGGAAATTTACTATTAATTTAGTTTGAATGGAGCAAGTTTAATAATTGAAAATAGATATATTGTTACAAAGATATGCCCTGTCTAACTGCATCAAGGCTCCATTAGAATGATGATATGAGGGATGATAAACTGAAAGGCACCCTTACAAAAAACCCATCTCCAAGGGTTTACATTTTTCTGCACCATTTTTATACGTTTATTTGCCCTTATAAATGTCCTTTGTTGGGGCGCCCTTGTAGCTGGTTTTTGCAAGGGCACCATTCAGCTTATCATCCCCACTTAATAGTTCACTGAATAAAAACAAGGCGAGGAGAGAACCTTATCATAATTGAAAAAAAAGTGACGAGATTACCCTCAACATGAACAGTAATCGTGCATGGATGTTTCCTAATTTATATGAAAAAACAAAATAATACAACTATTTAAAGCCCACGAAAGCTAAGGTATAGTAGAGAGGAGATTACCATATCATACAAGATGATCATATCTCAGTATGGAAGTGAACCCCAAAAGTTGATAGGATAAACTACTATGGCTCCTCAAATTCTGCTATGAGACTTGCTATTGGAGTGAAATTTAACCAGGTGCTTCACACAATCCCTAAAAGATGAATTAAAATGTACTACAAAGAACCTAGTGAGATTTGCTACTGGACACAAACAACTATCAATTTAGTCTCCTCTAGAAAAGTGAAATTTCATCAAGTGCTTCACACAATCCCTAACCTATGTGACTTAAAGTGCAATACAAAAGTCCCACAAACATATATAAGCTGTGACTCAAAGAACTTAGGGTGTGTTTGGATTGCTGGAATCAGAAATCGGAATCGATATCACATTCCCCTCCTATTCCAATTCCCCCGGTAAATGGAATGACAATTCCGATTCTAGTAGCATGGAATTCGTCAAAGGAATCAGTCATGATTCTAATTCCTGTGTTTGGATACGGCATGGAATTCGTCAAAGGAATCAAGTTAGATTCAGTCATGATTCTAATTATAGTGTTTGGTACTGTCCACCATACCAACGTCAGAATGGAATCAATTTTCCCAAAATTAAAGGCTCGGTGTCAAATTGGTTTCGTTTACATAGGTTTCCTACAACATGAAACATAGGTTTCATAATTAATAATTACGAAGGATAAGCATATGAGGAAACTAATATTTAGACTCAATTTCTTTAGGCTCTTTCTTTTGATGTAAAATGGGTGTAAAATTTGTTTTACACCCATTTTCCCATTTAAATATGAACGTAAAATTTGTTTTACACCTATTTTACGTTGAAAGAAACAGAGCCTTAGGGTCCGTTTGGATATGTGGATTTTTGAATCCAGGTTTTTAGTTTGAAAACAGTGTAAAAGATGGTTCATGATGAAGCTGCTGCATGCTGTTCTGGCAACGTTTCTTGGATTTTAAGTAAGAAAACCAGGTTTTAGAAACCTCTCCCCCCTCATGAGATTTCTAAAACCTGGTTTTCTTAAAATCCAAGAAACGCTGCCAGGACAGCATACAGCAGCCAGATCATGAACCTTGTTTTACACTGTTGTCAAACTAAAAACCTGGATTCTAAAATCCGCATATCCAAACAGCCCCTTAGCAATTAACACTTTACCCCCCAAAAACAGTCCCTGGCCAAACAACAGGTAAAGGTGAAGTAATTAACAATTTCTTTGGAATGGGGAAACGGCTTCTAAGTACGATTTCTAAGGATGAACATATGAGACTAAATTTCACATACCATATTCATCAAGTGAACAAAGAAATATATAGTTAGTTCTGAAAAAGTTATCGATTGGACGAGAAGTAATAATAGTTAGTTCTGAAAAGGTAGTAGTTAGCTCTGAAAATCTCTACTGAGTTAATGAGTTATTATGAACTTTAATATGTTGGAAAAGAAAGTTTTTTCCTCATTAATAAAGTGACTGTCTTATTTTTTATTGGGATTTTTTTCTTTCCACTTTTATGAAGCAAATAATTTGATTATTGTTAATTTAGAGGGATATCATCATAAATTGAAGGTCCCTCGAAATAAAAATTGAATGGGGTTGGTTCAAGTAATCATTATTAGTGTGAAAAAAAGTAGGAAGTTTTAGAAATAATTTTCCATTCCAAACTTTTTCAGGAAATTCATGCAATCCAAACAGTTCCTTGACTTTGTGACTCTTTCACAACCCTTTGCACTGCGTGTTGTTCTAGACTCTGTCTAGAAATTGTAATGAAGAAAAATGATGAGAAACAAAGCTCTTAGAGTAAACTTATTAGAGTGAAAAATATATAGAGAAAGACGGATTTCCCAACAACGGAATATCCTCTTCTCAAATAGTGCAACCGAAGTAGAAGAAGAACAATTCCCAAGCAAGATGTAATCCAATATATATGATGGAAGAAGACAATACAAGACAAGAACAAAAAGAGAGAAGAAAGCCTCAAAACTAAGAGAAAATATGGGAAAGCTTCAAACACTAGCTTGCACACAAGAGAGCTTCAATAGCTTCAATGGAGGTCTAGGTAGATAGTGGAGAATCTCTACCAAAATGAAGTTAATAGGAATAGGCTTGGTCAAGGAAAGTAAAGAGAAGTAATAGCTTTTGTAGGAGATAGTGGATACGGGAAAGTGAGGACTTTAATGTTAGGATAGTGGGTTTAGAGTTTCAAGTAGGGTTTGAATTTGAAATAGGAAGTAGTAGGAAAAGTTGTAGCAAACATGTGTGGCTCACACATGTGGAAGCTAGGCAAAAAGACCAACACGCCCATGGATACAACAGTACATATTTGCCCTCACTACATCTCTCAAAATAAAAATAAAATAAAGCAACCCAAAAAATACACTTTAAAAATTAACAAAATAAGCCATTATATTTGACAGCAAAATAAAATTCAAAACAGGAATTAGATGTCCCGAAGAATCATCATTCAAACCTATTAAATCACAGGCAAAAACAGTACAATTACAACAGAGGATGATGTTTTCTAGCGACCAACAAAACTAGGGTTCTAAAATCTTACATGGAAGTGGGTTTTGTAGATTTTAATTCAGAGAATGTAAAGCTAAAAAAATCCCTTGAAGTGGGTTTTGGCAGATCTTACATTAGAAAGAAAACTCATTAGACAGCTACAAAAGAAACATAAAATGATAAAGTAAAGGAAGAGAGACTAAAATGATAGCATGGATGAGAAAAAAAGAGAGACTAAAATCATAATGAATATTAGCAATCACCTCAGCCAAAAATTAAGGAAGGAAAGGAACTCAAGACCTTAATAATTTATTCTCAGAACAAAATCAACACCATCAATCAGGAATAACTAAACACAAGCCCTAGAGAGATTTAACTTACTGTGAAAAGAAACACCATATTGTGAAATGAAACCCTAGTAGAAGTACCTTTCTTTTGGTTTCTGTGTCTCCCTTTCTTTCTCTGCTTTCTCGTGATTCCTTTTTCTAGTGATGCTTTTTGGGCGACAAATTAAAGTGACGCACCTAACGGTTGATTTCTCGTGATGCTTTCTATGAAGAATGGTCAAATTTGAAAAACACTTCCAACGGTCAAAAAACATTTTTTTGGGCTTCTAGCCGTTGGAGAGTTTTTGAATATTTTGATTTTGGGAGATGATTTTTTCGCCCCCCCCTCAAGGATTATGCGCCCCCCTTTTAACTGAATTGTTTATGCACTTTTAACTGAATTGTTAGGCGCATAATCTTACAGGGGGCAAAAAAATCATTGCCCTTCATTTTTCCATTGAAATTACTACAGAAAAGACCGGGATCGCCAAATGCAATTCCAACATTGGCACCTCCATTCGGATCTAGGATGCTCCATCGGATTTTGTGGCTACATCTGGGTCATGATATAATATAATATCGGACTATAGGAATAGATCCAATGGATATGGTCAGACTTAGCTTTTGTGTTCAAATCATGTCCATTAGGATCCCTTGGATCTATCGGACATTCTAAGTCCATTGACACCCTTTGTTGTGCTGTTTCTAAGTAAACAAAGATATTTTTGCCAAGAGCAAAATTACAAACAATCAATGACTCAACTTTCTCTGGGACCATCTTAAAAAGCGTCTTTCTAATCACCATTAGATCAAAAGTCTGGGATCATCCAACAAACCCCAGTGATAAACCGTTAGTAAGCATTTGGACACGATCCTGTAGTTCAGATCCAATCCATATCTAACCAAGAAAAAATTTAAGGTGCCTAATCGTGCAACGACGCCTACGTGAGTGCAAAGAGCGCCTAATTATGATTTTTCTTCATGGAAAAGGAATTCTGAAGTCTGGTAAGGATGCAATTTTTCTAGAAGCCAAGAAAAAATTTCCATTGAGAAATAATTTCTACGAAAAATGAGTTAGCCAAACATTAGAAAACTCATTACATGGAAAAAGTTTTGGCCATCCAATAAACCCCAAAGAGTCACATTGTTATGATGGTGGGTCCCAACTTATCTAAGATTTATTTGGTTAGTTGAGAATAATTTTTAATGCAAAAACAACAAAACTGCCAAAGAGGTGTGTTAGAATATGTGAGATTTGATCTCACCGTTGGATCATCTTAGTAGTAAATTAGGCAAGTTGGTTAGATAAGGTAGCATAGATAGATCAGGCAACTAGGTTGGATTAGGAAACTCCTTTCATAGTTATCTAGAAAATTAATGACATCTAAAGGATTCAACACCATCCTCCAATATAAAATTGGCTCAATGCCAACACTCTCTTCACCCCCAATCAGTAAGTAGTTTGTAAGAGCCATTGAGCATTCTTGCATTGAAGCCTGCCTTATATGCAATGCAAGGGTGATACACATAAAGGAGAATTCACCAATGGGGAAGAAGAACCAAAGATGCAGCTTCTAACTTGTCTCGTCTAGGTGGTAGAAATAGATGGCACAGCAAATTATAGTCCTCACCTTCTTGTTGTAGTGCCTTTGTTTAACACAATACCCATAGCTCTGCCAAAGTAACAAGGGTAGCAAGAAGCAGAGGATAGTAGTCCTACTTGCGAAGTTTCAACCAACTAATTAAATGGAAGCTTATATGGAAAGACAAGAATGTTTCAAAAAGACAATGGAAATCAGATCATGAACTATAGAGCATCAAAGTCCCACACCCACTGAACATTGTACTAATGATCGAATTAGATGATTGAGTAATACAAGCAACAGTATAGGACAAAGAATCAGCACTGACAGGGAGAGATTAAAAAACATTAAGACTGATATTACTAGAGTACATCGAACTCATACCCACTGACCAATGTAATAATGATCGAATTAGAAGATTGTGTAAGACAAGCAACGCTATGGAATCAACAAGATTACTATTAGCCATTAGATCATAGACTATCGTTCCCACTATTTAAGCAATCAGTTTTCTACAAATATCCATTTTCTTTGAGTGTTTCAGATTCAAAAGGAATAGTTAAAATTCAGCTAAAAATTCCAAAAACTGTGACAATGGAAACGATATAAAAATCAATAACCATAATAAGGGATTTGCGAACGTCCATCGCAAAGGGCATTTCGCGGAACGTCTGTTGCATGCGAGAGCAGCCACATAGGCTCACTTTCCAACAGATTTTGTCATTATTCATAAGGTGGCGGCTCTCACATGCAAGTATGCAACAGACGTTCCGCGAAATGCCCTTTGCGATGGACCCTAGCAAATTCCCCATAATAATAATACTAATAAATTGCCTTCAGTTCTTATGCCTTCTTCTCCTTCTTCTTCTCCAAAACCTTAATTTCGAATCCAACCAACGCTTGGAATAGTTGAGTGAGAAATCGGGTCCATTGGCGATCACCTTCTTCCGGGCCCCACAATAAAATGTAAAATGATCCTAAGCCCTTGATCAAGGATGAGAAAATCCTGCTGAGATATGGTAAGTTAGAACCTTTGTAACTACGATGCATGATGATCGTTTTGATAGATCATGTAGTTACCATCTCGTCCAATATGAATCTAATGATCAAGATTAATGTGGTGGGCCACTACAAGATGATTTCCAAATTTCATCAAAATGGAGATCTTGGCTGCAAGATCGAGACATACAGATAATCAATGGTTTGTAAGTGATGATTACAATGATGGCCAACAAGGATCAACGGTCGTGATACATGCGGCGTAATGGTAATTCTTCTAAAATGCGACCCTGGAAAGTAAGGTCCCACTACCAGTAAGAGCATAGCAAAACTGGTGACAAAGAGAGAAGGTGGCACCCCACACTTTATCTACCAGTTCTCTAGAAAGTAAGGTTCAGCTACCATTAAGAGCAGAGGTGCAACAGACTAGAAAGAGGTTAGGTGGAGGAATCTCACGTTTTCTCTACCAGATTCCGTCTCTACTATTCAAAAGAAAGTCGTTAAATAAGGTCAAAAAAGAGGAAAGGAATGAGGTATGAAAAATAAAATATAGAGAAAAAAGGGGAAGAAGAGTTACTCTCTTCATTAAAAAAAACGATTAGAGATGACATCGACTTCGTACTTTTTTCTTCTCTAGAAAAAAAAGAAAGAAAAGCCATGGTAAGTAGATATAACTAAAGTTAATGAATGTTAGGTATGTTCATTGCTTTCACCAAACAAAAGAGAGAATATGCAGCAGCAGGCACATGAGCATTAAATGTAGAGAGCATAGGGTTGTAGGGGTCTAAATCAGTATGGCTCAAACCAGGTTCTTGGATAGCAGATAGCAATTTAACCCGGAAAACTGGGGCTCCAAGGACCACTGCATTTGTTCGATGCCAATGCTATTGCGTTGGCAGAATCACCTTCTATAACAAGAGGCCACAAATTATGCTTTTCAAACCATTTTTGTAGTAAAGCCATTGCCATGGCTTCATTAGCATCACAAATTCCTAATGGACCCGAATAGGACATTATCATGTGATTGCTTCCATCTCGAATTACACCACCAAAACCGGTCCTACCCGTGTTTCCAAACGAATTGCCATCGAAATTAAGTTTGAACCACCCCTCCAACGGTAAATTCCACTTCACCCACGAACCACCACAAACTCAACTAATTAAGCCAAAAAAAAAAACTAAGGAACCAGGTAACATAACTCCAATCATTTTTGTCTTTATTCATACAAATTGATGAACCATGTGACATAAAGTTAATTAATTTCTTTTTTTATAAATTCCAAAAGCTCCTAGTAAACAAATGGATTCTGGTACTAACCTCCCAAGCAAATCTGTCATGCCTTTGTTATTATTAACTAATCTTCGTTATTAACAAATATCACTAGCCTAAACAAATGTGCCCGTTTTTTAATGAAAGAGAAAGAAAAGCATTATAGACAGATGTATTATTGGTGTGACTTTGAATCATTGTGCAAGATTCACCCAATAGATTCTTCGAGCCACCTGGGGGATTCCCCTTTACCTACTTCCTTGTTTCAGCTTGCTTTTGTGTGTGAATCAATCAATCAATCACTCCAAAAGCATAAGCTGTTTGAGTTAGGGTTATTTAATCATTTATACTTCAACACTCCCCCTCATGTGTGGCTCCCTCGTAGAATTGGATTTATTTAACCATTTGTGCTTATCTTTTTCCTTAATAAAGTCTTGAAAATGAATGAATAATAACATGTAGTCATTTACTTTTTACTCCTCCGGTGATGGTGCTATCTCCTTTATTTTGTTGTCCACTTTAAACAGGCTAGGTGGCTCTCATTGGTAATTTACCATTTTTTTTCCCCTTTAAAAGCAGAACACGAGAAGAGGGTACTCATTTGGGCATTTTTCATAATTTGTCTATGTTTCTTTGTATGCAGATTGTACGCCAATTTTAAGTGGAAATAAAATTTATTGAGGGTTGCTACTAAAACGGGATCCCGTGCTGAAAAAAATCACAGAGTCCTACATTTTGACACACAAATAAACAAAATAGAGGGCACAAAAAATATGTGATAATGGCCAAATCAATAGGTCATTTTCACCCTTCTTTATTTTCTATACCGGATGTCGTTTTAGAAGTGTTTTCCAAATTTATTTTACGGCCATTTTAGGGACTCCTTGTGAATTTTTTTTTTAGGTCGATGGGCCAAGAGGGAGAGACTTGAGATGGTGGAAGTGAGAGGAGCAAGAAAAACCCATGAAAAATATGAAATAAAAAACAATTTGAAGTAGGATAATTTTTCACAGTTTTTGAGGATTTATCATGCTCTCTCCAGTCCAACACCTCCTCTTTCACAATTAGGCCCACCAATATTCCATGGAATGATTTTCATGGTTGCCAAACATGGCCTAAGAAGAAAGTGAAAATCCAGAAAACATTACTCTTACAATCAATAGATGTTTTCTGTCTAACCCAAATCTTATCCATCAACAGACTATTTTTCCCCCCCTTAAAATAGGAAATCGGTATTGTGCCGCCCACATGAAATATTGAACCAATTTCATCATCAATTGGCACCTACATTTCGACAAGATGAGGTGTTAATATTCTGAGGTGGGGTACATTAGCACACTAGTGCCCCGGGTCATAAGAGTCGTGTATAGACCAAACTGCATAAAAAGTGTAACGCATGTCGAACTAAGAGTGGAGTGCACGAAACATGATTCTTTCATCTTCATATCCCACATCCTTGTTTCAATAACGGCACTCTACTTCACTTAAACTTTGTAAATTGCCTGTTGAGAGTAGGGGTGCAACCATAGTTGGCAACGTGATTAGGAGAAAATTTGGGAAAAAATGGAGTTCAATATGGTATTGAGTAAAACAACGGTTAAATATAAAGAAACACGAAAAATCGCATTTAATAGGTTTAAAATTCTGTCAATTACAAAATATAATGAGGGTAAAGTTGGGAAGTTGGTAAAAAATGTGTTTAATATCTTTAAAATGTGTTTTGCTTAAAAACTGAGTTGTTTTTTTTTTTTTTTAGGTTAAAAGTTTTAAATAGAGTATTAAACAATGAATTTAGAAAATGTATTTTATTTTATTTTACAAAGAACGCTGTTTAAAACGAAGTTTTCATTGTTGAAGTCTAGATAATTGAATAACAACAAATCTAACAGTTTATGCTTTTGGAGAAATTGGTTGCTTCACATGGTATCAGTCATTGCCTTATATTAAAACCGAACAATCCCTTGATATTAAAAATTCACGTGTATAGCCAACCCAAAAGACCTCCACATGTGCCATGTGTACGGCCAACCCAAAAAGAGAAGAGTGTTGAAGTATAAATGATTAATAATATCAACTCTTAACAGCTTAAGCTTTTGGAATAATTGGTTGTTTCACATTGGATGCAGATTCAACGTCTGATTCTGCCAATCTAAAGCCCCTAGTTAGAAAAATCTAAATGGGTGTGGTGTCATTAACGACAGAGGGTACGAGAATATCATTTGCTAGGTTAAGATGATGTAGAATGTAAGGTGAAAATAAGCAGAAAATATTGGGTAATATATAGGTTAATGGTCTTAAACCTAACATTTGATGTGCGAATATATGGTTGCATTATTTTCCTTTGAAAATTGACAGGTTGGGCCCGTGAAAAATAAAAACTTAAGCCTAACATGAATTAATACCTTTAGTCAATGATGCCATCTGCCATAAGAATAATAGATTCCAACTAAATTCCAAGAAGAAAGTAAGAGAGCACTTTAGAAACGAATCTTGAATAAACAATAAGTAGTACACTTTGCTCTATGTAACCATGGCCCCGGAGTGTATCAATTGTACTTTGGTAGTGGTTTATCACCGGGCTGCAGATTCGAGATCACTTTGTTATATTTCACAGTATCTTCTCTATCTTCCACAAGTAGAAGATACCCACTAATTAGAAAAGGTAGTCTTAAATATAGATTTTATATGTTGTGTGTGTAGTCAATTATTTTTCAAAAAGTAAAGTGGGGCACACTTCATAAGATGATCCAAACCTTTCATTTGTTGGGCCACAATGTAAATAGGCTGTACCTCAAAAATCATCTCAACCCTTCGATCTGTAAAGGATGCCCACTTCAGAGGACGATCCAAACTGTTAATTTGTTGGGCCACGACGTAAATAGGTTGTACCCTGTAAATCCTCTCTTATGATGATCCTAACCCTCTGTTTTATGACCATTTTGTGGAGTTTTCTATAATGTGTGGACCCTCTACAGATCGAAGGGTTAGGATCATCTCATGAGATGATTTTTGAGGTACAGCCTTGTGGCCCAACAAATGAACGTTCGAGATCATCCTATGAAGTGTGCCCACTGTACTTATTGGAAAGATACAGGACTTCACACACACACACCATATGAAATCTCCTCTTACAATTATCCTTTGTTCAATGAGCAATTCATATTATATAATATCAAGAAAGGAAATGTCATCAGCAGATTCAGCACTACTGTATTTTGATGAGGGCACTCCTCACTTTATTAAAAGTATGGTACGGCGCTCACCGTATCATGATCCAAACCGTCCATTAGATGGACCACACCCTAAATAGGTTGTGCCCCAAAAATCATTTCCATAGGTTGATCCTAACCCTCCGATCTGAATGCTAGAGGTTTGATACTAACCCTTTATAGATCAGAGGGTTGGGATCAACCTATGGAAATAATTTTTGAGGCACAACCTATTTAGGCTGTGGCCCATCTAATGGACGGTTTGGATCATCCTATGGTGTGGGCCATACTATACTCTTAATAAAGTGAGGAGTGCCCTAGATTTTACAAACAAGAAACAGCAAAATTAAAGACTCAATTGTATAATTTGAAAGGAATGAGAGATGAACGAGGTAATTTTCATCATTGTGAGTGTCGGTGCAGAGATCTAGCTTATCGTGACATCACGTGACTGGACCCAAGTTACGATTATGTAGGGCATCTCATAGTTATGAACTTACGATTTGTCGAGTTCAGATATTTGAGAAAAGTACGGAATCAGATTTTTATTACGAAGAATTACAGATATGGGTTCCATTTAAATTAATCATCAAACACGGGTGGCTCTTAAAAAGCGGATGAAAAAAAGACCTCAGTACCCATCTGACATCAACAGAAATCTCCTTGCAGCTTCCTTTTTCATTACAGAAAACCCCCCAGTATTTAATGTCCATTAAATTGGCGCTCTTCACAAGGCTTCTTTTGGTTCGTCTGAATGTATATTTGAACCAACAGAACCTTGGGTTCGTTTCTATTGTCGGAAATAACGAGATACAGATGGATGCTTTACATGTGTTAAAAACCTTTTGGAACAGTGACGCATCTATACACAGCTGGTTTGGTTTGGATTTGAAATTTTTCTTTGAACCCAGAGTCCCTTGGGTTCGTTTAAATCTTGGCCGTCGCCAATATGTATAAACGGTTGGATCCACGACATGTGGACATCAATATGGAATGATGGCGTTTTCTAATAATACCGACATCTCTCTGTATGAGACTCTGTTGGCGTACCTATTATTTACGCTGGCATGTCCATTATTTTCCGCTAGCGTACCCATGAATTCCGCCGGTGTACACATTTATATTCTGGCGGCGTACTCTAGAATCTGGTGGCGTACTCGATACGTTTGGAACACATCTTTGCATCCAGAAAATTCTGCGGCATACTCTAGAATCCGGCGGCGTTCTAGCCAAACGAGACATGAGAAATAATAAAATATTCAATAACATAACCGTTATAAGCCAAAAGAGATATGAGAAATAATAAATTATTCAATAACGTAGCCGTTCTAAGCCAAAAGAAACGTGAGAAATAATAAAATATTCAATAACGTCGCCGTTCTCAACCAAAAGAGATGTGTAAATAATAAAATATTTAATAGCGTAGCTGTTCTCAGCCAAAAGAGAACTGCGAAATAATAGAATATTACTTTAAAGATAATGATTGACGTTGGGTTGTGAATTTGTCAGGAAGGGCAACATATGAGGACTCGGATCATGTCAAAAGGGGATTGGAGTATTTTTCCCACCTGTTTTTGAAGAATCACCTGTGTTTGATGATTAATTTAAAAGTACCTGAAATCTGTAATTTTCGGTAATTAATACCTACATTCCCTACTTTTCTCAAGATATTTGGGGGTCCATTTATCACTGCCCCTCATAATTTCAGCCACATGTTTAATTATTTCTCAACGTAGCTGGTGGAGTGTAGGTGTAGGTCCAGTGCTTGCGCAACTAAGCTCACGCGACCCATTCAGCAACCAGGTATTTGCATTTGTTTTGGTTTGGAGACCGCTAAGAATTCACACAAGCAAACCGGTTGGTATTTTACTATTTTACACTCCCTTGACTTGTATAGACCATGGTTTTAAATATTGCAATCTAGCTACCAATATACTGAAATATATTGGTATCCACACCCTTTTAGTGTAGATTATCCTCCCATGATTTCGTGATATTCGAGAATATTAGTGATATATCAGTTGATATAAAAATATCAGAAAGGTGCTGTTATAGTGTTATGGCCAATATATCCGGACTTAAAACCCTGATCTATACAAGAAATAAAGCACATTCTCAAATATTTACATGCATCATCACCACCACCACCACCACCACCATCATAATCATCATCTTCTTCTTCTAAGGTGTGGGTTGTCAATATGAAAGGACAAATAACCAGTATGCTGGCGCTCGAATTGGTATCCTATTTTAATTGCAGGCATTTTGTTAAAAAAATTGAACAGAATCAAGGGGCTAAAATGACACCAGGGCGGATTAAAAGGGAGAAAATGTTGGATCTGTTTCCCAGCCTAAGAGATGGTATTATGATTCTGCCTAGATCAGAATTAAATTTATACACAAATTTTTTTGAATTAAATCTTTTATATTATTTTTTCTTCATTCTGTTTCCAAGGAAATCGGAATAAGAATCAAAATAGGATGCCGATTCCAATTCCCGATTTCGACAATCCAAATGCACCCTTAGAGAATTTATAGGTGGTGTAGGTTAGCTTAGATATTGATGGGGTGTAAAACCAGCAGCCTGTAGCAGGCCGCCACCTGTCCTGGGGTAGGTGAACTCAAGCCTATAGCTGGCCGCCACCTGTCCTGGAGTAGGTGAACTCCAGCCTATAGCAGGCTGCTACCTGTCCTGGAGTAGGTGAACTCCAGCCTCTAGCAGGCCGCCACCTGTCCTGGAGTAGGTGAACTCCAGCCTATAGCAGGCCGCCACCTGTCATGGAGTAGGTGAACTCCAGCCTCTAGCAGGCCACCACCTGTCCCGGAGTAGGTGAACTCCAGCCTATAGCAGGCCGCCACCTGTCCTGGAGTAGGTGAACTCCAGCCTCTAGCAGGCCACCACGTGTCCTGGAGTAGGTGAACTCCAGCCTATAGCAGGCTGCCATCTGCCCTTGGGTGGGCAGCCCCACGTCATCAACTTTCCCTCTATAAAAGGAGGTTAAAAGCTCAAACCAAGGGTAATGAAAAACTGCCTCCCCTCAAAAAACTCTTAAACTAGCTCTGCACTCCTGCTCACATGCTGACTTGAGTGTCAAAGGGCCTGTCCAGAGTAACACCCGGGTTGGTCGTCTGACCTTGTTTGCTTCTGCGCAAAACACAGTTCCTTCATTTCAATCTCGCTGAACTTAACTCCCTCACTTCGGTTCCTCTGGTTATCAAGCTCAGCTCTTACGTCACTGCCGTACCTGTTACCGATTTTCGGCCTAACAGATATCATGCTACCTATTTGCAAATTTTACTATTATTTTCTCTTTCTTAATGTATTCAATTTTTTTTTTTCAAGGATGGAAATAATCCCTCACATACAAGAGAAGAGCCTAACATGCCAGAATTCATTAGTGAACAAGAACCTATGGGTCCCACATGGCATAAATGTAAATATGAGAGATTGGTAGTGTTGATTTGGTGGGGCACTATTAGGTGACACACATTGTCATGATACTATGCCGAACAAGTACCATGCCTCGCAACATCAATGCATGTGGACATCACTTGTAGTAAAACATGGGGTGATGAAAATGGAAAAGGCTTTCCAACAAACCCTAGTAAAAAAAATTAACAGAATTATTATCTCTTAAAAATTTTACTTGGAAAAAAAATGGAAAGCACCAATAGATCCTTCATGTGACAATTTTTTTCGGATGTGAAACAAAAATCCAAAATTCGAGTAGAGTAAAATAAGAAAAAAATCGGTCGATATATTAGCAAGATCCTGGAAGAAAATATGTTTAATCGTTGTTAGTAGATTCCCATGGTATCAACCTTGGGTTTAAGCCTCCGAAATAGCATAAGACTAATATTAAAGGTAGAGTTTAGCTTGGAGACAGATAATCATACTGAACTATAATAGAAAATTCCATTAAGTGGTTGTGAACTTCAGTGAATATGCATCATGGTGTGCTGCCTTGTGGAACTTATTATTTCAGCAGACAACAGAACGTGTGTATGTGCATAATAACTTGGAAAAGTAATATACTGAAAAGGTAAAAATATTGGAAGAAATGGCACAAAAAATGACAATTCTAAGTTGCATCAAACAGTTTCTATATTAACTCCATAAGTTAAATCTTTGAGGTCATGAAAATAGCAAGCTGGGTCTATAGAAAGAATTACAGTCTTTCAATTGTTCATCCAATGTGGTACAGGCAGGTCAGCGAATTAGCATTTTGATAAACTTATCAAGCAAAATACAAAATGAGCGACAGTTGCAATGAAAGAGAGATGCATGGGGGTCCTTCGTTTGGTTGCAAGTAAAAAAAAATTCCATTGAATTTTTGTAGAAAAAGGGAGAAAACAAGGTGGAAAAAGGGAGGAGACAAGGGAGGGGACAAGCATTTATTAGACAAGAGTGTTATTATGAGTGGAGAGAGAGAGATGAGAGATCACCATTCCCTAGAAAATTACATGGGAGACTCCCAAGGTAATGCTGATGTCACCTCTCTTTTTCGACATTGGATTTTTGTTTTCTAGTAGCAACCAAACGAAGTACCGGATCCAAAAAACTGGTGGCACCAAAAATCTCATTCATTTCTCCACTTATATCCAACAATCGGAATCCCATGATTGGAGGAAAAGCCATCAATTTTCCATTCAAAATAAGTGAACAACATAATCTGATAAACTCAGATGAAGTAAAACAAAAACAGAGCATATCAAATTCAAAATGAAAAGCATATTAGACTGAGAAGCAGAGCACATCACATTTCTTCAACGATCAGTTCCAAATTCCAGAGCTTCTACAAATCGGTCATCAACCAAATTAAACTGGAAAACCAAAAAAAAATGAACATAAAACATAGACATTGAAATTGAAATGAGGGCATTTGTTGCAAAAGGAAAGCACACACCTCATAGAATTTTTTTCTATAAAGTCTCAGGATTCCATACAGTCAGCTAATAAAATCTACAACAGAGCCGAAGATATATTACCCAGTTATGAGAATTTGCAAATTCTCAGTAAAATCTACATGCAAAGAGATATGACCTTGACCTAGACATCCCACAAAGCACAACCAAGCATTCCACTTGTATGGGTCAAGTTACTTATTCTATTTGTGAACAAACAAACATAGTGGCTTCCATACAAAATACACCCACAATTGACTACCAATCTGATGGGTAGATTTTTTTTCCCTTTTGTTTTGAATGTGAAAGGCTAATGGTGGAAAAAAGTACGTGAATTGTAAATTCCTTCTTGTTAAATTGGTATTGACTAACAATCTGATGGGTAGATTTTTGTTCCCTTTTGTTTTGAATGTGAAAGGCTTATGGTGGAAAAAAATACGTGAATTGTAAATTCCTTATTGTTAAATTCCTTACTGATTTTTTTTTTCAGGGAACGCCCATGACATGGTGTGTGTTGAGTCTTGAGTTTTCTCATTGGCAAAGATCCAAAAAATACCATCCCTAATTTCTCGATCAGACTATTTCTATTTTTTAATGTAACAATCTAATAGAATAAAAAATCACTATTGCAAAAGAAAAGTTTAAATTAATAATAAAAATTGGAGTAAAAAGCAAAGCATGTGAACCCCTAAGATTATGTACCCAGTAATTATAGTCGTCCATATCATTTCATCTCACTCAGGCATTTCATCAGACAAATGGCGGGTAGCAGATGCAAGCATTTGCCTAGAACACCCCCATTACATTGATAGCTTAGAAGAAGCACATTCATTATATTGATAGTATTTGGTGACTAAAATGTGAAAGATTATATGAATTAAAGCATCATAATGGATTTCCTATTAAAGCATGAATGTCTGTAGAATAGAGTCAGGTCTTCATACATTCCAAAAATAACCTTCAAATAAAACAACACAAAAAATAAACCAATAAAAAAATATTAGGAAGAGAGAGCAAGAACCTTAGAGCTATCAATCAGAAAATTTCGGCTTTCCTCAAAATCAGTAGATAAATTTCCGAGCTTGGGTTATATTAAGGTCAATGACATATTCACACCCCTCATCTTCCCTAGACATCCCCATCTAGTGTAATTTGACTACTCTTTTTACACCACAGGGGGTGGTCCAAGTAACAAATGGGGTACCATAAAAGAAGTGACATTTTGTCTCCTCCTTTCACTCCCTGGACAACCCTTTTAGTATATAAATTAATATATATATTAAATTCTTAACGAGCCTGGCCAGCTGGCTCAGCTCGGCTTGTTAAGGATTCGAGTCGAGCTTTTACCGAGCCGAGCTTGAGCGAGTTTCCGAGCCCGAGCCAAAATTGACACCCTTAAGTTCGTCCCAAGTCTCAACGCTACCCTTGCATACATGCATGGATAGAGATTGCAACTAAGGGGTAAATGGTAAAAATATAGAAAGAGATCGATGTGTTAAATGCAAGGTTTTTCCAGAAAAAATGAAAACAATTAGGCCTTTTCCTTCCGGCTTAGGCAGAGTAGAAAAATATCTCTAACGTATTGAGAGAGAGAGAGACGCGTGGGAATTGAGGGCGCAAGAGGTATTTCGAACTTAAAGGTGTGGGAATTTGAGGGCATATGAGGCATTTTTCTATTTTAGGTGAGGTGTTCAGTTCACAGATTTTCCAAAAATCAAAAAATGCTGCTGCCACTTTCCTCCTCTCTTATTATAGTAGATAGATACCTAAACATAGAGTTTTTATATAATGTCCGACCGTGAAAATTACGAGGGTAGAGTGTCAAAACCCTGTCCTCTGATTTTTTTATCTTGGTCAAACCACCTTTTCTGACTTCCCACTTAGATAAAAAATCAAGGGGCAGCCCTGCCTTTGTAATTTTCACAGTCGGGCATCATATAAATTCTCCTTAAACATAATAACCATTGTTCCCGATAATCTTCCAAAATATTTCATTTATTTTCAAAGCATTTGCCTTGCAGATTAGTAACCATTCCATTTGTGAGAAGAACCGTTGGTTTTTGATAAAAAGGGACACATATCATAGCACCTCTTGATTTTGTTTTCCCAAATTTAGGAGCAGGTTTTTTTAATGCTTGAGTTGAGAACCTTTAGCCATAATTTCCACTCTTATGTCTTACCGGCTGCAACGGTAAGAAAAGTACCCAGAGGGTTGTTCTAAGTATCAACGGGAAGCACTTTGTCGTTTTGTAAGAGTTTTTTTTTTTTTAGTCGTTGAGCTGGGGTTAGGCAGACCCCCACCAGATCAATTAAAAAAAAGGAGATTACAAGAGGGGGGAGGCAGACAGGAATCCAAAACAAGAAATACATGAAAATATTCAAAAGAGATCAGATTTTCTCTTTGTCGTATTGTAAGAGTTCATAATAAATGAAGGGCCCTCATCAAAATTCAGTAGTGCTGGTAACATTTACTTAAATGAAGCAGCATTATCTCTTTCAACCTTTGATTTTTCAGTCTTCCTTTGGTATCTGATTCCTGGCCAAGCAGCATTTTCTCTTTCAACCGTTTTTTTTTTCAGTCTTCCTTTGGTATCTGATTCCTGGCTAATTTTGCACTTAGTAGCTAATGATATTGGCACCCCCCATAATAAAGCCTTCCATTGAATCCCAGCCTTAACAAATAAAGAGAAAAGAGTTCGAAAGAGAAGAAACAAGCACGAGAGAACTTGCAACGGAGCTCCTCATTCAAACCCACCCTTCTCTCAGACCCTTTTCCCTAATTCAGAGTTAAGACCCTTTTCTATATAAAAACCCATCATCTACTCCCACAGGGCTAACATATTTTCATCCTCTTGTCTTCATTCTTAGATACAGGGAGAGAGAAACTTAAGTGCTTCCTATGGTAGTTTTGGTTATTTGAAAGGTATAAGATGAAGGGTTTGGCGTCTATTCTGTTTATTTATCTGTTCTCCTTGGTTAGCTGCTGTGACCAAGTAAATCGTAGCCAATTTCCTGAAGAGTTTCTTTGGGGAACTTCAACTTCTTCTTACCAGGTAACTCATATACTCTCTCTCTCTCTGTAAATAACAGGAGTCATATTTGTAACTCATACAGTTCATATGTTAATAAGATTCCAAAATTTTATAAAATGACTGGGGGAATTTCGTGTCTCAAGAGTACAGGTAAATGATATATCCACCCCATTTTGCTCGTCTCCTAAGAATGATTGCACTTCACTTCTACTCGGGGAAAGAAAAACAAATTGGGGTGGAAATTGCTTAAAACAAATTAGGTCGAATTCTCCTGTTTCACCTTCTCCTAAAAATAATTTGTATACAAACCATTATTAGTAATATGGGTAGTAAATGCCAATATTATTCATAATATGAGTAAAAGGTCCAAAGACCAAAGTGGTACACCAACATGAACAAAGAAACCCTGACTGATATTGGCACTACCGTGTTTTGATAATTTCAGCAAATCATCTTGGCTTTTATTATTTAAACAGCTGCCAAAGGTTATTGCAAGCTCCCCAAAAGCTCTCAGAAGCCCAATTTAAAACAGAAAAAAACAAGCTGAGTTTGTGAGATGATAAAAAAGCCAAGATGAGTTAGTGCAATTATCAAAACACGAGAGAGAGAGAGAGAGAGCAATGATATCCACACACACTTATTTTAATCTGATATAAGGCAATGATTAACTACGTATTACTTCCTAAATGAAATTACAACTCTGAAGAAAAAAAAGCCTATATCAACAACGGACCAACTAGAATTTCTTAGGTGTCAACATCACCTACAGGTTAAAAGACAGTATCAGAGCAGAATGCTGGTTGTTTTCTCACTGGAGGGTAATTTGGGAAAAAGTAGGGTAAGCTGTAAATGCGAATAAAATATCTTCGGAATGAAAGGTGGAAAGCGCATACGTAAATCTGCATCACATACAGGACAGAAGTATGATTGAGGTCCAATGTTGGTTGTCTAGATAGCGAGGGCATTTTGGGAAACAAGATTAAATATAAAAAGTTTCAAAAAGAAACAAAGAATTTTAATTCTGTGGTTTTTTTTTTTTTTTTTATGTTTCTTTTTCCAGATAGAAGGTGCATATTTGGCAGGTAATAAGAGTCTAAGCAATTGGGATGTTTTCACTCACCTTCCAGGTTTTTACCTTATTATTGAACTGTAATTTTTTTTTTTGGTCATTTATAAACAGATCTTTGAAGCTTTGGAACTTTTTATGGATCAGGAAAAATAATAGATGAAAGCAATGGGGATATTACTGACAGCCATTACTATCTTTACATGGTAATAATTAAAAGCATTGTCTATTTCTTCTTAATTTGACTTCAATATGAACAGTATTGGCTGTTTGGATGCAAGGAAATTTTTTCTTGGAAAATGAGTTCAACAAGATATTTAATTTAGTATCTAAACGTTGATTGATCAATCAATCTAAGATTGTTTAAAATGATCATTGTATGGAAATAGAATTTTCTAATCATATTTCCCAAGTTTCCTATATTTTTTTGAATGGTTTCCAGAGTTTTCCTATATCTAAGTGGGGCGACCAACTTTACAGAGTGTTATGTGGATGATCTGATATGGCTGTAAGGGGCTTAGCCTCAAAGTTTCAGATTGATAATTTGATAAAATAATAAATCTATTCTATGGAAGAGAAGCTTGAAGGACATGGTAATTTAACAAGGTATTACTAAGGCGTTGAAAAAAAATATTGGAAAGTTGAAGAAGATACGAGATGATATCGAATCGAGATGGTCATCCCAATTCAACTATGTCTGGCAAATAATGTTATATTCAACATTATGAACTGAAGGATCAACCACCTAATTATAAAAGCAGTTGGATAAGCTCTACGTGTCAAAGAGCTTGACCAACAAGTTGTATCTAAATTGTCAACTGTACAGGCTAAAGATATAGGAAATCGAGAACCTTATGGAAGACATGACCGTGTTCAACGAGATCGTGGATCATCTCCACAAGGTTGATGAAAACATGACAAAAGACAAGACCTTATTCTTGATTCTTCTGATAATCTGGTTACTACAGTGTTGATTGAGGATAATACAGTGAAGTTAAAAGAAGTTACTAAATAACTCCTGTTTAACAAGACCAGAAGGAACCTCACTTTTGAGATTAGTTAAGATCATGAATCAATTGTTCGTGTGAAAATAATCGAAGGAATGCCGTTTTTTTTTTTTTTTTTTAAATTATCCAAAGAGAAATGATATTTGGTAGAATATGTGAGGAAGGCAAGTCGAGATCTGAGGTTGGCAAGATAGATGTGAATGCTATCATTATCGTGTTTGTCTTCTCACATATAGAAGCTGGGTTCATCTTCCTTGGGTTTTGAGGGAAATCCAAAATAAGGTTTCTTTGATCCTGAGAAAGAGTACATTTGTAAGTAAAGAAGTGGGGAGGTCTTGTGCTTCTATTAGGGCGTGTAAGAGAAAGCTTTGGTGGCCTTTGAGCTTAGAGAGAGCATGAATTGGGATGCAAGGATTTTGTTTAGTCTCCTGTAATCCTTGTTTTGTTTCTCATAGTGGATAATCACTCTCTAGTCAGTGCATGATTGTGATTTCTCATGTGGACGTAGGCATCATTGCAAAATCAAATGAAACTTGAGCAATTGTGTTTTTGCTTCTTTCCATTGCTTCCCGTGTTGTTATCTACCAATATAACTTACAAATCCACAAAATACAGGTTGATTTATAAGGTTTTTAGCGGCTTTTGGCATTTATAGCCAAGAAAACTTATTGGCCTTTTCCTCGGATCTTGCATATCCGCCAATGGATGTTGCCAAAATATTGCTAATTTCTTGGGAAGTTTTTTTAATGGTAACAACATATGCATTCAAAAAAAGAGAGCGTGAATGTCCAAAGATCAAGATGGTCAGTTTAAACGTACAAATAAAATCCAAGATAATATACAAATGAACATACAACCCGAAAACAATCAAGGAGGAAGGGAATCAATCAATTCAGACGAAGATCCGTTGGTTCCCGAGGGAGCCAACTGATTGGACTAAGTTCATGGAGGGTTACAAGAAATGGTATTGGAAGGCTTTGGAGAAGCCAAAGATATGAGCTGAACCAACACATGTTTTGCAACAATTTGCATCCTAGAATTCATCATTTGTTGTTATGTAAACAAAACAATCACTGTACTTTAGGGAAATGATATAAGCAGTATCTTATTTTAGCTCTAAAAGGCTATCACAATTCCTAAAAAGCTATCAACAACCAATCAAAAACAAAAGTGAGGAGTGCAGTTATGAAAATAAGGGTGTGCAAATATCATTTCTTATTTTTATCTATTTCCAGATAGAAGATTATAATTTCTAGTAGCATGATACAAGAATTCATGATACCATTAAAAAAATACAAGAATTTCTGATGTAAACTGAATAAATAAACAGGAAGACATTGAGTTGATGCATTCCATAGGGGTGAATTCCTACAGATTCTCTCTATCATGGGCACGCATCCTCCCAAGTGAGTTCTACTAATCCTTCGGCTTTTACCATTTATTCAACAGATTTTTTCTTCAATTGTAGGATAAATTAATGAATCTTGATCGTAGAGGGTCGATTTGGGGAGATTGATCCTGTGGGAATTGACTTCTACAACAATCTTATAGATGCCCTTCTACTCAAAGGTAATTATCTTCACATCAGACTTATTACCCACCCATTAAATTAGGCATTTCCAACCAAGTTAGTTATCTTATTTGATTTACTTTTACTGGTTCTTATATGCGACAAATTGATTTAGGTGGCATTCCTAATTTTATGCCTAGAAGTAACAGGATCGAAATAAATAGTCACATGAACTAGTGTTCTGGGTCACGGTCCGTTCCGATCTTTATAGGTCGGATCCTAATCAGACAATTCCTCAGATCATACTTTTAGTGTTTGGGCCTCAATCCATTTCGAAATCGGACTGTCCTAAGTCTTGATGGTTTCGATTCGTGCGGAACCATGAAGGGTATTTTATATATCAAACCAAAACCACCCTCATGTTTCCATGAGTTGAAAAGATGGAAGTGTCCTCTCATGCTATGTTATTCTATACCATAACAAAAATACCGGTTATGTTTAGTCTGTACATAAGGAAATTTGAAAATACTTCTTATATTTTGCCATTATTCAATCGGGCCATGGACATTCCGACGGATCCACAACTTTAGAATTTTTATTGTACCTATATGGCTATATCCCACCTCAGACACCCCAACAGACCTGTAACTTGTGTTTATGTCCCACCCATTTAGATTCAAATCTTTTGGGGCAGTTGAGCTCCCTAGACAGCCCCAATATGCACATCATAGGTGCATGTTTAGTGTTAGACGAAAGTTTAGACAGAGAAAATAGAATGAGTTAGGGTTATCCCCCCCTGACTCATATCTTTATACTAAAACATAAAGGGATGTACAAAGTCCTAAATGCCCTTAGGCAAGTTACATATTCCAACACTCCCCTCAAGCTGGAATGTAGATATCATACATTCCTAGCTTGTTACATATATCACTCAATTTTGACTTATTTAAGGACTTTGTAAACATATCAGCTAATTGGTCCCCTGACCGAGTAAACACAGTGCAAATCTCTCTTTTCTGGATTCTTTGACGGATAAAATGACAATCCACTTCAATATGCTTGGTGCGCTCATGGAATACTGGATTGTTGGCAACGTATATTGCAGCTTTGTTGTCGCAATAAAGCTGCGAAGGAGAAGATGAAATGAAGCCAATTTCAGAAAGAAGTGAATGTAGCCAAATAAGTTCCGTGCTTGTCTGTGCCATTGCCCTGTATTCAGCCTCTGCACTGGACTTAGCTATAACATCCTGCTTCTTACTCTTCCATGAAACAAGATTGCCACCTACAAATGTACAATACCCAGTGGTGGACCGTCTATCTGCTGGGGATCCAGCCCAATCTGCATCAGAGAAGCCTTCAACTTTCATATGGCCATGTCTTTTGAACATCAATCCCTTCCCTGGAGCCCCTTTCAAATACTTGAGAATCTGTGTCACTGCAGCCCAGTGAGATGTACGTGGAGAGCTCATATACTGACTGACAACTTCAACAGCATATGAAATATCTGTCCGAGTAACCGTGAGATATATAAGTTTACCGACAAACCTGCGATACCTGCCAGGATCCTCCAACAACTCTCCTTCTGGAACGAGTTTCACATTAGGATCCATGGGTACAGAAGTTGGTTTAACTCCAAGATTGCCTGTTTCTTTTAGCAAGTCCAAGACATATTTTCTCTGTGATAGGAACAAGCCTCTAGAAGAACGAGCAACCTCTATCCCCAAGAAATACCTGAGCTAACCCAAATCCTTAGTAGAGAATTCCTTTTGCAAGAAGGTTTTCAAACGTTGTATACCTTGTGAATTGCTCCCTGTGATGATTATGTCATCCACATAAACTATCAACAAAATACACCCAGCTGAAGAGTGATAACTGAAAACTGAGTGATCCATTGTGCATTGTTTCATGCCAAAGCGCATGACTGCCTCCCTGAATCTCCCAAACCACGCACGCGGAGATTGTTTGAGGCCATAGAGTGACTTGCGTAGGCGACACATGTAGGAGGAAGTCTCCCCCTGAGCAACAAACCCTGGTGGTTGCTCCATATACACCTCCTCAGTCAGGTCGCCATGGAGGAAGGCATTCTTCACATCCAGCTGATGAAGGGGCCAGCTATGATTAACAGCAAGAGACAGGAGCACATGGACAGAGGGAATTTTCGCAACGGGACTGAAGGTCTCAGTGTAGTCAACACAAAAAGTCTGAGCGTATCCTTTCGCGACTAACCGTGCTTTTAAGCGCTCGACAGTACCATCAGAGAGGTATTTGATGGAGAAAACCCACCGACAACCAACAGGACGGGCACCAGGGGGTAGAGAAACCAGATCCTATGTCTCATTACTATGAAGAGCGCCCATTTCTAGGTTCATAGCATCACGCCAACCAGGATGGTCAAGAGCCTCAGCCACTGACTGTGGTAAAGACATAGAAGATAAGGAGGAAACAAAGCTCTGGAAGGTACTGGTGAGCTTATCATAAGAACCAAAACTCGAAATAGGATGTGCAGTGGAACGGGATCTCGTACGAGATGCAATAGGAGAATCAGAAACAACAGAGGAAGGCGGAAGAGAAGATATCTGAGAGCGGGACAGAGGGATCATCGGCTCAGAAGATGATTGTGCGAGAGGAGGTAGAAGAGACCTATCTGTAACTTGGCGCCGCTGATACTGCTGTGTAATTTTAGGTGGAGCTGGCTTCTCCAACGTGGCAGAAGAAGTAGAAGCTGCAGAAGCTGGCCGCACGAAAATAGGAGATGACGGAAGAGAAGCAGGTAGATCTGGTAAGAGAAGCGAGACCTCGGACTCGAGAGAAAGGGTGAAAGATGCCGCGTCATGTTGGAAGAATGCCTCAGACTCAAAGAACGTAACATCGGCTGAGACAAACCAGCGACGCAGACGAGGGCTATAGCAACGATAGCCTTTCTGCGTACGGGAATACCCCAGAAAGACACAACGCTCAGACCGGGGATCGAGTTTGTCACGGCCAGGTCCAAGGTGATGAACAAAACAAACGCATCCAAATACACGAGGTGTCAGACGAAACTGTTCCTTACTAGGAGATAAAATCTCGAAAGAAGAGGCACCCTCTAAGACAGAGGAAGGAAGGCGATTTGCTAAGAAACACGCCGTGAGAAGGGCATCACTCCAGTAGGCCATCACTCCAGTAGGCCTTAGGAACACTCATCTGAAAAAGAAGAGTGCGACCTACTTCAAGCAAAAAACGAAGTTTCCTCTCAGCAACACCATTCTGTTGAGAGGTGTACGCACATGAAGACTGATGTAAAATCCCATGTTGGGAGAGATAGGATTGAAAGCCATTAGTATCAGAAAAATATTCTCTAGCATTGTCAGTACGAAGACATTTAATATTGCAATTATATTGATTCTTAATTTCAGAATGAAATGTGTGAAAAGCAAAGAACACGTCGGATCGACTCTTCAGTAAATATAACCAGGTCATGCGTGATAAGTCATCAATAAACACAATAAAATACTGAAAGCCAGTAGCAGACGCGACCCTCCCCATACATCAGAATGAACTAATTCAAAAGGACTAGACAATCGACTAATGATCCGGGACGGAAACGACATACGACGGTGCTTCCCGAGTTCACAGGACTCGCACTGAAAACTAGAAAAAGGTCCGGGAACCAGAGAAGTCTGCTGCAACCGCTGAAGTGAAGGATGCCCCAGGCGACAATGCCACTGAAATGTATCCACAGAGCTATGTAAGACAGTAGGCGGCCGGCAGTCAAGACGATAGAGTCCATCTACCTCACGACCCGTTCCAATCGTCTTCCCAGTCGAGAGATCCTGAAATGAACAGTAAGATGGGAAAAATGAGACAGAATAGTGAAGAGATTTAGTAATTTGGCTAACTGAAAGTAAACTAAATGGTGATTTTGGTACACATAAAACAGAAGATAAGGTAAGAACAGGATGAGGGGAGATATGACCAACACTAGTGATAGGTGTAGTGGACCCATCAGCAAGGGTGATAGACTGAGAGGGAGACGAGAAAGAGCGAAAAGAATTAAGCTGAGAAGAGTTACCAGTCAGGTGATTGGATGCGCCAGAGTCAATGATCCATGACCCTGAGCTAGATATAAGGGTAGTGGGTGAACTACCTGGCTGGGCCGAACCTGCAGAGGGAGGACGAGAACTGAGCCGCAGACGCTGGAACTCCTCATAATCGGCACGGGATAATGTATAGGTGGAATCAGCTGGTGCAGGAACAGAAGCAGAGGGAGCGCAATCTGAAGCCGAAGCAGTAGTAGCACCCATGTGAGCCGAGCGTGCCTGACGAAGCTCGGGATGCAGGGTATAGCAATGGTCAATATAATGTCCCTCGCGCTGACAGTGAGTGCAAAAAGAACGGCCACGTCCACCACCATAACGACCACCACCACGGCCGGCACGGCCACGACCATAGGAGGCTCCACCACGAGGCGGGCGAGTACTGCCATCATAGGTCGCGAGAGCAGAACCATCAATAGGAACAGATATTATTGGATCACCAGGAGAGCACTGCTGGACGCGGGAGTAAACCTCAGTAAGGGAAGGAATAGCGCCAGAACCGATAATTTGCTGACGAAAATGCATGTACTCCGGACCCAAACTCTCAAGGTACTGCACAACACGGATCTGATCCCTCTGACGGGCAGCCTCTGTGAGATCCGTGGTAAGCGGCATGTAAAAAGCTGCTGACAGAGGCCAACGAATTGGTTGTAATGGGTGGCAAGAGGAAGATCACTACAGCGGAAACGCATCCACTCGGAATAGGTAGAGCAGATCCGACTAATGTTTGCTACGCCAGAGTAAAAAAGAGTAACCTGATCCCAGATCCGTTTCGCAGTAGGCAGAAGCATCAAGGGCCCAGAGACGTGAGGGGCCATACTCTGCCACAGAAGGGTATAAACAAGAGCATCCTCTTGTTCCCATCGATCAAAGGTGGGATCCGTCGTAGGAGGAGGATCACGACGAATGACGTGGGCTTTCCCACGGGCAATAAGATACTTCTCGACGGCTGCTTTCCAAGTAACGTAGTTTGCCCCATCCAACTTAGCAGTAGTGATATGTGGGAATGATCCATCCACAGAGAGAGATGATGACGAAGAAGACGCCATAGAGGGTGTCAGACGAACACCGGGAGCCACTCCTGTGGAAGGATTGTCAAGCACCTCCTCCATAATAACAAGCAAGAAAGAAACAGACAATCCAAACCAAGACGAATAACAGGAGATAACAAAATAGGTGGGCAAACTAGGATACGCCAAGAAAGCTAGACGCGGCTCCAAGAATGACGGGCATCGACGAAGCTTGACAAGAGGGAAGCCATGAGGCACAGAGGGGAGCCGCAAAGACAAACGAGAATCAAAGTAGAGTAAGAGATGAAGATCTAACACATAATAACAAGGAGAAAAGAGTGGTAGGGTTTACCAAGGAATGGGCGGGAGAGGAGGAAAAATGATGGGGGTTGAAAAACTTGGGGTATGAGGCTTACCAGCAGACCTACGAATTGGGGGCTGGAAGAAAAAAAATTCTGGTGCGAGGCGAAACACAGCCCTGGAAACTTATTTTTAGGAAGGGGGGGGGGGGTCAGAAAATATTTTCCTGAAAAATTTTGGGGGGGTGCAGATCCTCGGTCCTGGAGAAGGTTTTCGAAGTTGGTGAGAAAATATTTTCCTGGGAAATTTTGGGGGGGGGGGTGCAAATCCTCGGTCCTGGAAAAAGATTTCTGACTTGGTGGGAAAATATTTTCCTTGAAAATTTGGGGGGGGGGGGGGGGGGGGGTATCCTCGTTCTTGGAAAATAATTTCCACCCTGTGTGGAAAATGTTTTAGGGGTTGCTGCGCAGGGGAGGATGGGGGGGTGGCGGAGAAACGTGGCGGGCGTGTCTCGTGAGGGACGGAGGGCCTGGTGCCTTCGGCTCGGAGGGAACGACTCCTTCTCAAGAGGAAAAAGACAGTGTGCCGGTGTGCCTCGGATGAAACTTGGCCCGGAGTTGGGTTTCGCAGCGAGGGGGGTGGGGTGGGGGGTGGCAGAGAAGATGGAGGCTGATAGAGAACCCTAGGGATCAGAAAACCCTAAGGCTCTGATACCATGTTAGACGAAAGTTTAGACAGAGAAAACAGAATGAGTTAGGGTTATCTCCCCCTGACTCATCTTTATACTAAAACATAAAGGGATGTACAAAGTCCTAAATGCCCTTAGGCAAGTTACATATTCCAACATTTAGTATACTATTTCTACACCATAGATGAGATCCACTGTGGATGTGGATGGTCAAGATCAATGTACCAAGCAGTTCACATTCATTGTCGACGGTTAGATGAATATTGCTGCGGAAAAGGTGAGATGTTTAGACCATAGTTACCAGGGTGGGAAACGAAACGTGAAATGGAAACGAGAAACAATAAAAAAATTGTACGAGAGACGTCTTAGGAAATGATGTGTTTTTTCCAAAATGATTTTCGTAAGTTCCACACATGTTTTCTACACGTTTTCTACGAGTGTTGCATAGGCTTATCACGCGTTTACACAGTATTTACATAAGTTTTCCATATGTTTCCCATGTGTTTCAGAAACATTTCTCCAATTTTGTATCATATTTTGGAAACGTTTCCGAAACGTGTTTCCCTCATTTTAGGGGAAACGAGTTTCCCAACTGCGAGAAACGCGTTTTAGGGGAAACGGGTTTCCTACCCGCCCAAGGAGTTTCCGGTAACTATGGTTTAGACGGTGGAGATGCCCACATGTTATGAACATGGAAGTGGCCAACGACCAAAGTCAGTTCTAATTTGGACCAATGTATCCCTAACCTATCTTATTATATGACGTTCTTCATTAATTATCGAACCGACTTTGGAGCAATGTGTCCCTAACCTATCTTATTATATAACGTACTTCATTAATTTAATTTATTAATATTTTGTAACAGGGATAGAGCCATTTGTTACGTTAAGCCATTATGATGTTCCTCAAGAACTCGAACATCGATATGGCTCATGGTTGAATTCACAAATACAGTAAGATTTTCTCCTCTGTTACAGTTTTTCTTTGTTGCAGTTTTGGTATTGCTTCAACCTTGTTTGTTTGAATGGTGAAGATGAATTAAAACTATCTTTCAAAAAAAAAAAGGATGAATTAAAACCAAATAAAAAACAGAGCCCTAGACCGAGATGCCTCGACTGCTATTATTGTTATCGACATTGCTTTTGGCCCATCAAATAAGATGGGCAGTCTAAATCAATCAATGGTGGGGTCCACTATGTAATACTAAATGTGCTTTGCTGATTTATAGTGAGGTCGTGCCCTCGTTTACTAAACAGGTCGCGACCTCGTTTACTATCTTCATCCTACAATCTCCCACCGCAGAAGATCGGCCAACCATATGGCGGATGGTTTAGCAAGAGAGGGGGTTATGATGGAATCCACAAGGGTGCAGACAAACGATACCACATTAAGGGCTTAATAGCTTTGTTTTGGTGGGGCATCTCTGTGAGTGGATGCGGGGGTTATTGTACTGATCGTTTACTGTTGTTTTTGGAGACATCTTGTCCCCGATTCGATTGTATGATCTTCGGCTATTAATAAAGGACTTTGTTATCTTTCAAAAAAAATAAAATACAGTGAGGTCGTGCCCTATTGAAGCGTTCAACCCACTCTTAAAGCTATTAAAGTTTTTTGTCTCAAGTTATCAAACTACTAAAAGGAGGTTAATGGTCACTGTTTGAAAGCGAAAATGACAACAGGTACAAAATGTCTCTAGCTCATAAAAATAGATAGAAAAAAGCATCCAAGAAATAGGGAAGAAAAAAAATGCAGAATGTGAAAGGAGTCGTGTAATACAGAGACTTGTCGATTCATCCAAAATTCTTAAGTACTTGTCAATACATGTCATCAGATTCTAAAATATAAAATAATAAGCCAAATTCAACCAATCCTCGTCATTTATTTACTAGCTAAATCATAAATAAAAAGTTAAAATAATTTTAAGACTTATGAAAGTGCTATAGAGTGTAAACATGGACAAAGAGTCTCAATGTTCCTACATCCATCGCTAAATCTCAGTTCAACACATCTTTGATTTCACCCAAGGCCTACGGATTTGTACACAAAAACCCTTATTTCTCTAGATCTTAACGAATATTACCAACGAAAAAAGTCCAATTAAAAGAAAAAGGAGAAACATAAATAAGAAAAAGGAGAAAAAAACTCCTTCGAGAGATTTTTCATCCACTCCTTAGTATGCTTTTTTCAAAAGATTCTGTTAAGAAAATGAATAGCATGAAGTACTATACAATTTTTTAAAGTGTTGAAGTTTTGTAGAGTTTACAGAAAACAGCGTCAGCAATACCACTCAGAAAAAAACAAAAATAAAACATATATTTTGAAAAAAATGCAAAATTTTGCTCACATAGATTTTTAAAGACACAGTGTTCTGAACTATTGCAGTTGGTGCCACCTTCATTTGATGATCCTAGCCCTTTCATCTATTAGGCATGGTCTAGGGTTCTGTCCAAGAAAGCAAAGCAATTGGTCCTTGTGGGCCATAGAACATGTGGTTTGCCTCATGATGGCCTACTGGATCAACGTCTCGATAAAACAAGTCCCTTTACGGCCCCAATAGTGAATGCGGGGGAGCTTGGGCACAATGGCGCAAGGCTTCTAACATGCCCTGTTTGCCTTTTCTTTTCTTTTTTTCTCTTTCTAACAAATAATTTGTAGGCAAGATTTTGGATATTACGCCGAGGTTTGTTTTGAGGCATTCGGTGATAGAGTTAAATACTGGAGCACCTTCAATGAACCAAACATATTCATTAGAAATGGTTACCTCAGTGGAGAATACCCACCTGCCCGTTGTTCCATACCATTTGGCAATTGCTCAACCGGCGACTCCTCGTTAGAGCCGTACCTCGCAGCACACAATGTAATATTATCACATGCAACTGCCGTCGATATTTACAGGAAAAAATATCAGGTACAAACTACACTCTACACCACAAGTATTAGATTTTTTGGGCCCATCTATCGGTGGGCTTCCACATGCACCACGTCTCCAGAATGGGAGTCTTAGTCTTACAAGGTTAGAAACAGTGTATCTGGATAATAAGTACGTGTAGAGAAACAGATAAAACTAGTCATGATTTTGGTGATGAATTATAAGAAAATCTCTGTTATTACATAATAGAAACAGTGCCCTATGCATGGGAATTAATAGTATCTATAATCACAAAAGTTATACTTGTTCTGAAAGAAATTTTTTGTGAATTATATAAAAAGGCTATTTCAAGATTTCGCTCTAATAGAATTACTGTGCAAATTTGTTTATTAAGGTGAAACAAAGAGGTTCAATTGGGATCGTGCTGGCTATTTTCTGGTATGAACCCTTCAAAGATATCCCAAAAGATCAAGCAGCGGCTCAACGACTTCTAGGATTCAATTCTCCCTGGTAAATAAAATGATTCATCAAAAACATATTAGTGAATTCCACATTTTTCGCACACCATGTTAAACTATGTTCATTTTTACATAGTTATTATATTTATTGCAATTGCTATTGTCAGTTTTACAAGTTTGATTCAAATCAGAACGATTGGATGCCAATATTCATTTTATTGAATCCTTTAAAATATATACACATACCATTGCTACATTTATATTTTTTATTTCTTAATATTCTCATTAGTGTAGCGGAGATGCGAATGCTTAGATATGGATGTGCGGCCACACAAGGTTAGATAGAATTAAAAATGAAGACATTCGTAAAAAGGTGGGGGTGGCACCAATTGAGGAGAAGAAGAAAGAACACCGCTTAAGATGGTTTGGACATATCCAACGTAGGCCTTTGGATGCTCCAGTGAGAAGAGGCGACTCGTGCCAAGTTGATGGAGTTAAAAGAGGTAGGGGCAGACCGAAAACAACTTGGGTAGAAACAGTGAGGAAAGACTTGATAGCTAGGAACATAACAGAGAACATGACCTTGGATAGGATAGAATGGAAGAAAATGATCCACGTAGACGAACCCAACTAGAGCTAGGATTTGAGTCGGATAGATTCCTTTCACCTTCTTCATGAAATTTTTCTAAAGGATTCATTTAGCCAACCCCAACTAGTTTGGGAAAAAGGCTTTGTTGAGTTGAGTTGAGAATATTCTCATTAGTATTAGCATCATCATCGTTGCTGTCGTTGTCATTTGTTGCCCCATCTTGGTTCACTACCATGAAACTTTCATATCAATATTTGAATTTTTTTCTCTTAATTTCAGGTTTTTGGATCCTATAATGTTCGGTGATTATCCTCCAGAAATGCGCGAGATTTTGGGTTCGAGATTACCGATATTTTCACTGCGTGAAAGGAGAAAGTTACAAAATAAATTGGATTTTATCGGAATTAACCATTACACAAGCCTCTATGCAGAAGATTGTATGTTTCAGCCATGTGAGTCAGGCAATTCTGAAGGGGAGACGTTCGCATTCGAATCTGGAGAAATAGACGGACAACTCATCGGGGCCCGGGTAAAAAGCTTACAACACAAATGGAAAATAGGAATCAAAACACTTTCTAGCGAACATAATATAAATCAAAGCTTTTGGGTGCAAAAAATCATTCGCCAAATCAAATACCTCTTAAATCAAAGAAAAGAGGTTCCCAACAATCCACATTTTAGATCAAGTCCATTTGATTAAGGTGATGACTAAGGGCCTCTTGGCTGGAACCAGTATCAGATCTTATTTGCAAATAATATTATCTAAAGTAAATCTTTTTTAGAAATGATACGGTATTGCCTCTTTGGAAGTCATTATAAGGTTTATAAAACTATTATAACCATTATTTGCAAATAATCAGATTTGATGTCAAAAAAATTATATGAAAATAAGATTTAGAAAGTGCTCAAAGAGGCCGTAAGCTTTCAACACCCTTAGGTGAGAGTTAAAAATACATTTCTTGTATAAACAAAACAGAGCATCTTATCTCTTGATTATTTTCATGCAGACTGCAATGCCAGTCTTCTTCGTTGTTCCCTCTGGTATGGAAAGGACCGTCATGTACATCAAGGATAGATACAACAATACCCCCATGTTTATTACAGAAAATGGTAAGAAAACAAATATATGTGACGAATAGACATGGATTAAGTATAAACGGCTAAAAGGTGTTTGAGCACTCTTTGACCCCAAAACACACAGGTTGTAAAGACATGTTTGTGTATCTCGGATGCATCCACGGACCTTCACAAACAACACACACATTCACATGTATATACACATACGCACGCATATGTATGTCTGTGCATACATATGTGTGTGTGAGTGTGTGTATGATGGGCACGTGGTACATGGATTTAGTGATCCCCACTGTTAATCTGATGGGCCAACACAGTTGACCCATTGGGTCCAAATCTCATGCAGAATTGAGATCCCATCCACAAGACTGGGGCATGCGAACAATGAATGGCATAAAGAAATCAAAGAGGATGCTCTTTTCATTACCCCTGATTAAGGGGTTTGTATCATCAAGATGACGATGGACTAGGCGCAATGGGTCGGACCTGTAGTGACGGATGGCCCAAAAGAGTTGTTAACTTAATCACTAAACTATATGCCCGTGCCCGTGCCCGTGTGTGTGTGTGTGTGTGTGCGTGTGTGTGTGTGTGTGTGTGTCTGTGAACTGCTCTCTTTCTGCCTTTCTGTGTTGATCCCCACTGTTGATCTGATGGGCCAACATCAGCTGACCCATTGGGTCCAAATCTCATGCAGAATTGAGATCCCATCCACAAGACTCGGGCATGCGAACAATGAATGGCATAAAGAAATCAAAGAGGATGCTCTTTTCATTACCCCTGATTAACCTAATCACTAAACTATATGCCCGTGCCCGTGTGTGTGTGTGTGTGTGTGTGTGTGTGTGTGTGAACTGCTCTCTTTCTGCCTTTCTGTGTTGAACTTAAAGAAAAAAACATTAATGGGTATTTTAGGATGTATATGCATCGTGTGTGTGTGTGTGTGTGTGTGTGTGTGTGAACTGCTCTCTTTCTGCCTTTCTGTGTTGAACTTAAAGAAAAAAACATTGATGGGTATTTTAGGATGTATATGCATCTTTATAAGAACTTCAATTGCAGGGTACGGCCAAGCGAGTGTGTGTGTGTGAGAGAGAGAGAAAAAAACATTGATGGGTATTTTAGGATGTATATGCGTCTTATAAGAACTTCAATTGCAGGATACGGCCAAGCGAGCAATTCTTCCATTGAAGACTTGATTAATGACACGGCAAGAATAGACTATATCTGTAGCTACCTGGCTTCCCTAAACCAAGCAATGAGGTATCTCTGTAAATATACATATCCATAACAGTTCATTTCCATTATTTATAATAGCTTTACGGCCTCTTTTGATGTTTAGATGCCACCTAAATCGGTCCTTATTTGCATATAAGGTTACTTCTTGAGTGTAATCTTATTTGCAGATTGGACGTTAAGGATTCTTTGCATATATGTATATATATAGGGAAATGATATCCCCCCCCCCCCCCCAACCACCCTTTAAATGGATAAAATCTCCCCCCCCCCCCCCTCTCTTTAATGGTTTCTGTGAGAATGGTTCACTTGAGGATAAATTTACGCCCTTTAACGTTTTTCTTTGCCTTTAAAACTTAACGAATAACGTTAAAGGGCCGCGGGGGGGATATCATTCCCCTATATATATATATATGTATATATATATATATATATATATATATATATATATATATATATATGTGTGTGTGTGTGTGTGTGTGTGTGTGTGTGTGAGGAAAATGATTGTGAGCTTGAAGCTCATATAGCTTATATGAGCTTGAGGGCCCAAACACATGTGGGCCCACATTGTTAGGATGATCCAAAGCATTCATTTGAAAGGCCCTTACATAGATAGGGTGTGTACAAAAAATCAGCTCCATAGGATCATCCTAACCCATCCAAAAGTAGAGGGCAAAATGGACAGACACTGTTTGCCACAAATCCGCCCATTTTTGCCCTCCGCTTTTGGAGGGGTTAGGATGATCCAATAGAGCTGATTTTTGGTACACACCATATCTATGATGGGGCCTTGCAAATGAATGGTTTGGATCACCACAAAAAATGTGGGGGACCCATGTGTTTGGGCCCTCAAGCTCATATAAGCTATATTAGCTTCAAGCTCACAATCATTTTCCTCTCTCTCTCTCTCTCTCTCTCTATCTATCTATATATATATATATATATATATATATATACACACACACACACATATATATATATATATATATATGAGAAAACGGTTCCTACACATATGTGTAGATAAGTTATCTACACACCAGCTTAAAATATAGTGGGGGCCACATTATTTGGGTGATCCAAGCCATTCATTTTTAAGGCCCTCACATAGATAGGGTGTCCACAAAAAATCAGATCCATAGGATCATCCTAACCATTCAAACTGTGGAGGCAAAAAAGGGACTAATTTGTAAAGGTTTAAAGACATCCATTTTACCTCCACAAATCGTAGGGTTGGGATGATCCTATGGATCTGATTTTTTGTAGACACCCTATCTATGTGAGGGCCTTTAAAATAGATGGCTTGGATCACCCAAAAAATGTGGGCCCCCACTGTATTTTAAGCTAGTGTGTAGAGAACTCTCTACACATATGTGTAGAAACTGTTTTCTCTCTCTCTCTCTCTCTCTCTCTCTCTCTCTCTCTATATATATATATATATATATATATATATATATATATAGGGGAAACATTTTCTGCGCGATACCTCAGATAAGTTATCTGAGCAAGAGCTCAAAAAAACATATGGGCCCACATTGTTTGGATGATCCGAAGCATTCATTTGGATAGTCCAAAGATAGATAGAGTGTGCACAAAAAATCTGCTCTACAGGATTATCCTAACCCTTCGATTTGTGGAGGTTAAAGTGGATGGGTATAAACCTCCAAAAATTGAAGGGTTAGGATGATCCAATGGAGCTATTTTTTGGGCACACCCTATCTATGTAAGGGCCTATCAAATGAATGCTTTGGATCATCCAAACAATGTGGGCCCACATGATTTTTTGAGCTCTTGCTCAGATAACTTATCTCAAGTATCGCGCAGAAAACGTTTCCCCATATATATATATATATATATATATAGAGGAAAGTGAAGCTACACCACCGGTGTAGCTAACTTAGCTACACCGCCGGCTTAAAATACAATGGGCCCACATTGTTTTGGTGATCCAAAGAATTCATTTGATTGGCCCTCACATAGATAGGGTGTCCACCAAAAATCAGCTCCATAGGATCATCCCAACCCTACGATTTGTGGAGGCAAAAATGAACGTGTAAAAACCTTCACAAATTTGTCCATTTTTGCCTCCATACTTTGAAGGGTTAGGATGATCCTATGGAGCTGATTTTTGGTGGACACCCTATTTATGTGAGGGCCAATCAAATGAATGGTTTGGATCACCAAAACAATGTGGGGCCATTGTATTTTAAGCTGGCGGTGTAGCTAAGTTAGCTACACCGGTGGTGTAGCTTCACTTTCCTCATATATATATATATATATATATATATATATATATATATATATATATGAGAAAACGGTTCCTACACATATGTGTAGAGAGTTCTATACACACTAGCTTAAAATACAGTGGGAGCGCACATTGTTTGGGTGATCCAAGCCATCCATTTTAAAGGCCCTCACTTAGATAGGGTGTCTACAAAAAATCAGATCCATAGGATCATCCCAACCCTACGATTTGTGGAGGTAAAATGGATGTCTTTAAACCTTCACAAATTAGTCCATTTTTTGCCTCCACAGTTCGAATGGTTAGGATGATCCTATGGATCTGACTTTTTGTGGACACCCTATCTATGTGAGGGCCTTAAAAATGAATGGTTTGGATCACCCAAATAATGTGGCCCCCACTGTATTTTAAGCTAGTGTGTAGGAACCGTTTTCTCTCTCTCTCTCTCTCTCTCTCTCTCTCTCTCTCTCTCTCTCTATATATATATATATATATATATATATATATATATATATATTTGTGGTTAAGTGTTTCTCAACAAATAGGTTATCTGCGCAATCGCGCTTAAACACTCTCCCATTGGCTCTTAACATGTGGGTCCCCCTTTTACCTTTTTGCACAAAACCAATGGGATTGCGCACATAACCTCGCAATCGCACAGAAAGACTTTACCGATATATATATATATATATATATATATATATATATATATACAGAGAGAGAGAGAGGGGGGGGGGGGGGGGGGGGAGGGTTCTAGCTTAGCTGCTAACGTTAGCGTAAAACAAGGGTGGGCCACATTGTTGGGCATGGATGGGGTGTGTACCAAAAATCAGCTTCATTGGATCATCATAGGATGTCCATTTGTGGGGGTGAAAATGGACAGATATTGTTTGTCCACTAATCTACTCATTTTTCACCCCACAAATGGACACCCTAAGATGATCCAATGGAGTTGATTTTTTGTGGACACCCTATCCATGAAAGGGCCTTCCAAATGAATGCTTTGGATCCCACCAACAATGTGGGCCCACCTTGTTTTGCGCTAACGTTAGCAGGAACCCTTTCCTCATATATATAGAGGAAAAGGATTGTGCGGTCGACCGCACCTAAGCCTAGGTGCAGTCGAGGGCCCAAACACATGGGTCCCACATTTTTTGTGCTTGTTGAGAGAAAGAATTAGAGAAGAAAAGTGAGTTAGAGAGATGATCTCCCCCTCACTAATATATTTATTAATAATGGAGAAGCATAATTACATCTATGCCCTCATGCTTATTACATATATCCAACACTCCCCCTCAAGCTGGAATGTAGATATTGTACATTCCTAGCTTGCTTCAAAAATCATTCAACTTTGACTTAGGCAAGGGTTTCGTAAATATGTCAGCTAACTGGTCCACAGATCGAGTAAAAGAAACCTATATCTCTCCTTTATAAATTTTCTGACGAATAAAGTGGCAATCCACCTCTATATGCTTGGTTCTCTCATGGAAAACAGGATTGGTGGCTATGTAAATTGCAGCTTTATTATCACAATAAAGCTGCGCTGAAGAAGAACAAGGAAAACCAATCTCCACCATGAGGGAACATAACCAAAGGAGCTCCCCTTTAGTATAGGACATAGCTCGATATTCTGCCTCAGCACTTGACTTCGAAACAACTTCTTGCTTTTTACTTTTCCAAGACACCAGCTTGCCCCCAACAAATGTACAGTAGCCAGTGGTTGATCTCCTATCTGCTGGAGATCCTGCCCAATCTGCATCACAATAGCCTTCTATTCTGACATGTCAATTTTTCTTAAATAGTAGTCATTTCCCTGGTGCTCCTTTCAAATAACGGAGAATCTGAACTACTGCCGCCCGGTGAGAAGTACGAGGAGCACTCATGAACTGACTGACTACTCCAACTGCATAGGAGATATCTGGGCGAGTAAATGTAAGATATATGAGCTTGCCAACTAGTCGTCTATATCTGTCAGGGTCTTCCAACAGATCTCCTTCCTCTGGAATAAGTTTCACACTAGGATCCATAGGCATAGATATAGGCTTTACTCCAAGATTTCCTGTTTCTTCTAGTAGGTCTAACACATACTTTCTCTGTGATAGAAAGATTCCTTGAGAAGAATAGGCCACCTCTATCCCTAAAAGTATCTAAGTCGACCTAAATCTTTTGTAGCAAACTCTGTCTGTAGGAAACTCTTCAACCTTTGAATTCCTCATGAGTTGTTTCCTGTAATAATGATGTCATCAACATACACAATCAGAAGGATGCATCCTGCAGAGGATTTATGACTGAATACTTAATGGTCTACTGCACATTGTCTAAGACCAAAGCGAATAACGGCCTCACTAAATCGACCAAACATGCTCTTGGAGATTGTTTCAAGCCATATAAGGATTTCTTAAGGCGACAAACAGAGGAGGACATCTCCCCCTGAGCAGCATACCCTGGAGGCTGCTCCATGTAAACCTCCTCCTGTAGATCGCCATGCAGAAAGGCATTCTTCACATCAAGTTGATGCAGAGGCCAACCATGATTAGCTGCCATGGATAAGATGACATGAACTGAAAGAATCTTGGCTACAGGGGAGAAAGTCTCATGATAGTCAACCCCAAAGGTCTGAGTGTACCCCTTAGCAACCAGACGAGCTTTCAACCGTTCAACCTTGCCATCAGGTAAATACTTAATGGAGAAAACCCAACGACAACCAACTGGTCGAGTCCCAGCTGGAAGAGAAACAAGTTCCCATGTTTGGTTGGATCGAAGTGCCTCCATTTCCAGATTCATAGCAGCTCGCCAGCCAGGATGTTCAAGAGCCTCCTGTAATGATTTGGGTAACTCGACAGAGGACAAGGAAGAAACAAAGGCTTGAAAAGAAGGCGTTAGTCGATCATAAGAAACAAACTGAGAAATATGATGGGTTGTAGAATGAGACCGAGTACGAGAAGCAATGGAAGAATTAGAAGTAATAGCAGATGATGGTAAAGAAGATACCTCAGGGGGGGCAAAATGCGGACTGTTTGGGTTTTCAGGGGGCGCGAGTGGGTTTCAGGGGGGGCAAAAAGATGAAATCTGTTTTGGATATGGGGAAGGTTAGGGCTAGGTTTGGGGCTTGGGAGAGATGAAGATGAGAATGAGGAAGGGGTTAGGGAGAGATAAAGAGGAGGATGAGGAAAGGGGTTAGGGTTAGGGTTAGGGTTGAGGAATGGAGAAGATGGAGACTAAGGGGTTTCCCTAGGGATCAAAAACCCTAGGGCTCTGATACCATGTTGAGAGAAAGAATTAGAGAAGAAAAGTGAGTTAAAGAGATTATCTCCCCCTCACTAATATATTTATTAATAATTGAGAAGCATAATTACATCTATGCCCTCAGGCTTATTACATATATCCAACAGTGTTGATCAAAACCATTCATTTGTAAGGCCCCATCATAGATAGGGTGTGTATAAAAAATCAGGTCCATTGGATCATCCTAACCCCTCCAAAAGTGGAGGGAAAAAATGGGCAGATTTGTGGCAAACGGTGTCTGTCCATTTTGACATCCACAAATGGATGGGTTAGGATGATCCTATGGAGCTGATTTTTTGTACATAGCCCATCTATGTAAGGGCCTTTCAAATGAATGCTTTGGATCATCCTAACAAAGTGGACCCACATGAGTTTGGGCCCTCGACCGCACCTAAGCTTGGTGCGGTCGACCACACAATCTTTTTCCTCATATATATATATATATATATATATATATATATATATATATATATAGAGAGAGAGAGAGAGAGAGAAAGCTATATGTGCATGGCTGCACAAACCATAGTGGGAGCCACATTTTTTGGGGGATCCAAAGCATTCATTTGGAAGGCCCTTCCATGGATAGGGTGTGTACCAAAAATCAGCCCTTTAGGATCATCCTAACCCTGCCATTTGTGGAGGGAAAAAATGGGCAGAAACAGTGTCTGTCCATTGTCCCATCCAACTTTGATTGGGTTAGGATGATCGTATAGGGCTGATTTTTAGTACTTACCCTAACCATGGAAGGGTAGGGTCTTCCAAATGAATGCTTTGGATCCCCCAAAAAATGTGGCCCCCACTATGGTTTGTGAGCCATGCACAGATAGCTTATCTGTGCAGCTGCACATACTTCATTTCCTCATATATATATATATATATGTGTGTGTGTGTGTGTGTAACTTCAAAACCATTTGCAATAAGATTATATGCAAATAGTTTTTAAAGGTATGCAGAGAGGCACTTAATCTGTCAGGAATTCCCTCTCAAATTAATTGTACCCATATATGCAAAGAAACATGCATGCCTGCACCTACCCACATCTGTCTACACTAAAATTTTAGATATTATATGTATGTGTCGAATTATAAATGATTAAATAACACCAACTCCAACAGCTTAAGCTTTTGAAGTAATTGGTTGTTTCACATGGTATTAGAGCTATTGCCTCACGGTAGGTTCTGGGTTCAAAACCCAACAACTCCTTGATATTAAATCCACGCATACGGCCAACCCAAAAGAGGGCCCACATGTTCCAAGTGTACGGCCAAACCTAAAAAAAAGGAGAGGGGCCACATGTGAGGGGGGCTGTTCAAGTATAAGTGATTAAATAACACCAACTCTAACAGCTTAAGTTTTTGGAGTAATTGGTTGTTTCGCATGGTTGTTGAAGTATAAATGATTAAATAACACCAACCCTAACAGCTTAAGCTTTTGGAGTACTCAGTTGTTTCGCATGGTATAAAAGCTATTGCCACACGGCAGGTCCTGGGCTCAAAACACAACAACGCCTTGATAATAAAAATCCATTTGTTCAGCCAACCAAAAAAGGGGCCACATGTGCCACGTGTACAGCCAACTAAAAAAAGAGGGGCCACACGTGCGCAGGGGAATGTTGAAGTATAAGTGATTAAATAACACCAACTCTAACAGCTTAAGCTTTTGGAGTATTTGGTTGTTTCACAGTATGTACGTAGATACACATACATCTGTTACATAATATACATATGTATCTCATGCTCTCAAGGATAATCATCTCATGCATGGCTGCAGGCAAGGAGCTGATGTGAGAGGTTACTTTCCATGGTCTTTACTCGACAATTTCGAATGGCTTTATGGTTATACTGTACGGTTTGGGCTTCATTATGTGAATTTCAAAACCTTAGAGAGAACACCCAAACTATCTGCCCTGTGGTACAAACAGTTTCTTGATGATCCAAAGATGTTAAAGCAGAAGGGCAATGACTTGAGATTGCAAAGCCTGCCAACCTAATTGACATACAAACATAACTGTTTCTACAGTTTATTACTTGCGTTTTATTGGATTCTTATTTCAATTGTTTATGGCATTATTGCATATTGTTGTGTTGTATTATCGTATAGGTTCTTTTGGTAAGCAGGTGTGTTGTCAAAGAAATGAGAAGTGAAATAAATTTACTTGATTTATTGTTTACTCTCTATAAGTTTTGTTCTCAATCTCTGCTTCTATATGCTTTGGTTCTTTCATCAAGCACGCAGGGTTTTAAATTTGCACTGAAACTGACACGAAACTGACACTAAAAAAAATGACCGAAATCTTTCCATTTCCATCCTCATTGAAACGATATTAAACTAAAACACATATTAAAATCAAAATTGTAAGTGCATTAGTGGTATACTATATCAATGTGTTACATAATTACATTTCTATGAATTGCATGTAAAATGTGATGTATGTACGATGAATACGTATTTATATAAATTACAAGTGAAGGGTTTTCTATCCACTATAAAAATATATGAATAACAAGTGAAATATTGTACCAACTGAATTACCAGCTATGTCACAAATAGCCGCCATATTTTCAAAATATAGCAATTTTATCGCAATATTTTGATAAAATGATGAAATTCAGAAATAATCCTAACTTAAAAAATATAGCAAAAATCTCATTTACCACGATAATATCACGATATTTATACAATAGTTTTACGATATTTTGCATTTTATATTTGGAAAACTGTTTCTGCGCCCAAGTGCAGATAGCTTATCTGTGCTGGCTCGTTACAAAATCATGTAGGCCCACATTTTTTGGATAATCCAAAGCATTCATTTGGATGGTCCAAAGATAGATAGGGTGTGTATAAAAAATCAGCTCCATAGGATCATCCTAACCCTTCCATTTGTGTTGGTTAAAATGGACAGATATAAACCTCCACAAATCTGCCCATTTTTAACCTCCACAAATGGAAGGGTTAGGATAATCCTATGCACCTGATTTTTTGTACACACCCTATCTATGTAAGGTCCTATCAAATGAATGCTTTGGATCATCCAAAAAATGTGGCCCCACATGTTTTTTGACTGCAAGCGCAGATATGCTATCTACGCTTGAGCGCAGAAACAATTTTCCCTTCTATATTTTTCCTTATTTTTATATATTTTTAAATGATTTTATTTTATCGTTTTTCTCGATATAAAACTGAAAAAAATAAAAAATAAAAAATATCCCGAGATTTTCCCTTGCCGAGAAATTCCCGAGAATGATATTTGTGGCGTAGATTGATAGTATGATGATTTCCAGGCTCATTACATAAATTAGGGTGGTTCTTACATCTTATCCAATGTTTTGATTACATGGCTCTAGATGTTAGAATTTTTTTCTTCCTTTTTTTGAGAACGATAACAAGTGTTATTGAAAAGACATCAACAGAAATAACAGATAGGCCAAGCAAGCCCATATGGAAACAGAAAATCACAACGGGGCAAAGATTGCCCTTCGATTAACACCTCACAACAGAACCCCCCTACTTTGGCCAAGGACTCAATAACCTCATTAGCCTTTGTAAAAACGTGTTGGAATGTGCAGTTCATCGCTCTCATGAGGTTTGTTGAGAAGTATGTAAGGGTAGTTTAGGAATTATGTGTATGATGAGGGGTATTGAAGTATTTGTACACTTGATTGCCCTAGTTGAGCCTATAGATACATCATTTACATGAGGAGCTCCCTTAGTGGAGACTCTCCATCATCTCTATCTACTACTCCTCTTCTTCCTCTTCTCTAACCCTAGCCTCCTTTCTAATATGGTATCAGAGGTTTAGGCCTGATCCTCACAAAAAGGAAGAAAAAGAAGAAGAGCCATCCACGTTTCCCATCTCTCTCTCTCCCGCAAGTTTTTTTGTTTTTGCGTGAAATCTCTCTCCCACATCCCTAAAATCTCTCCTCCGTTTTCTCTCTCACGCATGTCCTTTTTTTTTCTCTTGCGCAAACCCCATCTCGCCTCTCCCTTAGTGAAAAAAAAAGATCCCTAAAATCTCTCAAATCTCTCTCTCTCTCTCTCTCCTATTTCTGTTTTGCGATTTGCGCAACTACGCTAACCCATTTTTGGGTTTGACGTAAATCTTTTCTTCTCTTTTTCATCTCTCTTTTATCTCCCTATTTTCTCTACTCTTTTCCGTAAACCCCACAGTCTCTCATTTGCGTAAATCCAAATCCAAAAGAAAAAAAGAAAAATCCCCTTTGTCGAAAGCCTAAAAGTGAAATCTCCTTCGTCTTTGCCGTATTCCAATCCATCCAAGAACCCCAATCCCTTATTGTCTCTTTTTCTATATTTTTTTGGCTTCCTATGGCCTTTGTCTTGATTCCAAGGTGCACCCTGAAATGTCTAAGAGGGGTTTTGTGCCTTGAAAGACAATCTCTCCTTCCTCTCACTTCCCCAACAATGGGAATCGCGCTTCCTCGTTGCTTCCCATCGTTTTGATTTTATGGAAATCACAAAAATAGGAAACATGCTTCCCCGTCGCTTTCTTTCGCGCTTGCCCGGCACTTTCCACCATCCCGAGAGGCTTCACTTCTCGCTTCCCTCTTTCACTTCCCGCTATGGCAACCTTGGTCTTGCCCGAGGGGGAGTGTTGGTGGTTGGTTGGTGTTCTTCCTCGTATGTCTTGGCCTCTTCACTAGTTGATGTTGTTCACCCTTCTATGGCTTGTTTCTTCCTCTCATTGTCAGTCATTCGTATTGTGAGTTGCTTCATTGCATTGTTAATTCTTCATATTGTTTCTTCTTCGCATTCTTGGAGTTGTTCTTAGCATAGTTTTACACATTCATCGTGGTCTACGTTGCAATCCACTTTCCATTGTCTGGCTATATGCCCGATCGTTAGCCTGCCTATCGGCCTTATCTCTCCAGGAGACGTGTTGCCGTAGACCTTGTCTCCAGACGATGGTGCCCCCCTTCGTTAGTTGGTTATCTCTACGTAACAGTGTCCCAAGTCGACCTTGTCTCCATACAATGGTGTCCCCATCGTTGGTTGGTTACCTCCAAGCGACGGTGTCCCCTGTCGGGCTTGTCTCTCCCGACGGCGGTGTCCCCCGTCGACCTTGTCTCTCCGGGCGACGGTGTCCCCCCGTCGTTTGTCAGGTCTCTCTCTAGGCGATGGTGTACCCCATCGTTGGTTTGTTATCTTTCTCCAAGCGAATGTGTCCTCCATTGTTGGTTGGTTCCGATCACCTTTCTGGTGGTTGTTCTCCTTCTATTGGTGTTGTGCTGCTCAGCTGATGTCTCTGCTCGTGCTACTTCGTCATTGCTCGTGCACGCCTTTGGTGCTCATTTTGCTCGATGAGTCTTTACTACTTCCCTGTGTCTCCCTTCGATCCTTCATGCTCAACAGATTTATTCGCTGGGTTCTCATTTAGAGGGAGGCCATGTTCTGATTGCTCTCACTGTCATGCTGATTCAGGGAGAACTGCTCCTTTTTTATGGTCGTTGATCTCGCTGCGGCCGTTGCTTTTATTATTATGTTTGTCATTATGTATTCACCACACCAGCTTGAGGGGAGTCTTGTACCAAGCTGGCTATATATGAGATTATTGTTCTCCTTTTGTTGTATGATTATTTTTTAGTTGTTTGTTGTAGTTTCTATGTAGCAAGATGGAATTCCATAGTACATACACTCCAGCTTGAGGGGGAGTGTTGAAGAATATGTAAGGTTAGTTTAGTCATTACTTGTATTGTGAAGGGTATTGTAGTCTTTGTACACATGTTGCCCTAATTGGGCCTATATATAAATCATATTACGTGGGAGCTCCTTAGTGGAGACTCTCCATTCCTCTTCTTCTTCCTCTCTTACCCTAATCTCCATTTCTAACAGAACCCATCTTGGTGAAAGCCCATTTCGTCATGATTCCGCACTTCAGAAAATTGCATGTCATCAGAGGTCTTGATCTACCTAAGATCTGGAGTCATTAAGGACAACAAAATTACTATTTTACACCTACATATATGCTCAAGAAACATGAATAGGCATGGTAAAGTTAGTAGTAAGAGTGTCACTAGTATATACATCATTTACATGAGGAGACTCTCCATCATCTCTACTCTTCTTCTTCTTCCTCTCTTCTAACCCTAGCCTCCTTTCTAACAAGATTGACAATTTTGTTAAAAACCAAACCCACTCTCTATAGCACTAGTGTTTTCATTGCCCCAACCTATGGAGTTATGAAAGTCGCTTTCAACAATGAGATGCCTGTTAAATTTAGAACAAAAAAATTCTCAACCCCAATTCTCAACCCCATCTGAAGTGGCTTCGTTTCTCCATAATTAGAGATGACAACGCCAAAAGGACTGAAGACATGGTCTTAAATTACAACCGACACCAACACGAAACAACTGAAATAGTTTTGTTTCCACCCCCACTGAAACACATACCAACACCAAAACGATAAGTGTATTAGAGTTATATTATACCAACATATATTACGTAACTATATTATACCACAACTGGCATCGCTGGTATTTTAATGTCTTAAGAGAGTGTTTAAAAACACGGATGCGGATCAAAATGCCGCAAAGAAAAATCCTTGTCGCCTCAGTGCCAATGCGGCCAAGAACGCGGTTGACGCGGCTAAGTCATAACTCAGGAGAGTCAGAGGAGTTTTTATTGACTTTGTAGGGCAAAAAATGAAACGCGGTGGCAAAATGCACAACGTGGCGAAGGGAAAAGGGAGTCGACTCGGGGGAGTCCACGATGACCCGGGGAATTTCAAAACTATGCTTAAGACATTAAAATTTTGATATTTAAATTTATCTAATATTGTCATTGTAAGCGTGGATGATATCTTCAAAAGGGAAAGGGGATTTTCTCTAATGAAGTGGTCGGGGAAAATTTTCTAGGCAGTATAAGAGAATGGAAGAAAGAATCCCATAAGAACATTCTTAGTATCTTAATGGAGAGAAAAAATAACTATGGAACAAATTCAAGCCTAACGCTCTCAAGAAGAGGAGGAAAAGTTTCTATGCAATACAAGAGAATGGAGGAAAGAAGGTCCATTAGAACATTCTTATCATCTTTCTCCTTCTGTAATTTGTTTTGAACCTTCTCGGTTCGCCTTTTAATATATTCTCATTTTACTGTCTCAAAAAAAAACAAAGAGAGAAAAAATAAGTAAAGCCCAAATTCAGGCCCAACACTCTTAAGAAGAGACCATTGAACCTCCGGGACTCACTAGCTCAAGGCCCAATATAACCTGTTCAACTCAATCCCAAGATCAGATCAAGCCCATGCCTATCATCTCAAGCTAGTTTTATTCAACCTGGGCATCCCATCTTACAAGGACAGCAAACTTGGACGTGCTCAATATGGGCCTGTCCAGTGAGTAGTGTCACTTTTCTTTGCATTGTTCAAAGTCATGTAAACTCTTATTTGTGATCCATCTAAACCTACAAGAAGAGTGATAATTTCTAAATTGAGAGAATACAAGGCGTGAATTTCTGATGAGGACTCCACACGCACAATACCATAGGGTTGGTCTTTTTACTAATAGCCACTAGGCCCAATGACTAGTTTGAAAGCCAATTTTCATGGGGATGGGCCAATTTTTCCTTCTAAGAGATCAAAATGCACTTGATGATCTTCAATTTTTTAGTCTCTAAATGGAATTCTAATGGATACTTTCTCTAGTATTACAAACTACGATGATGATCTCCCATGTTAGATTATATTATTGTTATTTGAAACGATGGAAAATATATTATAGCGGAGGGGAAAACCTCCAAGACCGAGATGGTCGAAAATACAAAAGAGGAAAGAGGAATAAAAAGATGAGATATTCAATCATCAAGAAGGGAGATGATAAAAAAAAAAAAATTCTCCAGACTCGTCCTGATAACTCCATCTCTAGCAAGACGATCCGCCTTGCTACTAGCCAAGAGACGAACATGACGAACATGCTGAAACCGACCAGATGGCCATCCCTTCCGCAAATCTCCAATGGTGAGACCGACTAACATCCATCCATCTAATGACATTTAATGAGTCACCCTCCACTATATGCCGGTCCAAATCACTCCAATGTCAGATTATATTGCTCTAGATTGTCCAAGTGCACGGGTGTGTGCGTGTAAAGAGATGTCAAAGTATAAAAGATAAATAACACCTTTCTCTAATAGCTTAAGCTTTTGGAGAAGTTGGTAAGTTAACATGGTATCAGAGCCAAAGGTCTCGAGTTCAAACCTCCCGGATAGCAAAAATCCACATGCGATGGTCGGCCCAAAGTGAGACCACATGTGCCACGTGTATGCCAAGTGGGCCACACGTGCAGGGGAGTGTCAAAGTATAAAAGATAAATAACACCTTTCTCTAATAGCTTAAGCTTTTGGAGAAGTTGGTAAGTTAACACTCAGCTCCTAAAAGAATGGTTCAATCAGTGGGATTTTCAGCTTATAGCCCATCATGTACAATGGACCCCACCAAATGAAAGTGGGGTTGAACTTTGGGCTATCCCATCATATACAATGGAGCCCACTAAATGAAAATCAGATGAACTTTGGGCAATTGGGATATAGCCCATCATCTACAATTGGGGCCCACCAAATGAAGAACATGGTAACTTTGAGCAAACAACCCATCTATAGTGGAGCCCACGAAATGCATGATCCTAATCTCATATTAGTGTGAGATGTGAACAGTTTTTCAACAGTGGGACCCGCACCCGCAAAGGCATAAAGACAATAAACCATTGATCGGATGGTTAGGAATGGTAGAATTTTGTGGAAGATGTGTCTCTTAGCCTCCTGGTGGTTCTTGTGGAAAGAACGGAATGCGCGGGTCTTTGAAGGGAAGGTAGGTCCCCATATTGGATTTATATACAGGTGGTAGCAGCGGTCATCTCCTGGGCCCGTTCACTTCCGCTTTTTCGGTTTGTTTCTGCGTATGCCCTCTGGGAAGGGTGGTCAACCATATGCATGGAATCGGGCACCAAAGTGAAATGTCGACCCTCCTGGTCCCCCCCGCCGCCGGGGTCTCTGAAGCTTAATTTTGACGGTTCCTCTATAGGTAACCCCGGATCGGCTGGAGTGGGGGGGTTATGTCGGAATCACAAAGGGGAAGTCATTTGGGTCTATTCGGGGCCTATTGGATTTGCCGACTCGTCTGAGGCGGAGGTTAGAGCCGTTCACAGTGGGATCCTCTCCTTGCCTCGCTTGGAGTGCGACAGTCTGATAGTCGAAGGCGATTCCGTAAATGTTATTCGCTGGCTTTCGGGAGTCGCTTCTCCCCCTTGGCGATTTGTGCCTTTCTTTGAGGAGATAGAGGATAGAGGAAAGGGTTACTCCATGGTCTTTCAGCATGTCCGGAGATCGGCCAATGTGGCAGCCGACTCTCTGGCTAAGAGTGGAGTTTCTCGGGCCGAATTGGAGTGTTTTGACTATCTCCCCCCTTGACTTATTGTCTTGCTATTTTCTTTGCTCATTGTTCCGCAAGGACCATCTCGGTTCTGCTTACTCATACATATAAATATATATTCTGTTGCCTTCTTCAAAAAAAAAGGAATGGCTTGCCAATAAGGTTTGCTATACGAAATGAACGGTCTGATATCACCATGCCCATGTCCCATCCGAAAAACCCAAATTGAATACATCGCAGCTTAGATAACCGTCGGATCTGGTCATCTAGGGTAAAACAAAAATCACGTGTTCGTTCTTCATTGTGTGGTTCAATTTCAGAACAAATCACAAAAATTCAGCCAAAATTCAACATAAATTGAGCACAAAAATGGATGCAAAATAATTAGAAAAGAGGAAAGATCATATCTGAATTCGAAAAAGAAATTCAATAAATCAAGACAATCGAAAAAGAAATTCAATAAATCAAGACAATTCGTTCCACACAGATATTCGAAATACAAATTCATGAAACAATAATCAAAAGGAAGGGAAACTCACCTCTAATTCCGAACGTTTCTTATTTTTCTTCGTAACCCTAATTTTCATTCCCTTTCCCCTTTCCACATGAACGAGTCTCTGGAATCTGATTCTTAACGGATTTCGTCTCTTTCAAAGCGTGCAAAGAGCAATGTGGTATTCGAAACAGGAAAGAGAACTCGAAGATAACGAGGAGCTCTTTCGGAATTGAAATGGATTTGAATTGGATTTTACATTGAGTTGGAGTCCGCAAAGTAAGAGAGGGGAAGGTCACAAGGGGAGGAAGAGGAGGGCGTACTCAATGCATGACAGTGGGAGATGATATTTTCAACCCCTCCCCCCTGCATTACGTGCAAACCCCACTTATAACCTGATTTGACGCGCAAAGTGGACAACTTTATGTCGAATCACCTTATAAGGGGGTGCGCAAGTACTGCAGGGGGTGAAAATATCATCACCCTAGTTGAATTTACGGAGAATTTCTAACATGAGCGGTGAGCCGCTTGCATTTTAAATAGAAGCCCACGGGAATCCCGTGGGAAATATATATATCTCCCCCTTTTCTTCTTCCATCCACCCCTTGTAGACTTGTAGACTTGTAGTTATGGTTTTAAATATTTCGGTTTCGGGCCGCCCCCCCCCCCCCCCCCCCCCCGAAATAAAAATTGACCGAAATTTCAGCCGAAATCCGGCGAAACCATATAAACAATATTTTATTTGATATAAAATTTCGGCAGAAATTAATTTAGGTAAAATATTAATTTAATTAAAAAAACAAGTTTTTGGGTGAAATTTTGGGGAAAAACGAAATTTCGTACTATTTCGGGTATTAGTGATTTCGGTGTCAGTCCATGTAGTTGTAGTGTAAAAGGAGGAGTGGCCCGGGGAAGAAAAGGAGGCAAATATATCACTTCCCTTTTGGCATATGATAAAGTATGAAGAGGACATCTGGCCCACATGAAATGATGATTTGCACTATCTAGATAGGATCTGCCCAAAAAGTGGATCGTTGGATGATAAAAAATCTTTGATCAGAGTAGATTTGTGGGCCCCATTTTTGGATGTCACTGTAATGAAAACTCCTCTTGAGGAATTTACGATTTAGGATCATCCAACGGCCCTAATTTTTTTGGCCCAACCAGTTTACTACCGGGTTAAAAAATGAATGGCTCAGATTATGGGCCCGATTGGCCTTTTTTATAGAAGGTAAATTTTTTTGGTCCTAAAAAGAAGGCGAAAGGGCTTGTGTTTGTAAAATCAGGACCGTTGATTTTGTAGAGCATCATGAGGCGACGCACTTGATCTTGGTCCCATTCAGAGAGGACATCCCACGCTTGAGATAAAAAGTGGACAGTAAAAACCAATGCCAAGATCAAGTGAGGCCCACCGAGTATATTTTAGGGAACAGTGTAATAGTGACTTTTCCATGTTTGGCAATCATGAAAGTTTCTTATCAAGTGGTATATTCACTCATGCCCCGTGAATTCTCCCCCTCTCAATGCTCAAGCTAATATTCCATGGAAAAAATTTCATGGTTTCCAAACATCGCCTTAGCATTTCTTGTTAAAATACAAGTGGTATATTCACTCTATTTTCTTCTTGCCCAGTGCATTTATGACAATTGTTTTCAGGGGTTACTGCAAGGGGTGGCCTAGGGAATAACAGGGTGAATGTATCATTTACCGAAAACAAATCCTTTTTTATGGGTCCTAGGTAGCATGTGTGTGGTCCCATGAGTTGATGTACACTGTTTTGAACATAGTTGTTCTTATACCACGCGAATACTCAAGTTATTGAAGTAGTGTTTGGTTGCGCGGCATTGATTCGGAGAGCGGGGGAATAAGTAGGGGTGTCATTTCTAATATAGAGAGTGAAGAGAGGGGGAGGAAAGAGATAGAGAGAGAGAGAAACTCACCCTTTTCAAGATTTACAACCAAAATTCTCCCTTTTTGGTAGAGTTTGGTTTGAAAGTGAGAATAGGGACATAAATGCCACATCAGGAACATATTGGGACTCTTGGAAGTTACTGCAATATTGGCAACCAAACGATTATATTGGCTTTACTTTTCTATCAAAATTCCAATTGATGCCTAGAGTTTGTGAAACCAAACACCAATTCTACCTTAGTTCATGTGCTTGCTTTCAGGAATCAATCTGATTCTACCTTCATCCAATTGAAGAAAGAACCCAAAAAATGGAAGCTGGTTTTTTGTCTGAGTCCCAGTCATCTACCAATCACATTACACTACTGCAATCTACAATAATGTTTCTTTAACTTTTAAATAACTTATCTATATCAAATAATATATATATATAGAGAGAGAGAAAACTGTTGGTGAGCTTAAGCGCTTAAGCTCCCCAATCACATGGGGGCCCACTTTGTTAGGTGATCCAAAGCATTCATTTTAAAGGCCTTATGATAGATAGGGGGTGTACCAAAAATCAGCTCCATAGGATCATCCTAACCCCTTCATTTGTGGAGGACAAAAATGGGCAGATTTGTGTGTGTCCATTTTTGTCCTCCACAAATGGAGGGGTTAGGATGATCCTATGGAGCTGATTTTTGGTACACCCCCTATCCATGTAAGGGACTTTAAAATGAATGCTTTGGATCACCTAACAAAGTGGGCCCCCATGTGATTGGGGCGCTTAAGCTCACCAAACTTAGTTTGGTGAGCTTAAGTGCACCAACAGTTTCCTCATATATATATATATATATATATATATATATATATATATATATATATATATATATATATAGAGAGAGAGAGAGAGAGAGAGAGAGAGAGAAAGAGAGAGAACGGTTTCTACACACAAGTGTAGATAAGTTATCTACTCACTAGCTTAAAATGTAGTGGGGGCTCACATTGTTTGGGTGATCCAAAGTATTCATTTAATTGGGCCCTCACATACATAGGGTGTGCCCAAAAAATCAGCTTCATAGGATCATCCTAACCCTTCGAACCGTGGAGGCAAAAAAATGGACAGATTTGTAAATGTTTATACACGTCCATTTTACCTCCACAAATCGTAGGCCCGTAGGGTTGGGATGATCCTGTGGAGCTGATTTTTGTGGACACCCTATCTATGTGAGGGCCAATCAAATGAATGATTTGGATCACCCAAACAATATGCCTTCCACTGTGTTTTAAGCTAGTGTGTAGATAACTTATCTACACTTGTGTGTAGAAACCGTTTTCTCATATATATATATATATATATATATATATATATATATATATATATATATATATATATATATATATATATAGAGGCCGCCTTGAGGTTATCTAAAACCTTATAAATGTAAAATTTATATGGTCTCTTCCAAACATTAAATACCATATCTATATCTAAAGTTTTACTAAGAACATTATACATTGTGGGGCTCTTGAGGTTACTTAAGACCTTCTAAATGTATGGTTTCTTTCAACAATTTAATATCTTATAAATGTAAATATTGTTTGTGAAAAATATCTGAGGAAGCTTAGCAGTGTCGCATTGCGCCCTGCATGTGAGCCAAAAACCTGGACCGATTTGTTAGGGACCATCGCAGAAGCCACAGAGGCTGAAATTTCATTTTATTCATTTAATTCATCTGAGGTGGTTGCTCTCATGCTGCCAGTCTGTGAGATGCTTTCTGCGATGATCCTTGGCAAATCTCGAGGCTCACACATAGGGCATGCAGTGGCAATCCCAGGGACTCCACTCACATCAACATCAAATATTTTATACATACAAATTTCTCTTTAGCTATTAAATACATTACAAATGTAAATTTCCATATGGAGGTTACATACTTTAGCTATATTTTTACCTCAATAAAATTTAGACATAAACACACATTTTTTTGTATTGCTTAATCCCAGGGACCATTGCAGCTCTAGCTATATTTTTACCTCAATAAAATTTAGACATAAACACACATTTTTTGTATTGTAATGTTCGTGTAAGGAGGGGGTGGGCCATCTTCTTATTTGTCAATGAAAGGTTTGTGAGAGTTCGTGTTCAATATGAACACCGGCAACAGATCTTGGGATTAAACATTGAGAAAATCACAGAACAATATGGATTGAATTTAAATGAGAAAAAAAATCATATCGGAAGTCACGAATCAAGTTTTTCTTTCTCTCTGAGTTTTTCTTCGCTACACAACCGTCAGTGATGGGGACCGGTTTCTTTCTCTTCAAGCGTGGATTCTCAAAGATTGAAACAAATTTGTTCTGAGCAAATAGGACCCAAGAGTTCCTTTTTATAAGCGTTTGTGGGAAGAGATGCGACTCCTCATCGCGCCGATCCCTCTCCCCAAACGTCTCTTTTTTTCAAACGTTTATACCTTTTCACACCAAATGATCTTGACTATCGATCTTGCAACAGCCATATTCACCGTTAAGATTATTTCCTAACATTCTCCCACTTGGCTAGCAAGATCTTTGAGCCAAACATAAGAATCATATCTTTAAATTAGTTAGATAATAAACACAACATTCCGTTTAGCAAAAAGTACCAACAACAAACCATGTAACCATTGGGTCACCAACTCTACCTAATAGCCTACCCCATGATTATATTATTAGTAATTCTCACTAACATGAATGTAAAAGCATACATGCATAAGATGTAAACATGGTCCAAAACAGTCATACAGACACATTCTACCTCTTATTAATAATCCATTTACAAAATGTACACAAAATGGAGCGGTAGAAAATAATCATAATATATATCAGAACCATAAAATATAATGTGATTACAACAGTGTATCTCAATACCAAATGCAGACTCCCACTATCATCGGCTATCAAAAGTGTCAACCAATCCCATGTGTGCTACATGCTCTCTTAAGAGCTTTGGTGACAAGCCTTTAGCCAAGGGATCCGCCAACATATGTGCGGTGCTTATGTATTCCACAGATACACGCTGATTCTGAACTCTTTCCCTCAGAACAAGATACTTTAGATCTATATGCTTCGAGCCGTCTCCAGACTTGTTGTTCTTGGAAAAGAAAACCGCAGCGGAATTATCACAGAGAAGTTTCAGCGGCCTCTTAATAGAATCAATCAAATTAAGCCCTGAAAGAAAATTTCGCATCCATAAGGCGTGAGCCGAAGCCTCCGAACATGAAATAAACTCTGCCTCCATAGTGGATGAAGCCGTCATTCTCTGCTTGACGCTTCTCCAAGAAATAGGTCCTCCTGAAAGCATAAAAATATAACCAAGAGTGGACCGATGGGTATCCCGACAACCAGCGAAGTCGGAATCAGTATAGCCAATCACCTCAAGGCTATCCGATCTCCTAAATGTGAGCATGTAATCTGAAGTCCCTTGCAGGTAACGCATAACCTTTTTGGCTGCCTTCCAGTAATCCAGACCTGGGTCACTTTGGTATCTACCAAGCATGCCAACTGCAAATGAAATATCTGGACGGGTACAGACCTGAGCATACATGAGACTACCAACAGCGGAAGCATAAGGAATATGTCTCATCTCATCCCGTTCCAGTGCGTTCCTGGGACATTGTATCTGACTGAATACATCACCCTTAACTATAGGGGCAAGACTAGGGGAGCACCTCTCCATGCTGAATCTCTTAAGGACTTTTTCTATATAGGTCTTCTGAGACAATCCCAGCAATCCTCGAGTCCTATCTCGATGAATCTCTATTCCTATAACATAGGAAGCTTCACCAAGATCTTTCATATCAAAATTCCTTTAGAGGAATTGTTTTGTTTCTTTCAGCATGCCTAGGTTACTACTGGCAAGTAGTATATCATCAACATATAACACTAGGATGATGAATGAACTCCCACTAACCTTAAGATATATGCATTGATCTACAACATTTTTCTTGAACCCAAAACTAGACACTACCTCATGAAATTTCAGATACCACTGCCTAGAAGCCTGCTTAAGTCCGTAAATGGACTTTTTAAGCCTACAGCCTAGGTGCTCTTCGCTCTCAGCCTTAAAACCTTCAGGCTGAATCATATAGACATCCTCAAGAAGATCACCATTTAAAAAAGCAGTCTTCACATCCATCTAGTGTAACTCTAACTTATAATGAGTCACCAAAGTCATGACTATCCTCAAAGAGTCTTTCCTTGATACTGGAGAGAAAGTCTCTTTGAAGTCTATTCCCTCTTTCTGAGTGAACCCCTTAGCGACTAGTCTGGCCTTATATCTTTCAATACCCCCCTTAGAGTCTCTTTTGGTCTTGAAGACCCATTTACAGCCTACAGGCTTGACCCCTTTAGGTAGCTCGGTGAGTTCCCAGACACGGTTCTTTTCCATCGAGAGCAACTCATCATTCATGGCTTCAAGCCACTGAGCTGATCGGTCGTTATTTATGGCCTGACCAAATGAAAGTGGATCACTATCCATTTCACCGTCGTAGTCATACTCGTTTAGATAGACAACATAGTCATCAAAGATGGCTAACCTCCTCTCTCTCTGTGATCTACGCACAGATTGCTCAGCGACAATCGTTGCTGGAGCATCAGGAATGTGGGGCGAAACCTCCAATGTGCCATCTGGTGCATCAATATCCTCAGGTGGAGGAATCGACACTACTCTTTCTTGGATTATCGGTATTGGAACAAATATCCGATTCTCCTCAAAAGTAAGTGACCTAGGCACAGAACTCCCACTGAGATCACCATCCTCTAAGAATACAGCGTATCTAGTCTCTACAATCCGGGTGCTATGAGTAGAACTATAGAACCTATAACCCTTAGACCGTTTAGGGTAACCTATGAAGTAACAAGAGATGGTCCTAGCATCTAACTTTCTCAACTGTGGGTTATATATTTTGGCTTCAGCCATACAGCCCCAAACATGCAAATATCCTAGCTTAGGCTTTTTACCGGCCCATAACTCATAAGGGGTCTTAGCCACAGCTTTACTCGGTACACGGTTTAAGATATGAACGGTTGTTTTCAATGCTTCTCCCCACAAGGACTCAGGCAATGGTGAATTGCAAATCATGCTCCTCACCATATCCATAAGAGTACGGTTTTGTCTCTCAGCAACACCATTTTGCTCAGGTGTACCTGGCATCATGTACTGAGCGACAATACCGTTCTCCTGTAGGTAAAGTGCGAACGCACCTGGACTGCGGCCCGTATCGGAATATCTGCCATAGTACTCCCCACCTCTATCGGACCTCACAACCTTAATCTTCCGGTCAAGTTGTAACTCAATCTCAGCCTTATAGATCTTAAAGGTGTCAAGTGCTTCCGACTTTTCTTTGATGAGATAGACGTAGCTAAAACGTGAAAAGTCATCGATAAAGGTAATGAAATATCTCTCGCCACTTAGGGCAGGAGTAGGAAATGGCCCGCAGATATTAGTGTGAATAACTTCTAATAGGCCGGTACTCCTAGTGGTGCCCTTCTTACTAGTTTTGGTTTGTTTACCCTTAAGACACTGCCTACAAATCCTGAAATCAGAAAAGTCAAGAGGAGGAAGAACTCCATCCTTCACCAGTCTTTCCATACGACTAATGGAAATGTGGCCTAAACGCTTATACCACAAATTGGAAGAGTTTTAATCAACTCGACCCTGTTTATTGCCACGGTAACTGATTTCCTCATTGTAGACACCCACATTTTGCTTTACTTTAACCAACAATAACCTAATATATTAATCCATTCTCAAATTTTTTGAAAAAAACAAAATGATAAAGAGATGTACCTGGTGAGATGATTAGATCCGAAAAATTGAAAAATACCCTGATTAGTGAATTTAGTGTGTTAAATCCATGTGAGAACCCCCTCTATCATTGATTTATATGTTTTAGGTCATTAATATCTTGATCTGACTTTACAGATCATCAATCGGGACAAAATAAGCTAGGGTCACTTCATAGCCCGGACCCTGATTCCATTCCGAGACCCGATTTCCGTAAATCGTTAGATCAATGACAGATCTTGACCTGGGTCTCACCATCCAAAACCACCTAACCTCTCCTCTCATCCTAACCATCCAAACCTCACCTAACCTCACCTAACCTCTCCTCTCATCCTAACCACCCAAACCTCACCTAACCTCACCTAACCTCACCTAACCTTACCTAACCTCACCTAACCTTACCTAACCTCACCTAACCTCACCTAACCTCCTATCCCATTCTCCTATAAATACCCTCTCATCCCACCATCCAACAAAAAGAAGAAAAAGAATCCCTCTCTTAGAAAATTCATCCCTCTCCCTCATCTCTTCAAGGGTTCGGCCATCCTTGCCGGATCGGGTGATACGTTGGGTGATATATATCAAAAGCAGTCATTATCAAGCAAGGAATCGTCTTCAAGGAATTAAGATCAAAGAAAAATCAAACACAAAGTGGGTTTTCAAAGAGGTAGGCATTTATTTCAATTCTATGTAGGGTCTATTTTCATGCATATCTTTTACTTTAAAAGAAAAACCATGTTAGGAAGCATCTAGGATCAATCTTTACTCATTCTTCTTGATGGTAGACTTTGAAGTTATACATGTTTCCCTCTTCTCTTAACCCATCTTATCTTCATTTTTATTTTTCCCTAATGGTTCACACCCTGGTTCCCCCCGGTTAGCCTCTGGTTAGACCCTGGTTGCACCCAGGTTCGTTGCTGGTTGCACCCAGGTTCGATACTGGTTCGCACCCTGGTTCCCTGCTGGTTCGCACTCTGGTTAGACCCTGGTTGCACCCAGGTTCGTTGCTGTTTGCACCCAGGTTCGATACTGGTTCACACCCTGGTTCCCTGCTGGTTCGCACTCTGGTTAGACCCTGGTTGCACCCAGGTTCGCTGCTGGTTGCACCATGGTTCCCTGCTGGTTGCACCATGGTTCCCCTGCGGGTTGCACCCTGGTTCCCTGCTGGTTCGCACCCTGGTGCACCCTGGTCCGCACCCTGGTTTGTACCCTGCTGGTTGCACCCTGGTTCCCCTGCTGGTTCGCACCCTGGTTCCCTGCTGGTTCGCACTCTGGTTAGACCCTGGTGCACCCTGGTCCGCACCCTGGTTTGTACCCTGCTTCCTCCTAGTTAGACCATGGCTAGTCTCGGGTTTGCTCCTAACTTAGACCCGACTCACTTGACCCTAACCATTAACCCAATCCAACCTAACCATTAACCACACCTAAACCCATACCCATAAGCCTTAAACCCTATAACCATAGCCACACATCATACACCACATGCCTTTCATTCATCCACCCAACAGTACCCTCATATACCCCTACAATAGACCCGGCCAACCCAGTTAACCCGGCCATCGGGCCCATTCGGCCCAATTAATTCATTCCCCTTAAGAGCCGCTTTGCCCTATTGGTTCCTAAGATACTCCAACCACCCAAACCTCAAGCCGCACCCCAATCCACGCTCAACCAGTTCCAATCCAGTCTAAGCCAAGTCAACCCACACTTGACCTTGACCATTAACCCAATCCAATCCAACTCAACCATTAACCCCACCTAACCTGACCCTAGCACAACTCAACCGAGTCACATCAACCCAAGCCATACCTTTGTCCACTCACTGAGGCACACCATTTATCCATAAATCTAGTTACATTAAATCTAACCCAGCCAGGCCACCTGCAGCTTAAGTAAAATCGCCCCAATACAATCCATCCAAGTGGGATCCCAACCCAGCTCAACTGAGTCAACTCTAGCCAACCTCCCTAGTCGAGTTGACCCAACTCTCTAGTCGAGTATGCTCAACCTCTTTAACCGATTGGACTCTCCCCTTAGTTGACTCAATCCAATTCCTTAATCAACCCATCCCAATGCAACCGAGTCACATTCGACCAAGTTGCGGCCTTCCATGTCACAACCGAGTCATTCCCCTATTCTACTAATGCCCTTTTACACCTAATAGAACTTCCTCCCTTTTGCCTAACCAAGTCATATTCCAGCACAATCTGAGTCGCATGTCTGAATCCATTTGACCGAATCTCATAAGCCCGCCCATTTTGAATTCCCAAAATTCAAACCCTTGATGATTCCTATATGCTCAATTCTTTGATGCAAATTCCCAATTCCAAAATCCCATTGCTAAATCAATGTTTCTGAATCTCAAGTCCAATGCTCAAATACAAACCCGATTCCTGATCCAAATACCAATCCTGTTTTCCAAAATCCAAGCAACCTCCCCAGTGGAACTACGTGTGGCTTGATCCCCATCGCGGGGTACGTAGGCAATTTGGCACTCCCAAGTTCAGTCGCACCTTTCTCTATCTTTCTCATTCCCTCACACTATTTCATCATCTCTTCCATCTTTTTTTTTTCACTAACCTCGAGAATTTAAATCGATTTGTCTTGTGTCTTTCGGAACCGTTGGATCACGGTTTCCGTCGTAAGGACCCTTAGAGCCCAATTTAGGAACACCGGTGTCGTGTCGTGTCCTAAGTTTTAGAGAGTCCTAGAGTTAGGAGTCCAGCCTCATCACGGACGCTTGCTATGTATAGCAACCGTGCCATAGGTCTAGTTACACTAGTCACCCAATCTTTCCCTAGGACAAGCCTAGTAAACTAGGATGTAAGGCAAACCTGCATTAGTCTAAGGGACCATTTGCATTTAGATGAGAATCATATAGCATCTTAGATGAAATCCTAAGATAATAAAATCCTCAACTTGAATTAAATAACTTCTCCTAAAACTGTTGAAACAGTCAATCCCGTCTAGGTCGGTGTCTTAGTTGAGTTAGGCATATGTAACTTAGCTTAGGTGCACCGAACTACGTCGACTCTGATCCCAGTGAGGCTTGGGTACGTAGGCAGCTTGGATGTCTGACGGCATACCACCCGCGAGTCGGCACCACAACAAATTGTGGTGTTTTGGATATTAATTTTCTTGTAAATGCTTAATCAAATCATTTAGGGCTTTCCATGAAATTAGAATTCTAGGAGAACTTTCACTTAGAATGAATCCAGACAAATTAATAAATCAAGATACACATCTAGGATTCACATTGAAATTAGATCATAGGATGCATGTCACTTAGTTCGCACATTAACATAGAGTTGAATGAGCTATTTAAAATAAATTTAAAAAAGTTAGCTTTTGGAATCGAAGGCCGATTATCGGGCAGGAATGGTGCATGTGGCGGATAACTCCCCATACCTTCCATTCTCGTAACCAGGTAGCGAGTCTAGATTTCTGGTTAATTTCGGGTCCTAGATCCCACATCTAGGTGGCGACTCTGTCAGTCTCTTTCGTGTGGAATTCGGATTGCCTTAGTGATCCCAAGTTCACATAAAAGACGAATTACAATCAACAATTAAAAACACACGCCAATCGCGTGGATACGAGAGACCAAGAGAGAGCGCGTGGCGGCTCGCGCCCCACACTCCCTCACGGGCTAGGTACCACAGTTTGGCGACTCTGCTGGGGACCACCTAACTTCATTAAAATTTCAAAAGATAATTCATTTGAATTTAATTTAATTGGCTCATAAAAACTCTATACTTGTTAGATTAGTTTGTCTTGTTTTATTTTCTCATCACACTTTACTCAAACTTAATCTAACAAAACCTGAAGGCATCATAGATTGCGCAAACATATTGCACACACTTACATCACTTGCATCTAAACTCTGCATCTCACGTGCACACACGTCCTATTTTAGGAACCCGGAGTGTTATCTAGCATGGTTGACTGGGATTTCATCACCTGGTGCCTCTGTGCTAGAGAAGCATTCCACCCTTAGCCTAGTACCATTATGGTACGTAAACGGATCTCTTGTTCACGTACTGATACGCCGGACACTGGTACAGTATATCGAACAGGGATTCGCGCTAAGGGAACTCTTGGCCTTACCCCTAGATTAACCCACACATGGATGTAGTATACGAACACATGTGCATCACGTGTGTGAGCCTAGTTTAGGATATCCTGCCTATTTGTGTCTAGATTAGGCCGTAGACCATCTTCCAATGGCTACGATCGGTCCTAGTTACACGAACAAAGTCATGAGTCGAGATCCTCTCTCCACTCCGCTTGATTAGGATTAGGGTTGATGCCTTCAGGTCACACTGTTAAAATGTGCGAGATTAAAAAAAAAAATTTCCTTTAGGGGTTAGGATATAAATCCTATCATTTCCAAAGATCTCATAGGATTAGTCATTCTTGATCTATCCATTGAAAGCAATCTTATGCTATCTCATCTAATCTTTCGATCGTATGACTTTCATTCTTCTATCGTGTGATTCGATCATGTATTCATACTTTCCTTGTACTGGCAGGAACTTATCCCAATCTCGTGTTCATGTAATCCTGATCATTCTTATATCCCTTCTCTTGGCTTACGGGCACTATGTCTACTCGTACAATTCTTGATTGGATCCGTGGTACATTAAGAGAATCCCATATCTACGCCATAAGTGAACAAGAGAAAAATCTCTTCGGCTACGTGGCAACCATCAAGCTCGATTGGGGATTACTCTATGCCGCATCAGAGTGTTGGGATCCCGATCATCATGTCTTCCGTTTTGGCAACCAAGAAATGTGTCCCACCTTTGAAGAATGGTGTGCCTTATTGGAATATCCTGTGGATGGCCCTCTAGTGAAGCCATCCTGTGTTCCAGATTATCGTCCTTTGTTCCTTTGCTTGATGGATAATCCAGATGAATCCATGAACTCTTTCATGAAAGGCCAAGAAGTGTCCATGCAGCGACTGATTGACATTTACCCTCCTGTTGGATACATTGGTGCTGTTGATATTCAAAAAGCTCGACGGCGCGCTTTGAGATTCTGCTCCTTTGCTAGGTTCCTCACTGTCCAGCCTTCTCGCTTTGCGTCAGCTGTTCTTCTGGACCTCGTTGATCAAATGGATCGTGGCGCCAATCCAATTCCTACTATGCTTGCAGAAACTTTCAATGGATTGGATGATATGGCTCACCTTCGTGCCAGTTCAGGTCCAAGCTCTTATATTCGCTCTTTCGTTGGGTCTTTCTCAGGATGTCCTGCATTACTTCAAGTGTGGTTATGCCACAAGCTAAAAATTGCAGCTCCTGTCCATTTTGATCATACGTTATACACCTTCAGTGAATGGCGTCATGATGTTTCTTTCGATCATAAAAGCGATTGGGTTGAATGGTTAAATTCTCGCCAAGAAGATCAGATTTATTGGCAAATTCCCGGAATCCAAGAAGCTGTCTTCAACACCGGAGAAGCTAACTACGTTCGCCTTCTTGGTCTCAAAAAGACTTCCTTTTATGTTCCTGCCAGGATTCAGCGTCAGTATGGAAGGGAGCAATCCATTGTGCCTCCCCTTCATCATTTCTATCCGCCTGAGGGTCTCAAGCCCAAGATTGTCAAAGCTGTTTCATCTGCTTGGGATGCAAGAATCATCAAACCTTTAAAGGAGTCAGTTGAGGAAGATTGTCGTCCGAAGAAGAAGTCTAAAAAGAATGCTTAGTTCCATGTTTATCTTTGAAAGATTGAACCATGTACTCAAATTTTAACGATTGATCAATAAAGTCCATCCTTCTCTTTCATTATCTTTGTCTATGTGTGCATCATCGTCTATTCTTCTCTCTGATTTTAAAATATGTCTTTCGGATATTACAGGGCAATAAACATCATAGCTAACCCTAATACTCCTTGGGTTCGGGTCTCTTCGCGGTTAGAGAGGAAATCTGTTTCTCCGCCACCTTCTCTAAGAACCCCAGCATCTCCTTCTTTCCCGTCCTCATCCTCACCAATGGCAGACAACCAAGATGGTCTTCCACCCGCTGCTATTACCGATACTCTTACCTTGATTCTCCAATAGCTTCAAGAACTCAAAGAAGAAAACCGAGTTATCAAGGCTCAGCTTTCTGAAAAGTTGGGACCGTCGTTGTCCAAGGATAAAGGGCCTATGCGCCAAGCAGCTACTCCAGTAGCACCTGCCCAAACAGTGTTCATCAATATCCCTGATAAAGTCGAAGAAGACTTAGAAAAAGAGCAGTACAGCGAGAATCACAGTAGGCCTTCTCAGTCCATGGTTGATAAGTCTGTTATGGAGAAATTAGAGACTCTTACCAGGAAAGTTCAAGACATTCAGTTTCAAGACCAGGGTGGTTTCAATCCCAGTGATCTTACTTTATTTCCCGAAATTCGCCTTCCTGCCAATTTTCAAATGCCCGATTTCGACAAATATGATGGTGTGGGTTGTCCAATCACACATTTGCAAATGTTCACCATCATGTGTCAGCCTCAAGGGTTATCTTCTGAGCAAATGGCTCAATTGTTCCCAGTTTCCCTAACCAAGGTTGCGAGGAGATGGTTCATGGTCTTGGACAAGACTCGTTACAGGACATGGAAGGATATCGGCGAGCAGTTCATCAGGCAATTCAAATATGATGATGGGACAGAAATCACCAGAAAGGATTTAGAGAGAACAAAGCAAGACTTGAGGGAATCCTTTTTGATTTTTGTGAAAAGATGGAGGAGAATAGCAGCTCAGATGATGGAGCGCCCGTCTGAGGAAGAACAAGTCCAGATAATCATGAAAAATATTTCCCCCCAGCTCCAGTATCACATGTCTTTGCAATACTATCCAGACTTCAAACACTTCATCGTGGCTGGCACCCAGATAGAGGAGGCTATGGCTCAAGGTGTATTCAACCGTAGCAACCCAAACCCCAGAGATTTCAAAAAGTCCCCTCCAGCCCAAGTCAATAGTATTTCCCGTTCCAATGCTCAATCCTCTAGGTCCCAAGAACCTTTAGTAATGGACTATGCTCAAACCGCAACCGCACCTCGGCAACAAACCCGGGTAGAATTTACCCCTCTTCCCATTCCATCTTCAGAGGTGCTTAAGCAGTGTCTTGCTTCAGGTCGCATAACCTTACCTGCCATCCGGCCTCCCCCCAATCCTCTACCTGCAAGTTGGCGAGCTGACCTACACTGTGAGTACCACAGAGGTCCTGGTCATCTTACTGACAACTGCATTGCCTTGAAATTTAGAATCCAGAAACTCATTGATGAGAAAGTCATTGCATTCCAGCCAAGACCCAATGTCACCCAAAACCCATTACCTGGTCATGCAAATCCTCCTGCTGCCGTTAATGCCATAACCATAGGAGATCCTGAGTTTGACCCTCTTACCCTCATATGTGCCTTAGAACCCATCTCTGAACCCCAAATCATATTCTGTGATGAATCACACCTAAGAGAGTCTGTACCTCCCTTGGTAATCACCTATGAGCCACAAGTCCCTCAAATTATCACTTATGATGAGCCTGAATTGGATGAAGTCAGACATGTGACAAGGGGCGGAAGAATTTTCAAACCTGTTGAATTGAGAGTCGAAAATCCAGGGGCATTGGCTCGAGGAGAGGAGCCGCAATATGTGAAAGATCCAGATGATGAAGTTGTGCAGCAGTTAAAGAAAACTCAGGCTGTTATATCTGTATGGGGATTATTGATAGCATCAAAGAAACACAGAGAGGCTGTGTTAAAAGAATTGAATACAACACAGGTATCCTCAGAGATATCTCCGGAGCAACTGGCTGAAGTTGTTGCTCTAACCCAGGCCACCAGGGCCATTAGTTTCTCAGATCAAGAGCTGCCTCCTCAAGGTCGGAATCATGCTAGAGCTCTTCATGTCACTATTGTTTGTGGAGGCAAGAAAGTACCATCTGTGTTGGTAGATAACGGATCCGCGTTGAATGTGTGTCCATTAAGAACTGCCATTACCTTGGGTTTCGGTCCCACTGATTTTGCCGAATCAACCCTTGGTATCCTCGCATATGACAATACCCGAAGAAATGTGGTCGGAGTCCTCACCACCAAGATCGTTATGGGCGGTCAAGAATTTGAGGTTGAGTTTCAAGTTATTGATATCAAAGCCTCGTTCAATATGCTTCTAGGACGTCCCTGGTTGCATAAGGAAGGTGCTGTCGCTTCAACCCTTCACCAAAAATTGAAGTTCATTAAAGATGGGAAGTTGTTCACTGTCAGAGGTGATGAAGAGCCAGAAATAGGGCAAATAACAGGAGAAACTTTGATCCTTCCAGTTGCAAAAGCAGATGACTACAACTTGAATGGTTTCGCATTCGAGGTTGCTGTTATCTCTTACAAGGATGCCTCTCGGGAGGAGTTGTGTTTGCCGTTCGCCATCAGTTCTGTGGTGGCCAAGATGATGAGAAAAATGAACTACTTCCCTGGTATGAATTTGGGCCGTGATCCAAGCAAGGCATCTCACTGGCGCCCAATCAAAGCAAACCATGGAATTTTCGGTCTTGGATATGTACCTACTGAAGAGGAGGAGGAAGCCATGGAAAAATTGTTGAAATTGAAGGAAGAAATCCGCCGCACCGGAAGGGTACTCCTAATGGCTCCATATCCCTTATCAATGAATGGTCATTTTATCAAAGAAGGTGAGACGTTTCCATACTATGGGTTTTCTGAACCATGGTATGACTCAGTGACAGGGATCATGATACCCGGTTTTGAAATATTCAGTGGCCTTGCTCTCCCAGAAACAGAACCGCCGATATATTATGTTGAGAAAACTGTTGAGGACTGGTTAGTCTACCTTGAGCCAGATGTGCTGGAATCTTTGTTTGAAGAAAATGTGCCTGATGTTGATTACTATTCTGAAGAACAAGAAGAGACAGATTGTGAAGATATGTTAGTGGCAGTTATTCAGAGTAATGATACCTTTACTGAACCTCAGAGTCAGATTGCACCTGCAACAGAAAATCTTTCAAACTGGAGTTCTGATGTTTTTCCATCTTATTTTATTGCTAAGTCAAGTCTAGTCAAGTCGAGTGAATCAGTGTCAGTGCCTAGTCCAGGCGAGTCATTTTCTGAGTTTATTTACTATGTGAATCCTGAACCTGTTCAGGATGAGTCCAATGATAATGATGTAACTTCTTTCAATTCAATGAAATCTGATTCTCAGTATGTCTCTGTGTTTGCTTCTGACTTTAATAATAATGATAACACTCCCTCCTCAGATGAGGAAGGGGGGATCGACGAAACTCCCCTTGAATTGCAGCATATGCTCAAACAAGAGGAGGAGCGCCGAGCCCAGCCTCTTAAAGATGAAATCGAAATTATAAACATCGGAACAGAAGATTTAATACAGGAAATACGAATTGGAAATACTCTATCCTCTGAAGAGCGCGATGAATTAATAAACCTACTTAAGGAATATAAAGAAGTTTTTGCCTGGTCCTACAAAGATATGCCCGGGTTGAGCGAAGACATTGTTCAGCACAAGCTACCTTTATTGCCTGGGATTAAACCTAAAAAGCAGAAGCTAAGGAGAATGAAGCCTGAGTGGGTCCTGAAAGTAGAAGAAGAGGTTACTAAGCAGTTGAATGCTGGATTTCTGCAAGTGGTGGAATATCCAGAATGGCTCGCAAATATAGTACCTGTACCGAAGAAAGATGGAAAGGTGAGAATGTGTGTAGATTTCAGGGATTTGAACAAGGCAAGTCCAAAAGATGATTTCCCTCTACCACATATCGATATCTTGGTGGACAATACGGCCGGGCATGAATTACTATCTTTTATGGATGGTTTCTCGGGCTACAATCAAATTAAGATGGCACCCGAGGACATGGCTAAGATCTCGTTCATTACACAATGGGGGACATATTGCTATCGGGTAATGCCATTTGGTCTTAAGAATGCCGGTGCGACATACCAAAGAGCAGCTACAGCCTTGCTCCATGACATGATACATAGAGAAGTCGAAGTTTATGTCGATGATATGATTGTAAAAGCCAAGGAAAGGAAAGATCATATCCCGAACCTTAAGAAGTTCTTTGAAAGAATTCTCAAATACCAGCTTCGCCTGAATCCTAGCAAGTGTGTGTTCGGGGTTACCTCCGGTAAGTTGCTTGGATTTATGGTGAGTCAAAGGGGTATAGAGGTAGATCCTCAGAAGATTAAGGCTATCCAGGAGATGCCACCGCCTAGAACCGAGAAGGAAATTCGGGGATTCCTAGGAAGGATACAGTTCCTAAGGCGATTCATCGCTCATCTGACATCAACTTGTGAACCTATCTTTAAGCTCTTAAAGAAGAACTCTTCCAAAGAATGGACAGAGGAATGTCAGCAGGCCTTTGAAAAGATAAAGCAAAGTTTGTCTGAGCCACCGATAGTAGCACCAGTGATACCGGGGCATCCATTGCTGCTTTACTTGTCAGTAACAGAAACCACAATGGGTTGTATGTTAGCACAGCAAGATCCAGAAACCAAGCATGAAAAGGCTGTGTATTATCTTAGCAAGAAGATGTTGGAGTATGAACAAAAGTATACTGTCCTAGAAAAAACCTGCTTAGCCTTGGTTTGGGCCACTCAGCGACTCAGGCATTACCTTTTATCACATAAGGTCCTGCTTTTGTCGAGGATGGATCCTCTGAAGTATCTCTTTGAAAAACCAGCCCTGACAGGCAGGACTGCCAGATGGTTATTATTGTTGTCTGAATTTGACATCACTCATGTAACCCAAAAATCAGTAAAGGGCCGAGCCATTGCTGAACAATTGGCGGAAGCACCCCGAGAAGAAAGTCAGCATTTCAAGCCGATGTTCCCAGATGAAGAGATCATGATGGTTGAAGATGAGTATCCAGAAACTGGTTGGACCCTCTATTTTGATGGAGCAGCAAACCAAACAGGACAAGGAGTAGGGGCATTGCTTGTGTCGCCTCGAAATGAGCATGTCCCCGTTGCCGTTAAGTTACAATTCAATTGCACCAACAATATGGCAGAATATGAAGCATGCATTGTTGGGCTTGAGGCTGCATTGGCCTTAGGCATAGAGAATCTTGACGTATATGGAGATTCGAAGCTAATCATTTGCCAAACTCAAGGAGAGTGGAGAACCAAAGAAGAAAAGCTATTGCCATATCATGAATACTTGGATATTCTCGCTAAGCAATTTCAACGCGTCACTTTCAGTTATTTGCCAAGGTTGAAGAATAGATTCGCCGATGCCTTAGCAACGTTAGCTTCCATGATTGACATACCTCACAATATGAAGATGAGGCCCATCACGGTTCAAGAGCAATGGGCTCCTGCATATGTTGATGCTATAGAAATAGCTGCAAGATGTCCCGATGGAAAGCCATGGTATACAGACATAAAGAACTACATCTCAGGCCAGGGGCATCCCAATGAGGCGTCGAGTAAAGAAATAAGGACTTTGCAGAGATTGGCAGCTAATTTCGTCATTTGTGGAGGAGAGTTGTATCGACGGTCTTTCGATGGAATTCAACTCTTATGTGTCACTGAAGATCAGGCAGAAGAAATTCTCGCAGATATTCATGAAGGGGTGTGTGGGCCTCATATGAATGGGAAGATGTTGGCAAGGAAGATCCTACGTCTGGGGTATTATTGGCCGACATTAGAAGCAGATTGTCACACATTTGTGAAGAGATGCTATAAATGTCAGATACATGCGAATCTCATCCATGTACCACCCACCGAATTGCATTCTCTTACCTCTCCTTGGCCGTTTTCGGTATGGGGAATTGACATCATTGGCAAGATTTCTCCCAAGTCGTCTAATGGTCACGAGTACATACTCGTTGCTATTGATTACTTCACCAAGTGGGTTGAGGCCGCTTCTTATGCAAAGCTTACATCCTCATCAGTTGCTAAATTCATACGCACCAACATAATTTGCAGATATGGAATTCCCCATGAACTTATCTCAGATAATGGATCTCATTTCAAGAAGGAAGTAATCTCTCTTTGCGAAGAGTTCAAGATTAAGCATCATAAATCCTCGCCTTATCGTCCGCAGACAAATGGAGCGGTAGAAGCTGCAAACAAAAATGTCAAGACTATCATTAGCAAAATGTCAGAAACTTATAAAGATTGGTCGAATAAGTTACCATACGCCTTGTGGGCTTACAGAACATCAATTAGGGCTTCAACTGGGGCAACCCCTTACTCTCTTGTTTACGGGATGGAAGCAGTGCTACCTGTTGAGATCCGTGTACCTTCGCTCCGAGTATTGACTGAAGTCAAGTTACCAGAAAATGAATGGGCAGATGCCAGGTATAAAGAGTTGAACATGCTAGACGAGAAGAGATTAAAGGCGCTTTACCATGTGCAAGGTTATCAGCGCAGAATAGCCCGTGCTTTTAATAAAAAGGTTAAGGTCAGAGATTTAGAAGAAGGCAATCTTGTTCTAAAAGAGAATCGAGCACCAATGTTTGACCCAAGGGGCAAGTTCAAACCAAATTGGTCAGGACCATACATTGTGGACCAAATCTTACTCGGAAAAGCCGTCAAGCTCCGTAATTTAAATGGAGAAATATTGCCAGAACCAACAAATCTTGATCAACTTAAGAGGTTCTATGCTTGAACATTAGAAGGCCGTCCTTTGGCCGAATAAATCCCAAATTCATAACCAAAAATCAAAAAATTTATAACCTTTTGCAAACCCTTTTGAGCCTAAATAAAATTTTCCTTCAAATCCCAATATACTAGGGGCATTCGCCCTGAACTACGCATGATCTGATTCCTACACTGGGATACGTAGGCAACCTGTTCATAGGTTCGGTCGAGACCCTTGCAAAACCTTAAGCCATTCTTTGAAAAGCCCTACCTCACCTATAAAGTCCTTTTGGTGTTCAAGTAAAAAGAAAAGAAGATAAAAAAAAAAATAATAATAAAAAAGAAAAGAAATGGAGCTTGAAGATCCGCTAGATTGAAAAACCTGAAAAGGCGATCTAGGCAAAATTTAGGATCATTCCCCTGCTAAGTTGAAAACCTGAAAGGGCGGCTTAGGCAAAAGGTAAGGGGGTGGCCCGCTGAGTCGAAAACCTGAAAAGGCGATTCAGGCAAAAGTTAAGGCCGAGCGGTCCACCAAGTTGAAAATCCAAAAAAGGAAGACTTGGTCGTGGTAAGATTGGATTCACGCCAAAAGAATTACATCGGTCTCTGAACTCGCGGTAGGTCAGGCGAAGCTAATACACAATGATTCTCGAAACTAGGGGCATTAATTTTGAAGCAATCTGAAAGTTGATAGAAAGATATATGAGGTATCACTGTATTAAAAATAAGTGAAGATGTTTATCAATGGAGAAACGTTCTTTAAAAGAGGCTAGTCTAACCCAAAAGAAAATACTGATAAGTCAGAAGCATCACGAGATTACTGGAGTAATCTTTCTTATTTTGTGTTTTTATTACAAGTGTCTGTAGTTCTATTTAAAAAAAAAAAAAAAAAAAAAAAATTTATTTTTAGAATTGTTGTAGGGTGCAATCACTCTGAAGGCAGGTTCATTAACAGGTTCTGAGGAACTTGGAAAAAGGTGACGCTGTCACGAATGACGAAGATCTTTGAAAGAATAATCTCTGGTCAACGAATAGAAGAAGGTTAGAATGCCTCAAACTGAGGCAGATTGCTAATGAAGTGGCATCCCATATTTAAGCCCTGAAGTTCTTTTGCTGCATAGTGTTATTAAATCCTTTGCTTCTAAAGTTGTTAATTGGAAATTTCGATTTCTCTCAAAGCTCAAATCATCATATCTCTCTGAATCCATTTGGAAAAAGATATTTTCTCTCTGAACATCACACAAATATGATATCTCGCTTCCTTGGAGTCCGTACAAATATGGTATTTCACTCTCCGAGTCCATACGACTATGGTCTCTTATCCCCTTTGAACATCATACAACTATGATGTCTCATTTCCTTGGAATCCGTACAAATACGGTATTTCATTCTCTTCGAGTTCATACAACTATGGTCTCTTATCCCCTTTGAACATCATACAACTATGATGTCTCATTTCCTTGGAATCCGTACAAATACGGTATTTCATTCTCTTCGAATCCATACAACTATGGTCTCTTATACCCTTTGAACATCATACAACTATGATGTCTCATTTCCTTGGAATCCGTATAAATACGGTATTTCATCTTGCCCAAGCCCATTCAAAAATGATGCTGCATTTTCATTAAGAATCTTTCAAAAGTCATCCATTATTCTCTGAGACCATTTGAAAATGACGTCTCATTTCCTCTGAAGCTGTTCAAAAGCGATATTCCTTTCCCTCTGAAAATCCATTTGAAAATGGTATCCCATTTCTCTCGTTGCCAGCGGCACCGCAGCGGGTTTGTTTTATTGCATTCCAATTCTAGGATTTCATCTAAGGTCTTGCATTATATTAGGTTGCATTGTGTTTAGGGGGTCCTTTGTCGATTAAAGCTACGCAAAATGGTTCTGTCATTTTGACTTTGGTATTCGATGACTACGTCGTCTCTACCAAAGAGGGGCATCTGTAGACACCCACATTTTGCTTTACTTTAACCAACAATAACCTAATATATTAATCCATTCTCAAATTTTTTGAAAAAAACAAAATGATAAAGAGATGTACCTGGTGAGATGATTAGATCCGAAAAATTGAAAAATACCCTGATTAGTGAATTTAGTGTGTTAAATCCATGTGAGAACCCCCTCTATCATTGATTTATATGTTTTAGGTCATTAATATCTTGATCTGACTTTACGGATCATCAATCGGGACAAAATAAGCTAGGGTCACTTCATAGCCCGGACCCTGATTCCATTCCGAGACCCGATTTCCGTAAATCGTTAGATCAATGACAGATCTTGACCTGGGTCTCACCATCCAAAACCACCTAACCTCTCCTCTCATCCTAACCATCCAAACCTCACCTAACCTCACCTAACCTCTCCTCTCATCCTAACCACCCAAACCTCACCTAACCTCACCTAACCTCACCTAACCTTACCTAACCTCACCTAACCTTACCTAACCTCACCTAACCTCACCTAACCTCCTATCCCATTCTCCTATAAATACCCTCTCATCCCACCATCCAACAAAAAGAAGAAAAAGAATCCCTCTCTTAGAAAATTCATCCCTCTCCCTCATCTCTTCAAGGGTTCGGCCATCCTTGCCGGATCGGGTGATACGTTGGGTGATATATATCAAAAGCAGTCATTATCAAGCAAGGAATCGTCTTCAAGGAATTAAGATCAAAGAAAAATCAAACACAAAGTGGGTTTTCAAAGAGGTAGGCATTTATTTCAATTCTATGTAGGGTCTATTTTCATGCATATCTTTTACTTTAAAAGAAAAACCATGTTAGGAAGCATCTAGGATCAATCTTTACTCATTCTTCTTGATGGTAGACTTTGAAGTTATACATGTTTCCCTCTTCTCTTAACCCATCTTATCTTCATTTTTATTTTTCCCTAATGGTTCACACCCTGGTTCCCCCCGGTTAGCCTCTGGTTAGACCCTGGTTGCACCCAGGTTCGTTGCTGGTTGCACCCAGGTTCGATACTGGTTCGCACCCTGGTTCCCTGCTGGTTCGCACTCTGGTTAGGCCCTGGTTGCACCCAGGTTCGTTGCTGTTTGCACCCAGGTTCGATACTGGTTCACACCCTGGTTCCCTGCTGGTTCGCACTCTGGTTAGACCCTGGTTGCACCCAGGTTCGCTGCTGGTTGCACCCAGGTTCCCTGCTGGTTGCACCATGGTTCCCCTGCGGGTTGCACCCTGGTTCCCTGCTGGTTCGCACCCTGGTGCACCCTGGTCCGCACCCTGGTTTGTACCCTGCTGGTTGCACCCTGGTTCCCCTGCTGGTTCGCACCCTGGTTCCCTGCTGGTTCGCACTCTGGTTAGACCCTGGTGCACCCTGGTCCACACCCTGGTTTGTACCCTGCTTCCTCCTAGTTAGACCATGGCTAGTCTCGGGTTTGCTCCTAACTTAGACCCGACTCACTTGACCCTAACCATTAACCCAATCCAACCTAACCATTAACCACACCTAAACCCATACCCATAAGCCTTAAACCCTATAACCATAGCCACACATCATACACCACATGCCTTTCATTCATCCACCCAACAGTACCCTCATATACCCCTACAATAGACCCGGCCAACCCAGTTAACCCGGCCATCGGGCCCATTCGGCCCAATTAATTCATTCCCCTTAAGAGCCGCTTTGCCCTATTGGTTCCTAAGATACTCCAACCACCCAAACCTCAAGCCGCACCCCAATCCACGCTCAACCAGTTCCAATCCAGTCTAAGCCAAGTCAACCCACACTTGACCTTGACCATTAACCCAATCCAATCCAACTCAACCATTAACCCCACCTAACCTGACCCTAGCACAACTCAACCGAGTCACATCAACCCAAGCCATACCTTTGTCCACTCACTGAGGCACACCATTTATCCATAAATCTAGTTACATTAAATCTAACCCAGCCAGGCCACCTGCAGCTTAAGTAAAATCGCCCCAATACAATCCATCCAAGTGGGATCCCAACCCAGCTCAACTGAGTCAACTCTAGCCAACCTCCCTAGTCGAGTTGACCCAACTCTCTAGTCGAGTATGCTCAACCTCTTTAACCGATTGGACTCTCCCCTTAGTTGACTCAATCCAATTCCTTAATCAACCCATCCCAATGCAACCGAGTCACATTCGACCAAGTTGCGGCCTTCCATGTCACAACCGAGTCATTCCCCTATTCTACTAATGCCCTTTTACACCTAATAGAACTTCCTCCCTTTTGCCTAACCAAGTCATATCCCAACACAATCTGAGTCGCATGTCTGAATCCATTTGACCGAATCTCATAAGCCCGCCCATTTTGAATTCCCAAAATTCAAACCCTTGATGATTCCTATATGCTCAATTCTTTGATGCAAATTCCCAATTCCAAAATCCCATTGCTAAATCAATGTTTCTGAATCTCAAGTCCAATGCTCAAATACAAACCCGATTCCTGATCCAAATACCAATCCTGTTTTCCAAAATCCAAGCAACCTCCCCAGCGGAACTACGTGTGGCTTGATCCCCATCGCGGGGTACGTAGGCAATTTGGCACTCCCAAGTTCAGTCGCACCTTTCTCTATCTTTCTCATTCCCTCACACTATTTCATCATCTCTTCCATCTTTTTTTTTTCACTAACCTCGAGAATTTAAATCGATTTGTCTTGTGTCTTTCGGAACCGTTGGATCACGGTTTCCGTCGTAAGGACCCTTAGAGCCCAATTTAGGAACACCGGTGTCGTGTCGTGTCCTAAGTTTTAGAGAGTCCTAGAGTTAGGAGTCCAGCCTCATCACGGACGCTTGCTATGTATAGCAACCGTGCCATAGGTCTAGTTACACTAGTCACCCAATCTTTCCCTAGGACAAGCCTAGTAAACTAGGATGTAAGGCAAACCTGCATTAGTCTAAGGGACCATTTGCATTTAGATGAGAATCATATAGCATCTTAGATGAAATCCTAAGATAATAAAATCCTCAACTTGAATTAAATAACTTCTCCTAAAACTGTTGAAACAGTCAATCCCGTCTAGGTCGGTGTCTTAGTTGAGTTAGGCATATGTAACTTAGCTTAGGTGCACCGAACTACGTCGACTCTGATCCCAGTGAGGCTTGGGTACGTAGGCAGCTTGGATGTCTGACGGCATACCACCCGCGAGTCGGCACCACAACAAATTGTGGTGTTTTGGATATTAATTTTCTTGTAAATGCTTAATCAAATCATTTAGGGCTTTCCATGAAATTAGAATTCTAGGAGAACTTTCACTTAGAATGAATCCAGACAAATTAATAAATCAAGATACACATCTAGGATTCACATTGAAATTAGATCATAGGATGCATGTCACTTAGTTCGCACATTAACATAGAGTTGAATGAGCTATTTAAAATAAATTTAAAAAAGTTAGCTTTTGGAATCGAAGGCCGATTATCGGGCAGGAATGGTGCATGTGGCGGATAACTCCCCATACCTTCCATTCTCGTAACCAGGTAGCGAGTCTAGATTTCTGGTTAATTTCGGGTCCTAGATCCCACATCTAGGTGGCGACTCTGTCAGTCTCTTTCGTGTGGAATTCGGATTGCCTTAGTGATCCCAAGTTCACATAAAAGACGAATTACAATCAACAATTAAAAACACACGCCAATCGCGTGGATACGAGAGACCAAGAGAGAGCGCGTGGCGGCTCGCGCCCCACACTCCCTCACGGGCTAGGTACCACACTCATTCACATGCATGGATAACAGAGAATGTGCAAACGAGCTATCTAAATTAATCATATATAGATTGCCCACAAGAGGACCAGAACCAACAACATTGGAATCATGGAGTAATCTTAAACCTTTATTCCCAAACTTAAATTTAAATCCAGAGGAATCAAGTCTGGATACAGATATAAGGTTTCTGCTCATGGCAGGTACATAAAATGTGTCTTCCAAATACATAATGAAGCCACTATCTAATACAAGACGAAAAGTGCCATCAGCCTTGACGTCTGCTTCTACTCCATTTTCCATCTTAATGGTTCGCTCCCCTTTCCTGAGTCTCCGTCTCTCTTGAAATCCCTACAAGGAATTCGAAATGTGAATAGTTGAACCTGTATCTATCCACCAGGTATTTCTAGGTGCATCTACAAGGAAAGATTCATGACAAACAAAAACTGAATTATTACCTTTCTTATGCAGCCACTCTTCATACTTGGAGCACTCTTTCTTTATGTGACCAAGTTTCTTACAGAAATGGCACCTAATGCGACTTTTCATCCCACCGGTCAAGCCCTGCTGAGCTGAACCACCTGCTACCTTCTTCTTGCCTTTCCCAAAGACCTTTCCTTTGGTTTTCTTCTTGAAGTGACCCTTCAATGTTCCCTCTGTGGTGTAATGAGCACTTTCAGGTTGCTCGGTCTTCAACCTCTCTTCTTCTTGAACACACATGGCTATGAGTTCACTCATTTCCCACTTCTCTTTCTGCGTATTGTAATTAATTTTAAATGGAGTAAACTGCGCAGGAAGAGATGTCATCATGAAATGAACAAAGAAACCCTCAGAGATCTCCATGTTCATTTTCTTTAGCTGGGAGGCCATGTCATTCATTCGCATAATGTGCTCTCTCACCACTACTTCCATTGTACTTCATAGTGATCATCTTCATCATCAGTGTATTGGCAAGAGCCTTAGACGATCCCTTAAACTGATCATCTACTGCCTGTAGGTACTCGCCAGCAGTAAATTCCTCATTTTCCTCTGAGTCGGGAATGCCTCCTCGGATAGAGGTAGAGATCGTGCTTTTCATAATCATAAGGCTCATGCGGTTTGACCGTTTCCATTTTTCATAGGTAGCCAAATCCGCAGCAGTACTTTCATTAGAAGGCACTTCAGGTTTGTCATTTCTAAGTGCATAATCTAGGTCCAAACACCCTAAGACTGTGAATATGATCATTCCATTTTCTGAAATTAGTCCCACTCAAAACCTCGATCCCGGACAAATAACTAGAGATAGAACTAGGGTTCAATGTTGTAGACGAAAAAGACAGACAGTTACAATTTTGCTCACTATCTAAGACACCATTTAAATCCACAAAAGGAGTTTATTCAGTAAAATCCACGATTTAATGTAATCCAACTTTAAAATAAATGACTAAAGTAAACAGAAACACAAAATACATAAGTGTGTTCTTGATGGAACATCTGGTGTGTCACCGTGGGATGTCCGTTAGGCCATGCCACGATACACAATTGGTTCCATTTTTAAGTCAATCTATCTTTAGGGAAGTCAGTTGGATTGCCTAGAATCACATAAACACATAAATGTGATTCTAGGGAGACACCAGCGTATCATCATGGGTCGTCCGTTGGGCCGTGCCACGATACACATTTGGCTCTCATCCATGAGACTAACTAGGGCCAAATAACTCTATACTTAAGGTACACATCACCGTTGGGCAGAAGCGCAACCCCAAACCAAGTTATCCAGGCCTAGCCCTCTCACACTGCATATTTGTGCAAAGCAACAGTCATCCGTTGGGCTGAGTGTTGCTCTCGGACAAATAGACGCAACTTAAAGTGGTTTTGTAGTTCATAATGTGTCACTATATGTGACACTGTTCTTTATTTAAACCACTAATCCTAAGCGATCCCGTTTCTCAGACAGACTCAAGTCTCATAATATATCAAAATCAATGCTTAAGGATTTTTGAAAGATATACACAACCAGTTCAATAACCAAAAGACAAAGGTTTGAGGTATATTTGACAAAAACAATGTGTTTTTCAAGTCAAAATTTTAGTCCCATAGATGGTTATATAGAATCGCCAAATATTTGACTCAAAACCAAACTTAAATTCAAATCCAAAGTTTTTTGAAAATTATACTGTAACTTTGAAAACCAAGTTTCAAAACCCAAAACCGATGTCATAAATAGGTTCAGGAGGGTCAAAAACCCCAAGAACCGGCCCAAAATAGGTGGCTGGTTCGGGTCGGGTCGGTCAGGTTGGCGGGTGGGTCCCACAGCATCACTCAAGATGCGTGCATGCTGCGTCAGAAGCCACATACAAGACTCTTATGCGGGACAGTAGAATTGTCTCTCTTATTATAGTAATGTTTCTCTTATATTATAATAATACTTTTCATTTTTAATAGTTCAATTCCCAATATGGCAGTATGCCCTTAGTACTTAATCAGAAACTGGGTATAAAGAGGGTGGAGTGCCAGTATCAAAACAGGGAGTGTGAATATAATTATTTATCAACTATTCATCGTCTTCTCCAATCCTCAGAAGATAACAAATCTGAAATTTTCATTCGAAAATCCTTATTTTTTTAATAAATTTCGATTTAGCACAGGGAATTCATTTCTCAACCATTTTAGGCGCCGTTTGCGGCGAAGGGTCCCTCTCTCAACGGACTACACATACATGCCGGAAAATCACCGGTCGGAGCAACCGTTTTCAGGCGGCATGCCGTTTTCTGGCGATGTCAAAAAATCCCAAAAAAATAAAATTTTCTCGCCGTTTTCTCGCTAGAACCGTGGTTTTGATACCACATGTGAGAGTTCGTGTTCAATATGAACACCGGCAACAGATCTTGGCGATTAAACATTGAGAAAATCACAGAACAATATGGATTGAATTTAAATGAGAAAAAAATCATACCGGAAGCCATGAATCAAGTTTTTCTTTCTCTCTGAGTTTCTCTTCGCTACACAACCGTCGGTGATGGGGACCGGTTTCTTTCTCTTCAAGCGTGGATTCTCAAAGATTGAAATAAATTTGTTGTGAGCAAATATGACCCAAGAGTTCCTTTTTATAAGCGTTTGTGGGAAGAGATGCGACTCCTCATCGCGCCGATCCCTCTCCCCAAACGTTTCTTTCTTTCAAACGTTTATACCTTTTCACACCAAATGATCTTGACCGTCGATCTTGCAACATCCATATCCACCGTTAGGATTATTTCCTAACATGATTGTGTTTTTCCTCTCTTCCCTTGTAATCTTTCCTACCTCAAATCTCTCGGTTGTGTGCTCTTTAATGAATCTCACCATTTCAAAAAGAATAAAAATGGTCATTTTCTTATTTGTCAATGGAAAACAATTCTAAAAGGGCAATCCGTTCTGAAAATAGAGACGGAAGTGAAAATGCCCGATGATTTGGTCATTTTCACGTTCATTGGGATTCGACCTCTTCCTTGTTTCCTTGTGCACTTGAGTATCCCCTTTTTTCTTTTTCTTTTTTATAAAATGGATCTCCATTTCCGACCCAACTAGTTTGGGACAAAGGCTTAGTTGAGTTGAGTTGAGTTGGGTCTCCATTTTGCTAACAGCCCTCTTTGTTAATAAACTAATTTGCACCTCAAACCCAAGCTTACCTAGAAAAAATGGAGGACTTTTACCTCTCTTACTGGTAGTTGAGCTTCTACCATTCAAAGCATTAGTAAGAGAAGGATCGATAGTCATGTTTGCACACAAGGTACACAAGAAGATAGGCAATGTAAAGATTAAAAGCAATCTTCCATTAATCGTGCATTTAGTTGAAAAACTTGGCAATTAACCCTTATTCTTGTCCCAGATTTCCACCATTAGATTAGGTCAACAACCCTGTTGGAGAAACAGCAGCAATATTTATCCTTTTAACTCATGCCTAGTTGGCACCACGTAAGAATGCCACGTAGCGTGTCAAACTACAAAACTTCCGAATTAAGACAGGAGCTCTTAAACGATCAAATCTCGGAATCTTGTTCCATCAAAACTAGCAAATAAAACACGTGGCATGTTATCCAAATCCCATGTTTTCTGGGATAGTTATCCTTGTTGGGAATTAGACGTGCGTGCAGCATACTCGGGTCCCGTTTGACTGGTCTTCTTGATGGAAGCGGCTTCGAATTTATACTGTGAGTGCGTGTGAAATCAAGAATTTTTCAAAATGTATAGTGGGGCCCACTTAACTGGATGATCTGAACCGATCATTTGTTGGTCCATAATGTAAAAAGGTTGTAACCCGTGGATCATCTCCATAGGATGATCCTAACCCTCTGGTCTATAGAGGTATTAGATCATCCTATTAAGTTGGTCCCACTGTACCTTTCTGAAAATACTAGAATTCACACCACAAACCCTCTAAAATCTCTAATTAAAGATAGAGTAATGCTTAAATAAAGTGAGACCTTATTGTAAGACAACGTGACAACCCCACAATGGCATAGTGGGTCCCACTTCTGATTGATCCGAGCCATCCATTTGATAGGCCTACATTTAAGGGCCAAAATCTCTCCAATCGGGCAATCCTAACATCCAATAACTTGTATTTTTTGTCATTGAAACCGTCCATGTTTGACAAAGAACATACACATTACTTAACTTTCGATTTGATGTCATGGGATTTATAATATTATATCTGAGACCCTTGTTATTTTATTTAAAAAATATATTTTATATTGAACCTAACGGAAACATGTGGTGCCAAGGACTATGGTTGAGGACAGTCCCAGATTAGAAATATCCTTCGTGGAAAGATAATGCAAAGAGAAAAGAATAGACATATTTTTGCAGACTACGATGGCTAGGTGAAATTCAAAATGCATAACCGACTTTTTACGTTGCGTGAGAATCCCCCTTTACCCAACAATGACCGGGCAACGTACGTTAAAAAATTCAAACTCTCTGTCTATATAAACTCCTTAACACCTCTCGTAAAATCATATCTTTCTTTCCATCGATAGAGATTGTAAAAGAAAATATTAGTGTCATAGAAATTTGAAGATGAAGGGCTTGTCCATTCTACTGTTTCTTCATCTCTTCTTCTCTTCCATTACATGTTTCGTTCATCGTGACCAATTTCCTCCAGACTTTCTATTTGGAACTTCAACCTCTTCTTTCCAGGTAGGAATTACTCATGGATTCTCATGCATTTTTGTAGTATGTATGCATAGATAGTTAACGTTCATGCATTATTATACATATAGCAATGTACCTATGCATGTGTATTCATGTTATATGTAGCATACGATGTATCGAGAGATTGACTAAGCAGACAGTGTCCAAATCAATGCTAATGATCAATTTTTTGTAGGGGTGCAACTCGGGTCGATTTTTTGGAATTCGGGTTGAGCTTTTACCTCTAATTCATTTTTTAGCAAAAGCAAAACCCAGCCCGGCCCAAATTGCACCCCTAATTGTTGGGTCCCACTTGAGGCCATGTATGCGTAATTGAGACGTTGATCTAGTAGAACAGCCATAGATGACATGACCCACATATTCTACATCCCAAGAACTACAAAAATCAACCGTTTAGTTTTTTTCTAATTTTCTTTAAAAAAAAAAATAAAGAAAAGAAAAACCGCTTTAAGTGTTTTCTTGGTGTAACCCTAAGGCCCTGTACGTTTGAGTTTATGATAACTGATGGTAAGCCCCCAAACCGATTATTGGACCCACAATTAATGCAATTTGAGTCCAATAATCGGTTTGGGAGCTCACCATTGGTTGTCATAATCTCAAACGAACAGGGCCTAAGCAAGGCGTGATGGATCATTGAGCAAGGATCTTCCAATCAAGGCGATATCAACAACATTGGGTCAGACTTGTGGTTTCCGATAGGATCAATGGATTAAATAAAGTCCATGTGGCCCTTGTTGGGCCCAAAAAAAGTGTCTGTTAGGAATGAGCCTAACAGACACTGAGTTTATGGATTTTTTTTCACTTTTGGTGATCTGGGCATAAATCGAACAGTGATAGATAGCGATATTCACTTTCGGTGAATCCTATCATAATTTTTAATACAAAGCGAAATACTTTTTGAGCGAAGGCCCACCAACCCAAGTCTAAACTCTAAACTTATTAACAGTAACTTGTGTTGATGTTGTGAAAAAAAGAGTAGTAGAACAGGAAACATGACGCACTGCATAGAATTTTAACGCTGACTTTCGTGTATTTAACTTTCTAGATTGAAGGTGCATACTTAGAAGGTAATAAAAGTCTGAGCAATTGGGATGTTTTCTCTCATATTCCAGGTACTTTTCCTTTCTTATAATCTGGATTGTTAGAAACCCATTTTCTTTATTGGAAGATATTTGATTTTTTCTTCTTTTCCCTTTTTCTTAAATGGTTCAGGAAAAATCGAGGATGGAAGCAACGCAGATGTTGCTGACAACCATTACCATCTTTACATGGTATAAATCCCAAGCATTTTCTAGGAATTCATATCCAGATTATTTGCCTTTTATTAGAAAATTTTGATATGCACGTGTAGACTAGGATATATCTCGATAATGTCATTAGATAAAAACCATGCATATTTTAAATTATGAGGAATGATAGATTCAAGGGCCCTCTTTACGCAAGCGCTAAAGAAGGGCCCTTGAACAGATCTACGTCATCAAGTGCAACGAAATTCATTTTCTCAACCGATTTTAAAAATGATGTGGATCTATTCAAGGGCCCTTCTCTGGCCCTTGCATCCACCATTCCTCATTATATTATATCTGAACCTTGTGTTTCGATTATCTGACCCATGCTTTCACTTGAGGAATTCTGATTTAGACCACATAATGTATGAACAGGAAGATATCGAGTTGATGCATTCCCTTGGAGTAAATTCCTACAGATTCTCTATATCATGGTCAAGAATCCTCCCAAGTGAGTTCTAGTAATCCTACGGTTAATTTCTATCGCTTTACAAAGATTTTATCATAAGCTTAAAAATATATGGATGGTGACAGGGGGAAGATTTGGGGAGATTAATTCAGTGGGAATTGAGTTTTACAACAATCTTATAGATGCCCTATTACTCAAAGGTATTTAATTACTTGTGCATTTTGCGTGGATGTAAATATACACATATTCATGCATGTACATGTAGAGGTATCATTTTAATATTATATAATTACTTTTACTCTAATAGGGATACAACCATTTGTCACATTAAGCCACTACGATATTCCTCAAGAACTCGAAGATAGATACGGCGCGTGGTTGAGTTCACAGATACAGTAAGCGTTTCTTCTCCATTGCCATTGTCTAGATATAATCTAGAGAGAAAATGCCTAGATATAATCTAAGAAGACTGAATGGAAAAAAAAATCAAGTTTTCCATTATCAAACAAAAGTGTTTAGATAAAGTCATAACTAGGGCACCAAACCTTATTTAATTCTTTTTTTATCTTTTTAAATACTTTGGCAGGGAAGATTTCGGGTATTATGCCGAAGTTTGTTTCAAGGCTTTTGGTGACAGGGTTAAATATTGGAGCACCTTCAATGAGCCAAATATTATGGTCTCAGTGGGTTACCTTAGCGGAACATTCCCACCCGCCCGTTGTTCCAAACCTTTTGGTGACTGTCTGAGCGGCGACTCCGAGATTGAACCATACATTGCAGCCCATTACGTCATATTATGCCATGCTACTGCAGTCGATATTTACAGGAAAAGATATCAGGTAACCAATTTTATTAATATATATATATATATATATATATATATATATATTCGAAAATTAAACTGTTCCTATGCTTGACAGATAGCTTATCTGCTCTCGAGTGCAGAAAACAAGAGTGGGCCCACATTTTTTGGGGGATCTAAAACATTCATTTGATGGTGTGTGCCAAAAAAACAGCTCCATTGGATCATATTAGGGTGTTCATTTATGGAGGAAAAAAATGGACAGTTACTGTTTGTCTACAAATTGACCAATTTTTCCTTCCACAAATGGAAGGGTTAGTATAATCCAATCGAGTTGGTTTTTTGTGGACACCCTATCTATGGATAGGCTCCATCAAATTAGTGCTTTGGATCCCCCAAAAAATGTGGGCCCACACTGTTTCTTCACTTGAGCGCAAATAAGCTTATATGCGCTAGAGCGCAGGATCAGTAAGCCCGTGTGTGTGTGTGTGCACGCGTGTGCATGTGTGATTATATAAAAATATTTATTATGCGGATTTTTCTTGTATTAAGGTGAAACAAGGTGGCTCTATTGGGATTGTGATGAGCACCAGCTGGTATGAACCACTTCGAAATATCCCAACCGACCGCTCGGCTGCTCAACGATATCTGGCTTTTGACATTGCTTGGTAAGCAGTGCATGCATCCAAAAAAAAAAAACAAACAATAAATTTGGCATCATTTAATTGTTATGAGACATGGTAACCTATTTTCACTTTGGCCCTGCAATCGGATTGCAGGAAAAATATTTCTCAAGGCTTCGTTTCTATTGACATAAAATGGAAATAAATTTTTTTTAACCCATTTTCTCCACTTAAAAATGGATGTAAAAAGGGGCTAAAATAAGTTTTATGTCCATTTTAAGTACAGTACGAAGGGAAAAAATTGTACTAGAAATTTTTTCCCTACATTTAAGAGGCAAATAATAAATTTAGGGATATCATTATAATTTGGAAAATGAAATGGAATTTTTATTTCCACATTTTATGTCCATGTTATATATGTAGCACTTTGTCGTGATAATTTCATATCAATAATTTATTCATTATTTGTTACTGCAGGTTTTTGGATCCTATAATTTACGGCGATTATCCTCCCGAAATGCGTGAGATCTTGGGTTCAAGATTACCAACGTTTTCATCCGAAGATAGAACAAAGTTACAAAATAAGTTGGACTTTATTGGGATTAACCATTACTCATCTCTCTATGTCAAAGATTGCATGTTTTTCCCATGCCAATCAAACGCTTCTGAAGGGGATCGGTTTGCAATGAGCACCGGAGAAAGAGATGGAATCCCTATCGGAACTCCGGTAATATTTTCAACAACAAAAAAAATAAAATAATCTAGGAATTTATTAATAAGTACCAGGTTGTGTAAAGCTGCCGGAGGGAGTGGCGATGCCATACGCAAAAAGGAAAAGACTCATAGAATGGCAGAGGCATTAAAAATGCCCCTGTAATGTCCTGGGACAGTTTAATATGCATTTGTAATTTAAAAAAAAAATTCTAAGGATAATTAGGCTAACTACTCTGATTTAAGTGCCTTGTAAATTAACCTACCTTTAATTTTAAGATTATGAAAATAGCCCATGGGTTAGTTTAACTGTGGATTGTGGAACCTCAACTAACTCTTGGAGTCTTTTCAATTGTAGCTGTAGGACCCTGTTGCTTTTGGATTTTGAGAATTAATTTTGAGTCCAAAATTAATTATTTAGCTCAAAATTGAAGATTGATTTTGAATTCAAAACTGATTATTAGACTCGAAATTAAGTTTAATTTTGAGTCCAATAATCAGTTTTGGACTTCAAATCAATGCCCAAAATCCAAAACCAACACGACCTTAGGCCCTATTCGTTTAAGATTATGACAACCTATTGTGAGTGCTAAACTAATTATTGGACTCAGATTTAAACTTAATTTTGAGTCCAATAACCGGTTTGGCACTCACAACCGGTTGTCATAATCTTGAACAAATAGGGCCTTAAGATTCTGACATCCTATTGTGACTCCAATAACGATTATTTGACTCGTTTTTTAGTCCAATAATCGGTATTGGAGTCACAATCGGTTGTCAGAATCTTGAACAAACAGATTGTGAGCCTAAACCAATTATTGGACTCAATTGAACACAATTTCCAATAATTGGTTTTTGATAAGCAATCGTTTTTCATAATCTTTAATGAACAGGGCCTATAGAAACAGGGCTTAACAGTTCACTTTGTTAATCGATTTGCCTCTGTGTGTGTGTGTGAAGAAGTAACCATTTAAATGCCATGATTATATTGGTGCAGACGGCAATGACAGGTCTCTATGTGGTTCCACATGGTATGGAAAAGATAGTGATGTACATGATGGAAAGATACAACAATACTCCAATGTTTGTCACAGAAAATGGTTAGAGACAAAAATACAAATGTAGAAATACTTAGTATTATATGTAATATAAAACTGTCCCTAACTTGTTATATACTTCACCTGTAGGGTATCCACAACAAAGCAGTCCTGACGTTCCGGACTTACTCAATGACAGGCAAAGAGTAGAATACCTACGCTCTTACTTGGCTTCCCTAAACGTTGCCATGAGGTATTTTATCATAAATTAATACATGTACACATCTTCTTCTTCTTTTTAACTTGTAATTTTAAAAACACAAGGGTAATTCCTAATTCCTAGTTGGGCCCAATTCGATTAATATGGTCTGGGACAGTCCATGCCCATTGACACGGCAAGGTAATAGAGATTTTCATTCATTTTGGATTCTTTGATTGATTTCAAAGAGCCCTAATGAGTGTTTATATGTTTGTGTCATTTTTTTTGCATCTAATATACATTTGTGATTGCAGGCAAGGTGCTGATGTGAGGGGTTACTTCATATGGTCTATCATTGACAATTTTGAATGGCTTAATGGGTATTCACTCCGCTTTGGGCTTTATTATGTGGACTACGATACCTTGAAGAGAAGCCCAAAACTATCTGCCCGATGGTACAAACGATTTCTCGAAGGTTCGAAGATATCAAAAGACTTGAGTGGTGGACGTCCACATTCCTAGCCTTCATATATGAATGTATATATAGATATTATTATGTAATAAATAAGAAGACACACATGGTTGTATATTGTATTGTGTTGTCTGGTCATACAAATTCATATTGTATTCCTACATGAAACAATAAAGGATGTAAAAGTATTTACTATACTTATTTGTTATAAACTATGTTCTTCATCTCTACATTTGCATGTACTCCATGTGTAGGAAACTTTGGAGTGGGTAAGGTTGGGTCATTTGGAAATAATAAATAATTAACCTAACATTAATCAGTCAGACTAACGATCAAAAGATTTAAAAAAAAAAAAAGGAGAGAGAGAGAGCAAAAATTCCAAAGGTATTAGATTTATCTGATTCATAAAAATACTCTGTTCTTTCATCAAGTAGGTGTTGTATACGCAAGAATGTTTGAATATTGTACAAGCAATTAAGCAAATGGCCCTATCAATGGCTATGGTATATTATACAAGCCATGAATAATCAAATATTTGAATACAAATTGTAGGGTAGATAAGAATGATTGTTTAATTTGGATGGTAAAAAACTAATACTTGCAAAAATTAGTGAAACCTTGATTTGACCTTGACTGAACATGAAAGAATATTACAGTTAAAGGGGTTAACAAATTGAGTCAAGTCTTTCAGAGTGAAATTAAAGTAAAACGGGCAAGTAACAATACAAATAAATAAAGGAAATATAAAATTTTAGATCTTCCCCTTAACAGATTAACAAAGGAAAGTCATTACTGTGAAATCAATCTCGACAATATGGTGGTGATTTTGCTCTACCAAACTATTTTGCCCGCGAGTATGAATGCATGAAATCTAATGAGTAATTCCCGATTATTGCAATATAGTGGTTAATTTTTTATATTTGTCACCCCAATTGTTGGAATTCTAAGCTAGACCACTTGACCGTCCACGATCTTGGAACTTGCTGCATGGATGGAGCTTGCCATGCACCTTCTCCAGTAACTTTGCCACATTGGGACTTACTACATTGAGGCTTGTAACATTGACTTGCTACTTTCGAACCTACTACATTGGGATTTTGCTATATTGAAATCTATTCTCCGTAGCCCATTGTTCGTGTTATAAGGGGGATGAATGCGTACTGCAGAGGGGGTGAAAATATCATCGCCCCTACTTTATTTATGTTTTATATTTGATAGTGTAGCGGTTGCTAAGGAATTTTAGTAAATTCAAAGTCTTTTGAGTAGTACAACAACTTTGAGTAGTACAAGTACTTGGGAATTATTCTAACACCAGTCTTTTGTGTTTCACATCAAGAGAACAACTTTCCTAGGAATTTTAGTAAATTCAAAGTCTTTTGTGTTTCGCAACAAGAGAACAACTTTCTTCTCTTAAAACTCATCTTCTCCATCCGTCTAGTTAGGTTCATTCTAACACCAGTCAATCTGGAGGAACTTGACTTTATGATCAAATATGTTCTCAACACGAGTTTTAAAATGAAGAACTGCATCCATTACATCATATTCCTAAACAACTGCACATAGCCAAGTAAATTTATAGAAATCATCAATCAAATGCATGTATAACTAGTTATCTATTGGAAGATGGAATACGACTAGGGCCCCAAATGTCAAAAAAGTAACTATAAAGGAAAAGTAGACTTATTATTGGACAACACAAATGGGATTCAGTGACATCCCAATATAATACAATGAACTAAAGGAGCCACGATTATTCTTGCAGACTGGTAGGGTGACTAAGATTCTGGTTCCAAAGATCCTTAGAGACACGTTCAGTAACAATTGCACTGCTACATAGACCTATGATATAAGTCATTGTTACCCACTCCTCAGGGGAAGATATTCCACTACTGACATGAATCTGATCATGGCTGTTACATTCAGAGGGCCAGGAGATGATGTGAGATAGGGAGTGTGATGATTCAAACAACAACTAATAGCCAAGAAGTGGAAGACCAACTAAAGGTGGAACAAACTAGAGTGTAGCAATGGCCGCTGCCTCAAGAACAGAACAATGACCCTAAACCCTGCCTCTATTACAACCGAGGAACCAGCAAACTTGTAGCCAAATACATAGATGAAATATAATATGAACAACTGGTGGGGTATTTAAAAAAAAACCTTTTAAAATTAATAATATTACTTGATTTCTCATGAAAAGATATTTGGGTGTATTAGAAAGTCACTTATTTTTTTCGTATCGAAGTTTTTGGGTTCAAGTCCCAAGAGCAACTTTAATGTTATAAGTCTCCCATGATTGAATATATGTTTATCAAGTGGTGGGAGAGGGGCAATGAGGATGGGAAAGGGAGAGAATTGAGAGGGCATGAGTGAGGACAGGGTGTGAAGTGGCTGAAAAAACAAGGAAAAGAAAAACTTTATTTAACATAGAGTTTTGATTTTCATTATTTTCCAGTCACTTCGGCACCATCTTCTCACTCGTGCCCTCTCAATTCTCTCCCTCTCGGACTCTCGCTATCCCTCTCTCAACACTTGGTAAGCCAATATTCCGTGAATTAAAATTTCATGGCTTCCAAACATGACCTATATGTTACAAAAGAGTAAAGAGATATTTACTCAACACTCTTTTTCTACAAACATACACTGCAGTTTTGTCAGTGTGAACTCGAGCCACTATAATGGTCAGAACACTAGTCCTACACATGAATATCACTGCAACGATCTTCTATAGATGGTAATGAACCCAAAATTCAGGGGATTTCAATCAAGGATTTGCAAATTCCTTAAATACCACCATAATAGTCATAAACCCAAAATTTATTTCGCATCCACGTCCACTACAGACGCCCCTTGAAAGGTTAACTAAATCTTCAAATCCAAAGGATCATAATCAATCCCATTTACACTTGGAAGGTTACCTAAATCTTCAAACCCTAAGGAGCCAAAATGCCGTCTAAATTTTCAATCCCTGAGATGAAAGAATCACATTAACGAGCGCGCGGGTGTTTTTTAGCCTTTCCACCAGCGGTCATACAGAGAGTATAATCTATATTTTACCCAGATTTAATACGCTGTAAGCTCTTATCGTCCCTTATTTTTCAAAAAGTACTGTACGGACCAAACTATATTATGATCCAAACAGTCCATATGATGGGCCATAATGTAAATAGCTTTCCATTGGATGATCATAGCCCTCCGATTTATAGAAGTTTATATAATATGCAGCTAATTATAGATCGGAGGGTTGGGATCATCCTATGGAAATGATTTTTGGGGCACAACCTATTTACATTATGGCCCATCAGATGGATGGCTTGGATCATCCTATAGTTTGGTCTATACAGTACTTTTTGAAAAATAAGGGACTATAAGGGCTTACACCTTATAAAATGTCTATTTTACTGGTTAGACCAGTCTGTATGTCACATTGTTTTAGTGGCGGTCTTATAAAACCACATGTGTATGTGGTTTTTACCGGTGGAAATATAAAACTGCCGGAAAAGACTTACACTTTGACATCAAACAATAGATATTCCAGCAGTCTTAAACAAACCGCGGGTATTAACAGGTCTTTAGCGGTGCTGTTTCATGGCCATCGGTAACTGTCCGCCAGTAAAAGTGACATTTTTTATAGTGAGACGAATCAATTGGATTGTGCCCTAAAAGACGCATCTGTGAAAAGTTACGTGGAAGCTTTCCAACTCTATAAATAGAATAAATCACTGAAAAAAAATACTTGGGAAAATTTACTCCCCTCCATTCCTAACTCTATCATTTTTCAAGTGCTCATTTTGACTTATCCCATACTAGTATTATTCATTTCACTTGTTTTTGGGCCCTTGATTCATTGTGATTTTGATAGATTGTAGTAGTTGATTCACAAGTGTGCTGGGCATTGTATCCTAGGGGTAGAGATTCTAAGAGGGATTATAGCCGTTGATTTTTTGGGTATTGTATCCTAGGTTACATTTTTGGGCACTAGATTCATTGTGATTTTGATAGGCTGCAGCCGTTGATTCACAGGACTGTGTCCGGCAATGCATCCAAATGCGCAGCAATTCCAAGAGCCACCTACATATTGATTTTGGATATAATCTATTTGTGGAGGAATTTACTGTCTTTAAGACAGTACCTTAAATGGAGTGCGTTGCCATTTAATTTTATTATTGTCATACTTTATTACTCTGTCATTGTTATTTTCAAATCTCGTTCATCGTTTTAGCTTATTTCCCAACAACACTAGTGGCAGCCCAAGGGACACAACACTCATCAACATCTTGCTAGCACACGTCTCTTTTTAACTATTAAATATTTATACATACAATTAAATTTCTGCATAGTTATTGTTGAATAACATGTTGTAGGGTAGTTTAGTCATTACCTCTAGTATAGAGGGTATTGTAGTCTTTGTACTCACTTGCCGTATTTGGGCCTATATATACATTGTATGTGTGTAGAGCTCCCTAGTGGAGACTCTCCATCCTTCACTCCTCTTTTTCGTCCTCTCTTCTCTCTAACCCTATCTCATCTCTAACATGGTATCAGAGCCAATGGGCTGATCTTTCAAGAAGGAAATAAGAAGAGTCTATCTCCCTCCACGCCGTTCATCTCTTTCTCTCTTATCTCTCTCGTATCTCGTTTTCCTCTCTTTATCTCCCTATAATTTCTCCTCAAATCTTCCCTAAGAACTCTCTTCCCTATTGCCTCTCTCGTATTTCTCTATTTTTTGTTTCAAACCCTTAAAATCTCTCTCGGCATTTTTTTTTTGGTGTGTCATCATTTCTCTCTCTGCAAACCCATTTTCCTCGGTCGTATTTACTCTCTTTCTCTCAATTGGGTTTTTGTATAGAGTAATTGTCTTCTTGTCCTTCATTCTCATCTTTGTTTTTCTCCGTCTGTATTTGTTGTGTTTCATGTCTTTTGTCTTCGGCTCCAAGGTGCCCACCAAGTGTTTGGTTAAATGTTCGAAAGAGATTTGATGCCTTGGATGTCTTTTTTTTGTTTCAAGTTGAAAGCCCTTGGCTTCAACTTGAGGGGGAGTGTTGTCTAATTTTGTCATCTCTTTCTTTCCATTGTTTTGTATGTGTTTTGTGTTGATGTCATCTCTTTCTTTACATTGTCTAGTGTTGTCTTATATGTCTTTTTTATATCTTTTATGCAGTTCTTCAAGGCGCACACCAAGTGTTTGCTCAAATGTCTAAGAAAGGTGTAGTGCCTTGTTTCTCTTCGTTTCTTTGTCTTCTTCAAAGCGCACACCAAGTGTTGGATGAAATGTCCGAGAGAAGTGTGTTACCTTGTTTGGCTTCGTTTTTTTTTAGTTGCAAGTTGAAGGTATTTGACCTTCAACTTGAGGGGGAGTGTTGTCATGTAGTTCTTTGTGTCTTTTCTTTAGAAGGAGTGTTGTCCACTTTGTTGTCTTTTCTTGAGGGAGAGTGTTGTTAGTGTTGTCTTTGTCTTGTTGAGGGAGTGTTGTCTTGTTTTCATGTCTTTTCGTGTTGTTCGGCTTTATGCCTTATTCCTTCATGTTGTCTTCTCCTTCATGTCTTCTCTTAGCGTAGTTTTACGCATTCATCTTTCTTTCCGGCTTTATGCCTAATCTTCACCGAGCGATGGTTCTCTGTTGTTGTTCGGTTATCTTATTCCTTTTATCTTGTTATCTTTAAGTGACGGTTTCCCCGTCAACCTCTCATTAGGCGACGATGTTTATGTCGTTGACCTTCTTTCTAGACGATGGTTTCCCCATCGTTGGTTGGTTATCTTCTCCCTCCTTTTCCGGGCGATGGCTTCCATATCCATCGTTGGTCGGCTCTCTTACAGGCGACGATCTTTTCCCATCGACCTATCTTTTCCGGACAATGGTTTTCCCATCGTTGGTCGGCTATTTTCAGACGACGATGTTCATGCCGTCGACCTTGTCTCCAGGCGATGGTGTCCCCATTGTTGGTTGGTTATCTTCCTCTTCTTATCTTCAGGCGACGATTTTCATGCCGTCGACCTTGTCACCAGGCGGCGGTTTCCCCATCGTTGTTTGGTTGTCTTCTCTATCTCTTCTTCTCTCTAAGTGACGGTTTCCCCGTCATCCTTCTATCCAATGGTTTCCACATCGGTTGTCCTCATTTTTCACATGGTGATATGCTGCTTCGCTGATGTTCGTTGTGCGCACATTTAGTGTGCTCCTTTTGTTAGCTGGATCGTAGTTGTTCCTGCCATGGTGCCTCCATTGCTTGTGATATGCAGATGTGATTGTCGTGCTCTCATTCAGGGGCAGGCCCTGTTTGTTCGCTCTTGCTGTTGTGCTACTTCAGGGGAGCTGCTCTTTTTTATGGCCATTGATCTCGATATTGTTTATTGTGGCCACTACTGTCTTTTTTAGTATTATGCTTTCATTATGTATTCACCACATCAACTTGAGGAGTGTTATACCAAGCTGGATGTGTGTATGGGCTTATTGTACCTTTTTGATGTATGGTCCTCTTCTATTATTTTCAGTTGTTGTAATCTCCTTTGTACCAAGCTGGAGTTCCCTACTATATACACTCCAGCTTGAGGGGGAGTGTTGAATAACATGTTGTAGGGTAGTTTAGTCATTACCTCTAGTATAGAGGGTATTGTAGTCTTTGTACTCACTTGCCCTATTTGGGCCTATATATACATTGTATGTGTGTAGAGCTCCCTAGTGGAGAGTCTCCATCCTTCACTCTTCTTCTTCCTCTCTTCTCTCTAACCCTACCTCATCTCTAACAGTTATTAAATACCTCAGAAATGTAAATTTTATAGTTATTAAATAGCTTACAAATGTAAATTTTCATATGGATGTTAAATACTTTACTTCTTTAAGCTCTAGCTCTATTTTTAGCTCATTCAAACTTACACATAAACACACATTATTTTGCATAATAATGTTTGCACATGGTGCGGGTGGGCCATCTGCTTCTTCTTCTTCGTTAATAAACTAATTGCGGCTTTCTTATTTGTTAAAAACACTTCTAAATCAGAAATTGGTTTTCAAAATAAAGACTGAAGTGAATAATTTCCATTTCACAAAAAAAGAAAGAGAGAAAGAAAGAAGTGAAAATAACTGACGCTTTGGTCATTTTCATGGTGTTTTAGGTGTTTGTTCGGATTTGAGCTCTGTTCCTGATTTTCTTGTGCACATGTGGCCATAGAGAACCCCTTTTTATTAGGGAGATGATATTTTCACCCTGCAGTACGCATTCGCCCCTTTTTAACGTGAACAGTGGGCAACTTTAATGCGTTTTGACGTCAAATCACGTTGAAAGGGGGCGAATGCAGACTGGAGGGGTGAAAATATCATCTCCCTTTTATTATTTTTACAGAACAGGATTCCATTTTGCTAACAGCCCTCTGCCTTAATAAACTATTTTTTGCACCACAAACACGAGCTTACCTAGAAAAAATGGATGACTTTTACCACTAACTGGTAGTTGAGCTTCTACCATTCAAAACCTTGGTAAGAGAAGGATCCCTAGTCATCTTTTGCACACAAAGAACTCATGAAGCTAACATGTAAAGATTAAAAGCAATTTTCCATTAATCGTCCATTTAGTTGAAAAGCTTGGCAATTGAGCCTTATTCTTGTCGCAGATTTCTACCATTAGATTAGGTCAATAACCTTGCTGGAGAAACAGCAGCAATATTTATCCTTTAACTAGCGTGTCAAACTACAAAGCTTCCGAATGAAGACAGGAGCTCTTAAACAAGCAAATCTCGGAATCCTAAGGTCCCGTTTGACCAGTCTTCTTGATGGAAGGGCTTCGAATTTATAATATGTGAGTGCATGTGAAGTCAAGAATTTTTCAAAAATTATAGTAAATTTCTCTTTAGCTATTAAATACCTTAAAAATTTAAATTTCTATATGGAGGTTACATACTTTACATCTTTAAACTCTAGCTGTATTTTTACCTCAATAAAATTGAGACGTAAACATACATTTTTTTGTATTATAATGTTCGTGTACGGAGGGGAGGGTCCATCTTCTTATTCGTTAATGAAAGGTTGTGTTTTTCCTCTCTTCCCCTGTAATCCTTTCGACCTCGACTCTCTCGGTTGTGTGCTCTTCAACGAATCTCACCATTAAAAAAAAATGGTCATTTGCTTACTTGTCAATGTAAAACACTTCTAAAAGGGAAATCTGTTCTGAAACTAGAGACGGAAGTGAAAATGACCGATGCTCTCTTCCTTGTTTCCTTGTACACATGCTGCAATACAGAAACCCCCGTTTTCTTTTTCTTTTTTAATAAAATGGGTCCACATTTTGCTAACACTCCTCTTTGTTGATTAACTAATTTGCACCTCAAACCCTAGCTTATCTAGAATAAAGGGAAGACTTTTACCTCTCTTACTGGTAGTTGAGCTTCTACCTTTCAAAACCTTGGTAAGAGAAGGATCACTATAGGGGTGCAACTCGGGTCGGTTGGGTGGGTTGAGGCCAACCTGACCCGACCCGACCCGAGTAACCTTTTTTCCAACCCGATCCGACCCGACCCGATTTCAACCCTACTTAATCCGAGCTCTTAAGCTTAAAAATATTGATTAAAAATGTCAGGTCTCACTAGGGTCGGGTTGCCCAAACCCTCAACCCGACCCGACTTTTTCTCGGGTTAAACCCGACCCGAGTTGCACCCCAAGATCGCTAGTCATGTTTGACACAAGGAACTTATGAGGCTAGGCATGTAAAGATTAAAAGCAATATTCCATTAATCGTGCATTTAGTTGAAAACCTTGGCAATTGACCCTTATTCTTGTCCCAGATTTCCACCATTAGATTAGGTCAACAAACTTGTTGGAGAAACAGCAGCAATATGTATCCTTTAACTCACTCCTAGTTGGCACCACGTGAGAATGCCACGTAGCGTGTCAAACTGCAAAATTTCCGAATTAACACAGGAGAGCAAATATCGGAATCTTGTTCCATCAAAACTAGCAATAGAACACGTGGCGTGTTATCCAAATCCCATGTTTTCTGGGATAGTTATCCTCGTTGGGAATTTGACATGCGTGCAAAATGCTAGGATCCCGTCTGACTGGTATTGGCTTCGAATTTATATTGTGAGTGCATGTGAAGTCAAGAATTTTTCAAAAAGTATACTGGGGCCCACTTAACTGGATGATCTAAACCGATCATTTGTTGGTCCATAACGTCAAAAGGTTGTAACCCGTAGATCATCTCCATAGGATGATCTTAACCCTCTGGTCTATAGAGGTATTAGTTACATTGTAGCCCAATAAATGAACAGTTTAGATCATCCTATTAAGTTGGTCCACTCTACTTTCTGAAAAATACTGGACTTCACGTGCACAAACCATATAAAATCTCTAATTAAAAATAGATTTAAGGAATGATTAATGCTTAAATAGGGTGTGACCTTATTGTAAGACAATGTGGCAACCCCACTATGGCATAGTGGGTCCAACCTTTGATTGATCCGAGCCATCCATTTGATAGGCCTCCGTTTAAGGGCCAAAAATCTCTCCAATCAGGCAATCCTAACATCCAATAACTTGTATTTTTTGTCATTGAATGTGAACTGTTGCCTATATCTTTTTAACCGTCCATGTTTGACAAATAACATACACATTACTTAACCTTTTGATTTGATGTTTGGGTTGTAGGAGATCCAAAGTAAGGCCCATCAAGTAGACGGTTCAGATCGATTGAGGGTTGGGGCCCCTATGAAGTCACATCCTACTAAAGCATTTCTTTTATAATATTATCAGAGACCCTTGTTATTTTATTTAAAAGAAAAATTTTATGTTGAAATAACGGTTATGTATAAACCTAACGGAAACATGTAGTGCCAAGGACTATGGTTAGAAACTTCCTTTGTGGAAAGATAATGCAAAGAGAAAACAATAGACATATTTTTGCAGACTACGATGGCTAGGTGAAATTCAAAATGCACAACCGACTTTTTACTTTGCGTGAGAAATCCCCCTTTACCCAACAATGACCGGGCAACGTTAAAAAATTCAAACTTATTTTCTATATAAAATCCTTATCTAGGTCTCATAAAATTGTATCTTTCTTTCCCTCGATAGAGATTGTAAAAGAAAAACAAGTGTCATAGAAATTTGAAGATGAAGGGCTTCTCTATTCTGCTGTTTCTTCATCTATTCTTCTCTTCCGTTACATGTTTCGTTAACCGTGACCAATTTCCTCCAGACTTTCTATTTGGAACTTCAACCTCTTCTTTCCAGGTAGGAATTACTCATGGATTCTCATGCATTTTTGTAGTATGTATGTATATGTATGCATATATAGTTAATGTTCATGCATTATTATACATACAGCAATAATGTAGCTATGCATGTGTATTCATGTTATATGTAGCATACTATCGAGAGATCGACTACGTGGACAGTCTGTCCAAATCAATGCTAATGATCAATTTTTTGTGGGAAGTGATATTTACGCCCCTTTTCATCACCAGGGACACCTGGTGCCAGTATACCAATGACTAAAGGGGGCTTAATGTACTTGATGTCGGAAGAATCTAGTGGCCTTGATTGCCACGTACACTGCCGCTGGGTGTACCTGGTGATGAAAAGGGGCGTAAATATCACTTCCCTTTTTTGTAGGGGTGCAACTCCGGTCGATTTTTGGGAATTCGGGTTGAGCTTTTACCTTCATTTTTTAGCAAAAGCAAAACCCAGCCCGGCCCAAATTGCATCCCTAATTGTTGGGTCCCAGATGAGGCTATGTATGCGTAATTGAGATAATGTTGATCTAGTAGAACAGCTATAGGTCTGCATCCCAAGAACTACAAAAATCAACCGTTAAGCTTTTTTCTAATTACTCTACATCCCAAGAACTACGAAAATCAACCGTTAAGCTTTTTTCTAATTTTCTTTTTTAAGAAAAAACTAAAGACAAACCGTTTTAAGTGTACTTTTGGTGGAAACCTAAGCAAGGCGTGATGGATCATGAATCTTGCAATCAAGGTGATATCAACAACATTGGGCCAGACTTGTCGTTTCCGATAGGATCAATGGATTAAATAACGTCCATGTGGCACTTGTTGGGCCCAAAAAAAGTGTCTTTTAGGAATGAGCCTAACAGACACTGAGTTTATGGATTTTTTTTCACTTTTGGTGATCTGGGCATAGATCGAACAGTGATCGATAGCGATATTCACTTTTGGTGAATCCTATCATCTTAAAATGGACGGTGCTGGGAAGTGGGCCCTAGTTGCTTAATTTATAATACAAAGCGAAATACTTTTTGAGTGATTGTGGGAAGTGGGCCCCACTTGCTTAATTTCTAATTTGAGTGAAGGCCCACTAACACAAGTAGTAATTGGTGTTGATGTTGTGAGAAAAAACAGAGCGACGATTTTTTCACCCCCCCCTCCCTTTTAACACCACCTTTCATGTATTTACTTTTCTAGATTGAAGGTGCATACTTAGAAGGTAATAAAAGTCTCAACAATTGGGATGTTTTCTCTCATATTCCAGGTACTTTTCCTTTCTTATAATCTAGATTGGTAGAAACCCATTTTCTTTATTGGAAGATATTTGATTTTTTTCTTTTCTTTCCTTTTTCTTAAATGGTTCAGGAAAAATCAAGGATAGAAGCAACGCAGATGTTGCTGACAACCATTACCATCTTTACATGGTATAAATTCCAAGCATTTTCTAGAATTCAGTTTCTCAACCGATTTTAAACATGATGTGGATCTATTCAAGGGCCCTTCTCCGGCCCTTGCATCTATCATACCTCATTATATTATATCTGAACCTTGTGTTTCTATTATCTGACCATGCTTTCACTTGAGAAATTCTGATTTAGATCACTGAATATATGAACAGGAAGACATTGAATTGATGCATTCCCTTGGAGTAAATTCCTACAGATTCTCCATATCATGGTCAAAATCCTCCCAAGTGAGTTTTATTAACCCTGTGGTTAATTTATATCGCTTTACAAAGATTTTATCATAAGCCTAAAAATATATGGATGATGACAGGGGGAAGATTTGGTGAGATTAATTTAGTGGGAATTGAGTTTTACAACAATCTTATAGATGCCCTCTTACTCAAAGGTAAATTACTAGTGCATTTTGCGTGGGATGTAAATATACACACATAAATGCATGTACATGTAGATATGTCATTTTAATATTATATAATTACTTTTACTCTAATAGGGATACAACCATTTGTCACATTAAGCCACTACGATATTCCTCAAGAACTCGAAGATAAATACGGCGCGTGGTTGAGTTCACAGATACAGTAAGCGTTTCTCCTCCATTTCCATCGGGAAACTATATATTTGCCCCCTTTTCTTCCCCGGGTCACCCACTTTTAGTGTAAAAAGTGTAGTCATAAATGCACGGGCGGCGGGGGGGAAGAAAAAAGGAAAGGATATATCACTTTCCTTTCCATTTCTTTGTTTCTATTGTCATTATCACTGTTGTCATTGGGTTGGTGAGGGTGAGGGTGATGCTGATGCTATTGCTAATGGTTGTACTGGTGGTAGCATGGTCATTATCATCTTTGTTTTTTTTTTATACTGACACTCTTAGTTTCTTAGAATTGCAACGTATAATATACTAATAGGGACCATTTATTTAATTTCCTCTACAATGACTAGAGGCCCATGTTTTATTTTTAGTTTCTTTTTACTTTTCTTCTACCTTTCAATACTTTCCTCATTGCATAAGTCATTTTCGTAATATGGTTCTTTGTAAGTACAATGTTTGATTAGGGGTGCAACTCGGGTTGTGTTGGGTCCAACCCGAACCCAACCCGAGGAGCCATTTCCTCAACCCAAACCCGACCTGACCAGACTCCAACCCGAGGGGCTTCGACCCGACCCGACCTGAGAGGAACCATTTCCTCAACCCAAACCCAACCCTACCCTAGAGGAACCATTTCCTCAACCCAAACCCGGGTCGGGTCAGTTTCTAGTTTCTGTGATAATGGTTCACTGCTCAGGATAAATTCACCCCATTGAGGCTTTACGTGTGATAATGGTTCACTGCTCTAGGATAAATTCACCCCCTTGAGGCTAACGTTTCTATTTGCCTTGAAAACTTAACGAATAAGTAGCGTCAGAGGTAGAAATATCATTTCTTTTTAGTTTTTTGACTTTTAGCTTTTTAGGAAATATTTAAAATAAAATAGAAAATCAAAATTTTTGAGAGGGAAAATCAGAAAGACAAATTTGCAACTTTCATTTTTAGTATATTTTATTATTTTAAAAATACAAGTTGGGTTTCGGGTCGGGTCGGGTTCCCGACACCCCAACCCGAACCCAACCCGAATTCAAATCGAGTTGAGTTTTTCCAATCCCTGCCAACCCGACCAGGCAAAAAATCGGGTTCAACCCGACCCGATCGAGTTGCACCCCTATGTTTGATTGAGGGAAAAACATAAAAAGAAAAGCCAGTGAAAAAAATGCCTAGATATAGTTAGAAAGAAAAAAAAAAACAAGTTTTCCATTATCGAACAAAAATGTTTAGAAAAATTGATAACTATGTGTGGACCCCGATCCTGAGAGGACGAGTGCGGCGAGGGACGCGAGGTCCCCACAGCAATCCTCTAAGATCTCCACAATGTGAAGGAGAGCTCTGCCAAGGAACTCTCGAAACGGATGCCACCCTCATAGCATAGCACGAGTGGCGATATAAAAAAAAGGGATATGTCTTGATCCGGAACCGGGGTTCGAAACCGAGACATACCTATAATAACTCAGAGTCGCCATCCATGGATAGGCCATGGAACCCTAAAATCAAATCCTCTGTGCAATGGATAACCAGAAATATATATGGGTTCGTGCCTGGTTACGAATGGGGAAGGTCTGAGAGCACCCCCAATTCGCCCGAGTGCAAGCACTTGGTCTCTTATGCCATTTTCATTAATTCCAAAGAAGTTTGAGTAAAAATCATGTGAAATGGGAACAATCCTCAGGAATCGTCTACCTAAGCATGCATTTCCTGAGAATGGAGAAATAAACACGTAAAATGAAATAAAAAATGTGTCACCTAAGCAAAGCTAGGTTATGAGTGACATGCCTAATGGGTGTCTAAGTTTCTGGTGGACACGCACATGCAAGCTACAACCAAAGGTATAGTATCAGTACAAGAAAGTAAGAAAACATATCAAAACATGAGACACAAATCTATGCTATGTATGACGGGACAAGACAAGTCCTAACTCTAATGCAGGACTGGACTCGGACCAGAATGGCCATCCATCCTAGCTGCACTACGTATCCCGGCCTCGGGAAGAATCGGAGCCCACGTAGTTCGATGCCCTATTCTAAATTATGATGCCTAAGACATCTAGCCCTCTATCCTAGACTCGATCTAAAAGACCGAACCAGTTATTAAAGGTTCTTGTATGATTATTAAAATTCCAGTGAATTGTGGATTTTAGGACACCCTATATGCCCTAACTAATGCAAGTTGATTAGCCTTAGGCTAATGCAGGTGGTTCCTACAATCCTATGTGTAACTAGGCTGTGCAACCTAATGAAAACCACGGGCTGACTATATGCCTAGTCTAGCCATCGGTTCGACTAAATGTCTAACCGATCGACTCGAGGCCTCCTAACTCTAGGGACACTCACACGACAGGACATACCATATCAATACAAATCAAGACAAACTCCTAACTCTAGAACACAACCTAAACAGCTAGGACATACTCCTAACTCTAGAGGAAGATCTTTTTGAAAATGGTTTGAATATTTTTGTAACTTTGAAAAATTTAAAATTTTTATTTTTAAAGGTTTGGCTGGACTTGGGATGTGGATCCCAAGCTGCACTACGTACCTCGTGGAAGAGGATCAAGCCAACGTAGTTCGAAACGAACTCTCTACCTATCAAACACTTACGGCAAATCAACTATGCTCTAATAATACTATTATAAGAGCAAATGAGTCAAAGACTCTCTAATGACAGTAACTGGAGAATAAATGAGTCAAAGACTCTCTAATAAAAGCGACTAAAGGATAAACGAGTCAAAGACTCTCTAATAAGAGCAACTGATAACACTGAAATGAGATAACGAAGTCAAAGACTCTCTAATAATACTGCAAATGAAACAGATGAGTCAAAGACTCTCTAAAAACGGAAACACGAGTCAAAGACTCCAATGATACCAACTAAAAGATAAATGAGTCAAAGACTCTCTAAAGGAAAAGAAACACGAGTCAAAGACTCCACTAACATTAACTAAAGGATTAATGAGTAAAGACTCTCTAAAAGAGATGAAAAACACGAGTCAAAGACTCCACTAACACCAACTAAAGGATATATGAGTCAAAGACTCTCTAAGGGAAAAGAAATACGAGTCAAAGACTCCACTAACACCAACTAAAGGATAAATGAGTCAAAGACTCTCTAAAAGAGATGAAAATACGAGTCAAAGACTCCACTAACACCAACTAAAGGATATATGAGTCAAAGACTCTCTAAAGGAAAAGAAATACGAGTCAAAGACTCCACTAACACCAACTAAAGGATAAATGAGTCAAAGACTCTCTAAAAGAGATGAAAATACGAGTCAAAGACTCCACTAACACCAACTAAAGGATATATGAGTCAAAGACTCTCTAAAGGAAAAGAAACACGAGTCAAAGACTCTACTAACACCAACTAAAGGCTAAATGAGTCAAAGACTCTCTAAAGGAAAAGAAACATGAGTCAAAGACTCTACTAACACCAACTAAAGGATAAATGAGTCAAAGACTCTCTAAAAGAGCTGAAAACACGAGTCAAAGACTCTACTAACACCAACTAAAGGATATATGAGTCAAAGACTCTCTAAAGGAAAAGAAACACGAGTCAAAGACTCCACTAACACCAACTAAAGGATAAATGAGTCAAAGACTCTCTAAAAGAGATGAAAACACGAGTCAAATCAGATAATATAAGATTGAAAATCTGTGATCAAGATGAAATGAGATAGCATAAGATTGCTTTCAACGGATGGATCATGAATGACTAATCCTATGAGATCTTTGGAAATGAATGGGATTTACATCCTAACCCCAAAGGAAAAGTTTTTTTTAATCTTCGCACATTTTATCAGTGTTACCTGAAGGCATCAACCCTAACCCTAATCTAGCGGAGTGGAGAAAGGATCTCGACTCATGACTTTGTTTGTGTACCTAGGACCGATCGTAGCCATTGGAAGATGGACTACGGCCTAATCTAGACACAAATGGGTAGGATATCCTAAACTAGGCTCACACACGTGATGCACATGTGTTCGTATACTACATGCATGTGTGGGTTAATCTAGGGGTAAGGCCAAGAGTTCCCTTAGCGCGAATCCATGTTCGATATACTGTACCAGTGTCCGGCGTATCAGTACGTGAACAAGAGATCCGTTTACGTACCATAAAGGTACTAGGCTAAGGGTGGAATGCTTCTCTAGCACAGAGGCACCAGGTGATGAAATCCCAGTCAACCATGCTAGATAACACTCCGGGTTCCTAAAATAGGACGTGTGTGCATGTGAGATGCAGGGGTTTAGATGCAAGTGATGTAAGTGTGTGCAATAAGTTCGCGCAATCTATGATGCCTTCAGGTTTTGTTAGATTAAGTTTGAGTAAATGTGATGAGAAAATAAAACATACAAACTAATCACAGCATCAGGATTTTACAAAGGAAATCAGTGATTCCTAAGGTTTCTATTTTGATAATTTAATGATTGAATATGTGATGGAATATTATGATCTGGAAATTTTTAAAACAATTTGATTTTAATTCAATTTACTCAAGGATTTTAAAAGGTTTCAATTCAGATTGTAGATTTACACATCAACATATAACAAATCTTTTCAGAACAAGATGAAATTTTTACAGTAACTTCTCCTTAATTATATAAGATTATAATAAAAATTTCATAGATTTTAAATGTGGTTTGCTATTAGTTTTTCAATGTTGAAAGTTTCTGTCCAGATTGTGAATTAACACAGTAACGTATAGCAAATCAATTCAAAACAATATGAAATTTCTATAGTATGTGTATTACAATAAGAAAGGATTACTGTAAAAGTTTCATAAATTTTAAAAATGATTTACTATTAATTTACGATTTTACAAATATCCATCCAGATTATGAATTAACAAAGAAACACATAGTAAATCAAATCCAAATCAGTTTAAACTTTATGAAAACATGTAATTCCAGTAGTAATTATCAAAAAAATATTTTCAGAAGTTTTCATTGCAATTTACTATTTTTATCAGATTTAATACAGCATGCATGATTTTACGTAAAAAATCATAAACAAATATCCAACAGCAACCAAAAATCTTGAAAAATTCACGGGAGATTAGATTAGATTTAATTTGCATCTCATCCAAATTTCACTTTTGAAAACATTATAGAGTTTTTGAAAATTGGTTTTTTCCAAAAATACCCCTAGAGTTAAATGAATTTTTAAACCCTTTAAATCAAATCAAGAATTCATAAAGAAATTCGTACTAATTCAAAATCTTACAATTATGTTATGTTTAAATTTTCATTGATTTTGGATCTATGTTGACATCTTCTTAAATTCAATCTTTAGAATTTTACCCCTTTGAGGGTAAAGTTCAAAAGGTCAAATTACGGTCAAAACGAAGTCAAAATTCTTCGAAATTCCAGATTTCTACACTTCTTAATGTTCAAAACACTCAGAGATTGAAAAAAACATATTTTGAATAATAATAAGAAAAAATAAAAATAAATCACAAATTCAATCCTAGCATGCTTCTAGTTTAAGATATATGAAAGAGGGTTTTGGAATACCAACCTTGCTAGCTCTCCTTGTCTCTAGGGTAAGTAATCCTCGGATATACGCTTTGTCTTACCCTTTCAATTAGCAAAGAAAACCCCCAAAAAAAATGTTGCCGCCGATCCGTTCCGCCGTCTTCACTTTCTCTTAGAGGGAAGGATTGAGAGGTGATTGGGAGAGATAATGGAAGAAGAATATAGGGAAAGGGATTGGAGGGAGTGATTGGAAGAGATAATGGAAGAGAAAAAAGATAATGGAAGATAAATCTCTCCTTTTCTCCCCTTTCTTTTATGGATGGGAAGGAAGATATATATAGGGAGAGAAAGAGAGAGAGAGAGATGTGTTGGTGGAGAGCTCATCATGTTGTCCCTCTTAGTGGAGAATCCATCATCATTCTTCTTAGTGGAGGGCCCATCATGTTTCTTAGTGGAGAATCCATCATCATTCTTCTTAGTGGAGGGCCCATCATGTTTCTTAGTGGAGAATCCATCATCATTCTTCTTAGTGGAGGGCCCATCATGTTTCTTAGTGGAGAATCCATCATTATTGTTCTTAGTGGAGGGCCCATCATGTTTCTTTAGTGGAGAATCCATCATTATTGTTCTTCATAAGAGGCCTCACAAGAGGCCCTACTGAGGCCCCACAATGTGGGCCCCACAACGCGGGCCCCACAACGTGGGCCCCACAATGTGGGCCCTCGGTTGATTCGAATTTTAAACAAATGTTCAATGCGGGCCCACCAAACGGGTCCAAATTCTCCCTCGCTTGGATTCTTATGAATAATCTCTCTCAACCTCTCACGGAAAAATGCGAAACATGGCGGAAATGATCGGATGGGGTTTCTCCCAAGCATAGCGAACTTGGGTCCGGTCAAAATGGGGTGTCTACAGATGCCCCTCTTTGGCAGAGCGTGTGTAACACGCGAATGGAAAAGCTGAACAGACGACACATTTTGACTGACCCGAAAGCAAAGCAAATTTTTGGGTTTTCAGTTTTAAAACGATATTCACAAAGATAAAACTCTACCAACAATAGGGAGATAGCCTCTCACCGACTCTTAACTCGGCAACTAAGACATCTCAAAGAGATAGTCTCTCCCTAATACTCATGACTCAACTATCTAAACTAGATAACAAAAACGAACGAACAATTATAAAAACACAAACACACATACATTGTTTTTATTAGGCTAAACCAAAGTAGACATAACCTCTGCTCAAAGAGCAGAAACCAAACAGACAAACCAATTACTTCAGTCGCTCAAAGAGTTTTCATTTTTCATTTTTTTTTTTTTTTTTTTTTTTAAAAATTTTTTTTAGAAACCTGCAAAATAGGCCAAAGACCAATGTATTGAAACTTGTCCAAAACAAGTTCAAAACCAAACACTCAAAGAGTTTTTTTTTTTTTTTTTTTTTTTTATCAGGCTAAGTCAAAGTACACATAACAATTGCTCAAAGAGCACAAACCAAACAAACAAACCAATCACTTCAATTACTCAAAGAGCTTTCATTTTTTTTTTCTTAGAAACCACGTTGCAATTTGTCTAAGACAAGCACAAACTCAAACACTTAAAGAGTTTTTCCTTTTTAGAAACCTGCAAAAATAGGCCAAAGACCAATGTATTGAAACTCGTCCAAAACAAGTTCAAAACCAAACACTCAAAGAGTTTTTCCTTTTTAGAAACCTGCAAAAATAGGCCAAAGACCAATGTATTGAAACTCGTCCAAAACAAGTTCAAAACCAAACACTCAAAGAGTTTTTCCTTTTTAGAAACCTGCAAAAATAGGCCAAAGACCAATGTATTGAAACTCGTCCAAAACAAGTTCAAAACCAAACACTCAAAGAGTTTTTTTCTTTTTAGAAACCTGCAAAAATAGGCCAAAGACCAATGTATTGAAACTCGTCCAAAACAAGTTCAAAACCAAACACTCAAAGAGTTTTTTTTTTTTTTTTTTTTTTTATCATGCCGATCAGTCAAAGACTCGACCAATTATTAGGGTAATCGAATATTCAAGCTAAACTCAAACTTCTAATACCCGAGGCGAGACTAAGTCTCAAGCCCAGCGATAGTTATACAGATCATTGCTGAAAATAAATCTGTATAACTATCCGAGTAACTCTGACTCCTCTCTTTCAAGGTAGCGAATCACTCCGGATCACGCGGTTCTGCTAAACAGTTCCACGTAAATCCAAATTCGTAGGTCCTGCTAAACAGTCCCCTACAAACCTCTTCGCAGATACACATGACTCCTAACACGTTAGGAAGCTGCACATTGCGGAACGATGATTAGGTAAGTCACCACTTGACATTACATTACTAATCATCTGGGTACTAAGTACCAGAGGCGAGACTAAGTCTCAAGCCTAGCGATAGTTATACAGATCATTACTGAAAATAAATCTGTTTAACTATCCGAGTAACTCTGACTCCTCTCTTTCAAGGTAGCGAATCACTCCAGGTCACGCGGTTCTGCTAAACAGTTCCACATAAACCCAAATTCGTAGGTCCTGCTAAACAGTCCCCTACAAACCTCTTCGCAGATACACATGACTCCTAACTCGTTAAGAAGCTGCACATTGCGGAACGATGATTAGGTAAGTCACTACTTGACATTACATTACTAATCATCAGGGTACTAAATACCCGGGAGAAGGACCAATCCGTGTAACACAGGATCGAAAATTTTTTCCCTATTAAAACATTTCAAAAAGACCAAACCGTGTAACACAGGTTCGGTAATTTCCATCTCTATTAAAATCTTTCAAAAAGACCAAACCGTGTAACACAGGTTCGGTAATTTTTATCTCTGTTAAAATCTTTCAAAAAGACCAAACCGTGTAACACAGGTTCGGTAATTTCTATCTCTGTTAAAAACTTTCAAAACGACCAAACTGTGTAACACAGGTTCGGTAATTTCAAACTCTGTTAAAATCTTTCAAAAAGACCAAACCGCGTAACGCAAGTTCGGTAATTTCAAACTCTGTTAAAATCTTTCCAAAGGAATGAAGAATTTACCATCTTTGATCAATTTCACTAATGGGCCAGTCATCTCTTACCAAGAATAACTAGGAGCGCATGATCTTTGCTGAAAGCAAAACTCAAATAGATTGATGAGATTTTCAGGTGCTGACTCTCTTTAACAGGTGAGAAGCATTCTGATGAGGTTTGAAGGATGCAGGAGTAGATTTTATACTCCGCTGGGAATTAAAGTTTCTGAAACTGACTCCAAAAGAAACAATTGGATCAAGGAATTCAACTCAAAGAGTATGTTCAAGCTTCTCTGGTTTCTATTTGCTAAGAATAGATATCCCAGTTATCATTGTGTAATATCTTTTATGACGCAAGTCATAAAAGATGCCCCTAGTATGATGTGCTTCCATGACAAAGTCTTAAGAAGGCAGAACCAAGGTAAGTAGAAAAAATTTGAGTTTGCATGGGTTCTTTCTTTGGTATAGTGGTAAAACCAACTCTACAAAGGCTGAACGTAAGAATTCTTCATTTTGCTCAGTGTTTGAGGCTTTGATGTTTCAGGCAGGTCAGAATAAAAAATCTCTTGCCCTTCTTTGATTCTTAAACCAGGATCTACTTTGAATTTTCTTTTCACTTTGGAAGGTATACACCCATTCTCTCCAGTGCCAAACACTTTTGATTCTAAAAGAAAACAATGATAAACAAGGAACAGACTCCTGAAGACTCTTTCAAAGAAGACTTACAATATTCAAATGATTTGACTAAATTTTGATTCACTCTTAGATAAAATGTGTTATTTTGTTATGGTAAGGTTAGCCAATCTTAGAGCACTCTCAAAAACTATGTCAAGATGACCTAATTTCCTCCATCGGGATCTCCGTCATGGTTGTTACCCCTTTCGGATTGCTCGGTCTTAATGCCCCTAGTTTAAAAAGGTGTCAAAATAAGTCTCGCTGACACTACTCGGATTCCAGGATTCTGCCCTGTGCAGAGGTGGCTTCTCCGTCTCCCTGATTTCTCTCTTCAAAAGAAGTCATAACTTTTGCTTTCCAAGCTTTCAGTCTGAAAGACCACTTATCTCAACTTTTGCTTGTACTCAAACTTGGGAATTCTACGTAACTGAGGAACTCCTTCTGCTTCTATTCAACTCAACTGTTCATGGGAAGTCTTTGCCCTTGACTGGATTACCTCTTCAAGTTTTCAATCCAGCAGACCACTACCCTGACTTTTTGCATAAGCTAACTCTTTTGGCTGTTAACTTAGCAAATGTATATCTCTAGGCCGCCCTTTCGGGTTTTCAACCTAGTGGGTCTTCAGACTCTCATTCTTTTCTTTCTGTTTTTCTTTTCATTCGCCTTGAACCTTTGCTTGTTTCACCAGAAGGACTTTCTAGGTGGGCTTGGGTTTGAAAGGGTTGAATACCTAAGGTTCTAAAGATTTGAACCGAATCTGGTCTAGCCAGACTACCTACGTACCCCAAAGATGGAGGATCAGATCCGCGTAGTTCGCTTTGGGATTTTTCAAAGAATGGTTTAGCATTTAGCTTCAAAATTTTCAAAGGGGATTTTATCCCAAGGTTTGACCGAACTTGAATTAATCAAGTTGCCTACGTACCCCTGAAGAGGTGGGGATCAGGTCCGACGTAGTTCGGGTGCATAAATGCCCCGGGCTTATAATGTGTTTGAAAAGAAGTTGTTTTAATTTTGCTTTTGGCCCAAAGGGTTTACAAATGGATTTTAAAACATTAGGATTTTGGCTATAAAAGCTCAAACGATCAAGGATGGCCTCCTGATGTATTTGATGTACAAGCCCTTTTGTTTAAGGTTCAAAGCCTTTGAAATTTTTTTTTTTTTTTTTTTTTTTTTTGAGGAGTCTGGTGGTTTTCTGGCAAAACTTCAACCACTGTGCTCCACTCCCGTCTCAAAGATCTTGAATTTATGCTCAAGATTCCACAACTCTGTCTGAAAATCTTCTCTCAATATCTCATCAGCTCCACAGGATGCCTGACGCTTATCTCTTTAAAATTTTATTCCTCAACTGGATGTCTAAAGCAGATGAAGTCTTGCTTTGATCAACGACAGGGCATTCCCCTGGTTTATCCTTATAGGATCAAGCAAAACTACCTCAAACCCCTCTAAACAGGTTTATCAATTCTTTGCGCTCCTTAGGAGATAAAGTTTTTCCAATCCATCCATCCCGAGTTTCGGATTTCGATACCACTATCAATGGCTTTGATTTCTTCTTTAAGTGGCTATGCTCGACGCTCTTCCTCTCGTTCGACCATCTTTCAGATCTCGAGGTGAATTTCGTCTGCATTCTCATCCGAGAAGGGGGTCTTTAGTTGTTTAAACATTAGATCTAAGAGTGAATCATAGAGTATCAAAGATACGAAATCAACAATTTTATTGAATTGAGGACTGTAAGTACATTGATGATTTTTGACACACCTCAATGGGCTCTTCAACAGTTCTGATAGAAAACAGAATACTGACTCTGTATAAGAAAGATTGACAGACATGACTTCATTTTTTTTTTTAACATCTACGTAACTGAACTTTTTCAACTTAGAGAGAAGAAAGTTGATGTACACTCAATGAAAGACAAATCTAAAGATACAGGACACTTCTTCAAAGGTAGTGAACTGACACTGAAAGCTTATAGGTGATACACCTTTCCTCATGATAATGATAACTATAAAGTTCAATCCCGGAGTAGAAATCACAGAAAAGGCAACTCCACAAGGTCTAGGTTAAATGGGGCAACAAAAGGCTTATGTTGACAATGTGGGTAAAACAATAGACTGCCTGGATCAAGTATGATTGGAAATGGTCAGTCTTTAGAAAGAATGGTCTTTCGCTAAACACAGACTCTTGACTTGGAAGCACACACACTAGATCAATAGTCATGGGATAAAGATTCTGAACAAATAGAGAAAAGAGTAATCTTGAAATACACCAAAGGGTATTTTATTCTGAAAATCAAAGAAATACTGTCTATGAAGGTCAAGGAAAAATAGACAGTGATAATATGACCTTCATCAACGGGGTCTCAATGAATTCTCAATCCACACATTTAAGTCTTTTTTTAGTATAAATGCTCTACTTTTGGGAATGAAAGAGTCAGGAACGATAAACATCCATAATCTAAATAAGTTTCGATCTCAGCAATGATCATGCACTCAAAGAATACAGGTAAGATCAAACTTTCCCATTAATGATTTCGATATGATCCAAGGGTAAAAGATATATGATAGGTAAACATGGATCAATGAAAAATCAATGGCTCAGATAATAGACCATGGCCATAAGAATGACAAAAGTAGGCTCAAAGACCAGATCTAAAATCTGAATGATGGATATCAACAACTGTACGATCAATATGAGATGAAATGATAGACCATGGTCATAAGGACAGCAAACGAGCTATCGGCCAGATCTCAAGACAAACAGGTTGACAAATAAGGATCTAATCCTACTAAATGATGTATACATGAGAATCAAGACAAGGCAGACTGACTCCAAAGGATAGCAATCATGCTTAACATACTTTTGGATAAAATCCAGCAGCATAACGGCTATACGAGGAGGTCAAGGTCCAGACTAAGTAAACTGACTCTAAAGAGTAGCCGTCATGCTCAAAATGTTCTGGATAAAATCCGGCAGCATAACGACTATACAAGGGATCACCCTAGCTCAATCGAAAGGTATGAATAACGGTTACTAGAGAAGGGTGATCAACAGATGGACTAACCAAAGGTGAGAATATACAACAATGGGTCAAACCCTATAATCAACAGATCAAGGGCTAAACCCGGCCAAGGTAATGACGGTCAAAATCCACTGACTAGATCTAGATCTAAATTCGGAATGGATATAACCGACTGAAAGGAATAAGGAATCTCTGACTAAGAGGAGAACCATAATATACATAATCAGTATATATAAGTAAATACACATACACACAAATCCTAACCAGGGGCACCAGCCCTAATTCTAATCTAGCGGAGTCGAGAAAATCTCGACTCAAGACAGACTAATGAGTGTACTAGGACCGTACTGTAGTCATGTAAAATGAACTACCCTAGTCTACAAATGGGGCAAAGCTCCTAACTCTAGGCTTCACATGTGTAAGCAACACATGTTCGACCCTATATGAATGCAATATACACACGGGTACTCCCTAGTTGGGCTTCACTAGGTCAGTAAGTATATATATATAAAACAAAGTAGGGCTCCGGACTCAATCTAATGGGTGCTATGCATATGAAACATACTTAATATGTAGCGCTGGCGCATAGCTTGGAAATAGATTCAACAGTACCATCAGGATGTAATAACATCCCAGTCAGGCACGCATTGAATCTATCCCATGGAGCCAATAATGAAAAACAATGAAAAACAATAAAAGAAATAAAAAAATATGACAATGCATGATGTGCAGTGTGTGAATCCTTTGTTTTAATTACGCACCTACCTGGTGCCCCTGGATTCTAACGATAGAGTTCCCATTTAAAATGATTTTAGCTCAAATTTCTCCAAAGTTAATAAAAATGCATTTTTAAAGAGTTAGGCAATGTTTCAAGAACTCCCCAGCAGAGTCGCCAGCCTGTGGACCCCGATCCTGAGAGGACGAGTGCGGCGAGGGACGCGAGGTCCCCACAGCAATCCTCTAAGATCTCCACAATGTGAAGGAGAGCTCTGCCAAGGAACTCTCGAAACGGATGCCACCCTCATAGCATAGCACGAGTGGCGATATAAAAAAAAGGGATATGTCTTGATCCGGAACCGGGGTTCGAAACCGAGACATACCTATAATAACTCAGAGTCGCCATCCATGGATAGGCCATGGAACCCTAAAATCAAATCCTCTGTGCAATGGATAACCAGAAATATATATGGGTTCGTGCCTGGTTACGAATGGGGAAGGTCTGAGAGCACCCCCAATTCGCCCGAGTGCAAGCACTTGGTCTCTTATGCCATTTTCATTAATTCCAAAGAAGTTTGAGTAAAAATCATGTGAAATGGGAACAATCCTCAGGAATCGTCTACCTAAGCATGCATTTCCTGAGAATGGAGAAATAAACACGTAAAATGAAATAAAAAATGTGTCACCTAAGCAAAGCTAGGTTATGAGTGACATGCCTAATGGGTGTCTAAGTTTCTGGTGGACACGCACATGCAAGCTACAACCAAAGGTATAGTATCAGTACAAGAAAGTAAGAAAACATATCAAAACATGAGACACAAATCTATGCTATGTATGACGGGACAAGACAAGTCCTAACTCTAATGCAGGACTGGACTCGGACCAGAATGGCCATCCATCCTAGCTGCACTACGTATCCCGGCCTCGGGAAGAATCGGAGCCCACGTAGTTCGATGCCCTATTCTAAATTATGATGCCTAAGACATCTAGCCCTCTATCCTAGACTCGATCTAAAAGACCGAACCAGTTATTAAAGGTTCTTGTATGATTATTAAAATTCCAGTGAATTGTGGATTTTAGGACACCCTATATGCCCTAACTAATGCAAGTTGATTAGCCTTAGGCTAATGCAGGTGGTTCCTACAATCCTATGTGTAACTAGGCTGTGCAACCTAATGAAAACCACGGGCTGACTATATGCCTAGTCTAGCCATCGGTTCGACTAAATGTCTAACCGATCGACTCGAGGCCTCCTAACTCTAGGGACACTCACACGACAGGACATACCATATCAATACAAATCAAGACAAACTCCTAACTCTAGAACACAACCTAAACAGCTAGGACATACTCCTAACTCTAGAGGAAGATCTTTTTGAAAATGGTTTGAATATTTTTGTAACTTTGAAAAATTTAAAATTTTTATTTTTAAAGGTTTGGCTGGACTTGGGATGTGGATCCCAAGCTGCACTACGTACCTCGTGGAAGAGGATCAAGCCAACGTAGTTCGAAACGAACTCTCTACCTATCAAACACTTACGGCAAATCAACTATGCTCTAATAATACTATTATAAGAGCAAATGAGTCAAAGACTCTCTAATGACAGTAACTGGAGAATAAATGAGTCAAAGACTCTCTAATAAAAGCGACTAAAGGATAAACGAGTCAAAGACTCTCTAATAAGAGCAACTGATAACACTGAAATGAGATAACGAAGTCAAAGACTCTCTAATAATACTGCAAATGAAACAGATGAGTCAAAGACTCTCTAAAAACGGAAACACGAGTCAAAGACTCCAATGATACCAACTAAAAGATAAATGAGTCAAAGACTCTCTAAAGGAAAAGAAACACGAGTCAAAGACTCCACTAACATTAACTAAAGGATTAATGAGTAAAGACTCTCTAAAAGAGATGAAAAACACGAGTCAAAGACTCCACTAACACCAACTAAAGGATATATGAGTCAAAGACTCTCTAAGGGAAAAGAAATACGAGTCAAAGACTCCACTAACACCAACTAAAGGATAAATGAGTCAAAGACTCTCTAAAAGAGATGAAAATACGAGTCAAAGACTCCACTAACACCAACTAAAGGATATATGAGTCAAAGACTCTCTAAAGGAAAAGAAATACGAGTCAAAGACTCCACTAACACCAACTAAAGGATAAATGAGTCAAAGACTCTCTAAAAGAGATGAAAATACGAGTCAAAGACTCCACTAACACCAACTAAAGGATATATGAGTCAAAGACTCTCTAAAGGAAAAGAAACACGAGTCAAAGACTCTACTAACACCAACTAAAGGCTAAATGAGTCAAAGACTCTCTAAAGGAAAAGAAACATGAGTCAAAGACTCTACTAACACCAACTAAAGGATAAATGAGTCAAAGACTCTCTAAAAGAGCTGAAAACACGAGTCAAAGACTCTACTAACACCAACTAAAGGATATATGAGTCAAAGACTCTCTAAAGGAAAAGAAACACGAGTCAAAGACTCCACTAACACCAACTAAAGGATAAATGAGTCAAAGACTCTCTAAAAGAGATGAAAACACGAGTCAAATCAGATAATATAAGATTGAAAATCTGTGATCAAGATGAAATGAGATAGCATAAGATTGCTTTCAACGGATGGATCATGAATGACTAATCCTATGAGATCTTTGGAAATGAATGGGATTTACATCCTAACCCCAAAGGAAAAGTTTTTTTTAATCTTCGCACATTTTATCAGTGTTACCTGAAGGCATCAACCCTAACCCTAATCTAGCGGAGTGGAGAAAGGATCTCGACTCATGACTTTGTTTGTGTACCTAGGACCGATCGTAGCCATTGGAAGATGGACTACGGCCTAATCTAGACACAAATGGGTAGGATATCCTAAACTAGGCTCACACACGTGATGCACATGTGTTCGTATACTACATGCATGTGTGGGTTAATCTAGGGGTAAGGCCAAGAGTTCCCTTAGCGCGAATCCATGTTCGATATACTGTACCAGTGTCCGGCGTATCAGTACGTGAACAAGAGATCCGTTTACGTACCATAAAGGTACTAGGCTAAGGGTGGAATGCTTCTCTAGCACAGAGGCACCAGGTGATGAAATCCCAGTCAACCATGCTAGATAACACTCCGGGTTCCTAAAATAGGACGTGTGTGCATGTGAGATGCAGGGGTTTAGATGCAAGTGATGTAAGTGTGTGCAATAAGTTCGCGCAATCTATGATGCCTTCAGGTTTTGTTAGATTAAGTTTGAGTAAATGTGATGAGAAAATAAAACATACAAACTAATCACAGCATCAGGATTTTACAAAGGAAATCAGTGATTCCTAAGGTTTCTATTTTGATAATTTAATGATTGAATATGTGATGGAATATTATGATCTGGAAATTTTTAAAACAATTTGATTTTAATTCAATTTACTCAAGGATTTTAAAAGGTTTCAATTCAGATTGTAGATTTACACATCAACATATAACAAATCTTTTCAGAACAAGATGAAATTTTTACAGTAACTTCTCCTTAATTATATAAGATTATAATAAAAATTTCATAGATTTTAAATGTGGTTTGCTATTAGTTTTTCAATGTTGAAAGTTTCTGTCCAGATTGTGAATTAACACAGTAACGTATAGCAAATCAATTCAAAACAATATGAAATTTCTATAGTATGTGTATTACAATAAGAAAGGATTACTGTAAAAGTTTCATAAATTTTAAAAATGATTTACTATTAATTTACGATTTTACAAATATCCATCCAGATTATGAATTAACAAAGAAACACATAGTAAATCAAATCCAAATCAGTTTAAACTTTATGAAAACATGTAATTCCAGTAGTAATTATCAAAAAAATATTTTCAGAAGTTTTCATTGCAATTTACTATTTTTATCAGATTTAATACAGCATGCATGATTTTACGTAAAAAATCATAAACAAATATCCAACAGCAACCAAAAATCTTGAAAAATTCACGGGAGATTAGATTAGATTTAATTTGCATCTCATCCAAATTTCACTTTTGAAAACATTATAGAGTTTTTGAAAATTGGTTTTTTCCAAAAATACCCCTAGAGTTAAATGAATTTTTAAACCCTTTAAATCAAATCAAGAATTCATAAAGAAATTCGTACTAATTCAAAATCTTACAATTATGTTATGTTTAAATTTTCATTGATTTTGGATCTATGTTGACATCTTCTTAAATTCAATCTTTAGAATTTTACCCCTTTGAGGGTAAAGTTCAAAAGGTCAAATTACGGTCAAAACGAAGTCAAAATTCTTCGAAATTCCAGATTTCTACACTTCTTAATGTTCAAAACACTCAGAGATTGAAAAAAACATATTTTGAATAATAATAAGAAAAAATAAAAATAAATCACAAATTCAATCCTAGCATGCTTCTAGTTTAAGATATATGAAAGAGGGTTTTGGAATACCAACCTTGCTAGCTCTCCTTGTCTCTAGGGTAAGTAATCCTCGGATATACGCTTTGTCTTACCCTTTCAATTAGCAAAGAAAACCCCCAAAAAAAATGTTGCCGCCGATCCGTTCCGCCGTCTTCACTTTCTCTTAGAGGGAAGGATTGAGAGGTGATTGGGAGAGATAATGGAAGAAGAATATAGGGAAAGGGATTGGAGGGAGTGATTGGAAGAGATAATGGAAGAGAAAAAAGATAATGGAAGATAAATCTCTCCTTTTCTCCCCTTTCTTTTATGGATGGGAAGGAAGATATATATAGGGAGAGAAAGAGAGAGAGAGAGATGTGTTGGTGGAGAGCTCATCATGTTGTCCCTCTTAGTGGAGAATCCATCATCATTCTTCTTAGTGGAGGGCCCATCATGTTTCTTAGTGGAGAATCCATCATCATTCTTCTTAGTGGAGGGCCCATCATGTTTCTTAGTGGAGAATCCATCATCATTCTTCTTAGTGGAGGGCCCATCATGTTTCTTAGTGGAGAATCCATCATTATTGTTCTTAGTGGAGGGCCCATCATGTTTCTTTAGTGGAGAATCCATCATTATTGTTCTTCATAAGAGGCCTCACAAGAGGCCCTACTGAGGCCCCACAATGTGGGCCCCACAACGCGGGCCCCACAACGTGGGCCCCACAATGTGGGCCCTCGGTTGATTCGAATTTTAAACAAATGTTCAATGCGGGCCCACCAAACGGGTCCAAATTCTCCCTCGCTTGGATTCTTATGAATAATCTCTCTCAACCTCTCACGGAAAAATGCGAAACATGGCGGAAATGATCGGATGGGGTTTCTCCCAAGCATAGCGAACTTGGGTCCGGTCAAAATGGGGTGTCTACACTATGGCACCAAACCTTATTTTTCTCAATATATTTGGTTTTCAACGAGTGTTAACATTGATTCCTTTTCTTCTTTTCTCAAAAATTTTGCAGGGAAGATTTTGGATATTATGCCGAAGTTTGTTTCAAGGCTTTTGGTGACAGGGTTAAATATTGGAGCACCTTTAATGAGCCAAATATTATGGTCTCAACGGGTTACCTCGCCGGGGCATTCCCACCCGGCCATTGTTCCAAACCTTTTGGGAACTGCCCCACCGGCGACTCCTAGATTGAACCATACATTGCAGCCCATAATGTAATATTATCCCACGCTACTGCTGCCGATATATACAGGAAAAGATATCAGGTAACCAATCTTGTACAAATATGATGCTATTTCGAAAATATATATAGTCGGCCGACTATATAATCTTCTCTAGTCCGCCGACCAAAAACACAGTGGGCCCACATTATTTGGATGATCCAAAGCATTTATTTGATGGGCCCTAACATAGATAGGGTGTGCCCAAAAGATCAGCTCCAAAGGATCATCCTAACCTTTCGATCTGTGGAGATTAAAATTGGATAGTGGAGGTTAAAAACACAGTGGAACCACGTTGTTTGGATGATCCAAAGCATTCATTTGATGGTCCCTGACATAGATAGGGTGTGCCCAAATAATGATCTCCATAGGATCATTCTAGCCCTTCGATTTTTGGAGGTTAAAATGGATGCATATAAACTCCACAAATCGAAGGGTTAGTATGATCCTATGGAACTGATTTTTTGGCCACACCCTATCTATGTCAGGGCCCATCAAATGAATGCTTTGGATCATTCAAACAATGTGGGCCCACTGTGTTTTTGGTCGGCGGACTAGAGAAGGTTCTCTAGTCGGCCGACTAGAGACACTTTCCTCATATATATATATATATATATATATATATATATATATATATAGAGAGTTAAGTGAAGCTACACGTACGTGTAGCTAACTTAGCTACACCGACGGCTTAAAATACAGTGGGCCCACATTATTTGGGTGATCCAAACCATTCATTTGATAGGCCCTTACATTGATAGGGTGTGCCCAAAAAATCAGCTCCATAGGATCATCCCAACCCTTCAAACTGTGAAGGCAAAAATTGATAGATTTGTGAGGGTTTTTACACGTCCAATTTTGCCTCCACAAATCGTAGGGTTGGGATGATCCTATGGAGCTGATTTTTTAGGCACACCCTATCTATGTGAGGGCCCATCAAATGAATGGTTTGCATCACCCAAACAATGTGGGGCCCACTGTATTTTAAGCCGTTGGTGTAGCTAAGTTAGCTACACGTATGTGTAGCTACACTTTTCTCATATATATATATATATATATATATATATATATATATGTTAAGCGCACCAATGATGCGCTTAAGTGGTTATGACGCCTCCCATTCGTTTAAATGTTTGGGTCTCGCTTAAGCGAACCAATGGGAGCCGTCATAACCACTTAAGCACACCAACACTTTTCTCATTTGATAGGCCCTGACGTAGATAAGGCGTGCCCAAAAAATCAGCTCCATAGGATCATCCCAACCTTCGAACCGTGGAGGTGAAAGAGGGGAAAATGGACCCACCTCATATAAGCTTATATGAGAGAGAGAGAGAGAGAGAGAGAGAGAGAGAGAGAGAGAGAGAGAGATTTAGATGTCTATATAAAAAATATTTATGCTGCGGATTTTTTTATATATAAAGGTGAAACAAGGTGGCTCGATTGGGATTGTGATGAGCACCAGCTGGTATGAACCACTTCGAAATATCCTAACCGATCGTTCGGCTGCTCAACGATATCTAGCTTTTGACATTGCCTGGTAAGCAACACATGCATCCAAGAAAAATAGTAAATTTTGCATCATTTAATTGTTATGAGACATGTTAACCTAATTTCAAGGCTCTGTTTGGATTGTAGGAAAAATATTTCTTGAGGGATAAAATCAGTTTTTTTTATGACATCGGGTATCTCCACCCCAATTTTTAGGGCAGGACTATTCCCCCACAAATGCGCACAATCACCCATAATGATAAAATCAGTTTTATGTTCATTTTATGTACAGAGCAAAGGGGAAATTGTCTTAGAATTTCTTTTCTCATTATTTTAGAGGCAAATAGTAATTTTAATTAGGGATATCATTATAAATTGGAAAATGATATGATAACCGAGAGTAAGGTGTTAGGAAATAATCCTAACGGTGGATGTGGCTTTTGCAAGATCGACGGTCAAGATCATTTGGTTAGTTAATTACTTTTGTGAAAAGTCATTAATGAAAAGACTTTATGTGAAAAGGTATAAACATAAAGAGACGTTTGGGGAGAGGGATCGGCGCGATGAGGAGTCGCATCTTTTCCCACAAACGCTTATAAAAAGTACTCTTGGGTCCTATTTGCACACAACGAATTTGTTTCCAAACTTTGAGAATCCACACTTGAAGAGAAAGGAAACCGGTCCCCATCACCGACTATTGTGTAGCAAAGAGAAACCTTAAGAGAAAGAAAAATAAGATTCATGGCTTCCGGTATGTCTTTTTCTCATTTCAATTTATTCCATATTATCACATGTGATTTTCTCAATGTTGAATAGTTAAGATCCGTTGCCGGTGTTCATATTGTATCGAACACTTACATGTGGTATCAGAGCCACGGTTCCGGCGAGAAAATGGCGAGAAAATCGCATTAAAAGTAATTGAAATAGGGTTTGTGAAAACTTGTATTTTGAGTGCCGCCATCAATTTTGGAGTCGGATCGATGATTAAATGGCACTGAAACGTTGCTTGTGTTCTCATGAATCCAACGCAACAAACGGTTCGTCGATCCGATGTCTGGATTGCGTTTGGCGGCGATTTAAAGATGAAAATTTTAACTTTTGGGGAAGTTTTGGACCTTGCCGGAAAACCGTGTGCCGCCGGCGACCGGCTTGTCCGACCAGAGATTTTCCAGCGTGGTTGGGAAGTTCGTCGAGAGACGAGTCCAACGGCGTATTCTGAGCCTCAATCGGACTTCAAACGAAGCCGCAATAATAAATCGAACTTTGAGTGTTTTTCGAATTTTGCTGGAATTTTCACTATTTTAATGAAGAAGACGGTGAATAGTGTCGGGCTTGGCGGGCCGAACCGGGCCGCGCGGGCCCATCAAGGATCCGCGACGGGCTTTTCAATTAAAAAGGGCCCAGTAGACCCTCTAAGCCCACCAGACCGCATGGCCCAACCTGACCTAAACCGGCCCATAGGCCTAAACGGCCCAAATCTGTGTTTGACTCGGTTTGGCCCATTTTTGTGAGATTTTTGGCCAGATTATAGTGGTTCTGGAGGTTTTGCACCATTTTGAATCCATTTTTTGGGTCAATTTTGGCATTTGGCTTCTGTATCATATAGGTATAGTGTAAATTCAAAAACTTTTGATTTTTCAAGTTGGTTTTTGAGTCAAATATTTTAGGGTTTTAGCCCAAGTAAAACTGGTTCCGAACGTTTTGCAGCCCTTTGAAACCATTTTTGCTATCCATTTTGCCATTTGAGCACTGTATAATACACTTATAGTGTATTTTTAACACTTTTGACTTTATAAATTTGGTTTTGAGTCAAAAGTTTTGGAGTTTTGGGGTCGGATTAGATTGGTTCCTAAGGTTACAGACCGTTCTGGACCTATTTTTGAGGTCATTTTTGGTATTTAAGCACTGTATGATATAGTTACAGTGTAAAATCAAGACTTTTGGTTTTGTAAGTTTGATTTTAAGTCAAATATTTTGGGGTTTTGGACTTGGGTTAGACCATTCCTATGGTTTTAGACCATTATGAACCCGTTTCCAAGGTCTGTTTTGGTGTTCAGAGTCTGGATTTTAAAATTCCAGTGTAATTTTATAACTTTTGGGTTTTTAAAAGTGGGCCTTGAGTTTAATTTTGATTTGAAACTCTTGAAGAATTAACTAAATGCCATGGAGACCCAGTTATGTAAAGTTTTGATGTTGTTTAATGATTAAAACTCAGTCAATGAACACCTTTGGTTTCTAATTCTTAACTTAAGCACCCCTATATATTGTTTATATGCTTTATGTTTTGCATATAACTTAAGGGTTAAAATGATTAGTTGAAATCATATATGGGACTAAACTTTTAACTTGAATGCACATTAGTTCATGCCAGATATGCTTAAAACCCAAGCTTATGGTTATAATAAACTGATAGTGTGTATTTTCAAATCCTAAAACATTGAATTATGTTTGATCATGGAACTTGAAAGTTGGTTTTGTATACACAAGTTTATTACGTTGTTCATTATTTTTAGTTGAAATTGAACTATATCTTGTTATGATTGGTCACTAAATGAATGAACAAAGAACTGCGAATCCAACTGGGAAACGAAATCGCTTAAGGTTACGTGGTTAATTTTGAAAACGATGTCGCATACAATGACACATTTATGGACTATGAACCACTTTCAATTGCGACTATTTGTCCAAGAGCAACACTCGGTCCAACGGACGACCCACAATGACACGTCTGATGTTTCGTCGGGGTCACATTTTTGTGTTTTTTTTTTGTGATTCTGGGCAATCTAACTAATTTTTCCTTAAGATAGATTGATTGAGTATTGTATGTGAGAACCAATTGTGTGCCGTGGCACGGCCCAACGGACGACCACGGTGATACACCGGTGTCTCTTCATAATCATGGTATTGTATTTTCTAAACTAGAAACCAATTCTGCATCATGGCACGGTCCAATGGACGACCCACGATGGCACATATGGTATCTAATTAGAAGTACACTTATGTATCATCATGATTTTATACATTTTAGTCATTCTTTTCAGTTGGATTGATTAAAATCGTGGATTGAGTTAATTAAACTCCATTTCTGGACTGAATAGGTGTTATAAGAAGTGAGCATGTTTGGAACTGCAAGTCTGTGTCTGTGACATTGAAGTTGTTGGTATCTTAGTGACTTTTCTAGATACCGATTATGTTGAGTACTTTAGTGGGTCAGAAACCTTAGCAAGTGATGGAATAGATCTGCATAATTCAAGACTACAAAAGGCTAGACTATGTATCATTGAATGACAGGCTCACTAAACCCACATCTAAAAGATGCTTATGAATAGTGAGAGTTCAATGTTAGTATCACTCTAGTAGTAATGGTAGACCTCCATTTTTATGCAATTCGAGATATTTTTAAGACTCGAAAATGCAAAGGAGTTCTTGAATGTAGTTAGTGAATATTTTAGAGGATCATTGGAAGCACTTGTAAATACCCTTATGATGTGTTTTGATAACCTTAAAGTATATTCACCAAAGTTGTAGTTTTGAGCACACTTTGAAAGGCTTTAGATTCAGAACCTTGGTTGTGCTCACTTTCGACACACCACTTGGTTATTTTAAATGGCAGCATTAGAGTCATGAAGATATAGACTAGTCTTAGCATTATCAATTAAAGAGAGTGAACTTTGTATCAAGTGCCGTTATCTTGAATAATAAATGACACATACTTAAAGTATGGATCCCTTAAGTTTGATATGGCCTGGAATTAATACCATATCTTTGTATATTATGATTTCATTTCGTAAGTACTCCGGAAAAAGATTTGTACATTTAGAATTCTATGTGAGGTCTTGGTGCGAGTTAGGTGCTTAGTAGAGGAGAGTATACCATTATATCGGGAAATAGAATAAAGGTGGCTGTTGAATCCATTATTACTCGCCACTCTTTTCTGAAATTTTGGTTTCATATGAACTAGAAATCTTATTCTAGAAAAACTTGATTCCTTTGGCTATGAATCAAGGTTTGGAAGTATAATGGATTCTCTCTAGTTTTCCATTTCCCATTTAGTGATTTTGGTTCTCTTCAGGGCAATCCTTATTGACTTGGATTGCACTTCTCTCAAGGTCAGACTTGGCCTCATTAGAATAAGATAATCAGAATTGTTAGAAATAAATGAAATCGCGTGAACAAGAATTTATCCAATCAGTAGGTTAAGTTTTTTAACCACATATCTGAGGATAGTTGGGTAAAAGAAGAATTCTAGATTCACTTGATTTTATCGATTTAAACAATGATACGGGGTACATTGAAGGAGAAATATACAAAGATTAATCGGTTTAGGGTGTTACCAAGAGTATTGATCTACTAAAGGTCATTCACAATGACATCTTGGATCTTTGGACTCTGACAGTTGGTGGCGGAAGGTGTTACCCTTTTGGTTAAATTTTCTAGCCATATTTAAATGTGTCTCTCTAATCAGAAGTAGAGGCCCTATCTTTGTTTGTGATAAGGTAAGAGTCGAGAATTAACTTGACATAAACGATCAAAACAATAAGGGTCATTTATACAGCTCTCTGCTGCCTAAGATTGTGGGTTAAAACTCTTAAAACACCCATGTATTTTGTGATCCAAGTAAGGCTGTGCCTAAGACCCTTTAACATTTATAGGTCATAAGGAAGCTGAAATTGGGAAACATGTAACTTTGGGTTGTTTACATGAGGCAAAAGTTTATAACCCACGAATATAGTGATTAAGCTCTATGACCATAAGTTGCAATTTCATAGATTATCTTAAAGTATTTAAGGGTTTTAGGTTCTGTTGATTGACCCATAGTACGTATATTGTCGGGATTAAATGTGCCAAGACTTCTAAAGGATGGTGACCTTAGTGGGAGTGTAGTGTCTTTAGTAAAATCACCTTTAAGGAGAACCAGATTGTAGTACCGGTACTGGTGATCCAAGATAAGGTGGTACCAATGCTCATTGGAACATTAAAAGACACATATAAGTTAACAACCCACATTATAGATGTTTTGGTGGTGACAACTACCGAACAATCCTTGAGGCTAAGGAAAGAGGCACATAGTCTGTAGACTTAGAGATTCTACTTAAGGTTTAGAGCAGACTTCTCGACAATTGTACATAAAGTTTCATCAAGTATTCTCTATGTTAAGTTTTAAGGAATTGTCACAGGATAATGGATATATCTTAAGGTCGGAGGAGTAATATTATTTTCCTCGTGTTATGTGTTGATGGTATACTACTTGCTAGTAATACTTAGCCATGTTCAATGATATTCATACAAAAGAATTCAGGTGAAGCATCCTACATAATAGGAGTTTAGATTCACCTAGTTGGGACTCGAGGATTGCTGAGATTGCAGAAAGTCTATCTTGGTAAAGTCCTAAGTATTGAACATGGATAAATTACTCAATTTGTAGTGTTCCTATAGTTAAAGGTGATATATTCAGTCAGTTCCAAGGTCCCAGGATCGATTCATTATAGGAGTAGATAAAGAGGTTCCCTAATAGTTCCGCAATTGGGGTCTATTGAATATTTAAATCTGCACCTATCTATGTATAACCTATATGGTGGGCAAATTTAGAAAGTACCAATGTTATTTATGTATGGATCATTGGAAATTTGCCAAAAGGTTATATATTGTCTATAAGGGACTAAAGGTTTAATGCTCACATAAAGTAAATGAGATAACCCTAGTGTGATTGGTTAATCTAATTCCGACTGTTGTCGGAACACCTAGAGTTCTGCTCTAATATATTTTGCAGAAAGTCCTAAATCGTGGAAGAATGTCAAATTGACACTCAGTTGCTTCCACCTTGGGTACGGAGTTTATTGTGTACTTCAAGGCCTTGTACTATGCCTTGAAGTCGCGGAATTTTATTTCAGGGTTTTATCTTGTTGATAGTCGACAAGTTACTGGGAATGTATTGTGATAATTCCGCTGCGGTTTTACAATTCCAAGAACGACAAATCAAGTAATGTGGTCAATGTATTGACATATTGTCGTGAGGAAGTTCAGAATCAGTGTGTATCTGAAGATTACATAAGCACCGCACTTATGTTGGCAGATCCTTTGACTGAGGGCTTGTCACCAAAGCTCTTCAGAGAGCATGTCGCGCGCATAAGGTTGGTTGACACTTTTGATAGCCTATGACAGTGGGAGTCTGCATTAGGTATTGAGATACACTGTTGTGATCACATTTTATTTTATGATTCTGATATATATTATTTTCTACCGCTCCATTTTGTGCACATTACGTAAATGGATTGTAAGTAAGAGGTAGAATGTCTGTAGACTATTTTGAACCATGTTTACATCTTATGCATGTATGCTTTTACATTCATGTTAGTAAGAATTACTAATAATATAATCATGGGGTAGGCTATTGGGTAGAATTGGTGACCCAATGGTTACATGGTTTATTGTTGGTAGTTTTTGCTAAACGGAATGTTGGGTTTATTATCTAACTAATTTAAAGTTATGATCCTTATGTTTGGCTCAAAGATCTTGCTAGCCAAGTGGGAGAATGTTAGGAAATAATCCTAACGGTGGATGTGGCTTTTGCAAGATCGACGGTCAAGATCATTTGGTTAGTTAATTACTTTTGTGAAAAGTCATTAATGAAAAGACTTTATGTGAAGGTATAAACATAAAGAGACGTTTGGGGAGAGGGATCGGCGCGATGATGAGTCGCATCTCTTCCCACAAACGCTTATAAAAAGTACTCTTGGGTCCTATTTGCACACAACGAATTTGTTTCCAAACTTTGAGAATCCACGCTTGAAGAGAAAGGAAACCGGTCCCCATCTCCGACTATTGTGTAGCAAAGAGAAACCTTAAGAGAAAGAAAAATAAGATTCATGGCTTCCGGTATGTCTTTTTCTCATTTCAATTTATTCCATATTGTTACATGTGATTTTCTCAATGTTGAATCGCTAAGATCCGTTGCCGGTGTTCATATTGTATCGAACCCTGACATAAGGCAGATGGGAGAAACCAACAATCAGAGTACGCCATGTGTCAAAAAAAAAACCTTCTTTTTAATCTGGCAGGGGTCTCTGCCAAACCCCAGGTTACCTATGCCAAAAAAAAAAACACCTGTTTTGGTGAGTTTCCTAAACCAAATTAAGGAATATTGTAGGTCACTTGATATGGTGGCAATAATGGATTTGTTCTGTTTCCAGTTCAGTCGTAAAACCAGCTTCCCTAGCATTACTCTTACCAGTTAAAGGTCCCTATAAATAAAACTTTGAATTGCCAAACATGCCCACAACATACTATCATGGTTTCAAATTTCGGATTTCGGTGGAGACCGACACCGAAATCCTGAAAAACTGAAATGATATTTTATCTCGGCCGAAATTTCGGAATTTCGGTCGAATTTTCGATTTTTCTGAAATTTGACCCAAAAAATCTGATTTTTTATATTAATTTAATATTTCAATGAAATTTCGATCGAAATTTAAAATTGAATAAAATATTGGTTTCGTTTATGTACCATATTTCGACCGAAATTTCGGAATTTCATGGGTCCGAAACTGGTACCGAAACCGAAATTTTAAATCATGCCTACTACTACTACTACTATTATTATTATCATCATCTACCATTATCAAGAGTATTCATCATCATCATCATCATCATCATCAGCATCAGTGTAGCACTCTATCATGATAATTTCGTATCAATAATTTATTCATAATTTGTAACTGCAGGTTTTTGGATCCTATAATTTATGGCAATTATCCTCCCGAAATGCGCGAGATCCTGGGTTCAAGATTACCGACGTTTTCATCCGAAGATAGAAGAAAGTTACAAAATAAGTTGGATTTATTGGAATTAACCATTACTCAACTCTCTATGTCAAAGATTGCATGTTTTTCCCATGCCAATCAAACTCTTCTGAAGGGGATATGTGAAGCGGATATGTTCGCATTGCGTACTGGAGAAAGAGATGGAATCCCTTTGGAACTCCGGTAATTTTTTCAACAACAAAAAAAATAAATGTAGAAATTTATTAATAAGTACCAGGTTGTGTAAAGTTGGCAAAGGGAGTGGCGTTGCTATATGCAAAAAGGAAGAGACTCATAGAATGGCAGAGGCATTAAAAATGCCCCTGCAAATGTCTTGGGACAGTTTAATATGCATTTGTAATTTTTTTTAATAAAAAAAAAATAATCTAAGGATAAGTAGGCTAACCACTATGATTAAGAGCCTTGTAAATTAACCTCCGTTTAATTTTAAAATTATGAAAATAGCCCACGGTTTAGTGTAACTGTGGACTGTGGAACCTCAACTAACTCTTGGAGTCTTTTCTGTTGTAGCTGTAGGCCCCTGTTACTTTTGGATATTGAGAATTAATTTTGAGTCCAAAATTGATTATTGAGCTCAAAATTAAAAATTGGTTTTGAGTCCAAAACTGATTATTAGACTCGAAATTAAGTTTAATTTTGAGTCCAATAATCAGTTTAGGACTTCAAATCAATGCCCAAAATCCAAAACCAACATGACCTTAGGGACTATTCGTTTAAGATTATGACAACCTATAGCGAGTGCTAAACTAATTATTGGACTTAAATTCAAACTTAATTTTGAGTCCAATAACCGGTTGTCATAATCATTAATCGGTATTGGAGTCACATTCGGTTGTCAGAATCTTAAAGGCCCGGTTCGTTTAAGATTATGCCAAATGACTCTGAGCCTAAAACCAATTATTGGATTCAATTGAACACAATGTTCAATAATTGGTTTTGGACTCACAATGGATTGTCATAAATTTTAATGAACAGTGCCTAATGAATCAGGGCCATGATTATATTGGTGCAGACGGCAATGCCAGGTCTCTACGTGGTTCCGCATGGTATGGAAAAGGTATTGATGTACATGATGGAAAGATACAACAATACCCCAATGTTTATCACAGAAAATGGTAAGACACAAAAATACATACGTAGAAATACTTATTATCTATAATATATACTAAGCATGTTTTTTTCTATTGTCATTCGTCTTTTTTCCGAGAAAAGCTTTTCTTAGAAAATTGTTTCCCTTTACAAAAAGAGACATCCATTACCCTCTATTAAAAACAATTGACTTCCCCAAAACACTTGCAACGTTTATCTCTTAAAATCAGCAACCCCTCTTTAATACTATCCAAACCCATTCTTCTTAACGTAGTGATTATACACTTTCCATTTGACTATGTACTCCCAAAATCTTCCGGTTCTGCTTCCGTTTTTTTTATTCTGGGTCCTTTCTCCCATATCGCATGTATAAGAACCATCTCAGGAAGCGAGCATCACAACCATAACTTCCTATGTGTACCTGAAAATACGAGGAATGTACATGTACGATGCTTCTCTCAAATGATGGGTAGTGCTTCTCTATCTACCGAAGGTTTTGTCCTTATCCTCTTTCCTTCACCTTGGATTAATGTTTCTTACAATCTTTCTTTTACCACTAAAATTTGCAGCAACTTTGGATGAGTGTTTCTTTGGTGATTTTGCCTCTGTAACTTTGGAAAAAAGCAGGTTTGCCCCAATGGCCAGTTGGGTTCCTTAAATGCTTGGTAATATTTTATGTAGCAGGACTTATTTTATTTCATTATTCTTTTTTTAATAGGTATTGTAGGACTCAATTAGGATTTAGCAATATCTAAATTGGCTTTTAATATTAATGTGGCTGCTAGTAATATTTTTAGTACTTCTTTATATTTAGTAGGTTATGGAGATTTTATATAACTCTTAGTATATTGGCTACTCTTAGAATAGAAAGCTATTATTTAATTAGGAAGTAGATTTGGGTATGATTCTTATTAAGTAGGAAAGTTGAATAGGATCTATAGCTTATAAATAAATTGTAATCTTCTATTTCATCAATGAAGAAAGCATCTTAAAAATTGTGTCTTTTCACAAAGGAGGACCGATCCTTCCCTCGAAGTGGATCAAGAGGCTGATCTTCCCTCTAAGAAGATCAAATCCGTTATGAACCGATCTAGGTTCGTAACACACATGTATGATAATTAAAGTCATTGATGTACTGGCTGGCCACATGTGTAGGCTGAACACTTGATTTAGAGGGCCGTGCTTCATGTTTGGTCCGCAATGTCAATGTTTTAGTACAATATTTCCATCCTTTTTGGTTTTCCCACCATTTTGCATCTCATGTTTTGATGGAAGGCATGCCATTTTACACCCATGCATAGCATGGGGCCGAACACTAGTTATTATATATAGGGAAATGATATCAGCACAACCATTCTATGTTATTTGCACGGTCCTAGTGTGTCTTTCCTTTTTTTAATTGCCTTTAAGTGCTTTGTTATGTTATTTGCGCGGTCCTAGTTAGGGGTGTTCATTATTCGGTTCTAACCGAATAACCGAACCGAACCGAATTGATTCGGTCGGTCTAGTTTTTTGCTAATTCGGTTCAGTTTCGGTTTTTTTTTTTTGGTTAATTCGGTTCGGTTTCGGTTATCTCAGGAAAAAAATTCGATTAACCGAATAACCGAAATTAACTAAAAATAAACATTATTTTTTTTAAAAATGATGTATGGGCACTCCGTAGGATGATCCAAACCGTCCATTTGACTGATCACAGCTTCAATAGGTTGTGCCTAAAAAACCGTTTCGATAGATTGATCATAGCCCTCCGATCCAACCGTCCAAATAGATTTTTTTTTGTCTTTTTATCACTATTCGTTATTCGGTTTTTAATTCGGTTCGGTTTTGGTTCGATTTTCCTAAAATTCGGTTCGGTTTCGATTTCCGAAATTTGATAACCGAAATTATTTTGGTTATCAAATTTCGGTTCGGTTATAACCGATTGAACACCCCCCCTATTGTGTCTTTTCTTTTTTAATTGTCTTAAACTCTTTAAGTGCTTTTAGGGAACTGTAATAAGCTTTTTGACAGCTCTTTAAATGTTAAAAGACAAGCCACGACGGTGCAAATAACAAAACATGCTTGTACTGATATCATTTCCCTATTTATAATATAAAACTGTCCCTAACTTGTTACATACTTCACATGTAGGGTTTCCACAACAAAGCAGTCCTGACGTTCCGGACTTACTCAACGACAGGCAAAGAGTAGAATACCTAGGCTTCCCTAAACGTTGCCATGAGGTATGTTATCATAAATTAATACATGTACGCATCTTTTTTTACTTGTACCTTTAAAAACATAAGGATAATTCTTAATTGTGATCCGGAGAATATTGTGAAGATTAAATTTAGCAGATACGATGTGAAGAACAGAAGAGCCAACATGAGAGATAAGCCAATCATGTCCATTACTGACATGAATCTGATCATGGCTGTTACATTCAGAGGGCCAGGAGATGATGTGAGATAGGGAGTGTGATGATTCAAACAACAACTAATAGCCAAGAAGTGGAAGACCAACTGAAGGTGGAACAAACTAGAGTGTAGCAATGGCCGCTGCCTCAAGAACAGAACAATGACCCTAAAACCCTGCCTCTATTACAACCGAGGAACCAGCGAACTTGTAGCCAAATACATAGATGAAATAGAATATGAACAACTGGTGGGGTATTTAAAAAAAAAAAACATTTAAAAAAAAACAAGGAAAAGAAAAACTTTATTTAACATAGAGTTTTGGTTTTCATTATTTTCCAGTCACTTGGGCACCATCTTCTCACTCATGCCCTCTCAATTCTCTCCCTCTCCTACTCTCGCTATCCCTCTCTCAACACTTGATAAGCCAATATTCTGTGAAATAAAATTTCATGGCTTCCAAACATGACCTATATGTTACAAAATATCTTCTATAGATCGTAATAAACCCAAAATTCAGGGGATTTCATCAAGGATTTGCAAATTCCTCAAATACCACCGTAATAGTCATAAACCCAAAATTTATTTCGCATCCACGTCCACTACAGACGCCCCTTGAAAGGTTAACTAAATCTTCAAATCCCATTCACTTGGAAGGTTACCTAAATCTTCAAACCCTAAGGAGCCTAAATGTCGTCTAAATTTTCAATCCCTGAGATCAAAGAATCACATTAACGAGCGTGCGGGTATTTTTTAGCCTTTCCACCTGCGGTCGTACAAAGAGTATAATCTATATCTTACCGAGATTTAATACGCTGTAAGCCCTTATCGTCACTTATTTTTCAAAAAGTAATGTAGGGACCACACTATATTATGATCCAAACCGTCCATATGATGGGCCATAATGTAAATAGCTTTCCATTGGGTGAACCTAGCCCTCCGATTTATAGAAGTTTATATAATATGCAGCTCATTATAGATCGGAGGGTTGGGATCATACTATGGAAATGATTTTGGGGCACAACCTATTTACATTATGGCCCATCAGATGGACGGCTTGGATCATCCTATAGCGTGGTCCGTACAGTACTTTTTGAAAAATAAGGAACTATAAGGGCTTACACCTTATAAAATATCTATTTTACCCATTAGACCAGTCTGTATGTCACACTGTTTTAGTGGCGGTCTTATAAAACCACATTTGTATGTGGTTTTTACCGGTGGAAATATAAAACTGCCGGAAAAGACTTACGCTCTGACATCAGACAATAGATATTCCAGCAGTTAAACAAACCGAGGGTATTAACGGGTCTTTAACGGTGCTGTTTCATGGCCATCGGTAACTGTCCGCCAGTAAAAGTGACATTTTTTTATCGTAGACGAGTCAATTGGATTGTGCCCTAAAAGACACATCCGTGAAAAGTTACGTGGAAGCTTTCCAACTCTATAAATAGGATAAATCAATGAAAAAAATATTTGGGAAAATTTACTCCCCTCCATTTCTAACTCTCTCATTTTTCAAGTGCTCATTTTGACTTATCCCATACTAGTATTATTCATTTCACTTATTTTTGGGCCCTTGATTCATTGTGATTTTGATAGATTGTAGTAGTTGATTCACAAGAGTGTGCTGGGCATTGTATCCTAGGGGCAGAGATTCTAAGAGGGGTTATAGCCGTTGATTTTTTGGGCATTGTATCCTAGGTTACATTTTTCGGCACTTGATACGTTGTGATTTTGATAGATTGCAACCGTTGATTCACAGGAGTGTGTCCGGCAATGTATCATACGGGCAAAGATTCCAAGAGCCACCTACATATTGATTTTGGATATAATCTATTTGTGGAGGAATTTACTGCTGTTATGACAGTACCTTAAATGGTGTGCCTTGCCATTTAATTTTATTATTGTCATACTATATTACTCCATCATCGTCATTTTCAAATCTTGTTCCTAGTTTTAGCTTATTTCCTAACAACACTACTTCGGAGAGTGGCAGCCTAAGGGACACAACACTTATTGAAAGACTGAAGGGAAAATAACTGATGATTTGGTCATTTTCATGGTGTTTTAGGTGTTTGTTCGGATTTGAGCTCTGTTCCTTATTTTCTTGTGCACATGTGGCCATAGAGAATCCCTTTGTATTAGGGAGATGATATTTTCACCCATCTGCAGTACGTATTCTCCCCCTTTTAAAGTGATTTGACGTCAGAAAGCTTTTAACGTGATTTGTGACGTTAAATCACGTTCACGTTAAATCATGTTAAATCACGTTTTAATGTGATTTTTGACGTTAAAGTTGCCTATTGTTCATGTTAAATCACGTTAAAATCTTTTTGACGTCAAATCACGTTAAAAGGGGCGAATGCATACTGCAGAGGGGTGAAAATACATCTCCCTTTTATTGTTTTACAGAACAGGATTCCATTTTGCTAACAGCCCTCTGCCTTAATAAACTATTTTTTGCACCACAAACACGAGCTTACCTAGAAAAATGGATGATTTTTACCACTAACTGGTAGTTGAGCTTCTACCATTCAACACCTTGGTAAGAGAAGGATCCCTAGTCATCTTTGCACACAAAGAACTCATGAAGATAACATGTAAAGATTAAAAACAATTTTCCATTAATCGTGCATTTAGTTGAAAAGCTTGGCAATTGAGCCTTATTCTTGTCGCATATTTCTACCATTAGATTAGGTCAATAACCTTGCTGGAGAAACAACAGCAATATTTATCCTTTAACTAGCGTGTCAAACTAAAAAGCTTCCAAATTAAGACAGGAGCTCTTAAACAAGCAAATCTCGGAATCCTAAAATTAATGCGATTTGAGTCCAATAATCGGTTTGGGAGCTCACCATTGGTTGTCATAATCTCAAACGAACAGGGCCTAAGCAAGGCGTGATGGATCATTGAGCAAGGATCTTCTAATCAAGGCGATATCAACAACATTGGGCCAGACTTGTGGTTTCCGATAGGATCAATGGATTAAATAATGTCCATGTGGCCCTTGTTGGGCCCGTTGTTCCAAACCTTTTGGTGACTGTCAGAGCGGCGACTCCGAGATTGAACCATACATTGCAGCCCATTACGTCATATTATCCCATGCAGTCGATATTTACAGGAAAAGATACCAGGTAACCGATTATATATGAGGAATATGTTCGTACGCTCAAGCTCTAATAAGGAATGGTGCACTTGAGTGCACCAATCACATGGGTCCCACAATTTCTGTGAGGATCCAAACTATTCATTTGCAAGGGCCTATCATAGATAGGGTGTGTACCAAAAATCAGCTCCATTGAATCATCCTAACCCCTCCAAAAGTGGAGGGCAAAAATGGGCAGGTTTGTGGTTTGTCCATTTTGACCTCCACAAATGGATGGGTTAGGATGATCCTATGGAGCTGATTTTTTGTACACACCCTATCTATGTAAGGCCCTTTCTAGTGAATGCTTTGGATCATCCTAACAATGTGGGCCTCAATGGTTTTTGAGCTCAAGCTCACGAATATGTTCCAACGTTCAAGCTCACAATCCTTTTCCTCATTATATATATATTCGGAAATTAAACTGTTCCTACGCTCGACAGATTCTCGAGTGCAGAAAAGAAGTGTGGGCCCACATTTTCTGGGGGATCCAAAACATTCATTTGATGGTATGTGCCAAAAAAACAGCTCCATTGGATCATATTAGGGTGTTCATTTATGGAGAAAAAAAATGGACAGATACTGTTTGTCAAAAAATCGACCAATTTTTCCCTCCACAAATGGAAGGGTTAGTATGATCCAATCGAGTTGGTTTTTTGTGGACACCCTATCTATGGATAGGGCCCATCAAATGAGTGTTTTGGATCCCAAAAAAAATGTGGGCCCACACTATTTCTTCACTTGAGCGCAAATAAGCTTATCTGCGCTAGAGCGCAAGATCAGTAAGCCCGTGTGTGTGTGTGTGTGTGTTTATATAAAAATATTTATTTTGCGGATTTTTCTTGTATTAAGGTGAAACAAGGTGGCTCTATTGGGATTGTGATGAGCACCAGCTGGTATGAATCACTTCGAAATATCCCAACCGATCGCTTGGCTGCTCAACGATATCTAGCTTTTGACATTGCTTGGTAAGCAGTGCATGCATCCAAAAAAAAAAAGGAAAACAAATAGTAAATTTTGCATCATTTAATTGTTATGAGACATGGTAACCAATTTTCACTTTGGCCCTCTTTGGATTGCAGGAAAAATATTTCTCAAGGCTTCGTTTCTATTGACATAAAATGGACGTAAAACAAATTTTAACCCATTTTCTCCACTTAAAAATGGATGTAAAAAGGGGCGAAAATAAGTTTTATGTCCATTTTAAGTATGTAGCACTCTGTCATGATAAATTGCACTAGAAATTTTTTTCTACATTTTAGAAGCAAATAATAAATTTAGGGATATAATTATAATTTGGAAAATGAAATGGAATTTTTATTTCTACTTTTTATGTCCATTTTATATATGTAGTACTCTGTCATGATAATTTCATATCAACAATTTATTCATTATTTGTAACTGCAGGTTTTTGGATCCTATAATTTACGGCGATTATCCTCCCGAAATGCGTGAGCTCTTGGGTTCAAGATTACCAACGTTTTCATCCGAAGATAGAACAAAGTTACAAAATATGGCCTTAAGAATCTGACAACCGATTGTGAGTCCAATACACCTTAGTCCCTATTTGTTTAAGATTATGACAACCTATAGTGAGTGCTAAACTAATTATTGGACTAAGATTCAAACTTAATTTTGAGTCCAATAAGTGGTTTGGCATTCAAAACTGGTTGTCATAATCCTGAACAAACATGGCCTTAAGAATCTGACAACCGATTGTGACTCCAATAATCGGTATTGGAGTCACAATCGGTTTTCAGAATCTTAAGACCCTGTTCGTTTAAGATTATGACAACTAATTGTGAGCCTAAAACCAAGGGAAAAAATTGTACTAGAAATTTTTTCCCTACATTTTAGAGGCAAATAATAAATTTAGGGATATCATTATAATTTGGAAAATCAAAATGGAATTTTTATTTCCACATTTTATGTCCATTTTATATATGTAGCACTCTGTCATGATAATTTCATATCAATAATTTATTCATTATTTGTAACTGCAGGTTTTTGGATCCTATAATTTACGGCGATTATCCTCCCGAAATGCGTGAGATCTTGGGTTCAAGATTACCAACATTTTCATCCGAAGATAGAACAAAGTTACAAAATAAGTTGGACTTTATTGGAATTAATCATTACTCGTCTCTCTACGTCAAAGATTGCATGTTTTTCCCATGCCAATCAAACGCTTCTGAAGGGGATATGTTCGCAATGAGCACTGGAGAAAGAAATGGAATCCCTATTGGAACTCCGGTAATCTTTTCAACAAAAAAAATAAATCTAGAAATTTATTAATAAGTACAAGGTTGTGTAAAGCTGCCAAAGAGAGTGGCGATGCCATACGCAAAAAGGAATAGACTCATAATCTTGAACAAACAAGGCCTTAAGATTCTGACATCCGATTGTGACTCCAATACCGATTATTTGACTCATTTTTTAGTCCAATAATCGGTATTGGAGTCACAATCGGTTGTTAGAATCTTGAACAAACAGATTGTGAGCCTAAAGCCAATTATTGGGCTCAATTGAACACAATTTCCAATAATTGGTTTTGGACACACAATCGTTTGTCATAATCTTTAATGAACAGGGCCTAAAGAAACAGGGCTTCACAGTTCACTTTGTTAATCGATTTGCGTGAAGAAACCATTTAAATGCCATGATTATATTGGTGCAGACGGCAATGCCGGGTCTCTACGTGGTTCCGCATGGTATGGAAAAGATAGTAATGTACATGATGGAAAGATACAACAATACCCCAATGTTTATCACAGAAAATGGTAAGACACAAAAATACATATGTACAAATACTTAGCAGTATAAGTAATATAAAACTGTCCGTAACTTGTTACATACTTCAACTGTAGGGTATCCACAACAAAGCAGTCCCTAACTTGTGTAGACGCCCCATTTTGACCGAACCTTAATTTTCAAAATCGAATAAAATTCCGAAGTCAAGCAGATGCCTTAAAGCCAACTTGAGTCTCGAAAGATTGATCCTTGTGTAAATTCGGGAAGGCAAAAGAGGGGCATATCATCAAAGTAAAGGAGTGCCAATGCTAGTTCCCATTTGAAAAATAGAAGAATTTATGCCCTATTTCCTATCCCAAACCACCCCATTTAGGATGAAAGAGAGTGAGAAATACACTAGTAGGGGCTGTCCAGAGCAAGGATAAGGGGTGCAAATGTATCATTTCCCTTTGCATGAGATGTGGGTTACCCATGAGAGAAAAGGGGGGTCAAATATATCATATCCCTTTGGGTCTGTTTTGCCCAGCCACCCCCCTTTTGTGCAAAGGAGTAGTTATAAATGCATTAGGAGGTGGCTGTCCCAGGGAAATGGAGGGGGTGTGTCGAATGTCTCATTTCCTCTTTAAAAGAGAAAACGAATTAGGGTTTAGAGGGAGCCCCATTTTTCAAAAAAAAAAAAAGGGGAGAGGAGGGCAGCCGCATAGCAGAGGCAGAGAGAGGGATCGAGAGGGAGGAGAGAAACAGAGAAGGGAAGAAGGGGGTCTTGGGGAGCTATCGTCTCCGGAACCATCTCCGGGCGGAGCTCCGCTCGGTCACCACCTCCATCCCATTTTTGCAACCCAACTCCACCGACCTCCACCCTCACCACCTCATCTTTAAATCCTAACCCATTTCAGCCGGCCAACTCCATCCCACCACCTGCAACACCCAAACCCATTTCCACCTTCAAACCCACCCGATTCTGATCGACCACCACCATCTTCCTCCTCATCTACAATCCAAGCTACCACCATCTATCCCACCTTCTTCTATCTCCCACCTCCATCACTTCCGACCACCCAAAATCCTTCCACCACCAAACCCTTTTCCCTCAGCCACCACCTCCACTACAAACCCATTTCAAAACTCCTTCTCCATTTCGGAAAATCACAGTAGAGAGGAAGGAGAGAAAACAGAGAAGAGGGGAGGAGAAGAGCAAGCCATCCATCAACCAACTCCGGCCGGCCGCAGACTCTATCTTCTCCGGTGGGAAATCCCCATCTCCACAGCCACCATCTTCTTCATCTTCATCTTCTTCTTCTTCTTCTTCTTCTTCTTCTTCTTTTCTCTTCTCAAAATTCCACCCAAAATTTTCCACCGCCATCAAAACCATCTTCTCCGGTCGGATTCTCACCGGAATCCGGCAATACCTCTTCCATCCTCTCCTCACAGCCACCATCATCTCCATCTTCTCCTCCATTTTTCTCTTATTCTGCAAAATCCAAAATCCCAAAACCCAACCGAGCTTCATCCAAATCCTAAACTTCGCCCAGATCTGTCTCCACCTCCACCATCTCCGTTAAATCCGACCCACCCCTAGCATCAACCCAAACTCACCTCTGCCATCCCCATCATCTTCTTCATTTGATTAAACCCACTCCAATCAGACCCCCATGTAACCCCATTAAAACCGACCAAATCCCATCTCTCTGCCAAAACTCCATTAAATCTGTCCGGCCACCTCCCTAAAAATCTGACCAAACCCCCTTGATCCCGATCATCTTCGCTCGCCCAAACCTTCTTTAAATCGACTCTCTGTTTTTTCATCTCAAGCTTTGGAAGTTTTTTTATTTTTTCTCATTTTATTGCAACAAGAAGGGAAGAGCGTCATCGTCGCATAGATTTGATTCTTGTCTCTGATCGTCACCATTTCAACAGGTAATCTTATCACCCTCTCTGTAGATCATGTTTTAAAAAAATTTATTCACCATTAGGGCCTGTTTGGATGCCGAGAAAATCTTGATTTGGATCTCTCACATCCGTAGCCCATTGGCATGATGATCTGGATCCAGATCAGATCTCTCATATTTGCAGCCCATTTGGCTTTGTGATTTGGATATGGATCAGATCTGTGATGTGAATCCGAATCAAATTCTTTAATTCGAATTTATCATATATGCGGCCCATATTTTTACGCTATGCTTTGGATGTTAATTTGACTCTTGAATGCAAGATGGCAAATCTTATTTTCTGTGATGAACGGATGGTGGAGGGATGTATGCTTAACTGATGTAGGAAATCAGGTTATTACTCTACTCCATGTCATGAGTATGAGTATCATCTGATTTCACAGGAGACCCCGTGTCGAGGGTTTGATTGTATGTATTATTTGATCTCGTTTCGTTGCCCCATGTCGAGGGTATAAACAGACGATTCATTTGATTTCACGTTGGTATTCTATCATATGATAGATGGTTGTTTATCTTTTGAATTAATTGGTTGTGAGGTATTCACCTGTATTCCTAATTGAATGTGTTTTGGGCCTTCATCTCGGATGGCTTTAATGAGGCTACTCGGAGCCCCCCTTTTCTTTTTATCTTTACCCCTGTGAATTTTGGTATCGATATTCGGATTTATTTAGGATTTTCTTGAGCAAACCCTTGTCATCGTGATTTTCCATTAGAGCTTAAGTTTTTCACAAGTGTTTGACATTTCCATTAATTTTTGAGAATTTTCCTCTTGGGGTTTCGGCGATGACGGAATGTTTCTTGAGCCAGCCCCTTACCCTTCTTATCATTTTTCCCATCTTAGGGTGTTCACAGGGTTTGAGGGGTTTCTTTCTTTCCGGGACTATTCTTCGTACGTTCCTCGGGATCCTTTTTGGGTTTCGGGATTCCATCGATTTTGGGAACACTTCTCTTAGGTTCGGCGATGATGGAACGTTTCTTGAGCCAACATCTTCCCTTCCTGCCTTAGAGTCTTCGTAAGTCAAGGGATTCTCTCCTCTTAGAGTATTTAGCCAGTTAGGACCGTCCCTAAGTGGCTGATCGTTTAGTAGATCTTTTTGTAGAGTTTTTATCTGTCCCCTTTTGATTAGAAGTTTACCCTTAGGGTTATAAGCTTTTCATCTATCGTTTGTTTAGGCTTTCCCTCGCGAGTCAGGTATCGTCTCATTTGGAGATTGATTAGGGCTCGTTAGTTTTGTTTTCGTCTCTTCGAGATTGTTCTTTTCTTTGGGATTTTAGTTCCCCCTGTTTTGATTTTTCCCCCTTAGGATTTAGGGATCCCGTTTCCCTCTAAATTACTCTACCGCGATATGGTGGGTAAGGAGGCTCTTCTATCGGATCCCCTTTAACCGAAGGGTGTTAACACACTTTTAATCGTCAAAAATATAAAAGCACTTCAAAAACATTCAATACATTTAAAACTCAAAAACATTAGAAATTTAAAACATAAAAAACATTTAAAAACCTTAAAAAATTTAAAGTGTTGAGTGTTTTAGAAATAGTAATTGAGAGAGTTCGTTTCGAACTAAGTTGGCTTGATCCTCTCTCACGAGGTACGTAGTGCAGCTTGGGATCTTCATCCCAAGTCCAGCCAAACTTTGTAAATAAATGCTTTAACTCTTTTTCTTCAAAACCTTGTTTTCAACAAGATCTTCCTCTAGAGTTAGGAGTTTGTCCTAGATAGAGAGTTTTAGAGTTAGGAGTTTGTCTTTGATTTGTTGTGTGTTTTGTTTGTATTTGTGTTAGAGTTAGGAGTCTGTTACGCCTCCGTCCGGTCAGTTGGCGATTCACATCGTCGACTGATGACTAGGTCTAAGATGCGTTAGTGATCCCATTGTTTTTCTTAGGACGCACAGCCTAGTTACACATAGGTTGTGGGAACCACCTGCATTAGGTTATGGCTAACCTGCATTTAGTTAGGGCATATATGGTGTCCTAAAATCCACAATCCACTGGAATTTAAATAATTCCACAAGAAGCTTTAAAAACTAGTTCGGTCTTTTAGGCCGAGTCTAGGATAGAGGTCCAGGTGTCTTAGGCATCATAGCTTAGAATAGGTGCGAAGAACTACGTTGCCTTGATTCTCGTGGAGGCGGGGATACGTAGGCTTCTTTGGATGAACACCAGACCATCCGAGGACTCGGGCTAAATCGTTTAGAGTCTTAGGATTTGTTGTGTTGTTATATTGTATATTTTGTAGTTTTTCTTACTTTCTTGTGCAGATCCTATACCTTTAGCTATAGCTTGCATGTGTTTGCACATCAGAACTTAGACACCCATTAGGCATGTCACTCATAACCTAGCTATGCTTAGGTGACACATCTTTCATTTTATTTTATGTGTGCTTATTATCTTTATCCTCAGGAAATGCATGCTTAGGTAGACGACTCCTGATGATTGTTCCCATTTCACATGATTTTAGCTCAAAACTCTTCAAGGTTAATAATAAATGGCATAAGAGACCAAGTGTTCGCACTCGGGCGAATTGAAGGCGCTCTTCAGACCTTCTCCATTCGTCATCAGGCACGGACCTTTTGTATCTCTGGTTATCCATTGCAAACAGAGCATTTGTTTTGGTTCCATGGCGCATCCATGGATGGCGACTATGAGTTATTTTCAGATATATCTTGGTTTCGAGCCCTGGCTCCGGATCAGGATGTATCTCTTTCTTTTTATATCGCCAGTCATGCTATGTTGTGAGGGTGACAACCGTTTCGAGAGTTCCCTGGCAGAGCTCTCCTTCACTTTATGGAGATCTAGAGGATGTCAGGGACCCGTTCCCTCACCGTCCTCGGATCGGGGTCCACACTTGTTACATACGTTCCCAACTTACTCAATGACCGGCAAAGAGTAGAATACCTACGCTCTTAGTTGGCTTCTCTAAACGTTGCCATGAGGTATTTTATCATAAATTAATACATCTACACATCTTTTTTTACTTGTACCTTTAAAAACATAACGACAATTCCTAATTGTGATCTGGATCATTAACGGATCCTAGACCACTAGTTGGGTCCAATTCGATTAGTATGGATCTGAAGAGGGTCCATAAGGCCGAAAATGGGGCCCAAGCCCATGATTATCAGTCTGGGACAGTCCATGCCCAATGAAACCATAATCTAATAGAAATTTTCACTAATTTTGGATTCTTTGATTGATTTCAAAGAGCCCTAATAATAAATGGCCCTATCAATGGCTATGGTATATTATACAAGCCATGCATAATCAAATATTTGAATATAAATTGTAGGGTAGATAAAAATGATTGTTTATATGTTACTTTAATTTGGATGGTAAAAAACTAACACTTGCAAAAATTAGTGAATCCTTTGAAGTGGATTGATCCGAAAAAAATGCAAGATATATATGTCTTAGTGAAAGTGCTTTTCACATAACAAAACCTTGATTTGACCTTGAAAGGGGTTAACAAATTGAGTCTAGTCTTTCAGAGTGAAATTAAAGTAAAACAGGCGAGTAACAATACAAATAAATAAAGGAAATATAAAATTTTAGATCTTCCCCTTAACAGAGTAACAAAGGAAAGTCATTACTGTGAAATCAATCTCGACAATATGGTGGTGATTTTGCTCTGCCAAACTATTTTGCCCTCGAGTATGAAGGCATGAAATCTAATGAGTAATTCCCGATTATTGTAATATAGTGGTTAATTTTTTATATTTGTCACCCCAATTGTTGGAATTCTAAGCTAGACCACTTGACCGTCCACTATCTTGGAACTTGCTGCATGGATGGAGCTTGCCATGCCCCTTCTCCATTAAACTTTGCCACATTGGGACTTACTACATTGAGGCTTGTAACATTGACTTGCTACTTTCGAACCTACTACATCGGGATTTTGCTATATTGAAATCTGTTCTCCGTAGCCCATTGTTCGCGTTATAAAGGGGCGAATGCGTACTGCAGAGGGGGTGACAATATCATCACCCCTACTTTATTTATGTTTATACTTGATAAATTTATGTTTTATATTTGATAGTGTAGCGGTTGCTTAGGAATTTTAATAAATTCAAAGTCTTTTGAGTAGTACAAGTTGGGAATTATTCTCTGTGTTTCGCATCAAGAGAACAACTTTCTTCTCTTAAAACTCATCTTCTCCATCCGTCTAGTTAGGTTCATTCTAACACTAGTCAATCTAGAGGAACTTGACTTTATGATCAAATATGTTCTCAACACGAGTTTTAAAATGAAGATATGCATCCATTACATCATATTTCTAAACAAGTGCACATAGCCAAGTAAATTTATAGAAATCATCAATCAAATGCCTGTATAACTTGTATCTATTGGAAGATGTAATACGACTAGGGCCCCAAATGTCAAAAAAGTAACTATAAAGGAAAAATAAACTTATTATTGGACAACACAAATGGGATTCAGTGACATCCCAATATAACACAAGGAACAAAAGGAGCCACGATTATTCTTGAAGACTGGTAGGGTGACCAAGATTCTGGTTCCAAAGATCCTTAGAGACACGTTCAGTAACAATTGCACTGCTACAGAGACCTATGATATAAGTCATTGTTACTCACTCCTCAGGGGAAGATATTCCCAGAGTGTATCCCCTTCACCACATGGACATTAGGGTGGAACTCAAAGAATGCATCATTATCCACACAAAATTTTCAAACTTAGTAATACTATGACTATATATGGAGAATATTGTGAAGATTAAATTTAGCAGATACAATGTGAAGAGCAGAAGAGCCAACATGAGAGATAAGCCAATCATGTCCATTACTGACGTGAATCCGATCATGGCTGTTACATTCAGAGGGCCAGGAGATGATGTGAGATAGGGAGTGTGATGATTCAAAAAACAACTAATAGCCAAGAAGTGGAAGACCAACTAAAGGTGGAACAAACTAGAGTGTAGCAATGGCCGCTGCCTCAAGAACAGAACAATGACCCTAAACCGAGGACCAAGCAAACTTGTAACCAAATACATAGATGAAATAGAATATGAACAACTGTTGGAGTATTTAAAAAAACATTAGAAAGTCACTCATGTGAACGTGTAAATCACCACCGACTCTCTCATAGAGTCCTTTTGTTTTTTATGCTTATCTCTTAGGTTGAGTTTGTCTTTTATTGGAGTTTGTCTCTTAGGATTTGATTATATATATATCTTGATAGTTACCAAGTTGAGAAAACTACCGGATAGTTAAAAGAGTAATCTCTTTTGTTGCTTTCACGTTTTGCACAGTGAATTGACGTTCCAAAATTTTCTTGTGTATCTCACATATTCTCATAGCATATTTCTCTCTCGTTAATTCTAATAGTATTTCTTCTTCAAATTAACCGAAGAAGGTTTACAACTTATTTTTTTCATATCGAAGTTTATGGGTTCAAGTCTCAAGAGCAACTTTAATGTTATAAGTCTCCCATGATTGAATATATGTTTATCAAGTGGTAGGAGAGGGGCAATGAGGATGGGAAAGGGAGAGAATTGAGAGGGCATGAGTGAGGACAGTGTGTGAAGTGGCTGAAAAAACAAGGAAAAGAAAAACTTTATTTAACAAAGAGTTTTCGTTTTCATTATTTTCCAGTCACTTGGGCACCATCTTCTCACTCATGCCCTCTCAATTCTCTCCCTCTCTTACTCTTGCTATCCCTCTCTCAATTCTACGAACATATGGTACGCAGTTTGGTCATTGTAAACTCGAGCCACTGTAATGCTCAGAACACTTGTCCTACACATGAATATCACAGCAACGATCTTCTATAGATCGTAATAAACCCAAAATTCAGGGGATTTCATCAAGGATTTGCAAATTCCTCAAATACCACCATAATAGTCATAAACCCAAAATTTATTTTACCTAAATCTTCAAACCCAAAGGATCAAAATAAATCCCATTTACACTTGGAAGGTTACCTAAATCTTCAAACCCTAAGGAGCCAAAATGTCGTCTAAATTTTCAATCCCTAAGATCCAATAATCACATTAACGAGCGCCGGGTGTTTTTTAGCCTTTCCACCTGCGGTCATACAAAGAGTATAATCTGTATTTTACCGAGATTTTATACGTTTTAAGCCCGTATCGTCCCTTATTTTTCTAAAAGTGCTGTACGGACCATACTATATTATGATCCAAACCGTCCATGTGATGGGCCATAATTTAAATCGATTGTGCCCAAAAAATCATTTCCATTGGATGATACTAGCCCTCAAATCTATAGAGGTTTATATAATATGCAGTTCATTATAGATTGGAGGGATGGGATCATCCTATGGAAATAATTTTTTGGGCACAACCTATTTACATTATGGCCCATCATATGAACGGTTTGGGTCATAATATAGTATTGTCCATATAGTACTTTTAGAAAATAAGGGCCGATACGGGATTAAAACGTAAAAAATCTCGGTAAAATATAGATTATACTTATAAAACCATATCTGTATGTAGTTTTTAACGGTGGAAATATAAAACTGCCGGAAAAGACTTACACTTTGACATTAAACAATCGATATTCCAGCGGTCATAAACAAACCGCCGGTATTAACGGGTCTTTAGCTGTGCTTTTTCATAGCCATCGGTAACTGTCCACCAGTAAAAGTGACATTTTTTATAGTAGACGAATCAATTGGATTGTGCCCTAAAAGATGCATCCATGAAAAGTTACGTGGAAGCTTTCCAACTCTATAAATAGAATAAATCACGGAAAAAAAATACTTGGAAAAATTTACTCCCCGCCATTTCTAACTCTCATTTTTCAAGTGCTCATTTTGACTTATACCATACTAGTATTATTCATTTCACTTATTTTTGAGCCCTTGATTCATTGTGATTTTCATAGAGTGTAGTAGTTGATTCACAAGAGTGTGTTGGGCATTGTATCCTAGGAGCAGAGATTCTAAGAGGGGATTGTAGCCATTGATTTTTTGGGCATTGTATCCTAGGTCACATTTTTGGGCACTTGATTTGTTGTGATTTTGATAGACTGCAGCCGTTGATTCACAGGACTGTGTCCGGCATTGCATCTAAGGGGTAGAGATTCCAAGACCCACCTACATATTGATTTTGGATATAATCTATTTGTTGAGGAATTTACCGTCTTAATGACAGTACCTTAAATGGTGTGTTTTGCCATTTAATTTTATTATTGTCATACTTTATTACTCCATCATTGTAGCCCAATGGACACAACACTCATCAACATCTTGCTAGCACACCTCTCTTTTTAACTATTAAATAGTTATACATACAATTAAATTTATGTATAGTTATTAAATACCTCGCAAATGTAAATTTTATAGTTATTAAATAGCTTACAAATGTAAATTTTCATATGGATGTTAAATACTTTACTTCTTTTAGCTCGAGCTCTATTTTTAGCTCATTCAAACTTAGACATAAACACACATTATTTTGCATAATAATGTTTGCACATGGTGCGGGTGGGCCATCTTCTTCTTACTCGTTAATAAACTAATTGCGGCTTTCTTATTCGTTAAAAACACTTCTAAATCAGAAATTGGTTTTGAAAATAAAGACTGAAGTGAATAATTTCTATTTCACAAAAAAAAAAGAAAAAAGACTGAAGTGAAAATAACTGACGATTTGGTCATTTTCATGGTGTTTTAGGTGTTTGTTCGGATTTGAGCTCTGTTCCTTGTCTTCTCATGCACATGTGGCCACAGAGAACCCCTTTTTACAAGGGAGATGATATTTTTACCCATCTGCAGTAGGCATTCTCCCCCCTTTAACCTGATTTGACGTCAAAAAGCTTTTAACGTGATTTTTGACGATAAATCACGTTAAATCACGTTTTAATGTGATTTTTTATGTTAAAGTTGCCTACTGTTCACGTTAAAAGCTTTTTGACGTCAAATCACATTAAAAAGGAGCAAATGCATACTGCAGAGGGGTGAAAATATCATCTCCCTTTTATTATTTTTACAGAACAGGATTCCATTTTGCTAACAGCCCTCTGCCTTAATAAACTATTTTTTGCACCACAAACACGAGCTTACCTAGAAAAAATGGATGACTTTTACCACTAACTGGTAGTTGAGCTTCTACCATTCAAAACCTTGGTAAGAGAAGGATCCCTAGTCATCTTTTGCACACAAAGAACTCATGAAGCTAACATGTAAAGATTAAAAGCAATTTTCCATTAATCGTCCATTTAGTTGAAAAGCTTGGCAATTGAGCCTTATTCTTGTCGCAGATTTCTACCATTAGATTAGGTCAATAACCTTGCTGGAGAAACAGCAGCAATATTTATCCTTTAACTAGCGTGTCAAACTAGAAAGCTTCCGAATTAAGACAGGAGCTCTTAAACAAGCAAATCTCGGAATCCTAAGGTCCCGTTTGACCAGTCTTCTTGATGGAAGCGGCTTCGAATTTATAATGTGTGAGTGCATGTGAAGTCAAGAATTTTTCAAAAATTATAGTGGGGTCCACTTAACTTGATGATCTAGACCGATCATTTGTCGGTCCACAACATCAAAAGGTTGTAACCCGTAGATCATCTCCATAGGAAGATCCTAACCCTCTCGTCTATAGAGGTATTAGTTACATTGTAGCCCAATAAATGAACAGTTTAGATCATCCTATTAAGTTGGTCCACTGTACTTTCTGAAAAATACCGGACTTAACGCGCACAAACCATATAAAATCTCTAATTAAAAATAGATTTAAGGAATGATTAATGCTTATATAGGGTGTGTCCTTATTGTAAGACAATGTGGCAACCCCACTATGGCATAGTGGGTCCAACCTTTGATTGATCCGAGCCATCCATTTGATAGGCCTCCGTTTAAGGGCGAAAAATCTCTCCAATCAGGCAATCCTAACATCCAATAACTTGTATTTTTTGTCATTGAATGTGAACTGTTGCCTATATCTTTTTAACCGTCCATGTTTGACAAATAACATACACATTACTTAACCTTTTGATTTGATGTTTGGGTTGTAGGAGATCCAAAGTAAGGCCCATAAAGTAGACGGTTCAGATCGATTGAGGGTTGGGGCCCCTATGAAGTCACATCCTACTAAAGCATTTCTTTTATAATATTATCTGTGACCCTTGTTATTTTATTTAAAAGATACATTTTATGTTGAAATAACGGTTATGTATAAACCTAACGGAAACATGCAGTGCCAAGGACTATGGTTAAGGACGTCCTCAGGTTAGAACCTTCCTTTGTGGAAAGATAATCCAAAGAGAAAAGAATATACATATTTTCCAGACTACGATGGCTAGGTGAAATTCAAAATGACCGGGCAACGTTAAAAAAAATTAACTTTTTTTCTATATAAACTCCTTATCTAGGTCTCATAAACTTGTATCTTTCTTTCCCTCGATAGAGGTTGTAAAAGAAAAACAAGTGTCATAGAAATTTGAAGATGAAGGGCTTCTCTATTCTGCTGTTTCTTCATCTATTCTTCTCTTCCGTTACATGTTTCGTTAACCGTGACCAATTTCCTCCCGACTTTCTATTTGGAACTTCAACCTCTTCTTTCCAGGTAGGAATTACTGATGCAATCTAAAGATGCATGGATTCTCTCATTCATTTGTGAAGTATATATGTATGTATAGTTAATGTTCATGTATTTTCATGTTATTTTCAATCTCTTTCTTATGTAGCATAGAATGTACATATCAAGAGATTGACTAAGTGGACAGTCTGTCCAGATCACTGCTAATGATCAATTTTTGGTAGGGGTGCAACTCATCGAATTTTGGGAAATCGGGTTGAGCTTTTACAGTAAAATTGGTCGGCTTCCGGTTGATTCCAATTCATTTTTTAGTGAAAGCAAAACCCAAACTCGCCCAAATTGCACCCCTAATTTTTGGGTCCCACATACATTTGACCTCCTATGTCTTGGGGCTCACGCCTCTTTTCCAATACAATTTGCCCCAGTGCAGAAATAATAATAATAATAATAGAGAAAAGATACGTGTAGCTAACTTAACTACACCGATGGCTTAAAATACAGTGGGCCCACATTGTTTGGGTGATCCAAACCATTCATTTGGTCGGCCCTCACATAGATAGGGTGTGTTCAAAAAATCAGCTCCATCGGATGATCCCAACCCTTCAAACTGTGGAGGCAAAAATGGATAGATTTGTGAAGGTTTTTACACGTCCATTTTTCCCTCCACTAATCGTAGGGTTGGGATGATCTAATGGAGCTGATTTTTTGGGCACACCCTATCTATATGAGGGCCCATCAAATGAATGGTTTGTATCACAGAAACAATGTAAGGCCCACTGTATTTTAAGGTGTCGGTGTAGCTAAGTCGTAGCTACACTTTTCTCATAATAATAATGGGGGCCACATGAGGGCATGTATGTGTAATTGAGAGCATTGATTTTGAACAAATTGCCTGAGGTGACCTATATAGTCATGGTCCCATGATGAAATGGACATCCCGAGTATTACAAAAACCACCCGTTAAGCTTTTCTATTTTTTTTTATCTTTTTTGTCCCGTTTTTGTTGCTATATTTGCTTTCGATGTGAAATAGGTGTAAAACAAATTTTACTCCCATTTTAAAGTGGAACTGTGGAAGAATAGATGTAAAATATGTTTTACTCCCATTTTAATTAGCCGTTTAAACGATTTCTTGGTTTAATCCTAAGCAAGGCTTGATAAGGATCGTGAGGCCGGGATCATCTGATCGGGGTGATATCAACACCAATGGGCCCAATAAAGTGGCTGTTAGGAAAGAGACTAACACACTGACATCATGGTCTGAAATTAAGAGGCACGTGGCGTGCACGTGATAGAAATTTGAATCTAATAAATAAATGGTAGGTGGAGGGTCGATTTTGGATGTAGAAATGGATAGCGAAATTCACTTTTGATGAATCTTATATGGGTCGAGTCAAGATGGACGGTGGTGGAAAGTGGGCCCCACTTTCAGTTAATTAATAGGAAGTGGTATAGATGTTGGCTAAAAACATTACAATATAGAATTTTAACGTTTGAATTTCATGTATTTACATTTCCAGATTGAAGGTGCATATTTAGAAGGTAATAAAGGTCTGAGCAATTGGGATGTTTTCTCTCATATTCCAGGTACTTTTTTCCCTTTCTTCTATATATACAGTAATCTAGACTGTTACAAACCCATTTTTTTTTATTGGAAGATCATTTGATATCTTCTTCTCTTTCCTGTTTTTATTAAATGGATCAGGAAAAATCAAGGATGGAAGCAATGCAGATGTTGCTGACGACCATTACCATCTCTACATGGTATAAATTCCAAGCATTTTCTAGGAATTTAATTTCCTTTTTACAATCAGTTGTAGACTTTTGGATTAGATATGGAAGATCATTTGAGTCGTCACTGGTTAGAAACGATGGATATTTTATGTTATCTGAACCCAATGATTTTGTACTCTCATAAGAGAGGCCCGACTATCAAGTACCGTCACAGCAGTACCACCCTTGATATTTGATCCAATAGCAGCGCACTTTTTAAGAGGCTGCTGTTGGATCAAATATCAAGGATAGTGCTTCCATTGTACCTACCACCTTCACGGGACTTGCTAGTCGGAGCTGTAATATCTTATGTCGGCAATCAGTAATCACCTTTGGGCAAAAGAGATCTTCTAAGTTATTATAGGAGCAACTGAGATGCACGGCCAAGGGACCCATGTAGAGCTCCACCAAATACAAAAAATGAGCACTAGCTAACAGAAGACTCTTTTTTTATAAAAAATAACTTATAAGATTTATCTCTCTGCCTTGAACTCTTGAGTTAGACAACTTATGCAGTTTTGCATTTGTTAATCTAAGATGTATGTTATCAAATCCACATTTTTTATTCATTTTATGTAGAAAATCAGATTGAAAAATTCTGATTTAGACCATTGAATATATGAACAGGAAGATGTCCAGTTAATGCATTCCCTTGGAGTAAATTCCTACAGATTCTCCATTTCATGGTCAAGAATCCTCCCAAGTGAGTTGTAGTAATCTTCTGGTTAATTTCTATTTCTTAACAAAGATTCTACCCTAAGCCTAAAATTATTCAGGGGGGAGATTTGGGGAGATTAATTCAGTGGGAATTGAGTTTTACAACAATCTTATAGACGCCCTCTTACTCAAAGGTAATTTACTTTTATATTTTGCTGGAGTACAAATATACACACATACATGTATGTATATGTTGATATATTCATTTAGTCTTATATAATTATTTTACTTTAATAGGGATACAACCATTTGTCACATTAAGCCACTACGATATTCCTCAAGAACTCGAAGACCGATATGGGGCGTGGTTGAGCTCACAGATACAGTAAGTGTTTCTACTTCATCTCCATTTCTGTTTCTATATATTGTCATTAACCTTGATTCCTTAATTTTTTTTTCTTTTCTAAATAATTTGCAGGGAAGATTTCGGATATTATGCAGAGGTTTGTTTCAAGGCTTTTGGTGATAGGGTTAAATACTGGACCACCTTCAATGAGCCAAACCCCATGATCTCATCGGGTTACCGTAAAGGAACATTCCCGCCTGGCCATTGTTCAAAACCTTTTGGTGACTGCCCAACCGGCAACTCTGAGATTGAGCCATACATTGCAGCCCATAATGTAATATTATCCCATGCTACCGCAGCCGATATTTACAGGAAAAGATATCAGGTATACAATTTTGTCCAAATATGATGTTATTTGGAAAGATTTTATATAATATAAATATATATGTGATTTAGAATTATTATTTTTGAAGGTATATATGAGATTTAGATGTGATTTAAATAGAATAATTAATGAAAAACAAAAATACTCCCAAATATATAAAAATATTTATGCTATGATTTTTATAATAGGATGTAACATCATGTAGACGGTACCCTTGTAATGTAGCCTTCTTACAAGGGCATTACTGTCAGGTACTGACAGTAATACCCAAGGTTGCCAAGGCGGGAATCGAAAGTGGGATTCGATTCGGAATTCAAAAGCGGGAATCGAAGGCTCCTGTGATGGTTGGAAGCGGGAATCGTGGGTTTGCCAGAGAGTCAACGGGGATTCGCTGGGGATTCGTCGGGGATTCGCTGAGAGTCACTGGGGAGTTGGGATTCGCAGGGAATCGCCTAGGAATCGAGGTTTTCATAAATTGGGAATCGGGGTTCCCCAGAATTGGGGATTCGAATCGAATCACGGCTCGGATTCGCGATTCGGGGATTCGCGAATCCCCAACTCCAAGTACGAATCCTGCTTCTCTGGTAATGCCCTTGTAAGAAGGCTACATTACAGGGGTATCGTATACATGATGTTACATCTCTATCTTTATATGGCACTAATGCCTTTGTAAGAGGGCTATATTACAGTGGTATCATACACCTGATATTAGTATATTACATCCTATTATTTAGTAGGGACAGTTTCTATATATATGCTACAGTCCTACAGAATTTGTAAGTGTTGAAATTATTGTGATTTTTGTTTGTACTAAGGTGAAACAAGATGGCTCTATTGGGATTGTGATGAGCACCTACTGGTATGAACCACTTCGAAATATCCCAGCTGATCGTTCTGCTGCTCAACGATATCTAGCTTTCGACATTGCCTGGTAAGCAACACATGGATCCAAAGAAAAATAGTAAATTCCGCATCATTTAATTTTTTATGCGACATGGGAACCTAATTTCACTTAGACCCCGTTTGGATTGAAGGAAAAATGTTTCTTGAGGCTCCCTATGTATTTTTTTGACGTAAAATGGATGTAGAACAAATTTTTCCACTTTAAAATGGGCATAAATTTTGTTTTACTCCCATTTTCTGTACAAAGCCAAGGAAAGAGATTTCCTATAATTTTTTCCCACATTTTAGAGCCAAATAATAAATGTTAGGGATATCATTATAAATTAAGTCCCCACAAATATTCCATTGAATATTTTTTCATGGTTGCCAAACACGCCCCACAAACTACTACTACTATTATTATTATTTAATTACCATGATCAACATAATTATTTATCATCATCATCATCAATTCATCATCATCATCATCATCATCATCATCATCAGTGTAGCACGTACTATCATGATAATTTCTTATCAATAATTTATTTATTATTTGTATTTGCAGGTTTTTGGATCCTATAATTTATGGCAATTATCCTCCCGAAATGCGCGAGATCCTGGGTTCAAGACTACCGACGTTTTCATCTGAAGATAGAAGAAAATTACAAAATAAGTTGGATTTTATTGGAATTAACCATTACTCAACTCTCTATGTCAAAGATTGCATGTTTTTCCCATGTCAAGCAAACGCTTCTGAAGGGGATATGTTCGCATTGCGTACCGGAGAAAGAGATGGAATCCCTATCGGAACTCCGGTAATTTTTTCAGCTACAAAAAAATTAGTGTAGAAATTTATTTTTAAGTACAATTTTTGTGTAAAAATTAAAAATGCCCCTGAAATGTCATGGATTTGAATAAAAAAAAAAAAAAAACTAAGGATAATTAGGCTACATACTCGAGTTTAAGAGCCTTGTAAATTCACCTACTTTTAATTTTAAAATGACGAAAATAGCAATGGAATGTTTAACTGTGATTGTGGAACCCAACTAGCCTCTCTCTTGTCGAAAGAATTTCTTCTCCTTTTACCTCATTTGAACATTATGGCCTTTTAGGCCCTGTTGGTTTTGGATTTTGAGAATTGATTTTGAGTCCAAAATGGATTATTAGACTCAAAATTGAGTATTGATTTTGAGTCCAAAGCTTACCATTGGATTGCGTTTAATTTTTAGTTCAATAAGGTGAACGTTTAGGTCTTTAAATCAAGGTGAACTTTTAATATCTGTCTCTCTCTCTAGAAGAAGAAGAAACCATTTAAATCCCATGGTATTTTCTTGCAGACGGCAATGACAACCTTCTATGTGGTTCCTCAAGGTATGGAAAAGATGGTGATGTACATGATGGAAAGATACAACAATACACCGCTGTTTATCACAGAAAACGGTAAGAGACAAAAATACATACATATGTATATATAATATTACAAAAGAAATTATATAATGAAAGGCCTTATAAACACATAAAGTGTGTTGAGGATTTAGGGTATAATATGGCTTACCAGACTTCTGTTGAGGAACAGAAAAAACAAACAAACAGCATTAGTGTAACCTTTTATAAATCAAAACATGTCCGTCCAATACACCATTTAATGTAGTAAAGACGCCCTTTAAGAAAAAAGCCATTCAAAAGACGTTACAGATGGCATCCCAACAGCCACAACGTTCAGGAACGGCGTGGTTATTCGTAAATAACGGCGGCGTTATTTACCCAATTATTTGACATTCCAATAAGCTGGTTTACCTAATAATGTCGGCGTTCTTTTTGAAGAACGGCGAACATAAAGGTAATGTTTTGACGGACAAAATTTAAAATTTAGGGGGAAGGGAAAAACCTTGAATCACACGCGCGGCCAGCTGCGCCGGGCCGGGCAGCGGGCATGTGGTATAGCCAAAAGCCCACTAGATTCACTCGGTGGCTCATGCACGTAGGCCCCATTTTTCCTCTTCTCATTCACAAAGCTAAAGAAGTGAAAAGCTATATAAACCCATGAAGCTTTTCACCACTTTTCAATACGGGACTATTCGCTTTTGTGAAGGAAGTGAGCAAACTCATTTTTCAAAACCAAAGTGGCTTCTTTTTGTAAACGAGACAACTTTGTAAAATACCAATAAAGGGCCACTTTTGTATTAAAATACCAACAAAGTGAACCGTTGTTGGATCAAACATCAAGGGCGGTACCCCACCCCTACCGTATAGTTGTAAGGCCTTTCACCATATAAAAACTCAATATTTTAATATAAAAATATCCCTCATTTGTTATAAACTTCACTTGCAGGGTATCCACAAGAAAGCAATCCTGATGTTTCCGTGAAAGACTTACTCAATGACACCCAAAGAGTAGAATACCTACGAAGCTACTTGGCTTCCCTAACCGTTGCCATGAGGTATTTTAATCTCTCTCTCTCTCTCTCTCTCTCTCTCTCTCACACACACACACACACACACACACACACACACACACACATATATATATATATATATATATATATATATATATATATATATATAGAGAGAGAGAGAGAGAGAGAGAGAGAGAGAGAGGGTGTGCCCAAAAAATCAGCTCAATAGGATAATCCCAACCCTATGAACTGTGGAGGCAAAAATGGACGTGTATAACCTGCACAAATCAGTCCATTTTTTGCCTCCACAGTTCATAGGGTTCGGATGTTCTTATCGAGCTGATTTTTTGGGCACACCCTATCTATGTGAGGGCCCATCAAATGAATGCTTTGGATCACTCAATCAATATGGCCCCAACTGTTATTTTAAGGTAGGGAGCAGATAAGCTATCTACTCCAGGGAGTACCTTCTGTTTTCTCATATATATATATATATATATATATATATATATACATCTTTTTTTACATAAGGATAATTTCCTAATTGTGATCAGATCATAATTGGATCCAGGCGGTCCAAAGATATCCCAGACCACTAGTTGGGCCCAATTCGATTAATATGGGCCCGGGAGGGTCCATAGAGCTGAATTGGTGCCCAAACCCAGGGATTACTGGTCTGGGACAGTCTATGCCCATTGGCACGGTAATCCAATGGAGATTTTCATGATTCTTAATTTGATTCTTTAACTGATTACAGAGAGCCCTAATAATGAGTGTCTATATAGAACAGTCAAGGGAAAAACATAGAAGGATCTCCAGATAGGTTTGGAAATATATAAATTTATATAATCTAGACTAGTATCCTAATATATCCTAGTTGCTTAATCTAGTACTACGAAATCCAACGGTCGTATTAAGCAACTAGAATATATTAGTATAGTACAGTATCCGTTGATTAATCTAACCGACACAGGCCTCTATTACACACATAAGTAAAGTATATATCGTTGGTTATGTCATTTTTTGCATGGGTTAGCATCTAATATACATTAGTGATTGCAGGCAAGGAGCTGATGTGAGGGGTTACTTCGTATGGTCTATCATTGACAATTTTGAATGGCTTAATGGGTATTCACTACGCTTTGGGCTTTATTATGTGGACTATGATACCTTGAAGAGAAGCCCAAAACTATCTGCCCAATGGTACAAACAATTTCTCCAAGGTTCGAAGATATTAAAAGAGAAAAGCGATGGTCAGAAATTGGGACATCTAGTTTCCTAGTCTACATTTCCTAGCCTGCATATCTGAATTTGTTTATTGATATTAGTATGTAGTGAATAAGAAGGCATAGAAGGTTGTATATTGTATTGTGATGTGTCAGTCGTACAAATTCATATTGTATTCTTACGTATTTCTTCTTTCATCACGTGGGTGTCTTATATAACACAAGAAATTATATGAGACAAGAAAGGCTGTAAAAATATTTACCATATATAAAACTTATTTGTTATGTTCATCTCTCCATTTGCATGTCCTCCATGTGTTGGAAACTTTGGATTGAGTAAGCTTGGGTTATTTGCAAAATCATGAATAATTAACCTAACAATAATCATTCGGACGGGCAATCAGAGAGAGAGAGAGAGAGAGAGAGAGAGAGACCTAGTGCTAAAAGGCAACCAAACATGGGATGGGACCAAAATTTAACTAACTCTCCCACATAACTCCCAGGAACAAAGAAAACCCGGCAACCAAACAGAGCAACACATTAGATTTATCTGATTCATAAAAAAATATTGTGTTCTTACATCAAGTATGGAAACAATAAAAAATAAGGTAATACTTAGAAAAAGATAAAGAGGATAAATAACGAGGATATGAGATTAAGTCTTTGTATATAATTGGATAATATATGATGAAAATAATCTATAACTATATTGGAATTCTAAAATGAGTGAGGCTTTTACAAGTGTTGTGTATGATGTTTTTGGAAGGACTTTAATTCTACACAAGCATGTTTGAATATTATACAACCAAAATGAGTCTTATCAGTACATATTATACAAGCATATAGAATGAAATATCTGAATACAAGCAAATGAGTCATACCATGATCGCTTCCCTTTGGGGGCAAGGCAATCACATTTCATGGTTCGATCGCAATGCTTGTTGTCACTTGACTCGATGTATATCGATCATCTTCACATGGTATAGTGTACTTTGCAGTCGCACTTTGTCACAAAGTCTCTTCATGGCCCAAGATGCGGTGGTTACTCCAGGGTTAATTATATACATTTGAATTAGATCTATATAATGGATTCTCAGTCAATTCAATCGCACCAAGTCCTCTTGATGTAGTTAGGTGCAACCGACGGTTACAGTAACTACTAAATTTTAATGCAACTCAAGATGTTGTGGCTACTCTCATGTTGCCTTGATATCCTCCTTTCTGTGATATAATAAAAGAGCCAAAATTGACATTTTTACTCAATGCCATATGCTAGTGGGTCAATTCTGATTCTCACAAGTTCTTTCTAAGGATGAACTGACCATACTGCAAGTATACGAGAATTAATATTCCATACAATGTTGATATTAACTAAGCAATTTGTAATCACCTCACTGAACCTAATCACACAGGTCACATACATACAGTTCGTCAAATAATCAATACACATGTCAATTCATAGTAAAATCCATCAGTGAGCCTTGCAAAAACATCTAGTTTGCACACATTAAGGGCTTGTCATTCGCTTTAGGTATCATATGCCCATGATGAAAGCCTCATTCCTTGAGCTATAACCCTTGGTTTGACCGAGGAGGTCTTTATCTAGTAAAAAAATCAAAGACGTTAGGTCAATGGTGCACCTGAGGGGTCCCAGAATTAACTTTTAATCTTAAAAATTAACTCAAGATACTAAAATTCACCATGAGCCTTCAATTATGTACTATGGGCCTAATTAATCAACTTTTTTTTACAGAGAAGCGACTCTGGTCCCAAAGAATCAATTCCGATTCCCAAATTCCGGATTCAATTCTAGAGAATTAATTCCAGTCCCAGAGAATCAACTCGGGTTCCAGAAAATCGATTCGAGTTCCAAAAATTAATTCTGGCCGGGCCTTAGAATTGATTATTGGGCTCCAAACAGTTCAAGTTTAATTCCACCCCTTAAAGCAAAGTCCATAAAGGTACTATTGTAAAATGAGGAATGATAGAATGAAGGGCACCCTTGCAAAAATCAGCTTAAAGGGCGTCCTTATTGGTTGATTTGTACGAAGTCAACACGGTTCCCACTTTTTTAGGCACCATCCACTTTTTTCGGGCCACACTTTGCAGAAATCAACCAGTAGGGGCCCTTCATTCTATCATTTCTCTTGTAAAATACCCCCGAGATTCTCCAATATTACTTTTCTCACCTAGTTCGACAGTAAAACCAGATAGAGTGAAATTAGAAAACTATATGTAATAAGTTTTTGAAATGGGAAATGATAAATGCGCTCCTTTTCATCACATGGGACACCCAACTGCAGTGTACGTGGCAATCAAATCCGTGAAATCCTTCTGACATGAAGTACATCAGCCCCTCTGCAGCCATTGACACACTGCTGCTGGGTGTCCCAAGTGATGAAAAGGGGTGCATTTATCATTTCCCTTTTGAAATATCCTTTACGTCTTTTGTCTTAGGGTGGCCCCAAAGGCAAAGGAGAAGCACTTAATGACCAAGCCAGAAGAGGTGGCAGCAATTCCACGGCCTCATCACCAGGCCACCGGTTACTGAAATCCGGCTTGCCATCAACGATCAGCAACGGCTCGACCCACAAAAAAGAGCTTCTTTTTTATTTTAGTCACCATCCACTCCCTCCGATTTATGTGCATCCTTAAATCCACACCATAGAAGGGTCGATCGGTCACCCATGGTTCGATGTGTGTATATATATATGGTAAGGACACCGATTCTTCACCGTCGTAACCAAATTATCATATTATTGTCCTAGGCCAACAAGAATAGCTTCTTTTAGAACATGTTCGAGAGGATTTAGAATCAAGCACTGGCCTTGAGGCAATAGATCTGCTACTACCTGAAACAACCAATTACTCCAAAAGCTTAAGCTGTTAGAGGTGTTATTTATCAATTTCAACAAGAATAGCTTCTTTTAGAACATGTTCGAGAGGATTTTCAGTGAGCAACGAAACCAACCAAGGATAAGTGAATTGTGAATTGTTATTTTGATAGGCTGCGTCGATCACCAAGGGCTCACTAGTGTTCGCAAACCCAAGATTATGGATGGACGGATCCTATCTATTTAATTTTAAGGCACAACAAATGAATGGTTTGCTACTCTTAGTACGCCCATGATATAAAAACTCAAATGTTAAATTGGAAAACTATTTATAAAAAGAATTAAAGAACCTTCTTTTAAATTGCTAAAACACAACGACACCCTTCTCACTTCCCTTTGGAGATTTTATATTGTCTGGGCGTAAAGTCCAATATTTTTCAAAAAATACAGTGGGACCCACTTCGTAGGATGATCCGAACCGCTCATTTGTTGGAAATAAATAGGCTACATCCCATAAATCATCAACACAGGATGATCCCAACCCTCCGATCTAAAGAGGGGATGATCCTAACCTCTACAGATCGGACGGTTAGATCATCCCCTGAAGATGATTTTCAAGATACAGCTTATTTATGTCCTGGCCCAACAAATTATCAATTTGTATCATCCTATGAAGTGGGCCCCACTGTTCTTTTTGAAAAATACTGGACTTTAGGCCCACACCATATAAAATCTCCTTGCCTAGTTGGACATTGAGTGAATATACAAAGCACCTTCTCAGAATTGGGCTATTTCTATCTTTGTTCATCCAATTGACCAGATTCCATCGTTATCCATTTGAAGAAAAAATAAAAAAAAATCAACCTAGTATTTGGTATGAGTCTCATCACAATCACCATCGATCCCATCCCATTTCTTGGCGTCCCACACAAACAACATGAAGACCATTGCAAGGTAATTAATTTCCGATGACTTTAGCTTACCCGAACAAATGTTAAAGTGGTAAAGCTCCCCCTTTCTTTGATTTTCTTCTTTCGGTGATAAACTGATATGGATCCTTCAAACACCACGTTTCACCTACCAAAAAATTGGATGACTTTAACCTTCCTTACTGGTAGTTGCAGCAAGTCAATAAAGAATTTGAGGCAAAAAAACTTGCTAACGCAGAGATATTTCCTATAATACGTAATGTTCAAAAGAATTCCCAATGGTATAGTCAAAATGTTTTAACTTTTTGAAAAATATTTGTAGTCAATATGTTTAACTACTCTGGGAAAAATATTTTCCCAAAATCCTCAAATTCTACACCAAACTCTCTTTGAACTAGAAGTGCTACGGCACCAATACAGTGGGGCCCACATTGTTTGAGTGATGCAGACCATCCATTTTATGGGCATGACATAGATAGGGTTTGACCAAAAAAATCAACTCCATAGGATCATCCCAACGCTTCGATATGTGGAGGTTAAAATGGACGGGTATAAACCTCCACATATCTTTCCATTTTTAAGCTCCACAAATCGAAAGGTTAGGATGATCCTGTGGAGCTGATTTTCTGGGCACATCGTTTCAATGCGAGGGCCTATCAAATGAATGATTTGGATCATCTAAAAAATTGGCCCCCTGTATTTTGGGCCGACGGAGTAGATATGTTATCTACTCTATAGAGTAAAACTCCTCTCTCTTTCTTAGTTGGTTCCTCAATTGATTGTGCTTATCTATCTATCTATTATAATATTTAAAACTCCTCTCTTTCTTTCTTGGCTTTGTAAAATATTTGAGTTCTTACTAGAATATAATAAAGAGGAAGAGGGGTTACTGTTCACGGCTGATGTGGACAGTCCCTCCTCCTGCCATGTTGGTATTCCTGTCCTACCTGTCGTTGAGAATTTCAAACGTTGCATCCTCTCACAAGCCTTGCCTTTTCAAAATAAGCGTTTAGAATACTCATCCTTATGGTCCGTTAAAACTTATATCATAAAAGTCTCCTCACAGATATTACTAAAATCTCTCTCTCTCATATTCCTGCAATCTCTCTCTCATATCTATTATGATAGATACGTTTCGTTTGCTCCATCGTTTGGTCAAGCTAATGCTTTCTTTGCATAAAAAACACATAACCCTCGGTTAAAACTTACATCCCTAAAAAGTCTCCTCAGAATCATCAATTAAATTAGGAAAGATACCTCTCTCTAATATTCCAAAATCTCTCTCATATCTATTATAATAGATACGTTTCTTTTGCTTTGGTCATGCTAATGCTTAGCTCGTTTGGATGCCAAAATTATTTTGGTTCTTGGGACTTTTGTGGAACAATAAACTTCCTGGGAGATTGGTGGGAAAAAAAAAACTCCCTGGAAGTATCCCGGTAAAATAAAAATCCCATGTTTGGTTGACCGAACTATGGTGGGAAAAAAAATCTCCGGTAAAATAAAAATCCCCACTTTATTTGGTTGCTTGAACTATTGGGAAGAAAAAAGTTCTTTTGGTTCCTCGGATTTCGTGCGGGATTATTTTGGTTCTGGGATTTTTTTTTTCCATCTTTGGGTTTCGTGCGGGGTTATTTTGGTTTGTGGGATTCTTTTTTGCCCACTATATAACTAGCAACCAAACTTGGGTTTCCTGCGGAAATTCCACAAAAGTCCCAAGAACCAAAAATTTTGGCCCACCTTTTCTTTTTTTCCCCTTCTTTTCTTTTCTTTCCTCCATTTTTTTTTTCGCAAAATATGGATTGCGGCATCAATAAGCTAAAGGACTAAACTCCACACACATAATGTGTCAAATCTCCTCCAAACCTCAATCATATAAGGTTGTGGAAATAGTCAATAATTACCTCCACCACCTTACTGGCTACACGAAGCAATTATCCAGCTAATTTATTAGACTAATGGCCTTACCCGACTCTCTTTCCTACCCTAAGAGATTTTTGGTCCCTGTGTTGTTTGTGATTAACTTTTGCCACTATCCATCTTATATTTTCCAAAATCTATTTAGTGTTTGGTTAAGTAAAATTTATCAAGGATCAACATCACTTTCTTACTGAAGTTTTAAAAGTAGAGATCTTCTCTCTTTACATTTCATTTGTTATAATTCTGTACTCTCACTGGTTTTTTCTGTATTTTATCTACAATATACCAATATGTTACATTTTAGGACAGATTGTTAGCTGGATAGAGAAAATGAGGCGTGACAGTGAAATTCATTATTATCTTGATAATGACACTCTTTTCTGGAATGAGTTACAACTTACAAGTAGTGTATGTTGTACTATTGGATTTATTACTGGAAATCTGAAAGATGTAGCCCCAGTTATGTTGCTTATAGTAAACTATATTGTACATCCTCTTCATGCCATATTGTATGATCCTAACTATCAGATCAATTGATTTTAACGATGGATTAGTTCCCTACTGTGTGATTACAAACGCTGAGCCTAACCTCGACCCCGTAGGTCTCTCTAACTTTCTTTATTGTTATTTTGATTTTCTCTCTTTCGAGTGGAATTTTATCCCTCTCCTCCCCCCTATACCTTTTTTTTATTGTTATTTTGATTTTAACTCAGGTCAGGTTCAACCCGAAAAAATCACGGGTCGTGTTGTGCTCGAGTCGGTCGGGTTCGGGTTGAGGTGTTAGGCTGACTTATAGTTAGCAAAACCCTGTTAGGGCATTTTTTTTCAAAAAAAAACATTTCATTGGTTTGCAGTTTAAAACTTTTACATGGAAAAAACTCAGTTTTTTTGGGTGTGAAATGTTTTAAACAAGTTTCAAACGCGTTTTGAAAGTATTAAACACGTTTTAGGCCAACTTTCCAACTTTACCCTCACTTTATTTTGTAAATGACAAAATTTTAAATGCAGTTTTTAGCATTTCTGTTTTTTTGATAGCGTTTTTTTGAACCAATTTCATATTAAACTCAACCCATCCCCTTTTTCCCCGAATCACGTTTTGCTAACTATGGGTTGACCCGACGCACAACAAAACTCGACATGTGAAAAAAAAAACAAAGAAATGATTTCTGCGCTCCAATGTTTTGATAAACATGCGCTGAAATTTTTGTCGTGTAGCATTTAAATGGCTGTCAGACGAATATTACAGTTCTCAACAAGCTCTGAAAGCCCTTAAATACTACACTACAAACACCATTTTTCTTAGGGTTGCAACTCGGGTCGGGCGGGTCGGGTTTTGGAGAACCCAATTTTACCCGAGAAATATCTCGGGTCGGGTCGGGTCGGGTTTTTTTTCGGAAAACCCACGATTCCCAAACCCGGCCCTACCCATGATAAATCTCGGGTCGGTTCGGGTCGGGTCGGTTTTTTTCACGTTGATGCAATTTTTTAAGGAAAATTCTTGTTTCGCAAGGCAACTCAACTCATAGAAGCAGAAATTACACTCACATTACACTTGAATCAAACAATGATGTAATTACACTCACATTACACTTGAATCAAACAATGTTGTAATCAAACAATGTTGTAATTACAATCAAACAATGCTGAATCAAACACTTGAATCAACTCAACTCACATAAGCAGAAATTACAATCACATACAATAACAGTGGGTGCGTGGGTTTTCACTTTTAACTTTTAACAAATAATAGAAAAAAATGTACATACTATAACTTATGTAACTCGGGTCAGGTCGGGTCGGGCCCCTTCAAACCCAGCTCGACCCGAGATTCATGCGGGCTTTTGAATGCTCAACCTGGCTCGACCCGAAACCCATGAAACCTGAACCCAACCCAGGCTATTTTCAGGTCGGGTTGATGCGGGTCGGGTAAAACCCGGCTCGAGTTGCAGCCCTAATTTTTCTATTTTATTTTTTAGAACATAAAAACCTAAGGGGAAAGATATCACCCTAACCGGGTCATCCGACTTGAATTGGTAAATTGGGTCCGGTTCTGGGTCGGGTTGAGATATTAATTTTTCGGGTTGGCTCGGTTTAGCCTTCATCAGGTTGAGAGTCCAATCGAGCTCGGATTGATGGTTTAGAGTTTCGTGTTGGCTTCAACCTGACCCGAGTTGCACCCTTATTTGTCAGAGCACCGCCCTTATATTTGATCCAAACACTATTAATGCATTACCATTCATACCATGTACTGTTTTTGGTTTTTTTTCTTATCCTTCTTATTTCTCATTTTTTCCGCTCTTACACTTTCTTTTAAATTTAAAATAAAACCGTGCATCGCACGGCTAGTTTCACTAGTAGAATAGAAACCACAATAACCTTGTTAGGAAAACAAGAAAACAGTTGCAACATTCAAGAAGATTTCATACCACCTACAAGATCATATCAACTTAGTTTGCGCCACGTAGGAATGCCACGTAGCGTGTCAAACTCCATAGCCTCCAAACAAAGACCGAAAATCTTTAACGTGAAAATATTAATTCCTTTTCCAATCTATAAGACACGTGGCATGCTATCCAAGTCGCATGCCGTTCCGTATTCTCTGTGGATAGTTATCCTTGTTGGGCGTTCGAGAAGCAAGAAAATTCTTCCCAAACAGAGTCCAGGTCTGTCTAATAGGCGTAAATTTAGTCAAAAAATAAGGGGTATTTTTGTCATGAGAAAATGGTAACTTTACCATCTAACATGACACGTGGCCTGATAAAGACGCTCTAGTTATTAGGAACTTTCCTTCGTGGAAAAAGAACGCAAAAGTGAAAAGAAAGATTTCCACGTATATTTTGCGTGTGAAATTCATTTTTACCCACAAATACCGTTTATGTCAACGTTGAAAAAAATTCAAACCCTTCCTCTATTTAAATCCCTGATCCACACCCCTCAACAAATCCCATTCTTTCATCTCCACAACCCACTCTCACCTAACTCTCATCACATTAACACCACTTTTGTTCATCACGAGTTCTTAATATGAAGGCCATCTCCATTCTACTTTTTCTTCATTTCTTCTTCTCTTCCATTGCTTGTTTCGTTCATCGTGGTCAATTTCCTGACGATTTCTTGTTTGGAACTTCAACCTCTTCTTATCAGGTAAGGATTTTACGCAATTTGCACTGCAAGGATGCATTGATTCTTGCATGTTGTCTTGTAGTATTGTAACATTTGTGCATTCAACGGACCCTGATCATAGTTTGATGGATCAAGGGCTAGGATCATTCGATTAAGGAGATCTCAACGGCTATTGGCCGCAATTATGGCTGTGTATCGGATCAACGGATCTGATTACATCCTTGTAGAACATGTGGGGGCCGCCTTTTAACATTTTACACTAGCAAAAGTCATGCAATAGAAAATTTGTATCTATTTTTTTCGTGGGGCAATTTTGGAAATCGATTTGTGAGAAGGGTTGCAGCATTCTTAATGGGTGGAAGGAATTCATGAATAAATGGTAGATATGCTTTCGATAGGGTAATAGATTTGCAAATATTGATATGGGGGTAGACAGCGGCAATTCGGGTAAAGAAACTTGAAATAGGCAACAACTTCGCAATATAAATTGGCAGGTGGAGAAAATAACATTTAGAAAGATCTTGGTGCGGAACACACATTTTTTTAATGTTGGGAAAAAAATTCTTTTGATACCATGTTTTACTGCATGGAATTTAAACACTGACTTTCTTGTATTTACTTTTCCAGATTGAAGGTGCCTACTTAGAAGGTAATAAAAGTCTGAGCAATTGGGATGTTTTCTCTCATATTCCAGGTAATTGTTTCTTTCTTCAATAGGAGTAATCTTGATTGTTAAAACCCATTTTATCCATGGGAAGATATTTGATTTCTTCTTCTTCTTCTTAAATGAATCAGGAAAAATAAAGGATGGAAGCAATGGAGATGTTGCTGATGACCATTACCATCTTTACATGGTATTATTTCCAAGCATTTTCTATGAATTCATATTTGATATTATTTGCCTTTGATTAGGAAAACTTGATGTTCAACTGTACACTTGGATAAGATCTAGAAGATATGAGCAGTTGGATTAGAAACATGCATATTTTTCGCAATATGACGATTTCATTACATGCAACCCATGTCTTCACATTACAATTTGTAGAAGCTTAATATAAGAATTTCTGACTTCGAATACTGAAATATAAACAGAAAGACATTGAGTTAATGCAATCCCTCGGCGTAAATTCCTACAGATTCTCCATATCATGGTCAAGAATCCTCCCAGGTGAGTTCAATTAATCCTTTGTTCTTTACCATTCAATTAAGATTTTTTATCTTCAACCAATAATCATTTCCATGATGCAGAGGGTAGATTTGGGAAAATAAATTCCGTGGGAATTGAATTTTACAACAATCTTATAGATTCCCTCTTACTAAAAGGTAATTTTTTGTTTTGTTTTGGTTATATATAAATACACATACTTGTTCCTATATGTAAATATATTGTTTTAATCTTATACAATTATATTCTTCTAATAGGGATACAACCATTTGTAACATTAAGCCATTACGACATCCCTCAAGAACTCGAAGACCGATATGGTGCATGGTTGAGTTCACAGATACAGTAAGTATTTTGCTTTTTAATTTTTAATTTTCTATTTGCAACTGTTTTTCAATGGAATTACTGGAGGTGGAGGAAGGTAATATTGATGGTTGTGTTGGTAGTAATAGTGATCATTATCATTTTGAACTGTTTTTCAATGGAATTAATGCCTGAGTCTATTTTGTAATGACACTCCCCTCTTTATTTTACACTTTTTATTGGGTGTTGATAGTTTTCTGGGAGTTGCATATAGAGAGTTGTAAATAAAAGAAAAGAGTGCCGTTATCAATACAAGTGATTAATTGCGGATATCATTTCCCTAATTTAAATTATGATAATGACCAGAAGCCCATGTCTTAATTTTAGTTTATTTTTACTTTTCTTCTGACTGCCACTACTTTCTTATTAGTCATTTGCTTAATATGGTTCTTTATAACTGAAATATTTGAAACTGCAGGAATATAAAAAGGTAAATGATATAGGCACAACCAAGATTTTAAATTTCGGCCGAAATTTCGGATTTCCGTCAAGACTGAAATGGCCGAAATCCGAAATTGGCGAAATGTACCAAATTTCGGTCGAAAATTCGGCCAAATTTTTGGTATTTTCACCGAAATTTTGAAAAATCCTTTGAAATTACCGAAATTTCGGTTTCGGTGGGGACCGAAATTAACCTCGAAACCGAAATTTAAAACCTTGGGCACAACCACGTTTTGATTATAGGCACAAACTCAACTTGTCCCATTGCTTTAACAAGTTGTCAAAGGCTGCTGACAGCTTTTTGGGAATTGTAATAGCTGATTAAACATATAAGACGCTGTGAGTTAGTATATATAAATAAGAAAAGATATAGAAAGCTTACTACCAAATATGTTAGTCAATTTAACTCAATACACTGATATAACTCTTGGATCACAAGTTCACAAACCCTTACAAAAAAAATACTAAAAATTATGATGTTTCTTAATATCATAGTCATGGGTGTTAATCTTGATTTCTCTCTTTTCTGTTTTATATAACTTTGCAGGGAAGATTTTGGATACTATGCCGAAGTTTGTTTCAAGGCCTTTGGTGACAGGGTTAAATACTGGAGCACCTTCAATGAGCCTAATGTTATGGTCCCAGATGGTTACCTTCTCGGAACATACCCGCCCTCTCGTTGTTCAAAACCTTTTGGTGACTGTCCCACCGGTGACTCCGCAATAGAGCCATACATCGCAGCCCACAACGTAATATTATCTCACGCTACCGCAGCCGATATTTACAGGAAAAGATATCAGGTAAATAATTTTGTACAAAGAAGATGTTAGTTGGAAAATATAATACTCACACACACACACACACATATATAAGATTTAGATGTGATTTAAATAGAATAAATTATTAACAAACAAAAATATTCCTAATTATATGAAAAATATTTATGCTATGATTTTAGTTGGGCAGAAGAATTTGCAGGGTTTCGTAATTATTGTGATTTCATTTTTGTATTGATTAAGGTGAAACAAGGTGGCTCTATTGGGATTGTGATGACCACATATTGGTATGAACCACTTAGAAATATCCCAGCTGATCATTCAGCTGCTCAAAGATATCTAGCTTTCGACATTGCCTGGTAAGCAATACATGCATTCAGAGAAAAATAGTCAATTTTACGCCCTTTAAGAAAAACATTTCTTCATGCTCTGTTTTTTTTTATGGAAAATGGACATAAAAACTTTTATTCCATAATTTATAGCCACATGATAAATCTTAGAGATGTCATTATAAATTAAAGGTCCCTATAAAACAACTTGACTTGCAGGGGTTCACATTGCTTATTATGTTTTTTTTTCATGTGTAATCAAACAATGGAAAAGCATGAAACTTCAGAAAAGCTTTTCTTTTCCAAAAAATTCTGGCAATACAATCAGGGCCTATAGAGTATGTTTGGCAGGCATGAAAAAAATTTCCCCACAAATTGCTACTATTACTTATCATTATCAAGATAAATAATTCATCATCATCATCATCAGTAGTGTAAGCACTCTATCATGATAATTTCATATAATAATTTATCTATTATTTGTAACTGCAGGTTTTTGGATCCTATAATTTACGGCGATTATCCACCCGAAATGCGTGAGATCTTGGGTTCAAGATTGCCGACATTTTCATTAGAAGATAGAAGAAAATTACAAAATAAGTTGGATTTTATTGGAATTAACCATTACTCAACTCTCTATGTCAAAGATTGCATGTTCTTCCCATGCCAATCAAACACTTCTGAAGGGGAAATGTTCGCGGTGCGTACAGGAGAAAGAGATGGACTCCCTATTGGAACTCCGGTAATAGTTTCAAATGTCAACTTAAGAAGAAAAAAAAACAAGAATTTATCTTCTTTTTTTTCCTTTTTTGCTAATTATTTTCTAAGGTGTCACTGTTCTTTTCCCACAATCAAAGACTGGAAATTCTCAACTGCAGACAGGCTTACTTACTCAATCAAGTTATTCTTAAATGACGAAAATGACCCTGAAACTTCTTTGATCCTAATTTGGAAAACTGGGATAATTTGCTCAGCTAATTCTAATTCCATAGGCTTGTAAATTCACATCCCTTTAATTTTAAATTTTCCAAAGTGCCCATCTGTTAGTTTAGGTTTGAAATCTATTTGGATTGTTTAGCCTGCCCAACTAGCCTTATTTCATGTTTGTTTTGGATATTGAGAATCGAATCCCTTCCCAAAACCGTTTCTTGGCAGAATTGGGCATTTGTTTCACAAATGTGGAATCAATTTTGGTCTCAAATTGATTCTAGATGCCAAGAAAATACATTTTTGTGGGATCTAGAATCTATTTTGAGTCCAAAATCCATTCACCCTGCAAAATAAATTCCAATTATGCGAAGAATCGGTTTTGGACTCAAATTAAAATTGATCCTCAAAGTCTTAAAACAAACACGGCCTTAGGGCGTGGCCGGCAAGGCTTCTTTTTGAGGACGGATATTGCCTAATGACATTTTTTTTTGCTTTTTCGACCTTTCTCATTCGCCGCATAAACAAAGGCTAGGATGAAGAAAGAAGTATGAGCCATTTAAATACCATGATTATTTTCGTGCAGACGGCAATGCCAAGCTTCTTCGTGGTTCCGAGGGGTATGGAAAAGATTGTGATGTACATGATGGAAAGATACAACAATACCCCAATGTTTATCACAGAAAATGGTAAGACACAAATACATACATAGATACATATGTTGATATATAGTATTACAATATAAAAAATGTCCCTTATTTGTTACCTAACTTCACTTGCAGGTTATGCACAAAAAAGCAGTCCTAATGTTCCCATGAAAGACTTACTCAATGACGGGGGCAGGGTAGAATACCTACGAAGCTACTTGGCATCCCTAACAGTTGCCATGAGGTATTTTATCATAGATTAATACATACATATACATCAATCACCGTGAATGCAACCTCAGATTGATATTCAAGAAGTGTGAACTCTGCCCATTCTTGATCTTCAGATATGTACATCTTCGTGTTTAGAATGGAAGCTATATACACATCTTTTTTATTTGTATCATGGTTAATGGGAGATGATATTTTCACTCCCCCTGCATTACGCATGCGCCCCCCTTATTACCGGATTTGACGTGAACAGTGAGCAACTTTAACGCTTTTTGACGTCACATCAAGTTATAAGGGGGACGCATGACTACTGCAAGGGGGACGGGTGAAAATATCACCGCTCTATATAATTTCCTAATAATGATCAGATCATGATTGGATCAGACTGTCCAAAATCCACATATCCTAGAGCTGTCGTTGGGCCCAATATTCAAATTAATAGAGGGTCCCTATATTCCAATCAATATGGATCCGAAGAGGGTCCATCGGACTGTAGATGATGCCCCAAGCCCATTGATTATTGGTCTGGAAAGTCCTGGCCCATTGGAGAAATTATATGGTGGCCGACCGTGGAGTAACAAGGGCGGAGAGAGAGAGAGAAAAAACATGCCACCCTTGATATTTGATACAAGGAAAAGTAAAAAAAGAGGCTTTTCTTGGATAAAAATCAAGGGAGGGGAGTTTTCTCTCTCCGACCTTTACATGTAAAGGCCATGTAAAGGTCGGCCACCATATAAAATCTCCTACATGTTACTCATATAAGAGTATCGTATCTGTCCTTTTGTAATTGTGTGATTTTTTGCATGATTTAGCAATAATATATGTACACATGGTTGCAGGCAAGGTGCTGATGTGAGGGGTTACTTCGTATGGTCAATCATTGACAATTTCGAATGGCTTTATGGTTATACATTGCGGTTTGGGCTACATTATGTGGATTATGATACTTTGGAGAGAGTTCCAAAACTATCAGCCCGATGGTACAAACAATTTCTCCATGGTTCGAAGATATTAAAACAGAAGGGCAATGGTCAACATCTATCTTCGTAGAGTCCCTGCAAGCATGTACATAGTGATAGTACTTATGTAGAAAATATGATTTGAAACCCGTAGGGGTCCCGCCAAACCTCAGCTTACCTATCCAAAAAAAAATCGAGAGGGAGAATAAGATTTGTATTTTGTCGTGCTATTTCAATTCTTTAGGGCATTGTTCTAATTGTATTATTGTGACCCTGTACAAGTTTGTAGTGCATTCTTATGCTGTTCTTCTTTCATCAACTACTGTCTTATATGACAAACAATAATGAATATAAATATTCTTTACTTTATTTGATTATTTGTAAGAAGTTATGTTCTCCATCTTTCCATTTGCACATACCCGATGTATTGGAAACATATAATTGGGTAAGGCTGGATAATTTGCAAAATCTTAAATAAAAAAAATAAAAAAAACAATCTGAAAAGGGGGAAAAAATCAACAAAACTTCAAATGTGATTAACCAAACTAAAGACTAACCATTGATAGTTGTTGGGGGTTCCACGCGAAAGCAAAGTTCCCGCATAGAAAAAGTGAATGGATGTGGAAGGGCTTACAAGGACTTGGGCACCCTCCCTATCTAGCTTTTAAGTGTGAGTTCTACCCAGGTCCCAACAATGGATTCTCTTCACGGCACAAGGTGCGGTGGTTACTCCAGGGTTAATTATATGCACTTGAATTAGATCGATCAGAATCAATATAATGGATTCTCAATCAATTCAAGCGCACCAAGTCCTCTTGATGCAGTTAGCTGCAACCGACTATTGCAGCTAACTACTAAATGTTAATGCAACTCAAAATGTTGTGGCTACTCTCATGTTGCCTTGATATCCTCCTTTATGTGATATAATAAGAGTACCAAAATTGACTTTTTTACTAAAAGCATCTCGATTCTGATGTACTGACGATAGTGAAAGTATACGAGAATTATTATTCCATACAAGGTTGATATTAACTAATTAATTTGTAATGTCCTAACTAAACCCAATCACACAGGTACACATATATACAGTTAGTCAAATAATCCATGCAAATGTCAATACATAGTAATTAAGTGAGGCTTGCAAAATCATCGAGTTTGCACACATTAAGGTCTCTACGCTTTGGGTATCAAATGCCCATGATGAAAGCCTCCTTCCTTGAGCTATAACCCTTGGTTTGATCACCATATATAGGAGGTCTTTATCTAGTAAAAAACAAAAGACGTTAGGTCAATGGTGCACCGGAGGGTCCCAGAATTAACTTTAAATCTTAAAAATTAACTCAAGACACTAAAATTCACTATGGGCCTAATTAATCAACTTTTGTTTACAGAGAAGTGATTCTGGTCCCAAAGAATCAATTTCAATTCCCGAATTTCGGATTCAATTCTAGAGAGTCAATTCCAATCCCAGCTAGAGAATCAATTCTGGTTCCAGGAAATCGATTTGAGTTCCAAAAATTAATTCTGGCCGGTCCTTAGAATTGATTATTGGGCTCAAACAGTTCAAGTCTAATACCACGCTTTAAAACAAAGTCCATAAAGGGAGTTTTTATACTGTGCCGATCGGGCATGCCCTTGGAAAAGGCGTCACCCTTGATATTTGATCCAACATCAGTCCCCTTTTTCATCCTTTTAAGGGGCTGCTGTTGGATCAAACATCAAGGGCGGCCCTTTTTCACAAGGGCATGCCTGATCGGGCACCATATAATTTCTCCCATAAAGGTACTATTGTAAAATGGGGAATGATAGAATGAAGGGCGCCCTTGCAAAAATCAGCTTCTTGATTTGTACTGATGGGGACCAAAAAGGACCTTCTAATCGCGAACCAACACGTAGCATCAAAAGGCATATCATCTAAGGGACAATAAGGTAATCTCGTCCCAAAAGGAAAAGGCTCAGATGCGAGCCCTACGTAATGGCGGGCCAACACCTGTCCAAGGAGACAGGGAAGAGTAAAAGTCTAAACTTATCAGAGATCAACACAGTTCCCACTTTTTTCGGGCCACACTTTTCAAAAATACCCTAAAGATTCTCCAATTTTACTTTTCTTTCCTAGTTCGAAAGTTACAAGAGATGGGGGTGAAATTAGTAAACTACCTGTAATAAGTTTTTGAAATGGGAAATGATAAATGCGCTCATTTTCATCACATGGGACACCCAACTGCAGTGTACGTGGCAATCAAATCTGTGGAATCCTTCTGACATAAAGTACATCAGCCCCTCTCCAGTAATTGATACACTGCTGCTGGGTGTCTCAAGTGATGAAAAGGGGCGCATTTATCATTTCACTTTTGAAATATCCTTTATGTCTTTTGTCTTAGGGTGGCCCCAAAAGCAAAGAAGCAATGACCAAGCAGAAGGGGTGGCAGCAATACCACGGCCTCATCACCCGGCCACCGATTACTGAAATCTGGCTTGCTGTCAGCGAGCAGCAAGGGCTTGACCCACAAAAATGAGATTCTTTTTTATTGTTGTCACCATCAACTCCCTCCGGTTTATTTGCATCCTTAAATCCACACCATAGAAGGGTGGATTGGTCACCCATGGTCCGATATATATATATATATATATATATATATATATATATCGGTGAGCTTAAGCTCACCAAACTTATGGTGAGCTAGCTTGCCCAATCACATGGGGGGCCACTTTGTTAGGATGATCCAAACCATTCATTTGAAAGTCCCTTACATAGATGGGGGGTGTACCAAAAATCAGCTCCATAGGATCATCCTAACCCCTCCATTTGTGGAGGACAAAAATGGACAGACACAAATCTGCCCCATATTTGTCCTCCACAAATGGAGGGGTTAGGATGATCCTATGGAGCTGACTTTTGGTACACCCCCCATCTATGATAAGGCCTTAAAAATGAATGGTTTGGATCACTCCCCAAAATGTGGGACCCATGTGATCGGGCAAGCTAGCTCACCAGCAGTTTCCTCTCTCTCTCTCTCTCTCTCTCTCTCTCTCTCTCTATATATATATATATATATATATATATATATATATATATATATATATATATATATATATATATATATATATTTATATTTATATATCTATCTATATATGAGGAAAGTGAAGCTACACCGCTGGTGTAGCTAACTTAGCTACACTGCCGGCTTAAAATACAATGGGCCCACATTGTTTTGGTGATCCAAAGAATTCATTTGATTGGCCCTCACATAGATAGGGTGTCCACCAAAAATCAGCTCCATAGGATCATCCCAACCCTACGATTTGTGGAGGCAAAAATGAACGTGTAAAAACCTTCACAAATTTGTCCATTTTTGCCTCCACAGTTTAAAGGGTTGGGATGATCCTATGGAGCTGATTTTTGGTGGACACCCTATCTATGTGAGGGCCAATCAAATGAATGGTTTGGATCACCAAAACAATGTGGGCCCATTGTATTTTAAGCCGGCGGTGTAGCTTCACTTTCCTATATATATATATATATATATATATATATATATATAGAGAGAGAGAGAGAGAGAGAGAGAGAGAATAGAGTTCCTAAGGTGTCACCTCATATAGCTTATATAAGGTGGCGCTCACAAAACATAAGGGGCCCACATTTTTTGGGTGATCGAAACCACTCATTTGAAAGGCCCTTAGATGCCCATTTTTAACCTCCATAAATGGAAGGGTTATGATGATCCTATGGACCTGATTTTTTGTAAGCACCATATCCATCTAAGGGCCTTTCAAATGAGTGGTTTCGATCACCCCAAAAATGTGGGCCCCTTATGTTTTGTGAGCGCCACCTCATATAAGCTATATGAAGTGACACCTTAGGAACTCTATTCTCATATATATATGAGGAAACTGTTGGTGAGCTTAAGCGCACCATAGGTGCTCCCCAATCACATGTGGTGATCCAAACCATTCATTTGCAAGGTCTTATGATAGATAGGGGGTGTACCAAAAATCAGCTCCATAGGATCATCCTAACCCCTCCATTTGTGGAGGACAAAAAATGGGCAGATTTGTGTCTGTCCATTTTTGTCCTCCACAAATGGAGGGGTTAGGATGATCCTATGGAGCTGATTTTTGGTACACCCCCTATCTATGTAAGGGACTTTAAAATGAATGTTTTGGATCATCCTAACAAAGTGGGCCCCCATGTGATTGGGCGCTTAAGCTCACCATAAGCGCACCAACAGTTTCCTCATATATATATATATATATATATATATATATATATATATATATATATATATATATAAAACGGTTCCTACACATATGTGTAGATAAGTTATCTACACACTAGCTTAAAATACAGTGGGGGCCACATTATTTGGGTGATCCAAACCATTCCTTTTTAAGGCCCTCACATAGATAGGGTGTCCATAAAAAATCAGATCCATAGGATCATCCTAACCATTCGAACTGTGGAGGTAAAAAATGGACTAATTTGTGAAGGTTTAAAGACATCCATTTTACCTCCACAAATCGTAGGGTTGGGATGATCCTATGGATCTGATTTTTTGTAGACACCCTATTTATGTGAGGGCCTTTAAAATGGATGGCTTGGATCACCCAAACAATGTGGGCCTCCACTGTATTTTAAGCTAGTGTGTAGAGAACTCTCTACACATATGTGTAGGAACCGTTTTCTTATATATATATATTTATATATATATATATATATATATATTTATATTTATATATATGAGTTAAGTGAAGCTACACATACGTGTAGCTAACTTAGCTACACCGACGACTTAAAATACAGTGGCCCACAGTGTTTGGGTGATCCAAACCATTCATTTGATAGGCCCTCACATTGATAGGGTGTGCCCAAAAAATCAGCTCCATCGGATGATCCAAACCCTTCAAACTGTGGAGGCAAAAATGGACAGATTTGTGAAGGCTTTTACACGTCCATTTTTGCCTCCACAAATCGTAGGGTTGGGATGATCCTATGGAGCTGATTTTTTGGGCACACCCTATCTATGTGAGGGTCCATCAAATGAATGGTTTGCATCACCGAAACAATGTGGGACCCATTGTATTTTAAGGCGTCGGTGTAGCTAAGTTAGCTACACGTATGTATATCTACACTTTTCTCTCTCTATATATTAAAAAAACATATATATATATATATATAATAGAGGAAAATGATTGTGAGCTTGAAGCTCATATAGCTTATATGAGCTTGAGGGCCCAAACACATGGGTCCCACATTGTTTGTGGTGATCCAAATCATTCATTTGCAAGGCCCCATCATAGATAGGGTGTGTACCAAAAATCGGCTCCATTGGATCATCCTAACCCCTCCAAAAGTGGAGGACAAAAATGGGCAGATTTGTGGCAAACGGTGTCTGCCCATTTTGCCCTCCACTTTTGGATGGGTTATTATGATCCTATGGAGCCGATTTTTTGTACACACCCTATCTATGTAAGGGCCTTTCAAATGAATGCTTTGGATCATCCTAACAATGTGGGCCCACATGTGTTTGGGCCCTCAAGCTCATATAAGCTATATGAGCTTCAAGCTCACAATCATTTTCCTTATATATATATATATATATATATATATATATATATATATATATATATATATGAGCTTCAAGCTCACATCCAAAAGTGGAGGGCAAAATGGACAGACATCATTTTTCACAAATCTGCCCATTTTTGCCCTAGCTTTTGGAGGGGTTAGGATGATCCAATGGAGCTGATTTATGTTCGAACGTGGAAGATTATGGATGCAAGGAACCTATATCTATATAAGTCCCAACAAATGAATGGTTTAGATCACCCAAGAACGGGGGCCGCACTTCATTTTCTTTTTCTACACTTAGGATGTCCGTACGTCCGCAATATAAAAACTCAAATGTTAAATTGGAAAACTTTTTATAAAAAGAATTAAAGAACCTTCTTTTAAAATGCTAAAACACGACGACAACCTACTAACTTACCTTGGAGATTTTAGATCGGCTGGGCCTATGGTCCATTATTTTTCAAAAAGTACAGTGGGGACCACTTCGTAGGATGATCCAAACCACTAATTGTTGGGCCACAACGTAAATAGGCTATATCCCATAAATCATCACCACAGGATGATCCTAACCCTTCAATCTAAATAGGTTTCCATGATATGCAATCCCTCTACAGATCAAACGGTTAAGATATGATCATCCCCTGAAGATGATTTTCAAGACACAGCCTACTTATCTTGTGGCCCAAAAAATGATCAGTTTGGATCATCCAACGAAGTGGGCCCCACTGTACTTTTTGAAAAATAGTGGACTTTAGGCCCACACCATATAAAATCTCCTTCCCTATGTGGACATTGAGTAAATATACAAATCACCTTCTCAGAATCGGGCTATTCTATCTTTGTTCGTCCAATTGACCAGATTCCATCGTTAGCCATTTTTTTTTTTTGATGGGCAAGCTGGGGTTAGGCAGACCCCTACCATATATATAGATAAAAAAGCATATTACAATCTTTCATAGAGGGACCCCAAAGAGTCCGAGGACAAGACCTCTACAAGGGAGGGGGACAGAAAATTAGGGGGGAGATTATCACCCTTACAAAAATAATCCTGTTTAGAAAGGATGTCTGCTGTTCTCTCCAAATATGGGAAATTTTCCAAGAGTTTAGATTTCTGAGCTTACTGTGGATCGTGGTTAGAGTTTGGAATTTCCTCCAAGGGCAAGCTTGAGTGCCTTCGATCACTTTGACGGCATGGATTGAGTCAGATTCAATCCATAAGCTGCGGATGCTGAGATTCTCTGCTATATTTAGACCGTGAAGGATGGCTTCGATCTCCAGGTGATGAATAGCTTCAGGGGGGACAATTTCCGAGAATAGGCCAATGGGGCAGCTGAGATGGTCTCTAATAAGGCCCCCAACAGATCCAGAGTTGTCCATGAGGGATGCATCATTATTTAGTTTATGGTGGCTGAGGTCGGGGGGGGATCCATCGACAGAATTTTGATGTTTTGGGTTGCTGGAAAATGGGGAGCGACAAGTTTGTCGCAATTTGGGAGCTGGCCTCGGAAGGTGAGTCTGAAAGCCTAAGGAACAGTATTTTTGTGCGAGAGGTCGAGAGAATTTGCTTGAGGAGGTCCTGCTTGTGAGTACATTTTTCATTATGGATTCTAGCGTTCCTCTCACACCAAATGTGATAGATAGAGGAAGCAAAGAGAATTCTAACAGAGATTGCAGCTTGTCCTTTACCTGGGAAGGAGGATCGAAGCCATAATTCTTCTTCGCCTAAACTTTTCTTCTATTTTTTCCTCTTGGAGATTCTCCAAAGCACCAATCTCCAAATCCAGGTGGAGTAGGAGCAAGAGAAGAACAGGTGATCTCTGATTTCAGGTTCGGCGTGACAAAGAGGACATCTAAGATCGTCTTGGCCATTCAGGAAGGGAAGGCGATCTCTTGTGCGTAATTTGTTTTTAATTGCTTGCCAAGCGATGAAACTATGACGCGGTATGTTACCAGGGAACCATATAGAAGAAGACCAATCGACTTTGGCTTTTTGGGATCTGATGGTATTCCAGGCTGATTTTACAGTGAAGATACCATCATTTGTTGGTTTCCAAATTGGACGATCAGAGGAGGTTTGAGAGAAAATAGCATCAAAAGTGATTTGTTTCAGCTTTATGAGGTATGATTCTGATTGAATGGAGTCCCATTTTCCAGACTCAATTACATCCTTAACAGAGAAATTGCTCGGAATAACATTGAAAAAGGGGCCCGTGGAAGGTTGAGAAATAATGACACCAGACGGGACCCAAGGTTGAAACCAAAAGTTTATGCTAGCACCATCACCCACAGCATAGTAGAAATGGGGCCTAGCATCTTCACGAGCTTTTAGGATACTCCGGACAGCCCAAGATGGGTTGCGAGGCATCTTGATAAGCCAAAAATTCCGATTTCTAATATATTTTGCATTGAACCAGTGATTCCAGGGAGTGTTTCTGTTCTGAGTTATATTCCATACCTGCTTGATTTGGAATGCTCTGTTTATATCTGAGAGGGATCTCAAGCCAGCTCCACCTTCTACTTTAGGAGTGCAAATGTCACTCCATGGCAGAGGATGATATTTCTTCTGTGGATTGCAACCACACCAAATAAAATTTCTGAATATCTTTTCTATATCGTTGAGGGTCGCTTTTGGAATGTGAAAGGAAGCCGACCAGTAAATTTGAAATGAGTTCAAGACGGATTTTCACCAGCTCAATATGCCCAACTCTAGAGAGAAGTTTACTGGACCAGGAAAGAATTCTTTTCTTAACTTTATCAATCAAAAGCTTGCAATCTTTTTGAGGTTAACCTGGATGTAACTAATGGGAGCCCCATGTATTTGATTGGAAGGTTGCCTTCCAACATGTTGAGAAAATAGCAGATTGAGTCCTTCAGATTGTTATCTGTTCCAGAGAAGAAAATTTCTGATTTAGATAGGTTAACTTCAAGACCCGAGCAGGCTTTGAATACATTAATGCAATCTAGAAGGCCTCTTGCATCAACAGTAGCAGCCTTAGTGAAGACCATAACATCATCTGCAAAAAAAATATGTGTTATAGATACAGATTCAGAAAGAAAAAATCAACCTAGTATTTGGTTTGAGTCTCATCACAATCACCATCAATGCCTTCCCATTCCTTGGCACGCGTCCCACACAAACAACGTCAAGAGTGATAAACTAATATGGATCCTTCAAACACCACGTTTTACCTACCAAAAAATTGGATGACTTTAACCTTCCTTACTGGTAGTTGCAGCAAGTGCATAAAGAATTTGAGGCAAAAAAATTTCTAACGCAGAGATATTTCCTATAATACGTAATGTTAAAAAAAATTCCCAATGTTATAGTAAAAATGTTTTAACTTTTTGAAAAATATTTGCAGTAAATATGTTTAACTGCTCTGGGTTTCCCAAAATCCTCAAATTCTACACCAAACTCTCTTTGAACAAGAAATGCTACGGTACCAAATACAGTGGGGGCCCACATTGTTTGGGTTATGCAAACTATTCATTTGATGGGCCATGACATAGATAGGGTGGTTCATAGGATCATCTCAACCCTTCGATTTGTAGAGGCTAAAATGGACGGATATAAACCTCCACAAATCTGTCCATTTTTAACCTCCACAAATTGAAGGGTTAAGATGATCATATGGAGCTGATTTTTTGGGCACACCCTATCAATGTGAGGGCCTATCAAATGAATGGTTTGGATCATCTAAAAAACATGGGCCATGACATAGATAGTTATCCTTGTTGGGCGCGTTCGAGAAGCAAGAAAGTTGTTCCCAAACATGGTGTAGGGTAATAGGGTTCTGTAATAGGTGTAAATTTTGCCAAAAAACAAGGTATTTTTGTCACGAGAAACGGTAACTTCACCATCTAACATGACACGTGGCCTGATAAAGACCGATCTAAGATTAGAAACTTCCTTTTTGGAAAAAGTGAAAAGAAAGATTACCACGTGTATTTGATGCAATCCTAGGATGTTGCGTGTGAAATTCATTTTTACCCACAAATACAGTTCATGTCAATGTTGAATAAATTCATACCCTTCCTCTATTTAAATCCCTCATCCACACCCACTCTCACCTAACTCTGATCAGATTAAGTCCACTTTTGTTCATCACAAGTTCTTAATATGAAGGCCATCTGCATTCTACTTTTTCTTCATTTCTTCTTCTCTTCCATTGCTTGTTTCGTTCATCGTGGCCAATTTCCTGATGATTTCTTGTTTGGAACTTCAACCTCTTCTTATCAGGTAAGGATTTTACGCAATTTGCATTGCAAGGATGCATTGATTCTTGCATGTAGTCTTGTAGTATTGTAACAAATTTGCATTCAACGAACCCTGATCATAGTTTGATGGATCAAGGGCTAGGATCGTTCGATCGAGGAGATCTCAACTGCAATTGGCCGCAATTATGGCTGTGTATCCGATCAACGCATCCGATTGCATCCGTGTAGAACATGCGGGGCCCACCTTTTAACATTTTACACTAGCAAAAGTCATGGAATAGAACACATTTTTTTAATGTTGGGAAAAAAAATTCTTTTGATACCATGTTGTACTGCATGGAATTTAAACACTGACTTTCTTGTATTTACTTTTCCAGATTGAAGGTGCCTACTTAGAAGGTAATAAAAGTCTGAGCAATTGGGATGTTTTCTCTCATATTCCAGGTAATTGTTTCTTTCTTCAATAGGAGTAATCTTGATTGTTAAAACCCATTTTATCCATAGGAAGATATTTGATTTCTTCTTCTTCTTCTTAAATGAATCAGGAAAAATAAAGGATGGAAGCAATGGAGATGTTGCTGATGACCATTACCATCTTTACATGGTATTATTTCCAAGCATTTTCGATGAATTTATATTTGAGATTATTTGCCTTTGATTAGGAAAACTTGATGTTCAACTGTACACTTGGATACGATTTCATTATATGCAACCCATGTCTTCACATTACACAGTAGTTTCTTTAGGAAGATCAATTTGTAGCAGCTTAATATAAGAATTTCTGACTTAGAATACTGATATATAAACAGAAAGACATTGAGTTAATGCAATCCCTCGGAGTAAATTCCTACAGATTCTCCATAGCATGGTCAAGAATCCTCCCAGGTGAGTTCAATTAATCAATTGTTCTTTACCATTTAATTAAGATTTTTTTTTTATCTTCAACCTAAAATCATTTCCATGATGCAGAGGGTAGATTTGGGAAAATAAATTCTGTGGGAATTGAATTTTACAACAATCTTATAGATTCCCTCTTACTAAAAGGTAATTATTTTTCGTTTTGGTTATATATAAATACACATACTTGTTCCTATATGTAGATATATTGTTTTAATCTTATACAATTATGTCCTTCTAATAGGGATACAACCATTTGTAACATTAAGCCATTACGACATCCCTCAAGAACTCGAAGACCGATATGGTGCATGGTTGAGTTCACAAATACAGTAAGGATTTTACTCTCTTTTTAACTTTTAATCTTGATAGTAGGCACAAACTCAACTTGTCCCATGGGCTTTAACCAGCTGTCAAAGGCTGCTGACAATTTTTTGGGAATTGGAACAGCTGATTAAACATATAAGACAAGTTGAGTTAGTATATATATAAGCAAAGATAGAGAAAACTCATTAACAAATATGTTTGTAAATTTAACTCAGTACTCTCGTATAACGCTTGGATCACAAGTTCACAACCCCTACACTATAAAACATACTAAAAATTATTATGTTTCTTAATATCATAGTCATGGGTGTTAATCGTTTTTTTTAGTATCATCGTCATGGGTGTTCGTCTTGATTTCTCTCTTCTGTTGTATATAACTCTGCAGGGAAGATTTTGGATATTATGCCGAAGTTTGTTTCAAGGCTTTTGGTGACAGGGTTAAATACTGGAGCACCTTCAATGAGCCTAATGTTATGGTCCCAGATGGTTACCTTTACGGAACATATCCGCCCTCTCATTGTTCAAAACCTTTTGGTGACTGTCCCACCGGTGACTCTGCGATAGAGCCATACATCGCAGCCCATAACGTAATATTATCTCACGCTTCCGCAGCTGATATTTACAGGAAAAGATATCAGGTAAATAATTTTGTACAAATATGATGTTATTTGGAAAATATCATATATATATATATATGAGCAATCATAGATACAAGCGAGCCCGTGCATAAAGAGCCACAAAAGGGCTCTTGATTGGATCTATGTCATTTTCAGTTACATTTTAAAATCGTGAGAAAATGTAAAATCAGTTACATTTGATGACGTGGATCTAACCAGGAGTCCTTTTTTGGCTCTTTATGCAAGGGCTCTCTTATATCTATCATTGCTCTATATATATATATATATATATATATATATGAGAGAACGGTTCCTACACATATGTGTAGAGAGTTCTCTACACACTAGCTTAAAATACAGTGGGGACCCACATTGTTTGGGTGATCCAAGCCATCCATTTTAAAGTCCTATCTATGTGAGGGCCTTAAAAATGAATTGTTTGGATCACCTAAATAATGTAGCCCCCACTGTATTTTAAGCTAGTGTGTAGATAAGTTATCTACACATATGTGTAGGAACCGTTCTCTCTCTCTCTCTCTCTCTCTCTCTCTCTCTCTCTCTCTCTCTTTCTCTCTCTCTCTCTCTCTCTCTCTCTCTCTATATATATATATATATATATATATATATATATATATATATTTGTGTGTGTGTGTGGATCATATATATTAGGGCTGCAACTCGGGTCGGGTTTTGGAGAACCCAACCCTACCCGAGAAATATCTCGGGTTGAGTCGGGTCGGTTTTTTTTTCCGGAAAACCCACGATTCCCAAACCCGGCCCTACCCATGATAAATCTCAGGTCGGGTCGGGTCGGGTTTTTTCACATTGACGCAATTTTGTAAGGAAAATTCTTGTTTGGCAAGGCAACTCAACTCATAGAAGTAGAAATTACACTCACAGTACACTTGAATCAAACAATGATGTAATTACACTCACATTACACTTGAATCAAACAATGCTGTAATCAAACAATGTTGTAATTACAATCAAACAATGCTGAATCAAACACTTGAATCAACTCATCTCATAGAAGCAGAAATTACACTCACATACAATAACAGTGGGTGCGTGGGTTTTCACTTTTAACTTTTAACTAACAATAGAAAAAAATGTACATACTATAACTTATGTAACTCGGGTCGGGTCGGGTCGGGTCGGGCCCCTTCAAACCCGGCTCGACCCGAAACCCATGAAACCTGAACCCAACCCAGGCTATTTTCGGGTCGGGTCGATGCGGGTCGGGTAAAACCCGGCTCGAGTTGCAGCCCTAATATATATAGATGTGATTTAAATAGAATAATTAATAACAAACAAAAATACTCCTAATTATATAAAAAATATTTATGCTATGATTTTAGTAGGGCAAAAGAATTTGCAGGGTTTCTTAATTATTGTGATTTTTTCTGTTGTATTGATGAAGGTGAAACAAGGTGGCTCTATTGGGATTGTGATGACCACATGTTGGTATGAACCACTTAGAAATATCCCAGCTGATCGTTCGGCTGCTCAACGATCTCTAGCTTTCGACATTGCCTGGTAAGCTAAACAAGAAAAAAGTAGTGAATTTTATGCTTAATTGTTGTGTGCTATGTTATACTGTTAAACTAAATTCATATATTGTAATGTTTTCATGTAAACATTATAATTGCAGGTTTTTGGATCCTATAATTTATGGTGATTATCCTCCTGAAATGCGTGAGATTTTGGGTTCGAGATTACCGACATTTTCACCGCATGAAAGGAGTTTGTTACAAAATAAATTGGATTTTATCGGAATTAACCATTACACGAGCCTCTATGCAGAAGATTGTATGTTTTCCCCATGCGGATCAAACACTTCTGTAGGGGAAATGTTCACGGTCAGTACAGGAGAAAGAGATGGACTCCCAATCGGAACTCCGGTAATTGTTTCAAATTTCAATTTGAGAAGGAAAAACAAATAGAATTTATCTTCTTTTTTTTCTTTTTTGTTAATTATTCTTGAATTTATTATGACGAAACTGCCCCGGAAATATCAGGGGAGTTGCTGTGATCCTAATTTGGAAATATGGGATAATTTGCTCAGCTAATTCTAATTCCAGACCCTTGTAAATTCACATCCCTTTAATTTTAAAATTACCATAGTGCCCATGGGCTAGTTTAGGTTTGAAATCTATTTGGTTTGTTGAGCCTGCCCAACTAGCCTTATTCCATGTTTGTTTTGGATATGGAGAATCGAATCCCAGCCCAAAACCGTTTCTTGGCAAAATTGGGCATTTGGTTCACAATTGTAGAATCGATTTTGGTCTCAAGTTGATTCTATATTCCAACAAAGATACACTTGTTTCTGGGATGTAGAATTTATTTGAGTCCAAAATCAATTCACTCTGCAAAATAAATGGCCAATTACGCGAATAATCGGTTTTGGATTCAAATGAAAATTGATCCTCAAAGTCTAAAACAAACAGGGCCTTAGGGCGTGGTTGGCAAGGCTTCTTTTTGCTGGTGGAGATTGCCTAATGACATCTTTTTGCTAGGAAGAAGAAAGAAATATAAGCCGTTTAAATACAATGAATATTTTCGTGCAGACGGCAATGCCAGGCTTCTACGTGGTTCCGAGGGGGATGGAAAAGATTGTGATGTACATGATGGAAAGATACAACAATACCCCAATGTTTATCACAGAAAATGGTAAGACACAAATACATACATAGATACATATGTTGATATATAGTATTACAATATAAAAAATGTCCCTTATTTGTTACCTAACTTCACTCGCAGGTTATGCACAAAAAAGCAGTCCTAATGTTCCCATGAAAGACTTACTCAATGACGGGGGCAGGGTAGAATACCTACGAAGCTACTTGGCATCCCTAACAGTTGCCATGAGGTATTTTATCATAGATTAATACATACATATACACATCTTTTTTACTTGTACCTTTAAAAACATGAGGATATATAATTTCGCCTAGTAATGATCGGATCATGATTGGATTAGACTGTCCAGAATCCACATATCTTAGAGCACTAGTTGGGCCCAATATTCAAATTAATAGAGGGTCCCAATATTCCAATTAATATGGATCCGAAGAGGGTCCATCGGACTGTAGATGATGCCCCAAACCCATTGATTATTGGTCTGGACTGTCCTGGCCCATTGACATGACCTCTATATGTTACTCATATAAGAGAATCGTATCTGTCCTTTTGGTTGCAGGCAAGGTGCTGATGTGAGGGGTTACTTCGTATGGTCAATCATTGACAATTTCGAGTGGCTTTATGGTTATACATTGCGGTTTGGGCTACATTATGTGGATTATGATACTTTGGAGAGAGTTCCAAAACTATCTGCCCGATGGTACAAACAATTTCTCCATGGTTCGGAGATATTAAAACAGAAGGGCAATGGTCAACATCTATCTTCGTAAAGGCCATGCAAGCATGTACATAGTGATATTACTTATGTAGAGAATATGATTTGCCCAGCCAAACCCTAGCTTACCTATCAAAAAAAAAAAAAAAAAAAAAAAAAAAAAAAAAAGAAAAGAGAGAGAGAGTATGATTTGTATTTGGTCGGGCTATTTCATTTCTTTAGCGCATTGTTGTAATTATATTATTGTGTCCCTGTACAAGTTGTAGTGTATTCTGATGCTTTTCTTCTTTCATCAAGTAGTGTCTTATATGACAAACAAGAACGAATATAAATATTCTTTACTTTATTTGATTATTTGTAAGAAGTTATGTTCTCCATCTCTCCACTAGCACGTACCGATGTATTGGAAACATATAATTGGGTAAGGTTGGATAATTTGCAGAAAGGCAGTGATATATCCGCCCCATTTGATCACCAGGAACACCCCCTGTTAGTGTTTCTGGCAATCAAGGGCATTGAATCCTTCTGACATAAGTACAGCAGCCCCTCTTTTGTCATTGATACACTGACAGGGGGTGTTCCTGGTGATCAAAAGGGGCGGATATATCATTTCCCTTTGCAAAATCTAAATAAACCAAAAATAAATAAATAATAGTAATCAACAAAACTTCAAATGTGATTACCAAACTAATGACTAACCATTGATAGTTGTTGGGGGTTCCATGCGAAAGCAAAGTTCACGCATAGGAAAAGTGAATGCATATGGAAGGGCTTACAGGGACTTGGGCACTCTCCCTAGCTAGCTTTTAAGTGTGAGTTCTGCCCGGGTCCCAACAAGTAGTATCGGCGCACGCTGAGGCGTGGTAACTCTTGTGTACCCTTGAGGATGGAGAAAAAACCCTCGGGGAAGATCTCGCTTCCGCATGGAGGGGGAGATTGTTGGGGTTCCACGCGAAAGCAATGATCCCCCATAGGAAAAGTGAATGATGTGGAAGGGCTCATAAGGACTTGGGCACCCTCCCCTTAATGGGTAGCTTTTAAGGTTGAGTTCTATGCGGGTCCCAACAATAGCTAGTGCTGAAAAATGAACTCTCTCACGCAGCGCTAGATGAAATTTTGGGAGATTTTATTGATGATAACGAATCAAATCCAACGAAATCTTCATTCAATGGGACTGACGTGATATTCTCCAAATATCTAGTGGTAGAGATAGATTCAAAAACCACTAATGCCCCTTTTGGTTTGGATTTTGAGAACCGATTGTGAGTCCAAAGCTGATCTTCAGAGAAGAAACCTTCTCACAAATTTATATCATGTTTGTTTTGGATTTTCAAAACGAATTGCTAGTACAAAACTGATTATTGAACTTAAAATTAAATGTAAATTTGAGTCCAAGAATCAGTTTAGAACACACAAGTCACAATTGCTTCTGAAAATCTTAGGCCCTGTTTGTTTGGATCTTGACAACGGAATGTGAGTCCAAAACTGATTACTGGACTCAAATCAAATTTGAGTCCGGTTCTTAAAATCCAAAACAAACAGGGCCTTAGTTTTTGGCAAATGATATAGCACAACCATGTTTTGATAAGTGGCACAAAATAGACTTCCTCCCATATGCTTTAATTAGTTGTCAAAAGCTCATGAGAGATTTTTTTGGGAATTGTAATAGATGGTTAAAGAATGTAGGAAAAGCTATGTTAGTGAATTTTATCAAAACAAGGTTGTGCTGATATCATTTCCCTAGTTTTCTTTCCATCCACACCTAATGGTCATAATGTAGGGAATTTAACCGGGTAGAACTCACCCCTGAAAGCTAGCCATTAGAGGGAGGGTGCACATTCCCTTATAACCCATCACCATCCATTTCACTTCTCCGATGTGGGACATTTCCACCCTCGAAGGTAAACTAGGGTTACCACGCCCTGAGCTCTGATACTATTTGTAGTGAATTTAACCGGGTAGAACTCACCCCTAAAAGCTAGTCATTAGAGGGAGGGTGCTCATTCCCTTATAATCCATCTCCATCTATTTCACTTTTCTGATGTGGGACTATTTGCTTTTGCGTGGAACCCAAAACATCAAAGTTGTTAGAGTAGATCGGATATTAGATGAGAGATGAGAGGTAGTTAGGATAGAGAGATGATTTAGAATGGGATTATCATGTTTAAACTTATCCGTATCGCTATCTTGTTTATCTTAAGTTCATATATCTTCTCAATTTAATATGGTATCAGAGCAGAACGATCCTACTTTTTTAGCATAATGATCCTCCCCATACCCCGCAATGGTGGGAGCCTCGTGCACTGGGCCATCCCTTTCTTAGCAGAACGATCCTACCTTGGCCTGACTGTAAAATTCTTCTTCCGGCAGATGGTTGGATCAGCCGTCCGCCAAGTAACAGTAACTTCTTTCCAAACAGTCAAGTTACCTTATATATTAGAGTCTGACAAACAAGAAGCAGACATCCATTTGGATCCAACTTCAGAAGTTTATGATTGGGGCATTTAGACGAACAGTTTGCGGATCCTGCACGATTCCCATCTCAGATTTTGTTCCATTACTTTGTCTCACCAAACCCGCACATTTTCTTCCACAAGCACATCGCCGGCAATCCTCTTCAACAGCGGCGTTGTGAAACTGTATCTCAACCAGGACCACCCGGCCACAACATCGCATCTTTTCTTACGAAACTGGTTTGGGATTAAAACCGGAACATCTAAACTTTTTTCCCTCAATAAGTCTCGGGTTTGAAACATGGATGCACAACGAAACTTGCTTTTCCAACCAGGCAACCACCACCTTTCATCAATTAACTTAGAGTTGCTTAGAAATAATCTTCTTGCATGTCTCTGCACACTCTAAGTGCTAGGATGATCCTATGGAGCTGATTTTTTAGGCACACCCTATCTATGATAGGGCCCATCAAATGAATGCTTTGGATCATCCAAACAACATGGGCCTATTGTGTTTTTGGTCGGCGGACTAGAAAAAATTTCCTCTATATATATATATATATATATATATGAGAAATTATATGATGCCTAACCATGAAAATGAAGGGTGGAGAGAGAGAAAACCTCTCTCCCTTGATTTTTAATCCAAGGGAAAGCCCCGTTTTCTACTTTTCCTTGGTTCAAAAACCAAGGTAGCAGGTTTTGTCTCCTTCCGCCCTTTACATTTTCACGGTCGGGCATCATATATATATATGAGGAACAAGATTGTGCGCTCGACCACACCAAGCTTAGATGCGGTCGAGGGCCCAAAACTCATGTAGGCCCCATTGTTAGGATGATCCAAAGCATTTATTTGCAAGGCCCTTACATAGATAGGGTGTGTACAAAAAATCAGCTCCATAGGATCATCCTAACCCATCCAAAAGTGGAGGGCAAAATGGACAGACACTGTTTGCCACAAATCTGCCCATTTTTGCCCTCCACTTTTGGAGGGGTTAGGATGATCCAATGGAGCTGATTTTTTTGTACACACCCTATCTATGATGGGGCCTTGCAAATGAATGGTTTTGATCACCACAAAAAATGTGGGACCCATGTGTTTGGGCCCTCGACCGCATATAACCTTATATGAGGAATAAGATTGTGCGCTCGACCGCACCAAGCTTAGGTGCGGTCGAGGGCCCAAAACTCATGTGGGCCCACTTTGTTAGGATGATCCAAAGCATTTATTTGCAAGGCCCTTACATAGATAGGGTGTGTACAAAAAATCAGCTGCATAGGATCATCCTAACCCATCCAAAAGTGGAGGGCAAAATCGACAGACATAGTTTGCCACAAATCTGCCCATTTTTACCCTCCACTTTTGGAGGGGTTAGGATGATCCAATGGAGCTGATTTTTTGTACACACCCTATCTATGATGGGGCATTACAAATGAATGGTTTTGACCACGACAAAAAACACGGGACCCATGTGTTTGGGCCCTCGACCGCATATAACCTTATATGCGGTCAACCGCACACTCCTTTTCCTTATATATATATATATATATATATGAGGAAAATGATTGTAAGCTTGAAGCTCATATAGCTTATATGAGCTTGAGGGCCCAAACACATGGGTCCCACATTTTTGTGGTGATCCAAACCATTCATTTGCAAGGCCCCATCATAGATAGGGTGTGTACCAAAAATCAGCTCCATTGGATCATCCTAACCCCTCCAAAAGTGGAGGCCAAAAATGGGCAGATTTGTGGCAAACGGTGTTTGTCCATTTTGCCCTCCGCTTTTGGATGGGTTAGGATATTCCTGTGGAGCTGATTTTTTGTACACACCCTATCTATGTAAGGGCCTTTCAAATGAATGCTTTGGATCATCCTAAAAATGTTGGTCCACATGTGTTTGGGCCCTCAAGCTCATACAAATTATATGAGCTTCAAGCTCACAATCATTTTCCTCTCTCTCTCTCTCTCTCTCTCTCTGTCTCTCTCTCTTTATATATATATATATATATTATATACTATATAACAGAAGAGAAAAGAAGAGAATTTTTTGAATTTTTTGAAAATTCTATGAGAATTACACATCACTTTTTTTTACTTTTTTTAACAAATGCACCCATTCAACTCACATATTTTCAATCCTACCCCTCATTTATGCTTTTTAACAAAGGCACCCATTAAAGCCACATAATTTCAATCTTACCCCCCTCCTTTATGGTTTTTTAATAAAAAATCTATAGGGTGATCTTAACCATCCGATTTAAGAGGAATTATGGAAACCTCTATAGATTGGAGGGCTAAGGTCAGCCTATGGAAATGATTTTTGGGGCACAACCTATTTATGTTGTGTTCCATCACATGGACGGTTTGGATCAACCTATGACTTGGTCCGTATCCTTTATGGTTTTTTAATAAAAAATCTATAGGGTGATCTAAATCATCCGATTTAAGAGGAATTATGGAAACCTCTATAGATTGGAGTGCTAGGATCAACCTTTGGAAAATGATATTTGGGGCACAACCTATTTATGTTGTGTTCCATTTCATGGACGGTTTGGATCAACCTATGACGTGGTCCGTACAGTTCTTTGTCGGCCCGTGCATCGCACGGGGTTTTTTTACTAGTATATATATATATATATATATATATATATATATATGAGAAAACATTTCCTACACACTTGTGTAGGTAAGTTACCTACACACTAGCTTAAAATACAGTGGGGGCCCACATTGTTTGGGTGATCCAAACCATTCATTTGAATGGTCCTCACATAGATATGGTGTCCACAAAAAATCAGATCCATAGGATCATCCCAACCAGTCAAACTATGGAGGCAAAAAATGGACTAATTTGTGAAGGTTTATACACGTCCATTTTACCTCCACAAATCGTAGGGTTGGGATGATCCTATGGATCTGATTTTTTGTGGACACCCTATCTATGTGAGGACCATTCAAATGAATGGTTTGGATCACCTAAACAATGTGGGCCCCCACTGTATTTTAAGCTAGTGTGTAGGTAACTTACCTACACAAGTGTGTAGGAAATGTTTTCTCTATATATATATATATATATATATATATATGAGGAAAGTGAAGCTACACCGCCGGCTTAAAATACAATGGGCCCACATTGTTTTGGTGATCCAAAGAATTCATTTGATTGGCCCTCACATAGATAGGGTGTCCACCAAAAATCAGTTCCATAGGATCATCCCAACCCTACGATTTGTGGAGGCAAAAATGAACGTGTAAAAACCTTCACAAATTTGTCCATTTTTGCCTCCACAGTTTGAAGGGTTGGGATGATCCTATGGAGCTGATTTTTGATGGACACCCTATCTATGTGAGTGCCAATCAAATGAATGGTTTGGATCACCAAAATAATGTGGGCCCATTGTATTTTAAGCTGGCGGTGTAGCTTCACTTTCCTCTCTCTCTCTCTCTCTCTCTCTCTCTCTCTATATATATATATATATATATATATATATATATATATATGTGTGTGTGTGTGTGTGTGTGTGTGTGTGTGTGTGAGGAAAAGGATTGTGCGGTCGAGCGCACCTAAGTTTAGGTGCGGTCGAAGGCCCAAACACATGGGTCCCACATTTTTGTGCTAATCAAAACCGGTCATTTGCAAGGTTCCATCATAGATTGGGTGTGTACAAAAAATCAGGTCCATTGGATCATCCTAATCCCTCCAAAAGTGGAGGGCAAAATGGGCAGATTTGTGGCAAACGGTATTTGTCCATTTTGACCTCCACAAATGGATGGGTTAGGAGGATCCTATGGAGCTGATTTTTTTGTACATACCTCATCTATGTAAGGGCCTTTCAAATGAATGCTTTGGATCATCCTAACAAAGTGGACCCACATGTGTTTGGGGCCCTCGACCGCACCTAAACTTGGTGCGGTCAACCACTTAAGTGGTTATAACGCCTCCCATTCGTTGAAATGTTTGGGTCCCACATACAGGAACCAATGTGAGGTGTTATAACCACTTAAGCGCACCAAAAAAATGGTGAGCTTAAGCGCACCAACGTTTTCTTATATATATATATATATATATATATATATATATGAGAAAACGGTTCCTACACATATGTGTAGATAAGTTATCTACACACTAGCTTAAAATACATTGGGGGCCACATTATTTGGGTGATCCAAACCATTCATTTTTAAGGCCCTCACATAGATAGGGTGTCCACAAAAAATCAGACCCATAGGATCATCCTAACCATTCGAACTGTGGAGGCAAAAAATGGACTAATTTGTGAAGGTTTAAAGACATCCATTTTACCTCCACAAATCGTAGGGTTGGGATGATCCTATGGATCTGATTTTTTGTAGACACCCTATCTATGTGAGGGCCTTTAAAATGGATGGCTTGGATCACCCAAACAATGTGGGCCCCCACTGTATTTTAAGCTAGTGTGTAGAGAACTCTCTACACATATGTGTATGAACCGTTTTCTCATATATATATATATATATATATATATGAGAAAACGGTTCCTACACATATGTGTAGATAAGTTATCTACACACTAGCTTAAAATACGGTGGGGGCCACATTATTTGGGTGATCCAAACCATTCATATTTAAGGCCCTCACATAGATAGGGTGTCCACAAAAAATCAGATCCATAGGATCATCCTAACCATTCGAACTATGGAGGCAAAAAATGGACTAATTTGTGAAGGTTTAAAGACATCCATTTTACCTCCACAAATCGTAGGGTTGGGATGATCCTATGGATCTGATTTTTTTGTAGACACCCTATCTATGTGAGGGTCTTTAAAATGGATGGCTTGGATCACCCAAACAATGTGGGCCCCCACTGTATTTTAAGCTAGTGTGTAGAGAACTCTCTACACATATGTGTAGGAACCGTTTTCTCTCTCTCTCTCTCTATATATATATATATATATATATATATATATATATATATATATATATATATATAGAGGAAAGTGAAGCTACACCGCCGGTGTAGCTAACTTAGCTACACCGCCGGCTTAAAATACAATGGGCCCACATTGTTTTGGTGATCCAAAGAATTCATTTGATTGGCCTTCACATAGATAGGGTGTCCACCAAAAATCAGCTCCATAGGATCATCCCAACCCTACGATTTGTGGAGGCAAAAATGAACGTGTAAAAACCTTCACAAATTTGTCCATTTTTGCCTCCACAGTTTGAAGGGTTGGGATGATCCTATGGAGCTGATTTTTGGTGGACACCCTATCTATGTGAGGGCCAATCAAATGAATTCTTTGGATCACCAAAACAATGTGGGCCCATTGCATTTTAAGCCGGCGGTGTAGCTAAGTTAGCTACACCGGCGGTGTAGCTACACTTTCCTCATATATATATATATATATATATATATATATAGAACGGTTCCTACACATATGTGTAGATAAGTTATCTACACACTAGCTTAAAATACAGTGGGGGCCACATTATTTGGGTGATCCAAACCATTCATTTTTAAGGCCCTCACATAGATAGGGTGTCCAAAAAAAATTAGATCCATAGGATCATCCTAACCATTCGAACTGTGGAGGCAAAAAATGGACTAATTTGTGAAGGTTTAAAGACATCCATTTTACCTCCACAAATCGTAGGGTTGGGATGATCCTATGGATCTGATTTTTTGTAGACACCCTATCAATGTGAGGGCCTTTAAAATGGATGGCTTGGATCACCCAAACAATGTGGGCCCCCACTGTATTTTAAGCTAGTGTGTAGAGAACTCTCTACACATATGTGTAGGAACCGTTTTCTCATATATATATATATATATATATATATATATATATAGAGGAAAGTGTTTCTACTCGGTCCCCTAAATAACCTTATCTACTCCTCCCTTTAAAAAAATACAGTGGGCCCACGCTGTTTGGATGATCCAAAGCATTCATTTGATAGGTCTTAACATAGATAGGGTGTGACCAAAAAATCAGCACCAAAGGGTCATCCTAGCCCTTCGTTTTGTTGGGCACACCGTGTCCAAAATGGACGCATATAAACGTGGACGTTTATATGTGTCCATTCTGGGCACCACAAGGCACTACAAAACGAAGGGCTAGGATGACCTTTTGGTGCTGATTTTTTGGGCACACCCTATCTATGTTAAGACCTATCAAATGAATGCTTTGGATCATCCAAACAGCGTGGGCCCACTGTATTTTTTTAAAGGGAGGAGTAGATAAGCTTATCTAGGAGACCGAGTAGAAACACTTTCCTCATATATATATATATATATATATATATATATATATATATATATATATATAACTTTTTTTTTTATAATTTTGCTTTTTTTTTTGGATGGGAAATGATATCAGCATATTTTTATAGATGCGCCGAAGCTTCTTGTCGTTTAGTATTTAAAGAAATGTCAGAAGGATATTACAGCTCTCAAAAAGCTCTCACCAACCAATTAAAAAAATAAAAGACAAGCTACGACCCGCGCATCTATTAAAACATTGGGCAAATTAATAGGAAGGCTCTTGTTTAGTAATAAGGGAAAATGACCAAATAGAAGGGGTTTCTACTGACTATGACATTTCAAGAGGGGTGTTTTCTAAATCACCAATCAAGAGTGCATATGACTAAAATGCCCTTGACTCTCTCTCTCTCTCTCTCTCTCAAATCACCTTTTTGAAATGATTACATTTAGAGAAAAACAAATCCCAAAACTCACCTTTTTCCCTCTTCTTCTTCTTCCTCCCACCTACCAAAAAAACGTACGTATAAAAAACCCAAAAACCTCCATTGTTAGATGCCAAAAGCTCCATTCTATTGCTGAAAACCTCATTTTTAGATGTAAAAGCCTTCCTAACCCTTCATTGCATTGCACAACGCCTCCATTTTCAACAAATATTGGAAAAAAACGTTATTGGATTTGGAAATCTTAAAAATCTTCACTAGAAACCACCATTCCATTGCAGAAAGCTTCCATTTAATGGAAAGTTGTGTATTTTTACCCCTCTCCCCTCTCTTTCCATTATAAGGCATGTTTATAAACTTGAATGAAAGTTTTCCATGTTAAACCACTGTCTTCCATTGCAGAAAGCCTTCAATCACTATTTAATTTTATTTAAATTACTTTAAATACTTTATAATCATTGTTATTTTTCTGTAAACCACTAATTTCTTAAGTTTAACCAGTATTTCACTACCATAAATCGGTACTGAAGTGGGTGTTTATAAGTGGTTTATATAGCTTCTTTGGTTAAGAATCCTCCGTAGTGGTTTATAATCGTAATTAGTGATTTATTAAGGCTTACCAGTGGTTTAGAGTGTTTATAATTGGTTTATAAGGATTTATAAATGATTTATACAGGGTGAGCAGTAGTTTATAGTGTTTATAAGTGGTTTATATAGGCTTATAAGTGGTTTAGAGTGTTTACAACTAGTTTATATAGGGTAAACAGTGGTTTATATAAGTCTATCAGTGATTTAGAGTGTTTATAAGTGGTTTATGTAGGCTTATCAGTGGTTTAGAGTGTTTATCATTGGTTTATACAGGGTAAGAAGTAGTTTATAGTGTTTATAAGTGGTTTATATAAGCTTATCAGTGGTTTAGAGTGTTTACAACTGGTTTATATAGGGTAAACAGTGGCTTATATAAGCATATCAGTAGTTTAGACTGTTTATAAGTGGTTTATGTAGGCTTATCAGTGGTTTAGAGTGTTTATACATGGTTTATACAGGGTAAGAAGTAGTTTATAGTGTTTGTAAGTGGTTTATATAGGTTTATCAGTGGTTTAGAGTTTTTACAACTGGTTTATATAGGGTAAACAGTGGTTTATATAAGCCTATCAGTGGTTTAGACTGTTTATAAGTGGTTTATGTAGGCTTATCAGTGGTTTAGAGTGTTTATACATTGTTTATACAGGGTAAGAAGTGGTTTATATAGACTTACCAGTGGTTTTAGAGTGGCTTATCAGTGGTTTATAGTGTTTATAAGTGGTTTATATAACCCTATCAGTGGTTTAGAGTGTTTATAAGTGGTTTATATAGACTTACCAGTGGTTTTAGAGTGTTTATAAGTTGTTTATTTAGGATTACCAATGGTTTAGAGTGTTTATAAGTGGTTTATATTGGCTTAACAGTGGTTTATAGAATTTATAAGTGGTTTATATAGGGTAAGCAGTGGTTCATATTTCCTTGTCATGACTTAGTAGTGGTCTAGAGTGTTTAAAAGTGGCCCGAATTGTCTTAGTAGTGGTTTATGTTGTTTTATGGAGATTTAGTAGTGGTTGAAGTTGTGCATAATTCTAAAATTGCTGCTTTACTTGTTAATTTGAATGATTTTTTTTCAATTGGTTATTTTGACAATGGTTTAATTTTGTGTAAACAGAAGAACGGTAGAACGAAGAGCTTCTTTTATCTTACACGTCGACGGCTTTGTAAAGGATGCGGTATCATTTGAATACATCGGCGGGAAGAAGTTGCCCGTAATTGTGGGTCGAAAAAAAATTGTGAAATTGAAAGCAATTAGGGGTTTAAACCAAACTTTAGGGCTCTAAACCATATAATTCTAAGAAATTAGGGGTTCAAACAAAACTTTACGACTTTAAACCATATATTTCTAAAAAACATAACCAAACTTTAGGGCTTTAAACCATAGATTTCTAAAAAAAAATTAGGGTTTTAGTTGCTGATTTTCCAAACTGAAAGAGAGAGATAACTTATTGGTTTGAGTCTAAACTGATTTGGGAAAATTATAGAGTTTTCTAAACTGATTTTCCAAAATATACGGTTTTCTCAACTAATTTGGGAAAATATAGGGTTTTCTAAACTAAATTTCTAAACCAAACTTGGAGGTTTAAACCAATAATCTGTGAAAAATTTGGGAAAAATTAGGGGTTTAAACTAAACTTTAAGGCTTTAAACCATAGATTTCTAAAAAACTTAGGGGTTTAAACAACTGAAAGGGAGAGACTACCAACCTGTGAGAGGAGGTTCACTCAGAATAAGAGGATACCGAAGAGAGGTGCACGAACCTGAGGGGCATTATGACCCTCTAATGGACGGTTGGGATCATCCCATGAGAGAAAGAGGGCATTGTGGCCCTCTAATGGACGGAGAGAGGGGCATTGTGACCCTCTAATAGACGGTTGGGATCATCCCATGAGAGAGAGGGGGGCATTGTGGCCCTTTAATGGACGGTTGGGATCGTCCCATGAGAGAGAGGGGGGCATTGGGGCCCTCTAATGGACGGTTGGGATCATCCCACGAGAGAGAGAGAAAGGGGGGGCATTGTGGCCCCCTAATGGACTGTTGGGATCATCCCATGAGAGAGAAAGAGAGAGGAATTGTGGCACTCTAATAGACGGTTGGGATCATCCCATGAGAGAGAGGGGGCATTGTGGCCCTTTAATGGACGGTTGGGATCATCCCATGAGAGAGAGGGGGCATTGGGGCCCTCTAATGGAAGGTTGGGATCATCCCACGAGAGAGAGAGAGAGAGAGAGAGAGAGAGAGAGAGAGAGAGCCCTCTAATGGACTGTTGGGATCATCCCATGAGAGAGAAAGAGAGAGGAATTGTGACCCTCTAATTGATGGTTGGGATCATCCCATGAGAGAGAGAGAGAGAGAGGTGACGGTAATTTAAAAATGAGGGTATTTTTATCCTAAACCCTTGCAAACCAGTCACCATCACTATAGATTGGTTATTTCCAAGTCTCCCATCTTCATATGTCATAGTCAGTAGAAAGTCCTTTCATTTGGTCATTTTCCCTAGTAATTGTTGGAAAATTTGTTGAGGGTACTGTTGATGATAGAAAACAGAAACTTGTTGCTTCAAGGCGTGATATCACTTTCCTTAAGACAAGATTCGCCCCCACTAGTAGTGTGCAAAGGGGATCCGCGAATTGCCTCCAAGATACAATGAAGCCTAGTAGGGAAGCCCTACTAATGTTTGATGACGCGTAGCACTAGCGGAATCAAACCCGAAATGCCCTTCCGAAATTTCAAGCCTTAGAGAAATCTCTAGATTCTGTTTCTGCAGAAAAACAGTATCTAGAACAGTAAACAAAAGAAAAACAGTATGTAGAAATACTTGGGGATTTTAGTAGGAGTGTAGAAGAGAGTGTAAAGTCAGTCAGAATTGCCAATTCGATTTCTATTTGAAATGACTGAAGTTTGCACATTTTTATAGACCATCTGGTGTCTTTTCAGTGTGAAAAACACCTCTACAGGGCACCTTTCCAGAATGTTTGAAATCTGACCGTTAGATCGCACCCATTGATATTGAACGGTCCTGATCGATCCTAGATGTGACTGTTGGCTTGAGTAAAATCCTCTTTCCAACCCAGTCATCGTTAGATCAATCATCTATGGTGTGGATCGCACCCCCTTGGCACATGACCGTTGGGGAAAGGGACACAACCCATTTGATCACACCCTTTGACCGTTGGAGTCATGGGCCCGTTGGGCCGACCGTTAGGCCCGAACCGAAGCCCAACCCAACTGAACCATTCGGCTTGATGGGCCTGCGAACCATTTGACCCACCCATCCGACCGGTCCATCTTCATCTTGATCCAACGGTGCAGATCAAATCTGGAAAAATTAAAGGCTCCAATCGCTCCTCGCGACGTTGCGTACGTGCGAAGTGCAAAGTGCGCCTAAAAAAGCGCCAATAAAGCGCCACTATGCGCCCTATAGCCCATTGCCCACGCCGCGCACGCGCGTGCGCGTGTGCGAACGGTGCGTTGCACCGTCCCGCGGGTCCAACCATGGGTTCAACCCAATGTGCAATCAACAAGAGTTAGAAAAGGTAGTGCTTTATAAGCCCTTCTCTTTCTTTTCTCTCATCCGATGTGGAACTATCTTTTTCAACTACACTTCTACATCCTTTTGTAAAAGCAAATATTTCCAAGAAAACTTTTTCTTTCCCAAACGCTTTTGATAAAACATTTTCCAAAACACTAAAACATGTAATATACATGATTTTAAAAATGCAAAATCATTAACAATCCCCCACCATTTTCAAAATCAAAGAAAATTTTCTCATCAGGCTTGGAAATCTTATGCATAGATGAAGGTATCTCTCGATTTGAACCTTCACTTAGTGAGGACATATCAAAGTTAACCAGAATTGCATAGTAGACGTATCTTTGAACTAGCTATTCTATTTGGTTAACCGGATACGTCTCACACACAAGATTTCACCTCTTTGGGCAATTTCTAAAACCGACACATGTACTGGCCTTGTGTCTATATCTTGGTTTCATGAGCGCTCTAGAGACTAGCCAGGTCTCATAGGAAGCGGCACCACTTCCACACTCACATAGGTAGGCTTATCAAGAGTGCCCATGTAACTAAAACACTCCAACACTATGTTATAAGCCTATTAAGAGTTTAAATACTCAGCCTTCTCCTTTTAAACATTACAGGTACCAAGCACTTTACCTTGGGATGGCAAATAATACAGATTATAGTGCTTGCAGTCACTCCATATGATGTACTTGGACTCATTGAACTCAAGACTTGATGTTTATTCAAGTGTTGAGTTGATGTTCCATCATTGGTGACTATTGGTTAATGGCTTTAACCCCATCCCTAATGATGTTTTACACACCAGATCTCTTGCAAGAGCTTTAGTGAATGGATCGGCCAAGTTTTGGCTCGATCTCACAAAATCAATAGTTACTACTCCATTAGTAAGTAACTCTCTTATAGCACTATGTCTAAGTCCTATATGTCTGGACTTACCATTATAAACATGATTATATGCCCTTGATAGTGTGGCCTGACTATCACAATGGACATAAATCGATGGCATTGGTTTAGACCATAACGGAATTTCCAATAACAAATTCCGAAGCCATTCCGCCTCTTTACAGCATGCTGCCAGAGCTATAAACTCTGCTTCCATAGTTGAAGTTGTTATGCATGTCTGTTTCTTAGAGGCCCAGGAGACTGCTCCCCCACCAAGGGTGAAAATCCACCCACTGGTTGATAAATGGTCTATACGCTCAGTTATCCAACTAGCATCAGAGTATCCTTCTATTACAGTTGGATACCCACTATAACATAAACCATAGTCTATAGTTTTCTTTAAATATTTTAAAACTCTATAGACTGCATTCCAATGAGAAAAACTAGGATTACTGGTAAACCTACTAAGTTTACCTACAGCATATGCTATGTCTGGCCTAGTACAAGTCATAGCATACATAAGACTACCAATTACACTAGCATACCCTAGTTGAGAGATAGTCCTACCAGTATTAAGATACAACTTTATATTTGGGTCAAAAGGTGTTGAAATGGGTGAACATTCAAAATGGTTAAACTTTTTGAGAACTTTCTCAATATAATGTGATTGTGTTAGAATAAGACCATTATTCTGTCTTATGATTCTAATACCCAAAATCACATCAGCTTCACCCATATCTTTCATATCAAAGTTTTGAGAAAGATATGATTTAGTACTTTGAATGCTTTCAATATCGGTACTAAAAATTAACATGTCATCAACATATAAACAAATAACAACACCTTTGCCACCCTTAAATTTACTGTATATACATTTATCTGACTCATGTATCTTATAACCATTTGACACTAAGACTTTATCAAATCTTTTATGCCATTGTTTAGGGGCTTGCTTAAGCCCATACAAAGATTTGATAAGCTTACATACTTTATGCTCTTGGCCTGGCAGAATAAATCCCTCAGGTTGTTCCATATACACTTCTTCATCAAGTTCACCATTTAAGAATGCGGTTTTAACATCCATCTGGTGAATGTGAAGTTTGTATATGGAAGCAAGGGCAATCAACACTCTAATGGTAGAAATCCTAGCAACAGGTGCATATGTGTCAAAGAAATCAATACCGGGTTTTTGAGTAAACCCTTTGGCAACTAACCTTGCCTTAAACTTTTCTATGGTCCCATCTACTTTGATCTTCTTCTTGAAGATCCATTTGCATCCTATAGGTTTAGACCCAGGTGGTAGATCAACCAAAATCCAAGTTTTATTACCCATGATAGAATCCATTTCGTCATTAATTGCTTCTTTCCAAAAAGCAGCATCTTGTGACTTTATGGCTTCTCCATAGGTTTGAGGGTCACTTTCTATGCTAAAGTTTAACAAGATAGAACCTTGGAGTTTTTCCCTTGTCCCTTCTACCAGGTAGGTTACAAAGTCAGGGCCAAAACTCCTATCCCTTCTATCTCTTGAGCTTCTTCTTATTTTACTAGGTTGTACACTAGGTTCACCAACTTCTGTTTGTGATTCTAAATGATGATCTACAGAAGTTGTAGGTTCAATTTCTTTAGGAATTGAAGTGAACCTATTTTCATAGAAAAAGGCATCTCTAGATTCAATTATGGTATTGACATCTATAAAATCATTGGGTTCTATAACTAAGAAGCTATAGGCCTTACTGTGACTAGCATATCCCAAAAAGATACACTCAATACCCTTTTCACCTAATTTCCTTAACTTAGGTTTAGGGACTTTAACTATAGATCTACAACCCCAAACTTTAAGGTAACTTAAGTTTGGTTTCCTTTTCTTCCACAATTCATAAGGGGTTATATCAGATTTCTTACTTGGTACCCTATTCAAAATGTGACAAGCTGTAAGTAAGGCTTCACCCCAAAAACTTTTATTTAAACCAGAATTAACAAGCATAGCATTAATCATTTCAGTAAGTGTCCTATTCTTCCTTTCTGCTACACCATTTTGTTGTGGTGTATAAGGGGCAGAAGTTTCATGGACTATGCCTACTGATTCACAGAAATGAGGAAAGTGATATTCACCACCTCTATCTGATCTGAGACATTTAATGCTTGTTATACATTGGTTTTCTACTTCAGTTTTATAAATCTTAAATTTTTCTAAAACCTCATCTTTATGACTAAGTAGATAAACATAACAGTACTTAGAATAATCATCAATAAATGTAACAAAGTACTTTTTACCTCCCTTTGTGGGAACACTATGAATGTCACATACATCACTATGAATTAAATCTAACAAGTTAGAAGTTCTATCTACTTTAGGAAATGACTTAGTAATTATCTTGGTTTGCATGCATGTTTTACATCTATCTACTAAGTCATTTTCATATTTAGGAATTAAGGTTAACTTAACCATATCATTCATTTTCCTAGTATTTACATGTCCTAAACGATTATGCCATAAAGATAAAGAAGAATCCAAAACATAAGCAAAGACATTCACTTTATTGATATTAAGTTTGAACATCCCTTCATACATATATCCCTTCCCAACAAAAGTACCCCCCTTAGAAAGAATGAACTTGTCAGATTCAAATACAAGTTTGAAGCCATTCTTGTTGAGAATGCTTCCAGACACTAAGTTCTTTCTAACTTCTGGTACATGGTAGACACCGGTTAGAGTGAGTCGCTTGCCGGATGTGAACTCAAGTTCCACCTTGCCCTTCCCTTTGACTTCTGCTGTCGACGAATTTCCCATGTATAACACGCTTCCATCTTCAACTGTTTCATAAGTTGAAAACAGGTTCCTGTCTTTACAGACATGCATCGTCGCACCAGAGTCAATCCACCAATCATTGCCATCTTCAAGCATATTTGCCTCTGAAATCATGGCGACAAACTTTTCTTTGTCTGTTGGTGCACCCGACTTCTTATCCTTAAGAAGTCGGCACTCACTCTTGTAATGGCCTGGTTTGCCACAGTTGAAACAAGCACCCTTTCTTTTCTTATTCTTATTAGTATTCTTTTCAGGGTGTTTGTTTCTCTTCCAATTGCCTTTTCTTTGTTGGTTCGAATTCTTGACATTTTCCACCAAATGGATCTTAGAGGATACAGTTTCATTTTCTTTCTTGTCTCTGATTCTTGACTCTTCCTCAATCCTGAGGCATTGAGCCAAGTCTTCAATAGACATTTCCTCTTTCTTGTGTTTTAGACTTTTTCTAAAGTCTTTCCAATTTGGTGGAAGTTTGTCAATAATTGACGGGACAATGAAGGAATCATCAAGAAGGATGCCTTGCAAATGAATTTGATTAATTACATGTTGTATTTCATGTAATTGATCAATAACAGACTTATCATCTACCATTTTAAAATTTAAAAATTGACTCACAGTGAATTTCTTGCTACTAGCGTCTTCCGCCAAGTATTTGGCTTCAAGTGCATTCCAGATTTCACTTGCTGATCCCATGCCTTGATATATGTCAAATAGTGTATCTGACATAGCATTTAGGATGTGCCCTTTGCAGATGTAGTCATCCTGTTCCCACTTCATCCTTGCACGAGCCTCCGCCAAAGTTTCATTTTCATTTGCTGACGGCTTTAGAGTTGTGAGAACATGGACCACTTTGAGTGATGTCAAAATGAAGTGCAGCTTCTTCTGCCAGCGCTTGAAATTTCCTTTGTCGAAACGTTCGAGTTTGACAAAGTCTTGGGTCATTTGACGAACTGAATAAAGTGCCATTGAAACAACAGTAGAAAATCTTGTCTTAAGATTGTTGGAAAATTTGTTGAGGGTACTGTTGATGATAGAAAACAGAAACTTGTTGCTTCAAGGCGTGATATCACTTTCCTTAAGACAAGATTCGCCCCCACTAGTAGTGTGCAAAGGGGATCCGCGAATTGCCTCCAAGATACAATGAAGCCTAGTAGGGAAGCCCTACTAATGTTTGATGACGCGTAGCACTAGCGGAATCAAACCCGAAATGCCCTTCCGAAATTTCAAGCCTTAGAGAAATCTCTAGATTCTGTTTCTGCAGAAAAACAGTATCTAGAACAGTAAACAAAAGAAAAACAGTATGTAGAAATACTTGGGGATTTTAGTAGGAGTGTAGAAGAGAGTGTAAAGTCAGTCAGAATTGCCAATTCGATTTCTATTTGAAATGACTGAAGTTTGCACATTTTTATAGACCATCTGGTGTCTTTTCAGTGTGAAAAACACCTCTACAGGGCACCTTTCCAGAATGTTTGAAATCTGACCGTTAGATCGCACCCATTGATATTGAACGGTCCTGATCGATCCTAGATGTGACTGTTGGCTTGAGTAAAATCCTCTTTCCAACCCAGTCATCGTTAGATCAATCATCTATGGTGTGGATCGCACCCCCTTGGCACATGACCGTTGGGGAAAGGGACACAACCCATTTGATCACACCCTTTGACCGTTGGAGTCATGGGCCCGTTGGGCCGACCGTTAGGCCCGAACCGAAGCCCAACCCAACTGAACCATTCGGCTTGATGGGCCTGCGAACCATTTGACCCACCCATCCGACCGGTCCATCTTCATCTTGATCCAACGGTGCAGATCAAATCTGGAAAAATTAAAGGCTCCAATCGCTCCTCGCGACGTTGCGTACGTGCGAAGTGCAAAGTGCGCCTAAAAAAGCGCCAATAAAGCGCCACTATGCGCCCTATAGCCCATTGCCCACGCCGCGCACGCGCGTGCGCGTGTGCGAACGGTGCGTTGCACCGTCCCGCGGGTCCAACCATGGGTTCAACCCAATGTGCAATCAACAAGAGTTAGAAAAGGTAGTGCTTTATAAGCCCTTCTCTTTCTTTTCTCTCATCCGATGTGGAACTATCTTTTTCAACTACACTTCTACATCCTTTTGTAAAAGCAAATATTTCCAAGAAAACTTTTTCTTTTTCCCAAACGCTTTTGATAAAACATTTTCCAAAACACTAAAACATGTAATATACATGATTTTAAAAATGCAAAATCATTAACAATCCCCCACCATTTTCAAAATCAAAGAAAATTTTCTCATCAGGCTTGGAAATCTTATGCATAGATGAAGGTATCTCTCGATTTGAACCTTCACTTAGTGAGGACATATCAAAGTTAACCAGAATTGCATAGTAGACGTATCTTTGAACTAGCTATTCTATTTGGTTAACCGGATACGTCTCACACACAAGATTTCACCTCTTTGGGCAATTTCTAAAACCGACACATGTACTGGCCTTGTGTCTATATCTTGGTTTCATGAGCGCTCTAGAGACTAGCCAGGTCTCATAGGAAGCGGCACCACTTCCACACTCACATAGGTAGGCTTATCAAGAGTGCCCCTGTAACTAAAACACTCCAACACTATGTTATAAGCCTATTAAGAGTTTAAATACTCAGCCTTCTCCTTTTAAACATTACAGGTACCAAGCACTTTACCTTGGGATGGCAAATAATACAGATTATAGTGCTTGCAGTCACTCCATATGATGTACTTGGACTCATTGAACTCAAGACTTGATGTTTATTCAAGTGTTGAGTTGATGTTCCATCATTGGTGACTATTGGTTAATGGCTTTAACCCCATCCCTAATGATGTTTTACACACCAGATCTCTTGCAAGAGCTTTAGTGAATGGATCGGCCAAGTTTTGGCTCGATCTCACAAAATCAATAGTTACTACTCCATTAGTAAGTAACTCTCTTATAGCACTATGTCTAAGTCCTATATGTCTGGACTTACCATTATAAACATGATTATATGCCCTTGATAGTGTGGCCTGACTATCACAATGGACATAAATCGATGGCATTGGTTTAGACTATAACGGAATTTCCAATAACAAATTCCGAAGCCATTCCGCCTCTTTACAGCATGCTGCCAGAGCTATAAACTCTGCTTCCATAGTTGAAGTTGTTATGCATGTCTGTTTCTTAGAGGCCCAGGAGACTGCTCCCCCACCAAGGGTGAAAATCCACCCACTGGTTGATAAATGGTCTATACGCTCAGTTATCCAACTAGCATCAGAGTATCCTTCTATTACAGTTGGATACCCACTATAACATAAACCATAGTCTATAGTTTTCTTTAAATATTTTAAAACTCTATAGACTGCATTCCAATGAGAAAAACTAGGATTACTGGTAAACCTACTAAGTTTACCTACAGCATATGCTATGTCTGGCCTAGTACAAGTCATAGCATACATAAGACTACCAATTACACTAGCATACCCTAGTTGAGAGATAGTCCTACCAGTATTAAGATACAACTTTATATTTGGGTCAAAAGGTGTTGAAATGGGTGAACATTCAAAATGGTTAAACTTTTTGAGAACTTTCTCAATATAATGTGATTGTGTTAGAATAAGACCATTATTCTGTCTTATGATTCTAATACCCAAAATCACATCAGCTTCACCCATATCTTTCATATCAAAGTTTTGAGAAAGATATGATTTAGTACTTTGAATGCTTTCAATATCGGTACTAAAAATTAACATGTCATCAACATATAAACAAATAACAACACCTTTGCCACCCTTAAATTTACTGTATATACATTTATCTGACTCATGTATCTTATAACCATTTGACACTAAGACTTTATCAAATCTTTTATGCCATTGTTTAGGGGCTTGCTTAAGCCCATACAAAGATTTGATAAGCTTACATACTTTATGCTCTTGGCCTGGCAGAATAAATCCCTCAGGTTGTTCCATATACACTTCTTCATCAAGTTCACCATTTAAGAATGCGGTTTTAACATCCATCTGGTGAATGTGAAGTTTGTATATGGAAGCAAGGGCAATCAACACTCTAATGGTAGAAATCCTAGCAACAGGTGCATATGTGTCAAAGAAATCAATACCGGGTTTTTGAGTAAACCCTTTGGCAACTAACCTTGCCTTAAACTTTTCTATGGTCCCATCTACTTTGATCTTCTTCTTGAAGATCCATTTGCATCCTATAGGTTTAGACCCAGGTGGTAGATCAACCAAAATCCAAGTTTTATTACCCATGATAGAATCCATTTCGTCATTAATTGCTTCTTTCCAAAAAGCAGCATCTTGTGACTTTATGGCTTCTCCATAGGTTTGAGGGTCACTTTCTATGCTAAAGTTTAACAAGATAGAACCTTGGAGTTTTTCCCTTGTCCCTTCTACCAGGTAGGTTACAAAGTCAGGGCCAAAACTCCTATCCCTTCTATCTCTTGAGCTTCTTCTTATTTTACTAGGTTGTACACTAGGTTCACCAACTTCTGTTTGTGATTCTAAATGATGATCTACAGAAGTTGTAGGTTCAATTTCTTTAGGAATTGAAGTGAACCTATTTTCATAGAAAAAGGCATCTCTAGATTCAATTATGGTATTGACATCTATAAAATCATTGGGTTCTATAACTAAGAACCTATAGGCCTTACTGTGACTAGCATATCCCAAAAAGATACACTCAATACCCTTTTCACCTAATTTCCTTAACTTAGGTTTAGGGACTTTAACTATAGATCTACAACCCCAAACTTTAAGGTAACTTAAGTTTGGTTTCCTTTTCTTCCACAATTCATAAGGGGTTATATCAGATTTCTTACTTGGTACCCTATTCAAAATGTGACAAGCTGTAAGTAAGGCTTCACCCCAAAAACTTTTATTTAAACCAGAATTAACAAGCATAGCATTAATCATTTCAGTAAGTGTCCTATTCTTCCTTTCTGCTACACCATTTTGTTGTGGTGTATAAGGGGCAGAAGTTTCATGGACTATGCCTACTGATTCACAGAAATGAGGAAAGTGATATTCACCACCTCTATCTGATCTGAGACATTTAATGCTTGTTATACATTGGTTTTCTACTTCAGTTTTATAAATCTTAAATTTTTCTAAAACCTCATCTTTATGACTAAGTAGATAAACATAACAGTACTTAGAATAATCATCAATAAATGTAACAAAGTACTTTTTACCTCCCTTTGTGGGAACACTATGAATGTCACATACATCACTATGAATTAAATCTAACAAGTTAGAAGTTCTATCTACTTTAGGAAATGACTTAGTAATTATCTTGGTTTGCATGCATGTTTTACATCTATCTACTAAGTCATTTTCATATTTAGGAATTAAGGTTAACTTAACCATATCATTCATTTTCCTAGTATTTACATGTCCTAAACGATTATGCCATAAAGATAAAGAAGAATCCAAAACATAAGCAAAGACATTCACTTTATTGATATTAAGTTTGAACATCCCTTCATACATATATCCCTTCCCAACAAAAGTACCCCCCTTAGAAAGAATGAACTTGTCAGATTCAAATACAAGTTTGAAGCCATTCTTGTTGAGAATGCTTCCAGACACTAAGTTCTTTCTAACTTCTGGTACATGGTAGACACCGGTTAGAGTGAGTCGCTTGCCGGATGTGAACTCAAGTTCCACCTTGCCCTTCCCTTTGACTTCTGCTGTCGACGAATTTCCCATGTATAACACGCTTCCATCTTCAACTGTTTCATAAGTTGAAAACAGGTTCCTGTCTTTACAGACATGCATCGTCGCACCAGAGTCAATCCACCAATCATTGCCATCTTCAAGCATATTTGCCTCTGAAATCATGGCGACAAACTTTTCTTTGTCTGTTGGTGCACCCGACTTCTTATCCTTAAGAAGTCGGCACTCACTCTTGTAATGGCCTGGTTTGCCACAGTTGAAACAAGCACCCTTTCTTTTCTTATTCTTATTAGTATTCTTTTCAGGGTGTTTGTTTCTCTTCCAATTGCCTTTTCTTTGTTGGTTCGAATTCTTGACATTTTCCACCAAATGGATCTTAGAGGATACAGTTTCATTTTCTTTCTTGTCTCTGATTCTTGACTCTTCCTCAATCCTGAGGCATTGAGCCAAGTCTTCAATAGACATTTCCTCTTTCTTGTGTTTTAGACTTTTTCTAAAGTCTTTCCAATTTGGTGGAAGTTTGTCAATAATTGACGGGACAATGAAGGAATCATCAAGAAGGATGCCTTGCAAATGAATTTGATTAATTACATGTTGTATTTCATGTAATTGATCAATAACAGACTTATCATCTACCATTTTAAAATTTAAAAATTGACTCACAGTGAATTTCTTGCTACTAGCGTCTTCCGCCAAGTATTTGGCTTCAAGTGCATTCCAGATTTCACTTGCTGATCCCATGCCTTGATATATGTCAAATAGTGTATCTGACATAGCATTTAGGATGTGCCCTTTGCAGATGTAGTCATCCTGTTCCCACTTCATCCTTGCACGAGCCTCCGCCAAAGTTTCATTTTCATTTGCTGACGGCTTTAGAGTTGTGAGAACATGGACCACTTTGAGTGATGTCAAAATGAAGTGCAGCTTCTTCTGCCAGCGCTTGAAATTTCCTTTGTCGAAACGTTCGAGTTTGACAAAGTCTTGGGTCATTTGACGAACTGAATAAAGTGCCATTGAAACAACAGTAGAAAATCTTGTCTTAAGATTGTTGGAAAATTTGTTGAGGGTACTGTTGATGATAGAAAACAGAAACTTGTTGCTTCAAGGCGTGATATCACTTTCCTTAAGACAAGATTCGCCCCCACTAGTAGTGTGCAAAGGGGATCCGCGAATTGCCTCCAAGATACAATGAAGCCTAGTAGGGAAGCCCTACTAATGTTTGATGACGCGTAGCACTAGCGGAATCAAACCCGAAATGCCCTTCCGAAATTTCAAGCCTTAGAGAAATCTCTAGATTCTGTTTCTGCAGAAAAACAGTATCTAGAACAGTAAACAAAAGAAAAACAGTATGTAGAAATACTTGGGGATTTTAGTAGGAGTGTAGAAGAGAGTGTAAAGTCAGTCAGAATTGCCAATTCGATTTCTATTTGAAATGACTGAAGTTTGCACATTTTTATAGACCATCTGGTGTCTTTTCAGTGTGAAAAACACCTCTACAGGGCACCTTTCCAGAATGTTTGAAATCTGACCGTTAGATCGCACCCATTGATATTGAACGGTCCTGATCGATCCTAGATGTGACTGTTGGCTTGAGTAAAATCCTCTTTCCAACCCAGTCATCGTTAGATCAATCATCTATGGTGTGGATCGCACCCCCTTGGCACATGACCGTTGGGGAAAGGGACACAACCCATTTGATCACACCCTTTGACCGTTGGAGTCATGGGCCCGTTGGGCCGACCGTTAGGCCCGAACCGAAGCCCAACCCAACTGAACCATTCGGCTTGATGGGCCTGCGAACCATTTGACCCACCCATCCGACCGGTCCATCTTCATCTTGATCCAACGGTGCAGATCAAATCTGGAAAAATTAAAGGCTCCAATCGCTCCTCGCGACGTTGCGTACGTGCGAAGTGCAAAGTGCGCCTAAAAAAGCGCCAATAAAGCGCCACTATGCGCCCTATAGCCCATTGCCCACGCCGCGCACGCGCGTGCGCGTGTGCGAACGGTGCGTTGCACCGTCCCGCGGGTCCAACCATGGGTTCAACCCAATGTGCAATCAACAAGAGTTAGAAAAGGTAGTGCTTTATAAGCCCTTCTCTTTCTTTTCTCTCATCCGATGTGGAACTATCTTTTTCAACTACACTTCTACATCCTTTTGTAAAAGCAAATATTTCCAAGAAAACTTTTTCTTTTTCCCAAACGCTTTTGATAAAACATTTTCCAAAACACTAAAACATGTAATATACATGATTTTAAAAATGCAAAATCATTAACAATCCCCCACCATTTTCAAAATCAAAGAAAATTTTCTCATCAGGCTTGGAAATCTTATGCATAGATGAAGGTATCTCTCGATTTGAACCTTCACTTAGTGAGGACATATCAAAGTTAACCAGAATTGCATAGTAGACGTATCTTTGAACTAGCTATTCTATTTGGTTAACCGGATACGTCTCACACACAAGATTTCACCTCTTTGGGCAATTTCTAAAACCGACACATGTACTGGCCTTGTGTCTATATCTTGGTTTCATGAGCGCTCTAGAGACTAGCCAGGTCTCATAGGAAGCGGCACCACTTCCACACTCACATAGGTAGGCTTATCAAGAGTGCCCCTGTAACTAAAACACTCCAACACTATGTTATAAGCCTATTAAGAGTTTAAATACTCAGCCTTCTCCTTTTAAACATTACAGGTACCAAGCACTTTACCTTGGGATGGCAAATAATACAGATTATAGTGCTTGCAGTCACTCCATATGATGTACTTGGACTCATTGAACTCAAGACTTGATGTTTATTCAAGTGTTGAGTTGATGTTCCATCATTGGTGACTATTGGTTAATGGCTTTAACCCCATCCCTAATGATGTTTTACACACCAGATCTCTTGCAAGAGCTTTAGTGAATGGATCGGCCAAGTTTTGGCTCGATCTCACAAAATCAATAGTTACTACTCCATTAGTAAGTAACTCTCTTATAGCACTATGTCTAAGTCCTATATGTCTGGACTTACCATTATAAACATGATTATATGCCCTTGATAGTGTGGCCTGACTATCACAATGGACATAAATCGATGGCATTGGTTTAGACTATAACGGAATTTCCAATAACAAATTCCGAAGCCATTCCGCCTCTTTACAGCATGCTGCCAGAGCTATAAACTCTGCTTCCATAGTTGAAGTTGTTATGCATGTCTGTTTCTTAGAGGCCCAGGAGACTGCTCCCCCACCAAGGGTGAAAATCCACCCACTGGTTGATAAATGGTCTATACGCTCAGTTATCCAACTAGCATCAGAGTATCCTTCTATTACAGTTGGATACCCACTATAACATAAACCATAGTCTATAGTTTTCTTTAAATATTTTAAAACTCTATAGACTGCATTCCAATGAGAAAAACTAGGATTACTGGTAAACCTACTAAGTTTACCTACAGCATATGCTATGTCTGGCCTAGTACAAGTCATAGCATACATAAGACTACCAATTACACTAGCATACCCTAGTTGAGAGATAGTCCTACCAGTATTAAGATACAACTTTATATTTGGGTCAAAAGGTGTTGAAATGGGTGAACATTCAAAATGGTTAAACTTTTTGAGAACTTTCTCAATATAATGTGATTGTGTTAGAATAAGACCATTATTCTGTCTTATGATTCTAATACCCAAAATCACATCAGCTTCACCCATATCTTTCATATCAAAGTTTTGAGAAAGATATGATTTAGTACTTTGAATGCTTTCAATATCGGTACTAAAAATTAACATGTCATCAACATATAAACAAATAACAACACCTTTGCCACCCTTAAATTTACTGTATATACATTTATCTGACTCATGTATCTTATAACCATTTGACACTAAGACTTTATCAAATCTTTTATGCCATTGTTTAGGGGCTTGCTTAAGCCCATACAAAGATTTGATAAGCTTACATACTTTATGCTCTTGGCCTGGCAGAATAAATCCCTCAGGTTGTTCCATATACACTTCTTCATCAAGTTCACCATTTAAGAATGCGGTTTTAACATCCATCTGGTGAATGTGAAGTTTGTATATGGAAGCAAGGGCAATCAACACTCTAATGGTAGAAATCCTAGCAACAGGTGCATATGTGTCAAAGAAATCAATACCGGGTTTTTGAGTAAACCCTTTGGCAACTAACCTTGCCTTAAACTTTTCTATGGTCCCATCTACTTTGATCTTCTTCTTGAAGATCCATTTGCATCCTATAGGTTTAGACCCAGGTGGTAGATCAACCAAAATCCAAGTTTTATTACCCATGATAGAATCCATTTCGTCATTAATTGCTTCTTTCCAAAAAGCAGCATCTTGTGACTTTATGGCTTCTCCATAGGTTTGAGGGTCACTTTCTATGCTAAAGTTTAACAAGATAGAACCTTGGAGTTTTTCCCTTGTCCCTTCTACCAGGTAGGTTACAAAGTCAGGGCCAAAACTCCTATCCCTTCTATCTCTTGAGCTTCTTCTTATTTTACTAGGTTGTACACTAGGTTCACCAACTTCTGTTTGTGATTCTAAATGATGATCTACAGAAGTTGTAGGTTCAATTTCTTTAGGAATTGAAGTGAACCTATTTTCATAGAAAAAGGCATCTCTAGATTCAATTATGGTATTGACATCTATAAAATCATTGGGTTCTATAACTAAGAACCTATAGGCCTTACTGTGACTAGCATATCCCAAAAAGATACACTCAATACCCTTTTCACCTAATTTCCTTAACTTAGGTTTAGGGACTTTAACTATAGATCTACAACCCCAAACTTTAAGGTAACTTAAGTTTGGTTTCCTTTTCTTCCACAATTCATAAGGGGTTATATCAGATTTCTTACTTGGTACCCTATTCAAAATGTGACAAGCTGTAAGTAAGGCTTCACCCCAAAAACTTTTATTTAAACCAGAATTAACAAGCATAGCATTAATCATTTCAGTAAGTGTCCTATTCTTCCTTTCTGCTACACCATTTTGTTGTGGTGTATAAGGGGCAGAAGTTTCATGGACTATGCCTACTGATTCACAGAAATGAGGAAAGTGATATTCACCACCTCTATCTGATCTGAGACATTTAATGCTTGTTATACATTGGTTTTCTACTTCAGTTTTATAAATCTTAAATTTTTCTAAAACCTCATCTTTATGACTAAGTAGATAAACATAACAGTACTTAGAATAATCATCAATAAATGTAACAAAGTACTTTTTACCTCCCTTTGTGGGAACACTATGAATGTCACATACATCACTATGAATTAAATCTAACAAGTTAGAAGTTCTATCTACTTTAGGAAATGACTTAGTAATTATCTTGGTTTGCATGCATGTTTTACATCTATCTACTAAGTCATTTTCATATTTAGGAATTAAGGTTAACTTAACCATATCATTCATTTTCCTAGTATTTACATGTCCTAAACGATTATGCCATAAAGATAAAGAAGAATCCAAAACATAAGCAAAGACATTCACTTTATTGATATTAAGTTTGAACATCCCTTCATACATATATCCCTTCCCAACAAAAGTACCCCCCTTAGAAAGAATGAACTTGTCAGATTCAAATACAAGTTTGAAGCCATTCTTGTTGAGAATGCTTCCAGACACTAAGTTCTTTCTAACTTCTGGTACATGGTAGACACCGGTTAGAGTGAGTCGCTTGCCGGATGTGAACTCAAGTTCCACCTTGCCCTTCCCTTTGACTTCTGCTGTCGACGAATTTCCCATGTATAACACGCTTCCATCTTCAACTGTTTCATAAGTTGAAAACAGGTTCCTGTCTTTACAGACATGCATCGTCGCACCAGAGTCAATCCACCAATCATTGCCATCTTCAAGCATATTTGCCTCTGAAATCATGGCGACAAACTTTTCTTTGTCTGTTGGTGCACCCGACTTCTTATCCTTAAGAAGTCGGCACTCACTCTTGTAATGGCCTGGTTTGCCACAGTTGAAACAAGCACCCTTTCTTTTCTTATTCTTATTAGTATTCTTTTCAGGGTGTTTGTTTCTCTTCCAATTGCCTTTTCTTTGTTGGTTCGAATTCTTGACATTTTCCACCAAATGGATCTTAGAGGATACAGTTTCATTTTCTTTCTTGTCTCTGATTCTTGACTCTTCCTCAATCCTGAGGCATTGAGCCAAGTCTTCAATAGACATTTCCTCTTTCTTGTGTTTTAGACTTTTTCTAAAGTCTTTCCAATTTGGTGGAAGTTTGTCAATAATTGACGGGACAATGAAGGAATCATCAAGAAGGATGCCTTGCAAATGAATTTGATTAATTACATGTTGTATTTCATGTAATTGATCAATAACAGACTTATCATCTACCATTTTAAAATTTAAAAATTGACTCACAGTGAATTTCTTGCTACTAGCGTCTTCCGCCAAGTATTTGGCTTCAAGTGCATTCCAGATTTCACTTGCTGATCCCATGCCTTGATATATGTCAAATAGTGTATCTGACATAGCATTTAGGATGTGCCCTTTGCAGATGTAGTCATCCTGTTCCCACTTCATCCTTGCACGAGCCTCCGCCAAAGTTTCATTTTCATTTGCTGACGGCTTTAGAGTTGTGAGAACATGGACCACTTTGAGTGATGTCAAAATGAAGTGCAGCTTCTTCTGCCAGCGCTTGAAATTTCCTTTGTCGAAACGTTCGAGTTTGACAAAGTCTTGGGTCATTTGACGAACTGAATAAAGTGCCATTGAAACAACAGTAGAAAATCTTGTCTTAAGATTGTTGGAAAATTTGTTGAGGGTACTGTTGATGATAGAAAACAGAAACTTGTTGCTTCAAGGCGTGATATCACTTTCCTTAAGACAAGATTCGCCCCCACTAGTAGTGTGCAAAGGGGATCCGCGAATTGCCTCCAAGATACAATGAAGCCTAGTAGGGAAGCCCTACTAATGTTTGATGACGCGTAGCACTAGCGGAATCAAACCCGAAATGCCCTTCCGAAATTTCAAGCCTTAGAGAAATCTCTAGATTCTGTTTCTGCAGAAAAACAGTATCTAGAACAGTAAACAAAAGAAAAACAGTATGTAGAAATACTTGGGGATTTTAGTAGGAGTGTAGAAGAGAGTGTAAAGTCAGTCAGAATTGCCAATTCGATTTCTATTTGAAATGACTGAAGTTTGCACATTTTTATAGACCATCTGGTGTCTTTTCAGTGTGAAAAACACCTCTACAGGGCACCTTTCCAGAATGTTTGAAATCTGACCGTTAGATCGCACCCATTGATATTGAACGGTCCTGATCGATCCTAGATGTGACTGTTGGCTTGAGTAAAATCCTCTTTCCAACCCAGTCATCGTTAGATCAATCATCTATGGTGTGGATCGCACCCCCTTGGCACATGACCGTTGGGGAAAGGGACACAACCCATTTGATCACACCCTTTGACCGTTGGAGTCATGGGCCCGTTGGGCCGACCGTTAGGCCCGAACCGAAGCCCAACCCAACTGAACCATTCGGCTTGATGGGCCTGCGAACCATTTGACCCACCCATCCGACCGGTCCATCTTCATCTTGATCCAACGGTGCAGATCAAATCTGGAAAAATTAAAGGCTCCAATCGCTCCTCGCGACGTTGCGTACGTGCGAAGTGCAAAGTGCGCCTAAAAAAGCGCCAATAAAGCGCCACTATGCGCCCTATAGCCCATTGCCCACGCCGCGCGCGCGCGTGCGCGTGCGCGTGTGCGAACGGTGCGTTGCACCGTCCCGCGGGTCCAACCATGGGTTCAACCCAATGTGCAATCAACAAGAGTTAGAAAAGGTAGTGCTTTATAAGCCCTTCTCTTTCTTTTCTCTCATCCGATGTGGAACTATCTTTTTCAACTACACTTCTACATCCTTTTGTAAAAGCAAATATTTCCAAGAAAACTTTTTCTTTTTCCCAAACGCTTTTGATAAAACATTTTCCAAAACACTAAAACATGTAATATACATGATTTTAAAAATGCAAAATCATTAACAATCCCCCACCATTTTCAAAATCAAAGAAATTTTTCTCATCAGGCTTGGAAATCTTATGCATAGATGAAGGTATCTCTCGATTTGAACCTTCACTTAGTGAGGACATATCAAAGTTAACCAGAATTGCATAGTAGACGTATCTTTGAACTAGCTATTCTATTTGGTTAACCGGATACGTCTCACACACAAGATTTCATCTCTTTGGGCAATTTCTAAAACCGACACATGTACTGGCCTTGTGTCTATATCTTGGTTTCATGAGCGCTCTAGAGACTAGCCAGGTCTCATAGGAAGCGGCACCACTTCCACACTCACATAGGTAGGCTTATCAAGAGTGCCCCTGTAACTAAAACACTCCAACACTATGTTATAAGCCTATTAAGAGTTTAAATACTCAGCCTTCTCCTTTTAAACATTACAGGTACCAAGCACTTTACCTTGGGATGGCAAATAATACAGATTATAGTGCTTGCAGTCACTCCATATGATGTACTTGGACTCATTGAACTCAAGACTTGATGTTTATTCAAGTGTTGAGTTGATGTTCCATCATTGGTGACTATTGGTTAATGGCTTTAACCCCATCCCTAATGATGTTTTACACACCAGATCTCTTGCAAGAGCTTTAGTGAATGGATCGGCCAAGTTTTGGCTCGATCTCACAAAATCAATAGTTACTACTCCATTAGTAAGTAACTCTCTTATAGCACTATGTCTAAGTCCTATATGTCTGGACTTACCATTATAAACATGATTATATGCCCTTGATAGTGTGGCCTGACTATCACAATGGACATAAATCGATGGCATTGGTTTAGACCATAACGGAATTTCCAATAACAAATTCCGAAGCCATTCCGCCTCTTTACAGCATGCTGCCAGAGCTATAAACTCTGCTTCCATAGTTGAAGTTGTTATGCATGTCTGTTTCTTAGAGGCCCAGGAGACTGCTCCCCCACCAAGGGTGAAAATCCACCCACTGGTTGATAAATGGTCTATACGCTCAGTTATCCAACTAGCATCAGAGTATCCTTCTATTACAGTTGGATACCCACTATAACATAAACCATAGTCTATAGTTTTCTTTAAATATTTTAAAACTCTATAGACTGCATTCCAATGAGAAAAACTAGGATTACTGGTAAACCTACTAAGTTTACCTACAGCATATGCTATGTCTGGCCTAGTACAAGCCATAGCATACATGTAGACACCCCATTTTGTTTTGTTTTAATCAACAAATAAATTAGTGTGTTAAATCCATGTGAGAACCCCCTCTATCATTGATTTATATGTTTTAGGTCATTAATATCTTGATCTGACTTTACGGATCATCAATCGGGACAAAATAAGCTAGGGTCACTTCATAGCCCGGACCCTGATTCCATTCCGAGACCCGATTTCCGTAAATCGTTAGATCAATGGCAGATCTTGACCTGGGTCTAACCATCCAAAACCACCTAACCTCTCCTCTCATCCTAACCATCCAAACCTCACCTAACCTCACCTAACCTCTCCTCTCATCCTAACCGTCCAAACCTCACCTAACCTCACCTAACCTCACCTAACCTCACCTAACCTTACCTAACCCCACCTAACCTTACCTAACCTCATCCTCTCATCCTAACCATCCAAAACCACCTAACCTCACCTAACCTCCTATCCCATTCTCCTATAAATACCCTCTCATCCCACCATCCAGGAGAAGAAAAAGAACCCCTCTCTTAGAAAATTCATCCCTCTCCCTCATCTCTTCAAGGGTTCGGCCATCCTTGCCGGATCGGGTGATTTTATACGTTGGGTGATATATATCAAAAGCAGTCATTATCAAGCAAGGAATCATCTTCAAAGAATTAACATCAAAGAAAAATCAAACACAAAGTGGGTTTCCAAAGAGGTAGGCATTTATTTCAATTCTATGTAGGGTCTGTTTTCATACATATCTTTTACTTTAAAAGAAAAACCATGTTAGGAAGCATGTAGGGTCTGTTTTCCCCCTGGTTAGCCTCTGGTTAGACCCTGGTTGCACCCAGGTTCGCTGCTGGTTGCACCCAGGTTCGATCCTGGTTGCACCCTGGTTCCCCTGCTGGTTCGCACCCTGGTTCCCTGCTGGTTCGCACCCAGGTTCGCTGCTGGTTGCACCCAGGTTCCCTGCTGGTTGCACCCTGGTTCCCCTGCTGGTTCGCACCCTGGTTCCCTGCTGGTTCGCACCCTGGTGCACCCTGGTCCGCACCCTGGTTTGTACCCTGCTTCCTCCTAGTTAGACCATGGCTAGTCTCGGGTTTGCTCCTAACTTAGACCCGACTCACTTGACCCTAACCATTAACCCAATCCAACCAAGTAATATCCCAACACAATCCGAGTCGCATGTCTGAATCCATTTGGCCGAATCTCATAAGCCCGCCCATTTTGAATTCCCAAAATTCAAACCCTTGATGATTCCTATATGCTCAATTCTTTGATGCAAATTCCCAATTCCAAAATCCCATTGCTAAATCAATGTTTCTGAATCTCAAGTCCAATGCTCAAATACAAACCCGATTCCTGATCCAAATACCAATTCTGTTTTCCAAAATCCAAGTAACCTCCCCAGCGGAACTACGTGTGGCTTGATCCCCATCGCGGGGTACGTAGGCAATTTGGCACTCCCAAGTTCAGTCGCACCTTTCTCTATCTTTCTCATTCCCTCACACTATTTCATCATCTCTTCCATCCCTTTTTTCACTAACCTCGAGAATTTAAATCGATTTGTCTTGTGTCTTTCGGAACCGTTGGATCACGGTTTCCGTCGTAAGGACCCTTAGAGCCCAATTTAGGAGCACCGGTGTCGTGTCGTGTCCTAAGTTTTAGGGAGTCTTAGGTTTTAGGGAGTCCTAGAGTTAGGAGTCCAGCCTCATCACGGACGTTTGCTATGTATAGCAACCGTGCCATAGGTCTAGTTACACTAGTCACCCAATCTTTCCCTAGGACAAGCCTAGTAAACTAGGATGTAGGCAAACCTGCATTAGTCTAAGGGACCATTTGCATTTAGATGAGAATCATATAGCATCTTAGATGAAATCCTAAGATAATAAAATCCTCAACTTGAATTAAATAACTTCTCCTAAAACTGTTGAAACAGTCAATCCCGTCTAGGTCGGTGTCCTAGTTGAGTTAGGCATAAGTAGCTTAGCTTAGGTGCACCGAACTACGTCGACTCTGATCCCAGTAAGGCTTGGGTACGTAGGCAGCTTGGATGTCTGATGGCATACCACCCGCGAGTCGGCACCACAAACAAATTGTGGTGTTTTGTATATTAATTTTCTTGTAAATGCTTAATCAAATCACTTAGGATTTTCCATGAAATTAGAATTCTAGGAGAACTTTCACTTAGAATGAATCCAGACAAATTAATAAATCAAGATACACATCTAGGATTCACATTAAAATTAGATCATAGGATGCATGTCACTTAGTTCGCACATTAACATAGAGTTGAATGAGCCATTTAAAATAAATTTAAAAGAATTAGCTTTTGGAATCGAAGACCGATTATCGGGCAGGAATGGTGCATGTGGCGGATAACTCCCCATACCTTCCATTCTCGTAACCAGGTAGCGAGTCTAGATTTCTGGTTAATTACGGGTCCTAGATCCCACATCTAGGTGGCGACTCTGTCAGTCTCTTTCGTGTGGAATTCGGATTGCCTTAGTGATCCCAAGTTCACAGGAAAGATTAATTCAAATCAACATTAAAATGCACACGCCAATCGCGTGGGTACGAGAGACCAAGAGAGAGAGCGCGGCGGCTCGCGCCCCGCCCCTCTCGCGGGATTGGGTACCACAGTTTGGCGACTCTGCTGGGGATCACCTAACTTCATTAAAACTTCAAAAGATAATTCATTTGAATTTAATTTTAAATGGCTCATAAAAACTCTATACTTGTTAGATTAGTTTGTCTTGTTTTATTTTCTCATCACATTTTACTCAAACTTAATTTAACAAAACCTGAAGGCATCATAGATTGCGCAAACATATTGCACACACTTACATCACTTGCATCTAAACTCTTGCATCTCACGTGCACACACGTCCTATTTTAGGAACCCGGAGTGTTATCTAGCATGGTTGACTGGGATTTCATCACCTGGTGCCTCTGTGCTAGAGAAGCATTCCACCCTTAGCCTAGTACCTTTATGGTACGTAAACGGATCTCTTGTTCACGTACTGATACGCCGGACACTGGTACAGTATATCAAACAGGGATTCGCGCTAAGGGAACTCTTGGCCTTACCCCTAGATTAACCCACACATGCATGTAGTATACGAACACATGTGCATCACGTGTGTGAGCCTAGTTTAGGATATCCTACCCATTGGTGTCTAGATTAGGCCGTGGTCCATCTTCCAATGGTCACGATCGGTCCTTAGATACACGAACAAAGTCATAAGTCGAGATTCTCTCTCCACTCCGATAGATTAGGATTATGGTTGATGCCTTCAGGTAACACTGATAAAATGTGAAAAAAAAAAAAAAAATTTCCCTTTGGGTTAGGATATAAATCCCATCATTTCCAAAAATCTCATAGGATTAGTCATTCATGATCTATCCGTTGAAAGCAATCTTATGCTATCTCATCTAATCTTTTGATCGTGCGTCTTTCGTTCTTCTGTCATACGATTCGATCGTATCTTCATGCCATCCCCTAACTGGCAGATGCAGAATCTCACAATCTTTCGATTATGCGTTCTCATGATCTGATCATGCCTGGTCCAGATAATCCAATCTTGCTTGTACCCCTGGTCTGTTCCTCCTCTAGGGGCTACCTTTTTCAAGATTATTTTGCTAAGTCCTTCAGAGTTCACTCTCAGAATCCTTGAGCTAGGGGCATTTCCCTATGCGAATCAGTCATCATTGTCCAAAATTGAAAGTATCAGCCATGATGATGTTCAGAACGAACCAGCCTTCGCCGAGCCTTCAACGCCAAACAGTTGCAACAGTTAAAGTTTTAGTCACTTACTATTTTATGTTGAGTCAGTCATCATGGTCAGTATAATTGTTGAGTCTGGTCTTACAGTTAAAGGTCAATGCCTAGTCCAGGCAAGTTATCTTCTGTTTCCCTTTCTTATTTAGAGTTGTGAATCCTGAGCATGTTCAGGATAGGTCGTCTGATGTAATAGCTTTTCTTTAAATAAAATTTCGGTCAGTTCCAAAAAGTTCACTTGTGTCTGTTCTTAAGTGTGCTTCTGATCTTAAAATAAGACTCCCTCTTCAAATGAGGACAAAATTGACGAAACTCCACTTGAGTCACAGCAATTACTTGAACGAGAGGAGGAGCGCCAATCCCAACCTTTCAAAGATGAAATTGAAATGATAAACACTGGCACTGAAACTTTGATTCAGTGAATGCCGATTGAAAATACATTACCCTCTAAAGAGTGTGAAGAATTGATAAAATTATTTCAAGAATAAGAAGATTGTCTAGAAAAGCTACAACCGATACCAGGGGCAAGACATAGATGGAAAGCTCAAAGAAAATGAATGAAGTGAATATCATATGCTATGCAAGGGGCATGGAGTAGAAACAACTTTCATATTTCCAATCGATGACCTTGGTTCTCAAATTCATAACATGAAGCCATCAAATTCGGGATAAGAAGTTCAAGAGCAAGTATTGAAAAGTGGTCATCAGATATCAAGAGTTACAAATCCATAGATGGAGGATGTCAAGGAACAAGTTTCGCTCTATGAAAGCCGAAAGCACGCATTAGAATCTTGAAAGAAGAAAATCCATTATCTTACCTGGAAATGCCGTCAAACTCCGTGAAAAAAAAAAAAGAGAAAAAAAAAGAAATAAATAATCAGTACCAGACAGACTCTAGTAACCTAGATCGATTCCCAATCTGAACATCGAAAGGCCTCCTTTGGCCGATTAAATCCCAAAATCAAAACCCAATGTCAAAAGAATACCGATTTGCAAACCCTTCGAGCCTAAATCAAATTTTCTTGAAAACCCATCAAACTTGGGGCATTCCCCCGAACTACACGAGACCTGATCCCTACACTGGGGTACGTAGGCAGCTCGGTTAAACCGAGTTCGGTCGATTCAAAAGAAAAAGAAAAAGAAAAATCAATCGTTCCAAAAAAAAAGAGGGACAAGTTCCAAAAGAAGAGAAGATAATTATTCCAGAAAGAAAAGAAAAAAAGAAAAATCAATTAACCTTCAAACAATTTATTTTCAAACTAGGGGCATTTGCCCTGAACTACACACGTCCTAATTCCTACATGGGGATATGGAGGCAACCTGTTCACAGGTTTGGTCGAAATCTTTGTTGAGCCTTAAGCCATTCTTTGTAAAGCCCTATCCTACCTATAAAGTCCCTCCGGTGTTCAGATTTAATGATCTAGGTCCCGAAACACAAAAAGAAAAAAAAAGAACGGAGTTTGAAGATCTGCTAGACTGAAAACCTGAAAGGGCGGTCTAGGCAAAATTTAAGATCATTTCCCTGCTAAGTTGAAAACCCGAAAGGGCGGCTTAGGCAAAAGCTAAGGGGATAGCCTGCTGGATCGAAAACCTAGAAAGGTGGTTCAGGCAAAAGTTAAGGCTAGCGCGGTCCGCCAAGTTAAAAACCCTGAAGAGGTGACTTGGTCACGGTAAGAGAATCAGTATAAGAAGGCAACAGCCGGTATCAAGACTGAAGATCAACTGAAGTTCAAGCAAATTCAAGTGATATCCTCAAAACTGGGGGCATTGAAGCTAAGCAATCTTAGGGGTCGTAATTAAATTCTTGAGGCATTACTGTTTCGAGGAAGAAGTCCAGTGTTTACGATTTCAAAAAAAAAAAAAAAAAAATTCCTTGAAATGATAGATTTACCAAATAAAACGTTAACTAAGTCAGAAGCATCACTGTGTTTGTCAGTATAGTCAGTCAATCTTTGTTATTCTAAGTTCACTCCTTCAGGGCGGCTCAATCCTTTGAGTAGTGCCTTTCATCTAAGTTTTCTCTTTAGAAAGAGTCAATCGTCGTTCCTATGTCCAAATGATGTAACTGTCTTGGTGAAGGAGGCCCGGCCTAGGCAGCTCCCTGCAATTATACCTGAAAGGGTTCGAGAATCTAGTCAAACAGCTACATTTCAAAGAAGATCAACTCAGAAGAGTTCAGAAGTAGAAACATCAGAAAGCCCAGCTTCCGTAAAAAGATCATACCCCAGGAAGGCACCTTAAGCTTGGAAGAGCCCCAGATGCAATGGTGGTTGAGCCAATTTCTCAGAAAGACGAACCATTAAAATTCGGAATCTCCTTCCAGTTTGTTAAATACTATCCTGGTCAAGAAATGTTTATCTAAACACCTGTCAAGAGGCAAATTCCACTTTTCCATGATTATATCCGAGAGAGCCATTGTTCTAAATTACCAATCTCAAATGTCTTGTTCAAGGTTTCAGTTATCAAAATCCCCAGAAGACAAGACCAACAGTCTCATTGAGAAAAATCTTGTTGAAGTTTCATAAAAGTGTTCCTAATCCATCCTTGTTACTAATGGTTCTTCGTTCATAAGGTTGGTCGTCTCATCATTCGTCAAAGTCTTGGTTTCCAATATCTTTACTGGGCACGATCTATAATGTCCCCGATTTCATTGAGTTCAAAAAAAAAAAAATCTAAAATTCATCAAATCCAATTCTACGTCAAATTCAAATTCATGAAAACCTCTAAATTCTTCGAGCCCATTTGTGAACGGTGCCTCTTTTCTCGAGGCCATTTGTGAATGGTCTCATCTTCTCCATGAGCCCGTTTGCGGACGGTGCCACATTTCCCAAAAATACAAAAAAAATAAATAAAAATAATAAAAATTCATCAAATCAAATCCCAATTCAAAAAAAAAAAAACAAATCCAATCTTACGTCAAATTCAAATCCTACAAAAAATCTCATGTCCTCTTTGAGCCCGTTTGTGAACGGTGCCTCTTTTCTCGAGGCCATTTGTGAATGGTCTCGTCTTCTCCTTGAGCCCGTTTGCTGACGGTACCTCATTTCCCAAAAATAAAAATTCATCAAATCCAATCCCTGATTCAAACAAATCCAATCTTACGTCAAATTCAAGTTCATGAAAAATCTCATGTCCTCTTTGAGCCCTTTTGTGAAAGGTGCCTCATTTCTCGAGTTCATTTGTGAATGGTCTCGTCTTCTCCCTGAACCCGTTTGTGAACAGGTTTCTCATTCTCTGAGTCCATTTGTGAATGGTCTCATGTCCTCTTTGAGCCCGTTTGTGAACGGTGCCTCTTTTCTCGAGGCCATTTGTGAATGGTCTCATCTTCTCCTTGAGCCCGTTTGCGGACGGTACCTCATTTTCCAAAAATAAAAAAAATTTATCAAATCCAAATCCTTAATTAAAAAAAAATCCAATTCTACGTCGAATTCAAATTCATGAAAACCTCTAAATTCTTTGAGCCCGTTTGTGAACGGTGCCTCTTTTCTCGAGGCCATTTGTGAATGGTCTCGTCTTTTCCTTGAGCCCGTTTGCGGACGGTACCTCATTTCTCAAAAATAAAAAAAATTCATCAAATCCAATCCCCGATTCAAACAAATCCAATCTTACGTCAAATTCAAGTTCATGAAAAATCTCATGTCCTCTTTGAGCCCTTTTTGTGAAAGGTGCATCATTTCTCGAGTCCATTTGTGAATGGTCTCGTCTTCTCCTTGAACCCGTTTGTGAACAGGTTTCTCATTCTCTGAGTCCATTTGTGAATGGTCTCATGTCCTCTTTGAGCCCGTTTGTGAACGGTGCCTCTTTTCTCGAGGCCATTTGTGAATGGTCTCATCTTCTCCTTGAGCCCGTTTGCGGACGGTACCTCATTTTCCAAAAATAAAAAAAATTATCAAATCCAAATCCTTAATTAAATAAAAAATAAAAAATCCAATCCTACGTCAAATTCAAGTTCATAAAAAATCTCTAAATTCTTCGAGCCCGTTTGTGAACGGGGGCCGCCTCATTTCTCGAGTCCATTTGTGAATGGTCTCGTCTTCTTCTTGAACCCGTTTGTGAACGGTGTCTCATTTTTTGAGTCCATTTGTGAATGGTCTCATGTCCTCCTTGAGCCCGTTTGTGAATGGTGCCTCATTTCTCTAGTCCATTGGTGAATGGTCTCGTCTTCTCCTTGAACCCGTTTGTGAACGGTGTCTCATTTTCTGAGTCCATTTGTGAATGGTCTCATGTCCTCTTTGAGCCCTCTTGTGAAAGGTGCCTCATTTCTCGAGTCCATTTGTGAATGGTCTCGTCTTCTCCTTGAACCCGTTTGTGAACGGTGCCTCATTTCTCGAATCCATTTGTGAATGGTCTCGTCTTCTCCTTGAGCCCGTTTGTGAACGGTGCCTCATTTCTCGAGTCCATTTGTGAATGGTCTCGTCTTCTCCTTGAGCCCGTTTGTGAATGGTGCCCCATTTCTCGAGTCCATTTGTGAATGGTCTTGTCTTATCCTTGAGTCCGTTTGTGAATGGTGCCTCTTTTCTCGAATCCATTTGTGAATGGTATCGTCCTCCTTGAGCCCGTTTGTGAACGGTGCCTCATTTCTCGAGTCCATTTGTGAATGGTCTTGTCTTCTCCTTGAGCCCGTTTGTGAACGGTGCCTCATTTCTCGAGTCCATTTGTGAATGGTCTTGTCTTCTCCTTGAGCCCGTTTGTGAACGGTGCCTCATTTCTCGAGTCCATCTGTGAATGGTTTTCTATCCTCCTTGAGGCCGTTTGTGAACGGTGCCTCATTATCCAAGTCCATTTGGGAATGCTTCTTATCCTCGTTGAACCCGCTTGTGAGCGGCGTCTCATCTCCTTCTAAAAACTGTTTGAGAGCGATCTTTGTCCTTTCCCTTCAGAATCCATTCGAAAATGATATCTCATTCTCTAATTGCCCGTTTGTGAACGGCGCCGCATCGAGTTTTTTTTATTATTCAAGTTCTAGGGTTTCATCTAAGGTTTTGCATTATGTTAAGGTGCGTTGTGTCTAGAGAGTCCTTTGTCGATTAAAGCTACGCAAAATGGTTCTGTCATTTTTAACTTTGGTATTCAATGACTACGTCATCTCTACCAAAGAGGGGCATCTGTAGACACCCCATTTTGTTTTGTTTTAATCAACAAATAAATTAGTGTGTTAAATCCATGTGAGAACCCCCTCTATCATTGATTTATATGTTTTAGGTCATTAATATCTTGATCTGACTTTACGGATCATCAATCGGGACAAAATAAGCTAGGGTCACTTCATAGCCCGGACCCTGATTCCATTCCGAGACCCGATTTCCGTAAATCGTTAGATCAATGGCAGATCTTGACCTGGGTCTAACCATCCAAAACCACCTAACCTCTCCTCTCATCCTAACCATCCAAACCTCACCTAACCTCACCTAACCTCTCCTCTCATCCTAACCATCCAAACCTCACCTAACCTCACCTAACCTCACCTAACCTCACCTAACCTTACCTAACCCCACCTAACCTTACCTAACCTCATCCTCTCATCCTAACCATCCAAAACCACCTAACCTCACCTAACCTCCTATCCCATTCTCCTATAAATACCCTCTCATCCCACCATCCAGGAGAAGAAAAAGAACCCCTCTCTTAGAAAATTCATCCCTCTCCCTCATCTCTTCAAGGGTTCGGCCATCCTTGCCGGATCGGGTGATTTTATACGTTGGGTGATATATATCAAAAGCAGTCATTATCAAGCAAGGAATCATCTTCAAAGAATTAACATCAAAGAAAAATCAAACACAAAGTGGGTTTCCAAAGAGGTAGGCATTTATTTCAATTCTATGTAGGGTCTGTTTTCATACATATCTTTTACTTTAAAAGAAAAACCATGTTAGGAAGCATGTAGGGTCTGTTTTCCCCCTGGTTAGCCTCTGGTTAGACCCTGGTTGCACCCAGGTTCGCTGCTGGTTGCACCCAGGTTCGATCCTGGTTGCACCCTGGTTCCCCTGCTGGTTCGCACCCTGGTTCCCTGCTGGTTCGCACCCAGGTTCGCTGCTGGTTGCACCCAGGTTCCCTGCTGGTTGCACCCTGGTTCCCCTGCTGGTTCGCACCCTGGTTCCCTGCTGGTTCGCACCCTGGTGCACCCTGGTCCGCACCCTGGTTTGTACCCTGCTTCCTCCTAGTTAGACCATGGCTAGTCTCGGGTTTGCTCCTAACTTAGACCCGACTCACTTGACCCTAACCATTAACCCAATCCAACCAAGTAATATCCCAACACAATCCGAGTCGCATGTCTGAATCCATTTGGCCGAATCTCATAAGCCCGCCCATTTTGAATTCCCAAAATTCAAACCCTTGATGATTCCTATATGCTCAATTCTTTGATGCAAATTCCCAATTCCAAAATCCCATTGCTAAATCAATGTTTCTGAATCTCAAGTCCAATGCTCAAATACAAACCCGATTCCTGATCCAAATACCAATTCTGTTTTCCAAAATCCAAGTAACCTCCCCAGCGGAACTACGTGTGGCTTGATCCCCATCGCGGGGTACGTAGGCAATTTGGCACTCCCAAGTTCAGTCGCACCTTTCTCTATCTTTCTCATTCCCTCACACTATTTCATCATCTCTTCCATCCCTTTTTTCACTAACCTCGAGAATTTAAATCGATTTGTCTTGTGTCTTTCGGAACCGTTGGATCACGGTTTCCGTCGTAAGGACCCTTAGAGCCCAATTTAGGAGCACCGGTGTCGTGTCGTGTCCTAAGTTTTAGGGAGTCTTAGGTTTTAGGGAGTCCTAGAGTTAGGAGTCCAGCCTCATCACGGACGTTTGCTATGTATAGCAACCGTGCCATAGGTCTAGTTACACTAGTCACCCAATCTTTCCCTAAGACAAGCCTAGTAAACTAGGATGTAGGCAAACCTGCATTAGTCTAAGGGACCATTTGCATTTAGATGAGAATCATATAGCATCTTAGATGAAATCCTAAGATAATAAAATCCTCAACTTGAATTAAATAACTTCTCCTAAAACTGTTGAAACAGTCAATCCCGTCTAGGTCGGTGTCCTAGTTGAGTTAGGCATAAGTAGCTTAGCTTAGGTGCACCGAACTACGTCGACTCTGATCCCAGTAAGGCTTGGGTACGTAGGCAGCTTGGATGTCTGATGGCATACCACCCGCGAGTCGGCACCACAAACAAATTGTGGTGTTTTGTATATTAATTTTCTTGTAAATGCTTAATCAAATCACTTAGGATTTTCCATGAAATTAGAATTCTAGGAGAACTTTCACTTAGAATGAATCCAGACAAATTAATAAATCAAGATACACATCTAGGATTCACATTAAAATTAGATCATAGGATGCATGTCACTTAGTTCGCACATTAACATAGAGTTGAATGAGCCATTTAAAATAAATTTAAAAGAATTAGCTTTTGGAATCGAAGACCGATTATCGGGCAGGAATGGTGCATGTGGCGGATAACTCCCCATACCTTCCATTCTCGTAACCAGGTAGCGAGTCTAGATTTCTGGTTAATTACGGGTCCTAGATCCCACATCTAGGTGGCGACTCTGTCAGTCTCTTTCGTGTGGAATTCGGATTGCCTTAGTGATCCCAAGTTCACAGGAAAGATTAATTCAAATCAACATTAAAATGCACACGCCAATCGCGTGGGTACGAGAGACCAAGAGAGAGAGCGCGGCGGCTCGCGCCCCGCCCCTCTCGCGGGATTGGGTACCACAATACATAAGACTACCAATTACACTAGCATACCCTAGTTGAGAGATAGTCCTACCAGTATTAAGATACAACTTTATATTTGGGTCAAAAGGTGTTGAAATGGGTGAACATTCAAAATGGTTAAACTTTTTGAGAACTTTCTCAATATAATGTGATTGTGTTAGAATAAGACCATTATTCTGTCTTATGATTCTAATACCCAAAATCACATCAGCTTCACCCATATCTTTCATATCAAAGTTTTGAGAAAGATATGATTTAGTACTTTGAATGCTTTCAATATCGGTACTAAAAATTAACATGTCATCAACATATAAACAAATAACAACACCTTTGCCACCCTTAAATTTACTGTATATACATTTATCTGACTCATGTATCTTATAACCATTTGACACTAAGACTTTATCAAATCTTTTATGCCATTGTTTAGGGGCTTGCTTAAGCCCATACAAAGATTTGATAAGCTTACATACTTTATGCTCTTGGCCTGGCAGAATAAATCCCTCAGGTTGTTCCATATACACTTCTTCATCAAGTTCACCATTTAAGAATGCGGTTTTAACATCCATCTGGTGAATGTGAAGTTTGTATATGGAAGCAAGGGCAATCAACACTCTAATGGTAGAAATCCTAGCAACAGGTGCATATGTGTCAAAGAAATCAATACCGGGTTTTTGAGTAAACCCTTTGGCAACTAACCTTGCCTTAAACTTTTCTATGGTCCCATCTACTTTGATCTTCTTCTTGAAGATCCATTTGCATCCTATAGGTTTAGACCCAGGTGGTAGATCAACCAAAATCCAAGTTTTATTACCCATGATAGAATCCATTTCGTCATTAATTGCTTCTTTCCAAAAAGCAGCATCTTGTGACTTTATGGCTTCTCCATAGGTTTGAGGGTCACTTTCTATGCTAAAGTTTAACAAGATAGAACCTTGGAGTTTTTCCCTTGTCCCTTCTACCAGGTAGGTTACAAAGTCAGGGCCAAAACTCCTATCCCTTCTATCTCTTGAGCTTCTTCTTATTTTACTAGGTTGTACACTAGGTTCACCAACTTCTGTTTGTGATTCTAAATGATGATCTACAGAAGTTGTAGGTTCAATTTCTTTAGGAATTGAAGTGAACCTATTTTCATAGAAAAAGGCATCTCTAGATTCAATTATGGTATTGACATCTATAAAATCATTGGGTTCTATAACTAAGAACCTATAGGCCTTACTGTGACTAGCATATCCCAAAAAGATACACTCAATACCCTTTTCACCTAATTTCCTTAACTTAGGTTTAGGGACTTTAACTATAGATCTACAACCCCAAACTTTAAGGTAACTTAAGTTTGGTTTCCTTTTCTTCCACAATTCATAAGGGGTTATAAAAAGTGGGCCTAAAAAAGCGCCAATAAAGCGCCACTATGCGCCCTATAGCCCATTGCCCACGCCGCGCGCGCGCGTGCGCGTGCGCGTGTGCGAACGGTGCGTTGCACCGTCCCGCGGGTCCAACCATGGGTTCAACCCAATGTGCAATCAACAAGAGTTAGAAAAGGTAGTGCTTTATAAGCCCTTCTCTTTCTTTTCTCTCATCCGATGTGGAACTATCTTTTTCAACTACACTTCTACATCCTTTTGTAAAAGCAAATATTTCCAAGAAAACTTTTTCTTTTTCCCAAACGCTTTTGATAAAACATTTTCCAAAACACTAAAACATGTAATATACATGATTTTAAAAATGCAAAATCATTAACAGTAATAACTTTGCAAGGAAGACTTCGGATATCTTGCCCAAGTTTGTTTCGAGGCTTTCGGTGATAGGGTTAAATATTGGCACCTTCGATGAGCCAAATAGGATGGTCAGATATGGTTACAATTTGGAAAATCCCCTCCGTCTCGTTGTTCAAAACCTTTTGGTGACTGTCCCACCGGTGACTCCACAATAGAGCTATACATCGCAGCCCACAACGTAATAATATCTCACGCTACTGCAGCAGATATTTACAACAAGACATATAAGGTATACAATATTCTGCAAATATGTGTTATTTGAAAATAAGAAATAACAGAATTTACGCTCCCCTGTAATGTGAATTGACGCTCCCATTTGCGAATAAGAAATATTCTACAATACCATCGCTCCCCTTGTAGGATAATTCGATTCCCTTTAACATGAATTGACACCAAAAGCGATCAAGTCTGCCACATACCCTCTTTTAACCGGCCCCATATCAGATATAGTGAGCCGGACCACAAAATTCCTTGGTCCCTAGCAAATCCTATATGTGTGTGTGTGATCCTATATAGGGCTGCAACCTATATAGGGCTGCAACTCGGGTCATGTGGGTCGGGTTTTGAAGAACCCAACTCTACCCGAGAAATATCTCGGGTCGGGTTTTTTTCCGGAAAACCCATGATTCCTAAACCCGGCCCTACCGATGATAAATCTCGGGTCGGGTTTTTTTACATTGACGCAATTTTTTAAGGAAAACTCTTGTTTTGCAAGGCAACTCAAATCATAAAAGTAGAAAAACTCAAGCACGGCAAACTCTTTAGTGCAATAACAAATACTAGTCCAAAGAGAATAAATTGATACATTACCAAATGAAAATGATTATACTCATATGAGATAAACAACAAACTATTTAGTTCATTAACTATGTAGTTGGAACTTGAAACCGTAGAGCTAAAGGGGGGAAATGAACAGCAGATGGAAAGAGTCCCTGTGATACGCGCATGCACGAATTTTACTTTTAAGTTATCACTTTTAAAGTAACAAAGTTTTAGAAAAAAATACATACTACAACTTAAGTAACTCGGGTCGGGTCGGACCCCTTTAAACCCAGCTCGACCCAAGATTCATGCGGGCTTTTGGATCGTAGACCCGGCTCGACCCAAAACTCGAGAAACATGAACCCAACCCAAGCTATTTTTCGGGTCGGGTCGATGCGGGTCGGGTAAAACCCGACCCAAGTTGCAGCCCTAATCCTATAGATGATTATATACACATGATTTAAAGAAAACAATGAGAAACATCTAATTTTTAGCATCTTTATTGATCAAGGTGAAACAAGGAGACTCTATTGGGATTGTGATTCACTGCTACTGGTATGAACCACTTAGAAATATCCCAACAGATCGTGCAGCTGCTCAACGAGATCTAGCTTTCGACAGTCCATGGTAAGCTCATGAAGTACCCAAAGAGGTAAAAATGTACTGAATTGTATGTTCTTTCATCTGTATGCACCCATTTAAACTGTGAAACTAGGTTCATTTTTTGTAATGTATTTTTTTCCTATGACAGCTGAACTGAAATGGTCGCTCGACTGAACTGAAATTTCATGTAAATGTTGTCATTGCAGGATTTTGGATCCTATAATGTATGGTGATTATCCTCCTGAAATGCGTGAGATTTTGGGTTCAAGGTTACCCACATTTTCATCAGAGGCTAGGCGAAAGTTACAGAATAAGTTGGATTTTATCAGTATTAACCATTACTCGACCCTCTACGTCAAAGATTGTATGTTTTCCCCATGCGAATCAAACACTTCTGTAGTCGAAATGTTCCCGTTGAGTACAGGAGAAAGAGATGGAATCCCGATCGGAACTCCGGTAAATGTTTCAAATTTCAACTTAAGAAAAAAAAACACATGGGCTAGTTCAGGTATGCTTTAGCCCATGCTTGTTTTGGATATTGCGAATCGATTCTAAGCCCAAAATCGATTCTTGGCAAAATTGGGCATTTGGTTCACAATTGTAGAATCTATTTTGGTCTCAAATTGATTCTTGATTCCAACAAAAAAAAAAAACACATCTTGCTGGGAAGTAAATTCTATTTGAGTCCAAAATCAATTCCACCCAAAAAAAATAAAAGTCCAGGTTCATGAAGAATCGGTTTTGGGCTTAAAATTGATTCTCAAGTCTAAAACAAATAGGGCCTTAGGGCATGGTCGGTGAGGCTTCTTATTCTCTCCCGACTATATGGGTAGAAACGGGATAATGAGAATCTTTTGAAGCCATTTAGAAGTGGAAAATCGAGAAATTGACTTTGGTGGGATTGCCAAGGGCATCTTTTTGCTCATTTTTGACCTTTTTCATTCAACCCATAAAAATGCTGAGGAAGAAGAAAGAAGAAAAAACCATTTAAATGCCATGATTATTTTCTTGCAGACAGCAATGCCAAACTTCTATGTGGTTCCAAGTGGTATGGAAAAGGTCGTGATGTACATGATGGAAAGATACAACAATACACCAATGTATATCACAGAAAATGGTAAGATCGATACATACATACAATGGGATTTGCTTGTCTCCATTCACGAGGTGGCTGGTCTGACATGCGACAGACCAGCTGCGAAATGCCTTTGGCGATGGACCCTAGCAATTCCCACATATAATAGATAGATAAATAACCAGATAGGGATTTACTAGCGTCCATTGCAAAGGCATTTTCACAGATGGTTTGTTGCATGTGAAAGAAGCCACCTCGTGAATGAAAGCAAAATCTCTGCTCAAAAGTGAGCCAATGTGGCTGCACTCACATGCACAATCATATTTTGATATTTGCACAAACCAGCTGTCTTTTCTTCTTTAGTTGGGAAATGTAATAACCTTTTGATTGCGCGGAAGTATAAAAAATATGGTTGTGCTGATATCATTTCCCATATAATATAAATGTCCCTCATTTTTTACAAACTTCACTTGCAGGGTATGCACAAGAAAGCAATCCAGATGTTCCCATGAAAGACTTTCTCAATGACACGCAAAGAGTAGAATACCTACGCTCTTACTTGGCTTCCCTATATGTTGGCATGAGGTATTTCATCATAAATTAATACATATGCACATCTTTTTTAACTTTTGCCTTCAAAAACATAAGGATAATTTCCTAATAAGATTGGATAATGATTGGATCTAGACGGTCCACAGAAGCGCTAGTTCTGTTGGGCCCAGTATTCCAATTAATAAGGAGGTCCAATGGGCAGAAGATGATGCTCCAAGCCCATGGATTATTATTGGTTTGGACAGTACAGGCCCATTGACACCGACCTCTATATGTTACTCATATAGTCATATACACATGTATCATATATATCCTTGTAATTGTGTCAATTTTTTTGCATGAATTAGCATCTAGCATGTATGTAGTTGCAGGCAAGGTGCTGATGTGAGGGGTTACTTCGTATGGTCTATCATTGACAGTTTTGAATGGATCTATGGTTATACAAAGCGGTTTGGGCTTCACTACGTAGATTACGATACTTTGGAGAGGGTTCCAAAACTATCTGTTCGATGGTACAAACAATTTCTCCATGGTTCGTAAAGGCCCTGCAAGCATGTAAATAGTACAGTGATATTACTTACGTAGGGAATATGATTTATATTTTGTTGTCACCATTTCAATTCTTTAGTGCATGGTCCTACATTGTACCCTATCTTGTCCCTATACAAGTTTGTATCGTGTTCTGCTTTTCTATTTTCGTCATGTATTGTATTGTATGATACGCAAGGATGGATATAAATAATTTTTACTTTATTTGTTTGAAGTTATGTTCTCCATCTTTCCATGCCTGTACCGGTTTGGATATATGGATTTTATAATCCAGGATTGTAAAACCTTTATTTTATATGCTAAACCTACAATTTCATGATTGTAAAATCCAGAGTTTAGCTCATAAAACCCATGTTTTAGCTTGTAAAATCCAGAATTTAGCTTATAAAAACCATGTTTTAGCTTCTAGGATTATAAAATACTTGTATCCAAATGGCAACGTTGCTCAATTCAATGTGAAGCTAGCATGGTTTTAAATTTCGACCACCGAAAACGAAATTGGCAATACCCGGAACGGTACCGGATTACGGCCGAAATTTTCCACATCTCGTCCGAAATTTTGATTTTTCTGAAATTTCGTCCTAAATTTAAGGAAATCCAAAAATCTCGATATCTTTAATTGTATAGTATTTTCCTGAAATTTCAACCGACTTTGATTTTTCTGAAATTTCGGCCTAAATTTGGTATAAAATAAAATATTTTTTTTAATGGTGTATTGGATTTCGGCCGAAACACATACCGAAACCGAAATTTAAAACCACGGAAGCTAGTGGTGGGGTCCCGTTCATGGTGGGTCCCGCATTTAGACAATGCATACACGTGGTTTTGTACAATATTACCAGCAAACTGTATTTTGATGATCGCACTGCTCACTTTATTAAAAGTACGGTATGACCCGCACAATAGGATGATCCAAACCGTCCACTAGATGGGCTACATCCTAAATAGGTTGTGCGCGCCCCAAAAATCATTTCCATAGGTTGATCCTAACCCTCTGATCTGTAGGGGGACTGATCAGAGGGTTAGGATCATCCTATGGAAATGACTATTGGGGCACAACCTAATTATGGCCCATCTAATGGACGGTTTGGATCATCCTATGGTGCGAGCCATACCGTACTTTTAATAAAGTGAGGAGTGTGATCATCAAAATACAGTAGTGCTGATAACATTTCCCTAGAAATATACCGAGTAAGAAGCTCAAGAGCCAACATAGGAAGATTGGATACCGTACATTTCGGGGATAGGGATGGCATTACCAATGTTTTATCAAAGCTAGCGCGTAATTTACAAAAAGTGGTTGGAAACGGTTATTTTTGGCGGGCATTGCCAGAGCAATTCCTCTTGCAACTCAAGGAAGAAAAAAACCCAAGATCCTAATTTCTCTGGGCAAGGGCAAAAATTCCAAAACCACAATCTCTCTCTCTCTCTGGTTTGTCCTTGTCGATTGTTTCACGCTGAAATTCCAATAGAGATGAACGATCTTCTCTCGGTATTCTTGCATTTCCTATTTTCTTATCTCCATTTTCAGCTAAATTTCATGAATTGTTTTTACTAATGAATGTCGTGTGTGCAGCATGTTTTAGAGAATGTTTCATACGTTTATTGTAAAAGTCAGAAAGATTAAGCCTCTTATTTAATTCGATTTTCTTTTCTTTTTGGTTAGAAGGGTTTGGGGAAAGGATTAGCTGAAATTTTGTGAATTTTAGTTTTTTTCTTATGAGCATTTTGTTTGGTTAGGAATTTTTAGGTATTTGTGATGGTAATTTGAATTCAATATACAAGAAATTTTTTATAATTTCCAAAGATTTTGATCTTCTATTGATTTGGGGTTTGAATTTTCATTCAATAGCAAATTGTAAATGAAAGGAACTAGCTTTTCTGGGAAAGGAGGAGACCTTTTGTATAGAAAAAAACATATATTTTCGTTATATTTTATTTGGGAATTGTCTTGTTCTTTTTAAATCTCAGTTTTGTGTGAAAAACGTTTGCAACTTTAGGGAATTCCATTGTTAACGCATGACAAATGATAATGCAAACATATCGAGCTTCTCTCTGATTTTTTTTTTTTTTTTTTTTATAATGCTAAAGTATTCTTTTTTCAACATTCACTCTATTTTATTACTCAATGAATTGTTTATTGTTGTGCAGATTTCCGAAATCTAGTTTCTTTTTCATAATCCTAAATGAACAAGGCAGAAATGTTTTCAAGACTTAAGGTCAAGGGTTCAATACCACCAAGTGAAGAAGAAATTGAGTTTAAATTTCAGAAGTTGATGTGAATAAAGTTGATTAAATTTTGGTAGTTTTTAGGTCTTCAGTGAAAATTTACGAGAAATCTCGTAGGCTCTCTCCTACACGTTGCATTAGAGAACTAGGCGTCCAAAAAGTAGAAGAGTGTAAAAATCCTCCTACATAATTATTTTCAGTTCATTTGGATATCATCATTGTTGGGAAAGTTGCCTTATTTCCCACCCACCGAGTGTGGATTCGGTGGGAAGGCAAGATTCAAAATTAGAAATTGCTTTTTAGGGTTTTTTGTAAACCTGGAATATATAAAAGAGACGGTATTCTCTTTGGCTTTACAAAAAGTGCAGTAAAAACAAAATAAAGAGAGAGAGAGAGAGAGAGAGAGAGAGAGAGAGAAGAGAGTGGGTTTTTCTTGGGTTCCTTTGGAGCTTTCTCTTGGGGTTTTTTTCTTGGGTTTTCTCTTGTGGGTTTCTCTCATGTTACTCTTGGGTACGGTCTTGGGTTTGAGAGAAGCAAGGAAAGAGTTGCGGGTTTTGGGTTAAATCCATTGTAATTCTTGTATTTTGTTTTTCTCATAGTGGAAGATCGTGTTTCTCGCCCGTGGAGTAGGCTTGGCCGAACCACGTAAAATCTTGGTGTTCATCTTGTGGCTTGCTTGTGTTTATTTTACTTTTCGTTTAATTTGTGCACGATCGGATTGGATTGCCCGGCGGATTTTCCTCAACAATCATAATCATGGTTCAATGTCCAGGACATCTTATTTTTCAAGCCATTTAGCCAAATAAATCTACTGCATAGTTGCACTTCTAGGTATCAGAACAGTGGACTCAGTTCCAGTTAAGAAGTTCGTCAAGTTTCCATGGTATGTAAATTGATTCATCAATAGCCACATGAGGAAATTCAGTCACATTTGATCTATAATTTCTTCATTCTATTTCTTTTTCGAGTTTCATTCATTCCATCCTAGCCTCTAAGGTTGTTATGGTTGCCTGTCCATTGAATCTATAGATAGAAGGCAACTATAAATGGAGGATCTCTAGGTAGAATTCATCAGACCCAGATTGTTGAATGATCCATTTAAAAGATACTATGATGGTTCCAATGCTTTATATATTTATCTTGTCTGTGATTCAGTAATCTCAAATATTCCCTTTTTTTATCAATTATGTAAGAGTTAGATCCTTCTGAATCAGCATTACATCCAAGCCCCAATGCTTTATAACTCACAGAACTTCTTTGTAGTGGCTCCATTCCATGTCTCATCTCATCACACATAATGCATAGCAATTCTATCAAATGGTCAACCGAATTTTTACTCAACCCTGTATAATTACTAATTAGAATTGTTACTTTTTTAATGAAGGAAAAACGATTGAATGGGAGAAGCTTTTTTTTCTTTTGTCTTCTTGTGGAATAACTGATATAAATGAATTTTTTCTCTTTTTTTCTTTATTTTCGAAAAATATGAAGTTTACATATCAGGATTAATAATAAAACGATAATGCCCATTGACATAAGTTCCATACGAATACATGCTTAGCATCAAACGCATTATTAATCATGGTGATTACAGTCATAGATGTAGCAAAGGTTTCCATCATTTCCACAAATAACTAATTTTTTTCCCATCTCCTTCCTGTTTCTTTCTCTGTGGCTGCAGCATTCCTTTGAAATGGCCAGAGGTCATCCTTCCCGGGATGGAGATATTGACTTAGAAAATGGATTTTCACCTGATGCTACAGATACAAGAATGGAGGGATTTTTCAGAAAGGTTACTCTTCCATTAGTTACTTCCTTTTATATTTTTCCTATGCGGTTACAAGTCAAGCATGTCGCAGTTCCACAAGAGATCATCCTTTGGAAAGAATGCCCATTTTATTTAGACCTACTATTATTTTAATAAAAAAATGTAAAATTAAATAAAATAGAATTTATTATAAAGACAAAATAATTTACAACCAACAATGATGGGAATGCAAAAGGATTATAGGGAATACATGTTTCTTTCAATTAATTTTATTTAGCAAATGGTAAAACTACTCTGCCAATTTTGTAACTTTGGGCTAGTTATGCATTCATTTTATGCTTAATAATGCTAGTAATGCATTCCTTTGTAAATCATCATTGTAATTAACTGAAATTCTACACTTGTAGGTGAGAGAGATAGAAAAACAAATTGATGCAATCACAAAACTTCTACATAAGCTTCAGGTACATATGCATATTCTGGTTACTTTTAATCTGTTTCTACCGCTTTCAAAGTTTATTTTCGTTATATACCTTTATCACCCTCTCACTTGCTATTTTAACTCAGGCTGCAAATGAGGAGTCACATTCTGTAACAAAAGCCTCAGCCATGAAAGGTGAGTCAACAAGCTGCACTCCATCTTCTGCTCTTAATACTCATGACACTTAATGCCAAACAAAGGATTTCGTTCATCGTGCTACTTTTTACTTCATCTAACAGATACTATTATCACTTTCAGCCATCAAAATTCGAATGGAGAAGGACATCGACGAAGTTGGAAAAATTGGTGTGAAGATCAAAAGGACCCTCGAAGAAGTTGACAGAGATGTAAGTCATTTATCTTTCATAAATAACCTGATCTGCACTTGTTCATTTTTAGTCCTGCATGAGAATACACTTTGGCTGCTGAGAATTCTCTGTTATTGTTTCAAGTAAACTACATTCGCAAATTTTGAATTTCTTTGGGTTCATCTAAATATGAGATCAAATAAGTATGTATATACCTCTTCACATTATAAATAGCGTCTTATATTGCTACTGTAATTCGCAGAATTTGGACAACAGACAGAAACCAGGATGTGAGAAGGGGACGGGTATCGATCGGTCAAGAATGGCAATGACTGTGTAAGTAAATATGTGTCATTATCAATTTTCTGAGGCATGGAGAGGATGCTGCAGAAGCATTAGTATATGCTTCAGAAAAATGTTATGGAATAATTATAATATATCATACTAGTAGGATCTCTCCAAAACAAAACTAAGCGTCAAAGTCAACTTCCTGCATTTTTTTCACATGTATTTAAAATTGCTTAGAATTACAAATGAAAATTTTATACCCTAATTTTTGGATTCATCTATTTGTCAAATACTGAATAATATCTGGAAATATGTATGATTTATGTTTTCAATCCATTTCTTTTGATGCAGGGCACTAAAAAAGAAGTTGAAGGAGCGGATGTCTGAATTCCAGGTAATTCATTATCAACTTGTCCATAACAGAATCTATTACATAATTTGATAAAATGTGTTTGACCTGTTTTTATTATTTGTCTCATTTGCAGACTCTGAGGCAAAACATCCAAGACGAGTATCGTGAGGTTGTTGAGAGAAGAGTATTTACAGGTATTCTCATCTGAAGATAAAAAATGAGTACTTATAAAACCATCCTTTCACATTATGATTATTAAGGGCTCTCATTTGCATGCCAAAAGTGATAAGATTATAACCCATGTCTTGCATTTTTTTTGCTTCCATCTGAGCAGTGACAGGAACACGGGCTGATGAAGAGGTAGACTACTCTATATTCAAGTTAATCCTTAATTCATCCATTCTCCATTCCAGTTCCTTAGATGCCACTGAGTATTAATTTCTTTAAGTTTCTTGTATTTCTTCTATGCTGGTTTGTATTTCTTCAAAATAATATGGTGTCATACCAAATAATTCTAACTTGTTTTACTGTAACTACGTTGCAGACAATCGACCACTTGATAGAGACAGGAAACAGTGAACAGATCTTTGAGAAGGCAATTCAAGGGTATGGTCGAGGTCAGGTAATTACACTAGTATGCTTTTCAAACCCAAAACCAAGAAAGCTTAGGCCACGTTTGGTAGCCATGAAATGTTTTCATCGAATCTTAGCTTACAAAGTGTTGAGAAAGGGGTAGGGAATGTGGGAGAGGGAGAGAATTGAGACGCCATGAGTGAGGATGTGGTGTGAAGTGGCTGACAAATAAGGTAAAGATTTTTGTTTTCCTTATTTTTCAGCTACTTTGCACCATATCTTCAATCATGTACTCTCAATTCTCTCCCTCTCCCACCCTCGTTGACTCTTTCCCACTACTTGATAAACTAATATTCAGTAGAAAAAACTTTCATGGCTGCCAAGCATTGCCATAGTTTTATTGTTCTCTCACCCGTTAAATTCTGCAGATTATGGACACATTAGCAGAGATTCAAGAGCGATGTGATACAGTGAAGGAGATAGAGAAAAAGCTTTATGATCTGCAGCAGGTATCTTGCAATAGAAATATCCTCACCATGTTTGGTCTACAAGACCAACAACACTCCAAAATCTTATGAAACGTGTGTTTGTGGCAGATGTTCTTGGATATGTCAGTGTTAGTTGAGGCACAAGGAGACCTGTTCGATGACATTGAAGCTCAGGTTTAGTACACACCACACTCTAAAGTTGGACAATTATAATTTCTCTGATAAATGTCCTTTTATCTGAACAAGAGAACCTCGGGCATCTTGATGTGCGTAAAAAGAGATTCTTAAACCAGACCAAACAGGCCAGACTGGCCAGAATCAGACATGGTTTGATCTTGTTTGATCAAGCCACCTTCGGCCCTGTTCATCTTGGATTTTGAGAATTTATTTTGAGTCCAAGACTGATTTTGAGTCCAATGATCAGTTTTGGCCCCAAAATCAATTCCCAAAATTAAAAAACGAAAAGGGCCTTCAGTTTTTGGAAATTGATCAAACCAGCTGGTTTTTTACTGCTTGAACCCAATGGTTCTTGCAAACGCCAAAAGCCCCAGAGGTCCCACGTAGTCCCATACCCAAGAAGGCCCCCACTAAGGACCGTATAACATCTTTGTGGTGGCTTTTGTTAGGGGTTCCAGGCGAAATCAAATATCCCACATCAGAAAAGTGAATGAATGTAGAAGGGCTTATAAGGACTTGGGCACCCTCCCCTTAACACCTAACTTTTAAGGATGAGTTCTACCCTAGTCCCAACAAGTAGTATCAAAGCTGGGGTGTGATAATTCCATTGTACCCTTGAGTACCAAGAAAATCCCTTGGGGAAGATGGTTCCATGCAAAAGCAATATCCCACATCGGAAAAGTGAATGGATGTGGAAGGGCTTATATGGACTTGGGCGCCCTCCCTTAACATCTAGGGGTGAATTTCTACTCGGGTCCCAACAGCTTCACTCTGGCCTTTTCTTTTTTGCCAGGTAGACCTTTCCACTAGTCACCCGGCTGCCCTTTCCATGACTCCACCAGAGCTGATACCAAACTTCAGGTATCTAACCAATATATCAAAAGCCCAGAGCTGATTGAATGTGTTAGGCTAGGCCCTTTAAACCTGTCCCACACCAGGCTGGTTCCTATCTAGTTTCGTACCTGGCAAAGCTCCCATCTTGGACTTAACAAACACCCCCCCACCGCACACCCACGCACCACCACTCCATTCTCCTACTGGAAAAAAATTCTGTCAGAAGCTATAGGTAATGAAATGTCGCACCTGCTATTTCTGATATTATGCTGATTGCTCAGGTCTCTAAAGCGGTAGATCACGTCCATTCGGCAACAAAAGTACTTCAGAAAGGGAAGAAGTTGCAGAGGAACACACGGAAATATATGTGCATCGGTATCATCCTACTACTCATTTTAGTCGTCGCCCTCACTACAGTGATGAAGGGGCTTTGGCATAACAAGCTGTAAAGAAAGACCATTCCTATCTAAACTGTACCTAGCAATGGAGAAAAATGGTATCCCCATTCCAATAATCGCACTCCTCTCTTCATTTCCACTTTGTAATTGGCAATCTCCCTTGGATGTAATTTACAAATTCTCACTGTTGTATCCATGTATAAAATTAAATGCCAAAGCAATTGCTTTACCTCATAGTAAATGAAGCAGGTGAAAAGAAAGAACATTATTCTGCTGCAAAATGGTGACTGCTGTTTTATTTGCAACTCATCTACATTTCCCCCACTTTCTTGCCTGTTCATTTGAGATTATGACAACCGATTACAAGTCCAAAACCTATTATTGCACTCAAAATTACATTTAAATTTGAGTCCAATAATAGGTTTAGAGATGACAATCGGTTGTCATAATCTGAAACAAACAGGGTTTGGATTTTGAGAACCGATTGTGAGTCTAAAAGTGATTATTGGACTCAAATTTATGTTTGATTTTTAGTCCACTCTCAGTATCTAGTAGCGGGGTCTGTGTGATAAGTGGGCCCTCACATATTTGTTAGATTGAATTTGTGGTGCATATCTTATACATTAGATGATCCATTCTTGGGTCCACATAGGTTTGAGATTGTAACAACCGATTGGGAGCCCCAAACCTATTCTTGGACTCAAAATTACGTTGTTACCCTTAATGGAAATAAACTGATTTCAAATCACTACACACTTTATGCATCAAATTTTTGAGCCGTTAGTAGGAGACTCCTTTTTAAATTTCTTTCTCAGGCCAACTGATTTTCAATTTCTACAAAGGCCTCTTCTAATGGTGGGACCCCTTACAAGAAAGCTGATATTGAATCACTCCACACTCTCTCAGCTAGAAAAATGCACCTCCATGAATCAATTACTCCAAATCCACGCCCAAATGATCACCACCGGCCTCTTCCTTCACACTTTCAGTGCTAGCAATCTAATCGCCTTTTGCGCATTATCGGATTCTGGAAACATCGATTACGCACACACCCTTTTTCACCAAATAACAAATCCAAACTTATTCATATATAACACCATGATTAGAGGTTCTTCTCAGAGCCCATGTCCGAAAAATTCCATCTTTTTTTATACCCAAATGTTAATTCATGGAATTTCTCCTGATAATTATACGTACCCATTTGTTCTCAAGGCTTGTTCTAGGTTGCGAGCACTCGAATTGGGTAAAACAATTCATGGGATGTTGGTAAAGGTTGCTCTTGATTCAGATTCATTTATTCGAAGTTCACTAATTAATATGTATACTAATTGTGGCTTAATTGATTACGCACGCCAACTGTTTGATAAAATGTTCGACTTTAATATTGTCTCATGTAATGCAATGATTAGTGGTTATTTGAAGGTTGGGGATTTGGGTTCTGCGAAGTGGCTGTTTGATGAAATGCCGGAGAGAGATTTGGTTTCATGGAGCACTGTGATTGCAGGTTGCGTGCAGTTTGAGGATTCAAGAAAGGCGCTAGAGCTATTTAATGAGATGTGGGCTTTGGGGATTAGTGCAGATGAAGTAACCCTTGCAAGTTTGCTTTCAGCTTGTGCCCAGTTGGGAGCTCTTGATAGAGGGAAGTGGTTCCATGCTTACATATATAGGTCTTGTGTGAAGTTAGATGTGGTCCTTAGTACATCCCTTATAGATATGTATTCTAAGTGTGGTGGGATCGAGGTTGCCCTGGGAGTTTTTCATTTGATGCCTAATAAAGATACACTTGCGTGGAATGCGATCATCACTGGCCTCGCTGTGAATGGATTTGGGGAGAGATCTTTGGGGGTGTTTATGGAGATGCAGAGCGAGGGCCAGAGGCCTGATGATGTGACTTTCATCGGTGTGTTATGTGCATGTAGCCATGCTGGTTTGTTGGATGAAGGGTTGAGGTACTTTGAGTGTATGACTAGAGTTTATAAGATTAATCCTAGAGTGGAGCACTATGGGTGCATGGTTGATCTACTTGGCCGTGCCGGGCGGCTAAAGGATGCACAGGATTTTATAAGTAAAATGCCTTTCGAGCCTAACGCAGCGATTTGGGGGGCATTATTAGGTGGGTGCTTGATCCATGGAAATATTGAATTGGGCGAGCATGTGGGAAGGCTCCTTATTGAGTTGGAGCCTCATCACAGCGGCCGTTATGTTGTTTTGTCCAACCTTTATGCCAATGCTAATAGGTGGGATGATGCGAAGAATGTAAGAGAGATGATGAAAGAGAGAGGGGTACAAAAGATACCTGGAAGGAGTAAGATTGAAGCTAAAGGCAGAATTCATGAGTTTGTCATGGGAGACAGATCACATCCTCAAACAAAAGAGATATATCTCATGCTGGATGAGATGGCAAAACGGCTGGTGCTCGCCGGGTATGTGGCGGATACTTCGAAGGTGTTGTTTAACTTAGATGAAGAAGATAAGGAGAATGCTCTTGGGTTTCATAGTGAGAAGCTGGCTATTGCTTTTGGGTTGATTAATCTCGGTCCAAATGTGCCGATTAGAATAGTGAAAAACTTGAGAGTATGTGTGGATTGTCATTCCGTGACAAAGCTAATCTCTAAGATTTACAGTCGTAAAATCATTGTGAGAGATCGATGTCGTTTCCATCATTTTGAAGAAGGATACTGCTCTTGCAAGGACTACTGGTGACCTTACTCCAGAACGCTTTTTGCCAGTGATTGAGGACAGATTATTGTGGACCTGATTTGAGGCATAATTCGATGTATAGAAACTCAGAGTGCAACTTGGGTCTGGTTGAGATTTTGCTAAACAAATGAATTGGGATCAACCCGAGATAAATGAATTGGAATCAACCTGAACACCCGATTTTATGGTAAAAGCTCAACCTGAATTCCCAAAAATCGACCTGAGTTGCACCCTTAGAAAATTGATTGGCCAAGCACAAGAAAAGCAGCCATTCTTTATTCAATACTAGAAAATTGTGTTTTAACAGCTACTGTAAATTTGCAGCCTTTCAATATTTTTATTAGAACTCTTCAGCGTAAATCTTCTAGTGTTTTATTAGCAAGCATAAGCTGTTTTCTGTTGCATGATTTAATCTACGAAAGAGAAAGCAAACACATAATGAAGAGTGTCGCATAAACTCTCTTCCTTTGCCTCACATGAATCTTAGCTCTATGCCTACTGTTAAAAAAAAACACTTTAGAAAATCCCATGTGCATGCTGTGATATACCACTTTTTTTACCCCATAAATTTATACTGAGGCCCAGGGTGGACTCGATGATTTTATTAGATAAATCCAAAGGACAAGCCCAAACAGGCTCACAAGATACAATTCTAAAGCTTACATAAAAACAAGAAACACTATGTTGGCCAGCTATCTCCAAGCAATAAAATTATGATCTTGTGCCAGAAATGTTAGGCAAATAGAGTCAGACCATAGAGTCAATGGTTCTCTTGTTCCCTTATTTTCTGAGGTCCGTGATCCAGTGAATAACCTATTTTCCTGAAGTTTGTGATTCAATGAATAAGTATATGCATCATCAAATCATTATCATACTTTATCCCCTAAAATTTTCCCGTCAAAATATCCCCTCGGCAATAAAAAAAATTCTCTATGTGGCAGATTTATAATTTCTAAATATGTAAGGAATCAATACATCAATTACCTCAATGTGAGAAGTAGTAGCCCAAAAGGCTGGAATCATAAAAGTTAAGAGAAAATTGGTTAGAAAACAGTAGGTGGATTATTGGAAAAGGCAGTATCTCTTTCTAGTATGATAAATGGTATGGCAGGAGACCCTTAATCGAGGAGGTCCCATGATATTGATAAATACTTAAAAGTTAATGAAATATTAAATGAAGAGGGTCGTTGAAAATGGGACAAAATCTCTAACTGCAGCTCCGTATGGTTGCCGGAATTTTTTTGGTTCTTGGTATTTTTGTGGAACAAAAAACTTCATGGGAGATTGGTGGGAAAAAAAAAACTCTCTTGAAATATCCCGGTAAAATGGAAATCCCATGTTTGGTTGACCGGACCATGGTGGGAAAAAATGCTTTGTTCGGCTGCTTGAACTGTTGGGAAGGAAAAAAATTCTTCTGCAAGCTTATTTTTTGTTCCTGGGAGTATTATTTTTTCCTTCCGGGGTTTCGTGCGGGGTTATTTTGGGCCCACCAACCAAACGTGGGTTTCCTGCGGAAATTCCACAAAAGTCCCAAGAACCAAAAAAATTCCACCAACCAAATGGAGCAAGTGCTTGAGTCAAAATTTAAAAGATGCCCCCGGTAACTCTAAAATTTAAATAACCAATAATGAGGATAACCTTATTTGGAGCTCTAATAATGATGGGAGGAACACTCACCCCACCCAAAGTTGCTTAAAAATTTATGAAAATTTATGAAATATTATTCGAGAAAAGATTAGCATTTTTATATAAAAACTTCTTAATAAAGCTGTGCCTTTGATGACGTCATTAAGGATAAAAAATTCACATTGCTTCCAAATGTATTTGTTGTGAGAGAGGAAATAACTACAGTCTAGAACACCTATTCATATAAAGTGATCTGGCTAGTGAGCTTTGGAATCTCTTTTCTAGCTTCTTTAATGTCACATTTGATTCCTAGCAAATCCATCAAAAGCGAGATGCAATCATGGTTTGAAACAAAAAAAAGAAACTAAGAGAGCCAATTCAACTTTCAATAACACTGTTAAAATTGTCTCATCCATCATTATTTGGGAAATATGGCTGGAAAGGTGCAGAAGAATAATGGACAGCCAAATAATCAAAGCTAGCCAGATAAAAAAATAAGATCATGATATGGCTAAGAGAACTAAGTGATTATTCTAAAACTACCACTAACTGCAACTTGGTGGAAATATTTTCTATGGAGCAAATCAACATCAAAATAAAGGACTCCATCTTGGAAAAATCTTCTCTGGTTTACTGACCTGACATTTTGAAGCTAAATGTTGATGGTGCGACTAGAGGCAACCATGGTATTGTCGGAGGAGGAGGCATCATCATAGACAGGAAGAGCAAGGTAAGATTTGCATTCTCTCATTTCTACGGTGAGAACACTAATATGTTGGTTGAAACTAGAGCTATACGAGATGGTTTTCATTATGGTGCGACTCTAGGTATAAAAAAAATATGGGTCGAATCCGATAGCCCAGTACTTGTTAACATTATTAAAGGTAAAAACAGGTCCCCATGTTTCATCCATTACATATCAAAGAAATAAGGGATATATTATCTTCTATGGATTTTTCTATCACTCATATCTGCAGGGAAGGTAATCTTGTTGCAGACAACTTAGCTAATTATGGTTGCAATACTGGCATCAACTCTGCCTTTTGGGATTGGGCCAGCCTTCCCAAGAATTCCAGCTGAGCTACAAGATGCAACCAAATGTGTATTCCTTATATTCGTAATGAATACCGTTTAAATTGTTATTATTTTTTCTTTTGGGGGGCAAGGGATTCACTATTATATTTTTCTTGTATCATAGGTTAGAGGCAAGGTTTGATGTCCTATTGTTGTGTCTTTTATTCATAAAATAAAATTTAAGGTGCCGCCCCAGGTTAATACTGGGCCAAAACCATTTGAGCAACAAGCCCAATCCCTTGAATTTTTTTCTTTTAGGCCATATTTGGAAAGAGAAAATATTTCTAAAACTTCCTACTTAGTCACAAAAAAGCTAACTTGAAACAACACTATTCGATTTTTACTCAGAGTGACCTTCAATTTATGATAACATCCCTCTAAAGTAACCACAATTATATCATAAGAAATGATATCACCACAACCATGTTTTAATAGTTGCATTAAATGAGTTTGGTCGTTTCATTTCAAATTGGCTTGTCGAAGCTTTTTGGAAAGGGGAATGATATCCTCGATGGATAAAATCCCCCCTTAACAGTATCTGTTAAGTTCTACAGGCAAAGAAAAATGCTAAGGGGGTGAATTTATCCTCAAACAGTGAACCGTTCTCACTGAAACTGTTAGAGGGGGGATTTAGCGGGGAGTGGTTTGGAAACTGTAATAACCATTGACAGACAGCTCTTTAAAAGATAAAAGACAAGATGGGTTTGTGCAACTATTAAAACATGGTTGTGCTGATATTATTTCCTTTATATCATCTCCCCCATAAGTAGCGAGAAGGAAAACATTTCCAAAGAAAAATTTTCCATTGCCTTATTAGGCTGGTCTTAAAAGGTGAAAACCTTACTATCAGTCTGAAAAAGTTGATAGTCTCTTAGCTAGACTGGACGCCCCCCCCCCCCCCCCCCCCTCTGACCCCTCAAAAGGTCGGAATAGGGTGAGTTGCCTACCGATGCATTTTTACATCCCACAGCTTCGGCAGATCGCTTAGCCCCATTCATCTTCGGCGCAAGAGCGCTCGATCAGTGAGCTATTACGCACTCTTTCAAGGGTGGCTGCTTCTAGGCAAACCTCCTGGCTGTCTCTGCACCCCTACCTCCTTTATCACTGAGCGGTCATTTAGGGGCCTTAGCTGGTGATCCATAAATGTAGAACAATATTTTCCATCAGAAATGTTTTTCTTGAAATCCAAACAAGGCCTCTACAAACCTACTCTACCTTGGATTTTTTTGTATGGAAAATATTGTTTTCCATAGTTTTTCCCTTATTGCATATTACAGTGGACGTTTGGATGTGTGAAAATTATTTTTTTCTAAAATTTTGTTCTGTGGATAATAAATTTTGGGAAGTGATAAATCCGCCCCTTTTGATTACTTGGGACACCCCAGCAGCAGTGTACGAGGCAATCAACCTCATTGAATCCTCCTGATGTGAAGTACATCAGCCCCTATAAAGTCATTGATACGTATGAGGCAATCAGCCCCGTTGAATCCTCTTGATGTGAAGTACATCAGCCCCTGTCAGTCATTGATACACTCCTGTTGGGTGTCCCAAGTAATCAAAAGGGGGGGATATATCACTTTCCTAAAATTTTCAGCATTTGTGAAACATACTTTCTATGGATATTTTTTCTAAAATAATAATTTTCCTTACTTTCAAAACTTGCAAATTGACCCGGGAATTTTTGTTCCATCGATTAACAACGTAAAAATTTTCCTTGGAAATGTTTCCTGTAACTCGGAAAGTATCGCTAGCATCTGTATTTCTGTTAAAAAATCGAAATAGTTGTCCTTCTCGACTCTCGTTGTCTCTTTTGTCCCTTTTTAATATTCCCCTCTGGAAGCAGATTTTGAGAGTAAGAGGAAACGAGGGCGTGAAATAAACCTGGTACGCACAAACCCTATCCCTTTCATTTGTACCATTTTTTCGGAAACCCTAACCCTAACCCTAACCCTAGAATGTTCAAAAGTCTCCCCGTCATTTTTTTTCCTACTTCTCTTTTGAAGGATTCTCTATTCCAAGAACTAGCTAGGATTTTCTTCATTCCGTGCTTTTTCTTCACAACGATCTAGGGTTTCCATAAAGTTCTAATCGTGCTCTGATATTCACATTTCCTCTCAGTAGAATACAGCAACAACATTTGGTGGATTTTTCTTTTCTTTTCAACCTGGCTGGAAATTCTTTTGATTTCCCTGTAAGTTCTGATGCATTCTAAATTAGGAAATTTATTTATTTGAGACTTCTTTTTTAATGAATGGATGAGGGAAACACGATCTAGGTTTTCTCCTCTAAATTTATGTTTCTGATTTTTAGTTCAGAGTGATTTTTTTTTTAGTACATTGATATCAACATCAAATGAATACAAAGGGAATTAGGTTTCTGGTTTCTTTACGTCGTTAAATGAAATTAGGGTTTGCTTTTGCTTCGTGAAATGGAATTTGTCTTTTAAGGTTTTGCATTGAGTGTCAGTGCTGACTCTTGCATATTGCTCTAGGGTTGGACCGAAAATTACATGGTTCTGTGCTTAGGTTGATCATTGGCAATGCAATTTTTAGTTTTGGAGTAGCTTATCAGTATGAAGCTGTTAGTGAAATTTAGAGTGTTTTTGGGGGTAAGAAAAATTTAGAGTACTAGCTAAGGTTGTTAGTCATCAAAAGCTTCTCCATGTTTGTTGTCGGGCTTAACTTTACTTATGGATTATTATACGTAGGGATGTGTAGCTCATTCTTTTATGTATGTGGTGGCAATGCGCACGAGTGACACAGTCTTAAACACTGGAGAAGTTCTCTATACTTTCCTTTCTCCACATTATTGGGGTTCTTGGATAGGTGATCTCTTAGCAAGCTAGACACGGATAAAGAATAGATGTGGTGGGGGGGTTGTTGGCAATAGGCTTGACTTTGGTCTAAACTGGAGAGGTTGGGTAAGAGGGCGCATTTCCTCTACCTGCTTTTCTAGTATGGTTAATGGGATGCCAAAGGATACTTTAAGACTTAAGAGTACTTATGGTCTCAGACAAGGAGGCCCACTTTCCCCATTTCTGTTCACCATTATGTCAGATGGACTACTACGATAATCTATGAGGCCAATAGAGGCGAGTTATTTTAGGGGTTTTGGAGTTAATCTATTGGAGATGGACATCCCTCACTTGCGGACTTGCTGTACCCCAACAACACTTTGACTTTATGCTGGGTGTTGGAGGATCATGTACGGAACCTTAAAACCATCATCAGATGTTACGAGGTGGTTTCAGGGAAAGAGATCACTATTACGAGTTGTTTTTTATGGTGGTGAGTGTGGAGGAATCAATTATTCCTAGGCTGGTCGAGATTTTTGGGTGTGGGGTTGCGGCCCTTCTCTCGTCCTACCTCGTCCTTCCCTTTCTCATTAGACGCCCGTCAAAATCTCTATGGTGGAACCCAGTAGTGGAGTGGTTTGAGAGAAAGCTTTTGGCATGGAAAAAGGGCTTGTTATCTCTTGAGGGGCAGAATCACACTTCTCAAGTCCTCTTTCGCCACTCTGTCAATTCTTTTCATGTTCTTGTTTGGTTGCCTGGTGGGCATCATTGATATAGGATGGAGTAGCTTCAAAGGGATTCCCTTTGGAACGGCAAGGAGACAAGGAGATTATATCTGGCTGAGTGGTTACTTGTGTGAAAACCTAAGAAGGAGGGAGACCATGGCATGTCCTGAGAGACCTAGATAGTGCTTTACTTGTCAAGTGGCCGTGGAAATTTGGTTATGAGTTGGAGAGCCTCAGGAGGGAGGTAATTGCAATGACGTATGTAATGCAGTGGGGAGGGGTTGCCTTCAATTTCTTAGATTGTTCTGGATTGGGTGCTTTGAGGGATATCTTTTGCCTTTCTGATGAGTTTAGGAAGGACATAAGGTTCAGTGCGAGGGTGTGAAATAATATTATGAGGGTAGCAATGTGTGGTGTGCTGACCAACCCCTTAAGGCGCTCTCCACTCGCCTATACTGGGTGGCTAATGACCATGTTGCTAGTGTTGCTGATTCTTACGCCATGCAAGATGGGGTCATGATCTGGGCTATTCTTTTGTGCCGCCACTTCTTTGCTTGGGAGGTGGAGGAGATGGGTTGCTCATTCAGCTTGTTGAATGTAGACACCTCATTTTGTCCTGGCTGACCTGACACTTTTTGACCTATTTTCGAAAGAACCAAACCTAGAAACCCTAGAAACCTTTTTTTAATGTCTAGAAACCCTAGAAACCTTAGAAGCCCTAAAACCCTAAAGGCCTCAGTATACCTCTATAAGTCCTCAGGAAACCATAGAATATTGTAGAAACCCTATGAATCCTATAAAATGTTTAAAATTACCAAAATACTCCCCAAATGCCCAAAATACCCAAAAACCCTAGGTTAGGAATCTTTTGGACTGATCGGTAGGCTTATTGATCGATCAGTTAGGGCACGACCGATGGTCAGATCCCCTACTGTTTGGTTGTCCAGCTGGATTTGGATAGAATAAAATATTAAATTTTGATCCTATCTATTTAGTCGTCCTCTATATGCCCTCCTTCTAAAGGTCTTTAAATTTGATCCTACCCTCCAAAAACCCTAGTTTAAACCTAGACCCTAGGATAAAAAACCTAGCTTTAATCCCACGTTGAAAACTTTACACTAGTTTGATTCAGCTGATGATGGCTGACGCGGTGAGTTAACTTGTATGGCTCACCTATCAGCCATTTATTAATTGAAACGGAAAAGGAACTTAGAACTTGATTTCTTCCCTTCTTGAATTGGGGTGTCTGTTGCATTCTCGTTGTTGATCTTTTTGTATTTAATCTTATATTTTCCTATTTCGGGTTGACTGCCTTAGTTGGCCCCTTTGATGATTAATGAAATCTGCAACCATTCAGAAAAAAAGGGAAGTTGGAAGGAATGTGGGTTGGCGTTTTTTTTATTACACTTGGTCTGGTTGAGGTTGAATTGGCTGACTTAGTCTGGAAATCGGTGGGTTCTAGCTAAAATTTGAGCTGCTTTTCAAAGTTATGAACCTTATTCTCAAGTTTATTGTCTATTTCACTAAATTTTGGTTGAGTCTCTCTAGTGTTGTGTATCATGTTAATCTCGTTAGATAGCTGGGTTCCATACACTAATATATGTATATTACTGCATAGATTCTGGAGTTCTTTGATTTATCCAGTGACTAGATATTTACCGTTTTCTGTGAATTTAATTGATGCTTATTTACTGTTCTTTGAATTTAATTGATGCTTATTTTATCTGGTTACGGTCTGGATTTTAGAATGTTCTATCTGAAAATATAATCTCCAAGTTTGTTTTTTCCAGCGACTTAATTTTTGGTGATGTTTTGGAATCAACTCCTTTGTGTTTGGTGTAGCTGATGTTTTGCAATCAACTCCTTTGTGTTTTGTGTAGCAGTTGATTTGGTGGGTGGGTGCTGTGCGTATTTTCTCCTTTTCTGATACATCAGTAGAGAATATATTAACCAAGAAAAGGGTTCTATTTCTCTAATGGCGGAATTTGCCGGAGTACCATCATGTGCCAATCTGCAGTTGCAGAGAAGTTGCTTTAAAGCGTGCAATCTCATGCCTAGAAATGTGTATTTTAGTATGGTGAAAAGGTATTTCCTTTCTTCCTTGAGGTCTGTTATTTTTCTTCTTCTTTTTGACATTTTCATCATTGAATATGAATTTATATTACCTGGAGTGTGCTTCAAATGAATGGACATGGTTTGTATGAATAATCAGTTTATATTTCTTGAGAACTCAAATTTTTGCATGAGTATGGCTATTTATAGAAATTTATACTAGTAAATGGAAAAACTTGGATTACCATGTCTACTCCGCTAAGTTTTTTAAAACTTTATAAATGTAAATTTCCTTATAGATATTAAATTCCTTACAACTATAAATTTCTTGGTGGCTATTAAATATCTTATAGATGTAAATTTCTCTTTGGCTATTAAATACCTTGTCTATGCTTAAATACTATATAATGGACATTCTTTGGTTGCCATTATATTTCGTATAACTCTTTGTTTAAAACTGTATAAATGTATATTTCCCTGTTCCTCATAAATTCAAATTTCGACTCTTACAACTCAACTCAACTCAACTAAGCCTTTGTAATGCGGATGAAAATCATAAAGATTGTTCCAATTGTTGGCATTGAACAAGTCTTTATATTTTAACTATTATTTTCGTCATTTTATTTGTAGGTTACTTTTTAGGCATCAAATCTCATCCGTTTGAAGTGTTTTTGGTGTCTTTAGAAAGGTTTTTCGATTATCTATCTAACGAGCCCAAGATCACATGATTTGGATGTGTTTTGAGCAAGTTCTGACTGTTTTTAGGAAGAGGTATAGGTCAAATACGGGATTACTATTTTTGGTAAGTTTTTATCTTTATTTAGCTTTGCTTAGATTAGATGAGTGGTTAAGATTAGTTTTTACTTTAGGTTATCTTCTAGGGTTTCTTTTCTCATAAATATATCTTATCAAAGCAATGTAAAGGGATTTTTGACTTTTGAATATTGAATAGAATTGAAATTTTCTTTTGTGAGAGCTATTGTGGCTTGGACTTCTTCTTCTCTTCTCCTCTTGGTGGTTTGGAACCATCTTCTCTCATCTCCTCTCCTGTATTATCTTCTATTTCTTCAATCAAATCACAGCACAAAGAAGGTTAGTAAATCAAATTTTCTTTTTTTCTTTGTTCTTGAACCCTAAAATACAAAAACCCAAAATCCATAGGTCTCTCTCGTTCTTCAAGATCTCGTTTCGAGACTTTGAAGGATTGTTTTTATGATTAAACCTCACCTAAACACCCAAGAACCCTAACTTTAAACCTCTTTTGAGCCTTGTTGAAAATTTGCACCATTTTTAAGCCCGAAAACCCTTTTTAAAGATCCAAAGCCTAAACCTACCATCAAATCAGAGCCTAAACCATAGATTAACCTTTCTTTTTACCTTCTAAACCTTAACCGAAGATTTGGACAGCAGTATTAAACCAAAATTCCAGATCTGCAAAATTACCAAAATACCCCTACAACCCAAAATTGGACTGGTTTGAGCCTTTTACTGCTACTGGACATTTTTATTTTATTTTTCTTCATTGGATATTATTATTTTCATGCTTGTGTGACATCTATCTCATTGGTACTTGCATTAGCTTTTAGTTCTTTTAATTGGTTGCATGCGTAGGCCTAGTTTCAGACTAAACTTTCTATTATCAATTCATCTAACGAATCATTATCGCCTCGATTGATTTGTATAATGTTTAGTTCATGCTTAATTACGATCTTTATAATTATTTATGCTATTTAAGTCTCATTATTGCTGCTGCCTATAGATTAATTAGGTGTTAATTTGGCCCTAGGTAAGTTGTTAAGTGTTCTTTTAAATTTCCACGTAAGCCATAAATTGTCCTAAAGTCTTAATCCCATTAGGAGTGTAGGATTTTACCTATTCTAGGTATTGTCCTGCATCACTTTGTCCCAAACTAGTTGGGGTCGGCTAATGAATCCTTTAGAAATTTTCAACTCTTACTGTTTATATTTTTTTACCTCATATAATATTACTCATAAAAGCTTCTTTTTTTTCGCAAATCATGTTTGCCCATAGCACATGGTGTTTTCTTATATCTTTGAGAAGAATTTGTAGAATATATTTAGATTTGGATTTTTGTAGTTATCCGGTGTTCATTTTAAGTGCTTGACATGGGTACCACCTATTTTCGAAGGACAAAATCAATACAAATGCTAGGGCTATGGGAATTTGAATGGTCATTAATGAGGGAGTGTTTGTAATTTACACATATTTTCTTTCTTTGGCTGTAGGAAGCATTTTTACGGAAAGGGAAGAGTTGTTTGGTTTCCTTCACGCAAAGTGCGTGAACTCGGTGCTCCTCTTGCCATAACTTTAGAAGGAAGTAGGCATCTTAAGGGGAGTTCCTTGAGATGTAGGTGCTTAGGGACTTTAATAAACATTGGGGATGGAGCACCATTAAATTGGGTACCTGTCATTGATCAAGTGCTTTTAGTGGCCAGTGCAGTTTTTGCATACATGGCTGGAGTAGTACCCCCTGAGAAAGCTTATTCTAATTCTAGAAAGAAGACCTCAAGCCAAGAGGCAGCCTCTGCAAACTTTACCTCTTCTGGTAGGTACGGGTAAGCAGCTTAAAATTTTGTAAGGTGCCCATGTTATGGTCTATTTCATCCAGATTATGAACTTATTAGCTTCTGCTAAGACACGACTAAAATGCTTTGATTCTCAAAATTAGTTAATTTCTATATAACTTCTTATTGTCAGTGCTCTAGAGAATGAAAACGAGACCAACCCAGATTATGCTTGGAATGAAGTGAGAGAGAAACTTGCAGATGCTTTGGATGCTATTGAGCATGATGGTAATTTGGATAACAGAATTGTTGAATCTGAAAATTACACCGCAAAGCGTCCTTTAAGTTTATATGCTATCGCTGAGGGTCCCAGGTTACGATTGCTTTGGGCTACTTTGCAGCGACTCCATAAAGAGGCAGGCACTGTCTCAAATGCCCTTTTATCTCATGAATTATGTCGCATATCTTTGCACTTTATATTTAATATTAGTTATAGTTTCTACACTCAGATTAGCATTTCTCAAGCTGGATTTGAATTTTCAGCATTGCCAGGCAGTTATATGAATTTAGCAATTCTCATAATTGATAACTTGAATCTGGTGTGATTGCAGATCATTTTCTGAAAAAAGATTTGAATATGGAAGGATAACTTATTTTGAGTAATAGATAAGTTTTTAAGAGTGCTATTATTATGGGTGAGTCAAATTAATTTCCAGACCACCAATCTTGGTATGGAGTTTCTTGTATTGCAAACTCTTAAATTTGTGATGGAGAATGAGTATTATGATATCAAAAGAGTACCCAGCTAGCTGTTTTTAAGGTTCTCGACTTGTGCTTCCTAGCACTTCCTCTCAAAAATTAAGTTTCACTCATAGTTACAAGAAGCTCCCTAGTTGGGTCGAAAGCTTGCTTAGGAAGCTAAATTCTTCTCACTTCCCAAATTTCGCAGAAGCACGTCCTATTTGGACAATCGTTTTCACAAAAAATTAAGATCACTCCTAATCTAAAGAGGAAACAGTTCCTGCGCTCGAGCGCAGATAAGCTTATCTGCGCTCGAGTGCAGGAAACATGGCGGGCCCACATTTTTGGGTGATCCTAAGCATTCATTTGAAAGGCCCCATCATGTATGGGGTGTGTACCAAAAATCAGCTCCATTGGATCAACCTAACGCTTCCATTTGTGGGTTGAAAAAATGGGCAGATTTGTGGACAAACAGTATCTGTCCATTTTCTCACCCACAAATAGACACCCTAAGATGATCCAATGGAGCTGAGTTTTGGTACACACCCCATCCATGATGGGGCCTTTCAAATGAATGCTTAGGATCACCCAAAAAATGTGGGCCCACGCTTGTTTCCTGCACTCGAGCGCAAATAAGCTATCTGAGCTCGAGTGCAGGAACTGTTTGCTACTAATCTAAATGAAGTTTGTAAAACTATGAATACCTAATCAGCTATGAAGTTATCTTAAGTCTTAACTACTCGGAATGCTAGCCTCCATTACCTACTATAATGCTATTCTTTCATAGCTGCCTGCCAATGGATATTGTATTAATGAATGATTTAGTGGTCAAAATCCTGACTGACTTCCATGCTTTGTTGGTGTCAGTTTTGACCAATAAGAGGCCTAATTCTTGCAGTCACTCTGATTAAACAGAATTCTTTCGAAGTAGAAATTAGATTTTCTGGGACTTGCAGATGCACCTGTTATTAACATGGGGTGGATTTTGTATAAGTTGATGTGTAGAATAAGAATCAACTAACACAATATACCATAATTGGGTCTCTTTGTTATGGCAATGTAGTGACTGAGGTAGGGTAGATAGCATGCCCTGATGTTGTGTTATTAAAAATTGTGTTTTAACTTTTAAGGTTGCACTGAAATAAAGCGTACTAAAGAGCAAGTCTCACATACTAGTCATCCAACACCTTTTTGTCATAATGTCTAAGCAGTTCTTTAGTCACGATTATGATGGTCTGAATATTTTTACCACTGCACCTTGACAAAAGTAGCCGTATTGCATTTGAATTCTTTAACAATTTTACCGGCTTTTATTATATGGCTAAAGGTTCCGTAACATCTCTTGGCAGGTTAGCAATATCCCAGGAATTCATGAAGTTGATAGCAGGGTTGGTTGGTTAGGTGTTTTATCAGAAACTATACGAGGATCGATTCAACCAGTATGTGTGAGGTGGCTGGAAGAGGAACTTTGTCTGGAAAACAAAAAACAAGACACGGTACCTTGTATAAAGAATTGTTTCCCATTTTCCGCTTTTGCAGGTTATCCATGTCAAAATAAACATTTCCCTTTCTTTTCAGCCTCTTCTTACTGGAATGTTTGAGAGATTGAAAGGTGATGATACTATTTTATTGAACATTAAGAAGCTAGGGAAGGAGGACCTCTATGCAGATTTATTTTTCTTTCTTAGATTTGGTGCTCTCAGGTAATAAGTTATGAGTTTCACTTATTACTGAACTTTCTTTCTGAAACCACTTCACCAGTCATCCATTTGCTTGTTTTATATGTGGGCTAGACCATATCAAGAACTCCTAATATGATGGTCCATGTCATCACGACAAAATACTTATGCAAATGACCTTAGCACGGGATAAAATTTTCATTGCCATGATTTGTCAGTACATAAACCAAGGGGCAGAACACATGTAACAATTAGCTGTTAGCAAGGGTACATTAAACATAGAAGTATGGAACTGAAGCAGCTTTAACATGCTATGTTTACTGGTATCATGGAACAATTAGCTGTTAGTAAGGGTACATTGACTTCACCTAATAGATGATGTTGAGAGAGTCACCCTCCACCATGAGAGCGTCAAGGAGAGCCGAGTCCACAAGACAGCTAGTGAATTGACCTCTGCTTCATTGGAATCAGTCACTTCGATAGGTGCTGGGAGCACCTAACTAACAATACTCCCCACACTATGCGAGAGTCTGCCAATACCAATGGCCTGGGTCTCCTAAGCTAGACTCATCAAAGTTTAGCTGCACAAACCTGAGAGGTGGGAGCAATCCAGGAGCCATACGATCAACATGGGCCGCTGTCATGCAGATGATGTCCCAAGATATGCGAATTGAAAAATAAAAAGTACCTATGAAATTCAGAATAATTGCCACCGAATGGACCACGGTGGTGAGGATCTATTGCTAAATGCTACACTTCCCTCCATTGGATCTGTTAAAGATCCTACGATTCATATCTTTCAAACCCAGCCATAACACTTCCAAAAGAGAAAGGCTCCAAAGTAGTCTTCGATGAATTGGCCATGGAGCCAATGCCTAAGCCTCAAAGAAATCTGCGACATGGATAGGAAGAACCCAAGCTACACTAAAAAGGCCAAAAATGAAAGGCCAAATACTCCTGGCAAATATGAAATGGATGCAAAGATGGTCAACATGCTAATTTGACACACAACAAATACTACATCGGCTCATGATAACCCTCTTTCGGTTGCAGAGGTGGTCAATCGCGAGCATCTTATCCAAACAGGCGGGCCAATAGAATGCACAAACCCAATGGGGCGTAGGAGCATTCCACACCCGTATGCGCCGAATAGGGAGTCAAATGCAAGACCAGCTAGCCATAGAACGAGCTGACCGAGAGAAAGTTCATTGGGTCTCTACGTCCATACTCAATCTTATCCTCTCCCTTCTTTAAATGAAGATGAACTCTAAGCGCACCATAAAGGCATCCACAACATCCAGCTTCCGAGTGAATTTTTTTTTGGAAAAACTGCACTCTCCAAATCGCCTTGCTATCTTGACGGTCGCAAGACTCACATAAGCTAACCCCTCTATCAGAGGTAACTTTGAGAAGACCAAGAAAATCGGCCTTCGGAAGGTAACACGAAATATCATGACAGAAACAAAACCGCACCCCGAAGGCCACTATATAGCTGATACTCGATTGAAATGAATCCATGAATCTCATGATGAATCTCCTGACAGCGACTCCGTGAGGGCTGTACTCATCATTCGTCAACCACCCACCACCGCTAGAATTTTACGTCTTGGCATTTGCCGCTCACCAAAGCTGACTCTCTCTTCTCCAAACCGCTACAACCACTTACCCAAAAGGGAATCATTCATCTTCTTGTGACTCTGAATGCCGATGCCCCCTTTGGACTTCGGTCTACAAACACCCTCGCAACTAGCCAGTTGATACTTCATGCTTTCCTCTTTTGTCATTCCATAAAAGGTTCTTTTGAACCTGATCAAGTGTATCAATCACATTAATCGGACACTAGAAGAGACAAAAAATGGAAGGGAAGATTAACTATCACTGATTTGGTAAGTGTAATGGTTCCTCTGAAAGAGAGAAGGATTCCCTTCCAAGGGGTAAGTTTCTTCTCTACCCTCTTGATCATCGAATCCCATAATCCATTAGGCGGTCCTCTCACACACAAAGTTAACCCTAGATTGGACTTAAAAACACCTCCCTGCCCCCAAATTTTGAGCAAACATATCCCCCTCCTCATCATTAAGTCGAATGCCATCATAATAGATTTGGAGCAGTTGATCCTCTTACCATAAACAACTTCGTAACTCCTCATCATTGCTTGCAAATTCCTCACTTTCTCTTCATCCCTATAGTTCAACAGAGTGTTGTTGACATACTGCAAGTGAGTGATCCCAACACCAGGGAAGTCCCATTCGAACCCTTCAATAAGACCATCGAGTCGAGCTTTATCCATCATATGACTTAGGGACTCACACACAATGGTGAATAGGAACAGCAATAGAGGGTCACCCCTAAGACCCCTCTAGGACTTGGAAGAAACCTCTAGGTGAGCCATTCACCAAGAATGACAATGACACCATTTGCTACCACAACCCATCCACTGCAAGAGATAATCCAAAGTTCCAAACAGCTCCACTCTACCTTCTCATAGGCCTTCTCTATATCCACCTTACCACTCATGTGGTAAAAGTTTGCACGCTCGTTTTGCAATCATTGCATTTTCAAGTATTTGCCTACCATGGATCAATGCACTTTGGGGCTTTGAGATCAACCTCTCCAAAAGTTTTGTAAGCCAAAAAGAAAAAAAAAACTTTTGCTAGGATCTTATACACACTTATACACAATTGGGGGAGAATCAATAGTTTTACGATTAGTTGGGTTATTTGTATATCACAGGGACATCTTGCCCCTTGTGCCTATCTGTAATACTTTCAGTTATGGAATAAAATTGTTACCATTCAAAAAAAAAAAGGATCTTATACACACTCTTCTATCCAGACTGAGGCCCTCAAAGAAAACCTCAACCATTGCCGTCAAGTTAGCTCTAATCACCTCCCAAAACTCCTTGAAGAAGACCAAACAAAATCTATCTGGCCTGATGCTCAATCTCCCTTCATTGAAAATAAGGCAGGCTTCGCTTCCTTCACAAACTCCAATCCCTCACGAGCACCATGATCAAGAAAGTCAAACTTGATCCCACCAGGACCGGGGATAGATCTCCCATGCTACAAGTAGATACTTGTAGAATCTCACAATCTCTGTGCAGATCAAGGCCAGGTCATCTCACCGAGGGCCATTAATCATTAAGGCTTGGATCCGATCCGATTAGACCTCCTCCTAGCACTATTGATGCTATGGAAGTAAGTCGTGTTCTTATTACCATCCTTCAACCACTTCTACCTTTTATCTCTGACACCACTTCACCTTTTCCTGCAGGATGATCGATCAGATTTAACTCAGTGCTTCAATTTAGAATTTACAGATCTAAGTTTTTGGGCGTGAAACGTGTCTTCTGGGTTACTACCAGTCACTTTGGCCCACTAACTTCCCAATCTATCCCTCCTCTTATTGCTGCTTAATTAATCCCAATTGATTCTAAGAATGCAACATATCTCCATTTTTTCAAACCTTTGGCAGTCCTCGTTTAATTTTATTTCTTGCATGATTATCTTATGCATGCTATAATTTGTTCTATGCTTATACAAATCTATCAGACCTATTTGTGTCTAATGTTGCAGAGATTTAGCCACTTATTTACATCCCTTTATTTTTTGCTCACTTTTCTTTTCTCGTGGACCAGGAATGGTGGCTATTATGACAGTATATTGCTTACACAACACGGAGTTGACATCTTAGAAGATCTGATAATTACTTTGGCAGATGGAATTACAAGCATGTATTTAGAGCTTATCTCTGTTGATAGTAGCATGTCTGGTGAAATGAGTCGCTTGGGTTTAATTTTGTGCACATTATCAACCAGAGCACTTCAAAGATTACGGAATGAGGTACAGTGGTTTGTTTTTTCCTCATCTAATGTGTGCGTTCGTTATGCACAGGGCCCATCAAATAATTCAGATCTCTTGGTTTCATGATTTGGCTATTTATTGCTCACGGTGCTTTATTTTGCCCTCTATGTCAACATGTTGCTTGCACAAGCACAAATGCATTATGTGTTAGGCTGGAAACCCCTGTAGCTCTTGTGAGTTAATTTTTGCCACATCTGTGAGGTCGGAGATATAATCCTAAAAGAAAATCAAATATCTGCATATATTGTATATTTTGATCTATATGTCAACATGGTGTACATGCGTGTATGTATGTACCAATGTAATTACATGTATATGTGTGTTTGTACATGTGTATCTGTGTGTGGGTGTGGGTGTGGGTGTAGGTGTGTGGGTGTGGGTGGGGGATTTCGCGGGTCACTTTTGCAGGAGAGAACGGCCACCTCATATTAAATAAATGAATAAGACAAAATTTGCTAAAAAGGTTACAAGGAAGGCGAGATGAAACAAAAAAAAAATGTTTTTTGAAATTGAGAAAAGGGACACGGAAGAGAAGAAACGTAGGACCCCTGGACGTGGGAGCCGAGAGCTCAAACCTCTTAGGAAATGAAGGGGGTTTTTTTCTTTGTAAATAATCTTGTTGAATGATATTTTGGGATGGTTGGAAGTTTTTGGAATTTTGGGTGGAATTGTGGTAGGCTACGGAAGTCCCTAGATGTTGTAAGTGCTTGGAATTTTGAGTGGGCTGGAAACCTATGGTAAAAGTCGTTTGTTGATAAGTATTATGGTAGGTTATATTGGTTTATCTGAGTGTGCTTGAGAGACTGTTCCTTCGCCGCCCGGGGGAGATTTTCTCCCTCGGATAACCATTCCTTCCATGGTGGTTGTTTGGAGTTTTCCTTAAGTTACCAAGGTGGGTGAAAAAAATGACGTAGATCCTTGATAGCATATCAAAGCATATAAGCTCTTTGGTTTTCTTGAATTATGTGGCTGACCGTTGGGTTCTATGGTTTTTTCTGTGGTTGGATTGTCTGGAAGTTATAGTCGAAGGTTTCTGTGAAGGGTTGATGTAGGAGGAAGTCTTAGATGATCGTGGGAGCCTTACTATAGCTCTTTACGCTTTTTTACTTTTCTTTTGGTACTGGAGTATGCTCCTGGATCCTCATACTATGTAAATCTGGTGGGACTACGAGTCCTCTTGTATATTCCATGGTATGAATATAATAGTCAATTTTCAAAAAAAAAAAAAAACAAATCTGTGAAAAAGTTGAGCCTGTGTGGCTGTTATCTCCTGCAAAAGTGAGCCGTGAAATGCCTTTCCACGAAATTGCCTACCAAATCCCTGTGTGTGTGTGTGTATTTGTATTTGTGCAAGTCGTACGTGTAAATTTATACAGTGGCAGTCACAAAAAATATATTACTTTCTAGGCTGCATTTTTGTGTATTTTCAGCAACACACTGTTTAATGACTTAATCTTTAATCTCTTGGTGATAGGTGGCACTGAACCAGTGGCTGCATCAAAACATAGAGTCAGTTGTATCAATGTATGAGGACCGGTTTGACATATATTCCCTTGAGACCCAACCCCTAGAGGAGGACCCAAACAAGATACGAGCAGAGAGAATTCATTGGTGGAAGAAGTTTACACTCCAGAAATCTGCAGTTACATCTACTTCCCATTTACGCTATGTTGTGATCAGCCAATTATCGTTGCCCGTGAGACGAACCAAGGAGCTCAGGGCCTTGACCGCGTGGTACATTGCACATCCTCTTCTCTTTGTTTTTGGTTTACACACACACACACACAGTTATAATGCGTTTATATTCATCTTGATAGTAGTCTCTCTCTCTCTCTCTCTCTCTCTCTCTCTCTCTCTCTCTCTCTCTCTCATGAACTAGATATCTTTTACGAATTTATACAATAATGTATCTCTTTGTCTGAGCCATTCAATTAAAAAAAAATATCTATTTGTCTGAGGATATGACTTAAATTTTTTGGTTTTCTTTTATTCTTATTACCAATACTATTTGTATAATTTTGGGTATAATAAGACAAACTTACCATGTCTTTAATAATTTAACCAGCTGTCAAAGGCTATTACAATTCCTAAAAAGCTCTCAGCAGCAAATTAAAAAAGAAAAGCCTAAGGTGAGTTCGCCCCATTATCAAAACATGGTAGTGCTAACATCAGTAGCCTAATTTTAATGCATATTTATTTTCTTATGTGTATCTTTTATTTTAATCATATATGACTAGTAGTTATGTAAAGACATTTTTTTATTTTATCAATTTAACCATACAGTTCCATTTCTAACAAAAAAATTAACTACACCATAGTTTTAAAACTCGACCATGTGGGGGTGGCACCAATTGAGGAGAAGATGAGAGAGCACCGCTTAAGATGGTTTGGGCATATCCAACGTAGGCCTTTGGATGCTCCAGTGAGAAGAAGTGACTGTAGAAAACAAGGATCAAAGCATGGAGCCTTGATGCCACTTGTTGAATATCAAAGATCACATCAAGAAGCTATACCCAAAAAGGAAAACACAAATCACACAAACCACACAAGATGGGACTATGAGAGAGAGAGAGAGAGAGAGAGATTATTGTTGAATATTATTCATTAGTCACAAAAACAAAAACACTAGGATTGAGCCGTACACACTCCTGTACTTCTTCAAACATTACTGTTAACGTTTTTGCACTCTGTCTGCAAATCGTTTTGCAGTTCTCTTACTTTATTCACACTATTCTATTCTCTGTATACTATCTCTCTTCACACCCACACACCCAACGTGACTCTCTTTATATAGACAATATATAAAGTCCTATTCTAATTCAATTCTAATTATAATTGTCTCTACAGGAAACTACCAACATAGAAATCCTATTCTAACTGCAAAACAACCACACTTCTCCCAATCTAACTGGATTCCAAGTTCGACTAGGAATCAACTTCCCATGTGGGCCCGCACCTCGTCAACCTGTTCGTGCCGCATCCACATTGATCCAAATCCTCACCGCACCGCGTCACGCCAGCCCGGCCCCTCCAGCACATGTGTAGAGTCGGCGATGACCCTCAACAGTGACTCGTGCCAAGTTGATGGAGTAAAAAGAGGTATGGGCGTACCGAAAACAACTTGGGTAGAAACAGTGACGAAAGACTTGAGGGCTAGGAACATAACAGAGAACATATCCTTGTATAGGATAGAATGGAAGAAAAAAAAATGCAAGGTTCTTTGGAAAATTTGTTTATTGGTAGTCTGGTGGTCCATTTGGAAAGAGCGTAACGAGAGAATTTTTAATGGAAAGGCAAAATCTTCCTATGGTCTATATTTGAAGATTATTGCCCTGGCTATTCTCTGGGCGAAAGTTTTCCTCTCTTCTGTATGGTTTCTGCCTATGATTTGTAGGAGGGTTGGCAGATCATATGCAATGAGGCGTCTTCCAAATCAAAGGTGATTCAAAAGTGGGCTCTTCCTCCCGTGGGTTTTTTCAAGCTTAATTTTGATGTTGCCTCTTTTGGGAATCCGGGTGCAGCTGGAATTGGTGGTCTTCTTAGGAATGATAGAGGTGAAGTGGTTTGGGCTTTTTCCGGTCCAATCGGTATAAGCGATTCTTCTGAAGCGGAAGTAAAAGTGGCTTATTCAGGAATATTTCATTTAGATAAACTTATCCTGGACAAGGTGATAGTAGAAGGGGACTCGGGAAATGTGGTAAAGTGGCTTATTCAGGAATATTTCATTTAGATAAACTCATCCTGGACAAGGTGATAGTAGAAGGGGACTCGGCAAATGTGGTAAAGTGGCTTTCGGGTTTTGCTCTGCCGCCGTGGAGATTCCTCAGTCTTATGGATGAGATCTCTGATTATGTTTTTGATTCGGTTGCAGTTTTCTCACATATTCGGAGATCGGCAAATGGCGAATCTGATTCCCTTCCCAAATCTGGGGTTAGCAAGGCTAGTTTAGAGTAGTTTGATTATCTCCCTCCGTAAATTGTATTTTCTTTGTTTTTTGTGAACCTTCTCGGTTCCTTCCTTCAATATATTAATTTTTCAAAAAAAAAAAGAAGGATAGAATGGAAGAAAATAATCTATGTAGACGAACCAAACTAGTGTCAGGCTTAGACGTGGTCAATTTAAACCGGGTAGATCCTTTCACCTTCATGAAAATTTTCTAAAGGATTCATTAGCCGACCCCAACTAATTTGGGACAAAGGCTTAGTTGAGTTGAGTTGAGTTGAGTCCGTGTTGACTCCCCCGAGTCGACTCCCTTTTACCTTGGCCGCGTTCTGCATTGTGCTACATCCGCATTCCGTGTTTTGCCTTATAGAGTCAATAAAATCTCTTTGATTCTCCCGAGTTATGACCTGTACTCAGCCCTGTCAACGCAGCCCTGTCAACTACGTTCTTGGCCCCGTCCGTGCCGACTCGACAAGGATTTTTCTTCGGCCGTGTTCCGCGCCGCATACGCTTTTTTAAACACTTATCAATTTGTAATCACACTTTCGTATTTTGACAATATTTTGAGACCCGGAGAAATTGCATGGCTTTTAGCTTTTATTCAAGATCCATTGTTTTAAATCCTTGAACATGAGCTCTTTTTGCCCTTGCAAACATATCCATTTCAATATTTTTTTTTCCCGAATGGAACATATCCATTTCAATATTAAAAATTTAGATTTGACCCAGCTACCAGACAAGTGTGTTGCAAGCTGGAAGTAAAGTTGATAGAAACATCCTGAATGTTATTAAATAACGTTGGACGTAGTCCCTTTGAGCCAGCCCAACAGAATTGAGTCGGTTGAGTTACAAATTAATCTGCGGGTTTTTTTAACACTATTTGTTATATTTGCACAGAATTGAGTCGGTTGAGCTTCAAATTAATCTGAGAGGGATTGGTTGTGGTTGCAGGAGGTACTATGTCAGCTTATTTCTGGAGTTCCTTGACATTTCAATGCCTTTGTTTAGAGCTGTTGTTGCTAAGATTAGCAGTGCTATCTCCTTCTTTCTGGTTTGTTTGATTGGAAGATCTCTAGGACTCATCTACACTGGGATAAGGCAAGCCTTGGGTTGGAGATGAGATTCTTAAATTTTCTTAATTATTTTTCAGTCATAATTTCATTTTTTGCCTTGAAGAATTGCAATGACTTGTAACATTGTTGATGTAATATCTTTAGGGCCTTGCTGAATTTAAAAAAGAAAAGTGTTTCACATCATCACGTCCACGGTATCTGCCAAGATTTTTGGGAGTCTCAATTGTCCCTTGTTTTGATTGAAAGACAGTATTAACCCACTATAATTTTGGTTCTTGCTCTGATTCTTGGACTGTAAATTTATTGTTAAACTTATTTTTGTTATTAATATCCTTATTTTTTTCATACTAACCTTTAATAGGCCACGTTAGGATACCCACAAGATTAGGATTTGTATTTAGTTCATATTTTGAACTAGATCAGTTCTTTTAGATTTCCAAATCAGCCAGGGCAAAAAATTCCAATTTTCAAATCTGTTCTTCGAGACATTATTTGGAAATCAATATTTGTGGCAACTTCCTTCACCGTCGCTGCACTTGTTGACGTTGCTTTTTGGCAGCAGCGAGACATCCCTCCCTCTCTCTCTCTCTCTCTTAAAACATGATCATGAAGATTATTGATGTAGTTTGCATTCAAAACCCAAATCCAAATCAAAATACAAATGCATGAGGTATCTAATTCAGCCATCTACGCAGAGTATGTTACCCATATGAATGTGGACGGTTACCTGATTATAAAGGCTTGTGGGCCATGGGCAATCCAAGGCAATCTGAAATAATCAATGATGGGGCCCACTTATAGAAAATAAGGTATGTTGCGTCACAATAACAAGATGTGGACGTCACATGTTGAATCACGTGCGTCTGTGTGTACACTCTCACAAGTGTGTGCCATATTTCTTTTTCAAAATGGTTGTGATGGCAACATGATTGTAGGGAAAACGACATATGAGAGAGAGAGAGAGAGAGAGAGAGAGAGAGAGAGAGAGAGTTAAGTCTTGAGAAAACCAGCAAAGCAAAAGCCTAATTTCCTAAGATTCTATGATTTATCCTTATGACCTACCATCTTTACATGGTAACCTCCTTTACTAAGAAACTTCTTATTTTACATTTAAAAGCCATTTCATGCTGTCCACACCTTTCCATAAAGTAGGGTTTCCACTTACAAAACTGCATCTTTTTCCTCCATTACAAAGAAAAAAAGGTCATAGAAATTGCAACTTGAAGGCGTTTGGGGTCTCTTTCTGAACTATCAATCAAATTGGAAAATCAACATGACTCGTGGGACTAGCATCAGGAAATAATATGATTTTGACTTAGATATCATTATAAATTTAGGCTACATATTTAGGAGTGTCATTGGATCCAAACGATCTGATGGATCCTCCGAATCCGAACGTTAATGAATAGGATCTAAACATATCAATAGGATCCATGGGCCTATTTTGGACCATCAAATGTGGGATCTGAAAATTTTCGGATTGGATATGGGCTTGCAATAAATATCCATTGGATAGTCACAATCCGAAATGTTTTACCAAAATACCCTCCAAATTTTCATAATGTTTATAATTCTTTGAAGGGTATTTTCGTTAAAACCTCTAATTAAGGAAGTGGAGTGCGATTTCACGACTCAAAAGCGGCTTCTCACCCCGTGTTCTAGGGTTTCTTTTTCTTTTTCTTTTGCCATGAGATTTCAAGAAGAGAGACGAGAGGAGAAGAATAAATTTCGAGCTCCTCCTCCGGCCACCGATCCCCTCCACCATCTCCCCCCATACGCCACTTCCACCACCTCTTCGAAGTCCCGACCTCCGCTCCATAATCACCTCAAAATCGCAACACCACCATTATGCTTTCATTATGCTAGTCTATTGAACATATACGCTGTCATGAATATACTATTAGTTTATCATTTTGTTATTACTGAATGTAATTGTTATACATCATATTCTTTGATAATAGTTAGACATTATATTCATGTATGTAATTTAGATTAATTTTATTGTTTACAAGCATTATTTTACTCATAGATTAAACATAAATAAATTTTTTATTTATTTGAAGAAAATGCATATAGACATACTAAGACTGGACTGGCATTCTAACTCTTTTAAAAAAAAATTAATTATGTACTTAGCTTAGTGGGACATAATAGGACACTCCGATGAACGGTCCGAATTAAAATGGATCGTGATCATGACGTGGAAAGTAGGATCCGAAGAACAATTCGAATCCGATCCGACCGATAAGGAATTTGAATGGATTGTGACTGTGACATAGGTCGATCCGATCAGAAGTGGATCCCCTTTGACACCCCTATACATATTGGCATTACCATATTTTGATAATTGCCCATCTTCTCTTTTATTATTTAAACAGCTGTCAAAGGTTATTACAGGTCCCCAAAAACCCTCAGAAGCCAATTAAGGAAGAAAAGACAAGCTAAGTTTTTGCTATTGTCAAAACATAATTTTAAGGTCCCCGTAAAACAAACTTGAACTGGGTAGGACAAATTACATTTTTTTTTTATGTGTAATCAAATAATGAAAAGGCAAGAAAATCTGAAAAAATTTCTTTCAAAACTTTTCAAGAAAATTCCTGGAATCCAAACAGGGCCTAGATAGCCTTTTTCTGTCCCTTGTGAAATCCAAGGAAGACCAAAGTTTCTTTGCTACTATATTTTGGGTCATTTGTTTTTATCCAAACACATGATATTCCAATTCTATGATTAGTTTAAAAAGTATCATGCACGATATTTCTTTAGACATATGAACTCAATCTCTCCAACTACATGCTGGTCAAATAAGGATTTTTAAAAGCAAAGAGGCCCCTAATCTTCGGATAGAGTTCTCTACACATGCATGTGTTAATAAAAAATAAGATGCAAATCAGTGAGAAGAAGAAAGAGACATCCATTAGAGTTAATTAAGCTCGTAGATAGTCAATGGAGGAGAACAGTTCCTTATATTTGTATCATTATTATTCTTTTGGTAGGTAATCCTTGTTCTTTTTGGAGAATAATTAACAGATTGCGTAAATAAACAGGGAATGACATTGGTTTTTCTATGTGAGAGAGAGAGAGAGAGAGAGAGAGAGAGAGAGAGAGAGAGAGAGAGAGATTTCTCAATCTATCCAATATAATAAAGTAATTAAAGTGGTTAGTTGTGATTTGAATTTGGATACACTTTACCTTAATGCACGGACGGTGCTTCTTGAAATTATAAGCTATCTATAATGAAAGGTTGTCTTGAAGAGCCACCAGTTTCACTACTTTGGCCATTGCCGATTGCTCTTGGCATTATTCTTTTGGGGGCATTTGTTTGTGTGTGTTTTGTGCTTAGAATTGAAATCCTAACTATGGGTCCCTTTAGATGCCACCAAAAATTGTGCTTAATTATTTACAAATAAAATTACTTCAAGAAGGCTGATTCACCTCCATCGCGACTAAAGTTGCATTGCCCAAAATCATCCTTTCACTTTCTTGTGAAGGGGCTGAGATTAATCTCACTAAAACGTATGTTTATTAATCTCAGCCCTTCACAGAAGAGTGAGTGGTTGATTTATGGTTGACACATTTAGTTGCGACGGAGGTGAAACTATTGGGAAACTTGCCTTGTTTCCCATATAGGATTTCCTAAATCAACTAAAACATAGTTATGGTGGAAAACTTGGTTAGTTTAGGGTTTTTGCATAAAACCTAAACAAAATGAGAAATTGTGCGCGAGAAGTTTGGATACGAGAGAGAGAAAAAGAGAGAAGAGAGAGGAGCGAGAAAGAGGGTTTTTTCTTGGGTTCCTCTTGAGTTTTCTCTTGGGTTTTCTCGGGTTTTTTCTTCATGGTTTTTTTTTCCCTCTCGGGTTATCCTTGTGTGCAATCTTAGGTAAGAGTTGTGGTTTGCGATTTTATGTTTTTGCGCATTAATCTTGTTATAATCCTTGTATTTTGTTTTCTCGTAGCTGAAGATTGTGTTCTCGCTCGTGGGTAAGGGTGTCAATTTTGGCTCGGGCTCGGAGGCTCGCTCGAGCTCGGCTCGGCTCGTTAAAGCTCGTTAAGAATTTAATATATTTAAATATATATATTATATATTAATATATACATTAAAAGGGTTGTCCATGGAGTGAAGGGGGAGGGGGGGCAAAATATGTCACTTCATTTTTGGAACCCCATTTGTTACTAGGACCACCCCCCATAGTGTAAAAAAAGTAGTCAAATCACACTAGTAGGGCTGTCCAGGGAAGATGTGGGGTGTGAACATAATATAACCCAAGCTCGGTAAGGCTCGCGAGCCTGGCCGAGCCTGACCGAGCCGAGCCGAGCCTGGCCAAGCTCGGCTCGGCTCGGCTCGTTTACCACCCTACTCGTGGGCATAGCGATCTTGGCCGAACTAGGTAAAAAACTCGGTGTTCATCTTGTGGTTTGTTTCTTTTTACTATTCCGTGTTAGGAATCTAATCGGGTAGAACTCACCCCTAAAAGCTAGCCATTAGAGGGAGGTTGCCCATTCCCTTATAACCCTTCCCCATCCATTTCACTCATCCGATGTGGGACTATTTACTTTTGCGTGGAACCCAAACAGTCTGTTTGTTTGTACACGATGGAATTGGATTATACTCGGTAGATTTCCCAACATAACAAGTTAAACTCTTTTGCAGAAATTATATTAAAGCAATTTGAAAAACATTAACTAAGAACAATATTAAACTATTGAGGAATGATAGATGCAAGGGCTCTCTTTATGCAGGGGACGGAGAAGGACCCTTGAATAGATCCACATTATTTTTCAAGTTGGTTGTGAAACTGACTTCGGTTGCACTTAATGACATGGATCTAATCAAGGGCCCTTCTTTAGCCCTTGCATAAAGAGGGCCGTTGCTTCTATCATTCTTCAAAACTATTATAGCCATTATTATATCACTAAAATTTGATGTAAATTTTAAAACATAGTTTCTAAGTTTTTTGCCCTAAATTCTTGCTGATCCTTCTTATTTTACATTTCGAGATCAGCATCCACATGCCCTTTCTGCTAGATCTTAACTTTTCTCTTTTTGTGAACCCGGAATTGTGCACTAAGGCCCCGGGGCTGACTACGGTTTCTCCTTTTATACTACTAGGATTAGGAGGATTTTGTGACTTTTTCGATGTATTAAACAAACTTCTTAAAGATAATTTTCTTCTAATTATAATTTCTCCCAAATTTAGTAGGTGCCTAGACAAATTTCAATGTGAGCAAGAGGTATCCCAGATGAAAGGTAATCTTTTACTTTTTATTGGTAGAGAAAAGAAGTTAGGCAGGCAAGTAGGCTTTCCATTTGCATGGCATTTATTCAAATCTTCAACAAGATACCTACCTAATTAATCTAGATTTCTTTCTTTCTAGCATTGAAGAAACCTAAAACATCACCTCTTGTCTTGTCATTTGTCACCAATAACATAATATATTCTTGTTTTCAACATCAAGCAACTTTTTCCATACATGGCCTCAGCTTTGTTTCTATACATTTGACTAAGATTCACTTTTAACTTTATGGTTTTTCCTATTTGAATGTATATAATTACTCTATAATTATGTATGATGGGATTTGATAATTTTTACCACGTGAGTCAACTATTTAAATGATCACTAGACATTTTGGATTGTTCAATAATTTTGAGTTGAGTGCCATTTTGGGTTTCAGCGGGGGATGGTCTTTTGAAACTTTGAAGGGAATTCAAGGTAAACATGAAAAGGGAAGTTGAACAATAGAATAAGACCAAAACAAGCAGAGTTGGTGAAGAAAGCGTTAAATTTTGGCTGTTAATACCACCTTCCAAAGGGAAAACCTAAGCTGCACCGTTTCCCTCTTCTATTTTACTATAGCCATGTGCAACATTGGCTTTGTTACTGCTAATATGTGTCCATGTTAGCAATAGTAGAATGTTAAAAAGAGAGTGATCACTTTTACAGTCCTTCCGAAGAGACATCTATTGGGCTTCATTTCAACCTCGTTTACATGATCAGATCGGTTGATCCAAACAGAAACCATAAGTAGGGTTAAATGTCGTTGAAAATACCTTGATTGGATGTTCCTAGGCCCTCGATCATTCATGGTTCTCATAAGAAAAGCTAGTAATAATTTATCTTTTGAATGAGATGACCCCTAGGGTCAGGACAAGATCGACCATGTTGCTTGTCTCATGACGATGCTCTACAAGATCAATGATCATGATTTCACATAGATGCCCCAATGCCCCTTTAAAATCCAAAATTTGCCTTTTACCATTGGTAGTAAAAGTGACTTTCAGCTCAGTCATTCTCTAGGAAATATCATATGAAAAGGGGAAGGAAAGATAACAAAACAAGCTAAGAGATTCTTGGTGGAGAGTTCAATCTTCAAAGTTCAAACCATAATCTAATTTCCATTCACATGTAAATGAGATGCTTTTTTTCTCTCTCACTTTTCCAGATAAAAGTTCTATTAGTGGGATGAGAATACAAAAAAGTTATCAGTGCCATTGGAAGCGATGCCTTGCACAATTTATCCTCCAATTCCTTCGAACCTCAAATTGGGATTAATTTTCTAGAAGAAAGAAAAAAAACGCGTTCAACTTTAACATCAAATAAATTAGAAAAAAGCACACTTTCATGTCGCGCCATGAATGTGACATGAACTGTATGAATATAGTTGCAAATTGCATTCAAATGGTTGGGGCTAATTTGGGAATAAAATGGGATTAGATAAATGCTTTACTATAATAAAAGATAGTGTTATAGTTGGGGCTCTAATAACTAATGCTCCATAATTTAATAATTTCTTATATCTTATTCCTCATATTAGGAACCAGCACCACTCACACTCTCTTATTTCTAATACTTAATACAATGATCTCGAGAACATTAAGATTATTCAAAGTATATACTATATATGTTAGTACATATTGTATGTACGTAGGTATATAACAAACATTCTTCAATCTCTTCATCGGAATTCGTTGTGGTAGTCACAATAACTATGAACTCTGGTGTGGTGTGGCAGTGGCATCGGCACCAATGACAGATGCATGTAAGGAGACTTCGTCCTTGCAGTGGCAGTGGCAGTCGGAGATTTCCGGGTTTTCTTCTTACTAGACAAACAAGCATAAAACCTGCAAGTGTAATAGAAACTTGTATAGGGCAAGGACAAAGAGTTGAATGAACGATATACCACGTGACTAAGAGTAAAGGATGTGAGTGATAGACAACATCTATCTTATAATTAATATTCTCTAATACCTATTGAAAAATGCGCCCACCAACAAAATTAATTATTAGAACCCAAACTTTGTTCCCATATAGGAAATTGTAGACGTAGAGCAGTTGATATTTATACAAGTAACGTGACACACTTTGTTAGCAAATTAGCAAGTATTTGATGAGGGCAGCTAGGGAAATGGTAAAATAAAAAAATTAAGTAGCGACAAATGTGCAATCTAATTAATGATGAGATATATAAGTTAGTATAGAGATATTGCAATCTAGTGAGAGCCTCACATGGGCATGTTGAGAATAAATTCTATAGATGCTTGAATGGTTTTCAAATTTGCAGGCCAACTGATAGGGACCCAATGCCTTTCCACGAAATTGCCTAGCAAATACGTTCTTATAATGAAGAAAACCATTAATTAACATAAGAAAACGAAATGATATATTGTTTGTGAATTTTGATATTTTGAATTTTTTTTATCATGCTTTAATAGCTTAATTAGAGAAGGGGTTGGGCCTGAAGCTCAATTTTTTTTGAGGGCTTGGTATCTCAACCATGATGTAGCAGGTGTTGAGGTTCCATGCAAAAGCAGATAGTCCCACATCGGATAAGTGCAATGGATGGGGATGGGTTATAAGGGAATGGGCACCCTCTCATTATTGACTAGCTTTTAGGGATGAGTTCTACCCGGTTAAATTCACTACAGTAGGTCCAATACCAGCTTACCTACCAAAAAAATACTTAATTAGAGAAATATAAAACAAGGAGAGGAGTGTCATTTCAAAACAAGGAGTGCCCATGTCATTACCAACTTACCCAATTAAGAAAATGACAGAAATACCCATAACGTACCCTGGCTTTGTCATTCTCTGATGAACAAGTTACTAGGGGCAGTGGGGACCATTAATTAGAGGAATATAAAACAAGGAGAGGAGTGTCATTTCAAAACAAGGAGTGCCCATGTCATTACCCAACTTACCCAATTAAGAAAATGACAGAAATACCCTTAACGTACCCTGGCTTTGTCATTCTCTGATGAACAAGTTACTAGGGGCAGTGGGGACCATTGTATCCTATCATGGAGACAAGAGCCTGGCTTTTCACAAGGAGTTGAGCAGTGATGAGAGAATACGATGCTTTGCTTTCCGTGTTTTTCAAAAAGCAACTAACTCCATTATTTTCTCTCTACTTAGGGTTTCCCCAAGTCAAACAAAGAGATTTCTTTGGCAACCGTCCAAGAAAGAAAAAGCCACCTCCCTGCTCTCTATTGCAGCCTTTACCTTTCCTAGATTCTTTCTTCACTGAATTACAACATTACCTCCACCTTCAATACCACCTTATTACCCTCCTCATTAGAGCATATTTACCATATTGCCCATTTCTTGAAATAATCTCTAAATTTTGAGACCCCCTTCTAAACTTTAAAACATCTCAAATTATTTAAAGTGTTCCATCTTTAAATTAGTAGGGCCAATTGTGGGAGATGGGTGGAGTGGGATGGACTTGTGAGGGTGAGAGTGAGGAGAGCATAAAAGATCCCTCTAAAACAGGAAAAAAAAAAACCTAATTTGAAGTAGCATAATTGTTTCACTATTTTTAGGGATTTCAATTACTTTCACTGTGCTCCCTCCACTCATGCCCTCTCTGGTCTCTCCCCCTCCCGCCTTTTCAGCTCTTCTCTTGCAATTGTGCAACCTAATATTCTATGGAATAATTTGCCATAGTTGCCAAACATGCCCTATGCAATAGTTGTACATGTTGTAAATAGAATACGCAAGGTTTTTTCCTGAGCACTTCTTAAACATTTCTCATTTTTTTCAAATTCCTCGTCGAATCATTCCCAAATTAGAACATTGCAAGTATTGATATGATCAATTTTAGATGACAATTTTGTAAGCATGCGTCGTGAGATCACTCGAAACCATTATTTGTAAACTCGCTAATTGAGTTGAAAATGGCAATTGGGTTGAATTAGTTGGGCTTCAGGTTTGATTATTGACTACTGAGTCAAATTCTGGAACCAAAAGATGTATTTCCAACTCAAATTGGAGTTCATGAACATAATAAGAGCCTGTTTGGTTGCACAAAAGCTGGGCTTTCCTAGGGATTTTACTTGGGTGTTGGGTGCCATGCCATTGAAATCTCCAGTCTGATTGTCATTAGAGGAATGAAATCCCAGAAGAGTACCAGGGATGTCTTCTGGTTGTCTCTTGCTTGTCTGGTGATGTAGCATGCTAGCAAACTCCCAACAAAATCCAAGCTAAAGCTTTCTCTCCCCTTCTCTTTATCTCTGTCTCCTCTCTATATTGGTAATGACACCCCCTACCACTACTAAAGGTTTACAACAAACACTATTTACCACTATTCTATGAGGTAACTACTATGCTCGTTGTGATGCCAATATTAGAGTTCTTGTAAAAATGGAATCTATAAATTTGTAGTAACATGGTTGTGTGACAAGATGGGTGGGAACTTTGAAGGATGAAGCCAATACCACAAATAAGGACATATTGGTCAGGTTAGTTAAACAATTCAAACCACCTTATCATTTAAAAAGCAGGGTTAGTCCTGTGGTTTCATGGCAGTAGAAGGGTTGTTCCCGTAATTTCAGCCCCCTCCCCTCTCTCTTGTTCCCTCTCTATTAAATACGTCAATGCTATGTGTTTGTTGGTATTTTCTGTCAATATATGTTCAAATCTCAAAATCTTTTTTTGCCTTCTCTGCTAAAGCTCCCTTGTGTGGTGCAACTGGTTCATGGATATTGATCTCTTGTGGGTAATTGGGGGGTGGCTTTTAGGTTTTGAGATCGAACCCTGCATGGCCATCGATGAAAGCGTTACAAAATTTCATGCCTTGCACTTATACCTTATCTTACTACTTCTCTTGGCTAGTCCCACAGAAGAGTTTAAGATCTCCATGGTCTCATTCTCTTCAAGGAGGCTTCTTCTCTCTCCTTCTACAACAAATACCATGAAATTTCAACCTGATCAGACGCCGCCTTCATCTTCACGCCAATTCCAAGCGAGTGCCCATGAAGTTCCAAGTGGTCCAAACCCCATATCCAACAGGTAGATTTATCATCAGCATCATCATCTTCCACACGAGGGTTATTAGCACCATCCCTACCATCTTCAATGTTATCTATGTTACCACCAAACCCACCACCATCTTCTTCTTATTCTAGAAATGTATAGCAAGAGATACTTTATTTTCCTATTTGTGTCCATCTTTACTTATATGTATGGATGATCATCATAGAGTTGTTATTGCTGTGTAAGAGATCCTAGAGAGAAGAAATATAATGTAGAAAAACAATTCCTCAGCTTCAGGGATTGTTTTGTTTATATATATTTATATGGAGTTGTTTCTTGTGTGATATCTTTGAAAAGAATATAGAAGAAACTCATCTTCTATGATTTCAATGTTCCATTGATCACTTCATGCAGTTGATTTTTTCTGTTTTTTTTTTTTTTTTTGTTTTTTTTTTTTTTTTTTGAGACAGAGAGCCATTTCTATGTTCTATATTTCAATTCTCTTCATGGAGTTAATGTTATGCAATGAGGGTTGTATTTTCTGTAAATCGTCTGTTTATGGATTTATTTTGTGTGTGTGTGAGGATATATTTTGTTAGTTTTCAACATCTGCGCCCAAGAAGACAGAAAGACTGCGTCTTAATCCTAGGCCAAAGTCTAGGTTCCACCAAAATAAGCAAAATAGGCCTATTTCAGGAGTAAATTTTCAAAGTAAAAATTATCAATCTCAGGCGGCCGGACGCTCCAACGCCGACTGTGATCTCTTTACCCTGCCGGAGGAATTTTCACCGGCAAAAGTTAGTCTTCCGGCCACCGAAAAATAGATAAAAGTCTAGAGTGTGTATAGATAAGTTATCTACACACTAGCTTAAAATACAGTGGAGGGCATATTGTTTGGGTGATCCAAACCATTCATTTGATGGGCCCTTACACAGATAGGGTGTCTACAAAAAATCAACCCATAAGATCATCCCAACCCTACGATTTGTGGGGGTAAAATTGACGTGTATAAACCTTCACAAACCATCATTTGCAGGCTGGATTTTCCTCGGTGCTGTAATTGCCGGCGAAGGGACCAGAATCCGGTATGTGGGGTGTGATCTCCGGTGAGAGCTTTAGTGGTAAAACCATTTAATTAAATATTTTACCCTTAAACAAAGGTATTTTTATATTTTAGTAATTTTCACCTTAGTTTTTATTTGTAGAGAATGGGGCCCCCTTTGAAAGTTGAAAGTGTTTTTCCTTCCAATAATTTGATTCGGCGTGGATGTTGCTTTTGTCTTCTCGAACACGACTGCCGAGGCACCTGACGCTAATAACGATGCCATCATTTTGTAATTATTTCATATTTGGGGACCAACAGGACTTATGATATCTTCATCATCAAAATAGTAAAACGAAATCTAGTAAGGCAAATTCTCAAATGGTTGACTGCGCTCCCAGAAATCGAATTATCGGCTGCGTATATAGGATGGTATTTGCATTTTAAAATTTCATATAGGATGGTATTTACCTTTTAATATTAGCACATTTCACTGTTATAAATGTTGAGAAAATCTAATGGGCAAATCCGATCCAATCATGCACAAATAAACTGAAAAAGTAAAAGTAAACACAAGTCACATGATAAACACTTAGATTTTACATGGTTCGACCAAGATGCCTATGTTCACAGCAAGAACATGATCATCCCCTATGAGAAAAACAATATGCAAAGGATTACAATGGATTAACTCAAACTTACAAACCTACAGTCCTTTCTCTGCTTCTCAACAAAGATCATACACCAAAAGTAACCCAAGATGAAAACGAGAAGAAACCAAGAGAAACCACTAAAAAAAACCACTTTCTCCTTCTCTCTGTCCTCCTCTACTCTCTCTCTCTCTCTCTCTCTCTCTCTCTCTCTCTCTCTCTCTCTCTCTCTCAACCCTTGGGGTAGCTGACATGGCCCAAGCCTCCACACTTGCCCATACTCCCACACTCTCAACCCTTGGGGTAGCCGACATGGCCCAAGCCTCCACACTTGCCCATACTCCCACAAGAGTCATATGGAGAGGTTTTATACCTAGGTTTTTCTAGAACCTAAAAAAAAGAAGTTTATAATTTTGGCTTTCACCAACTATGGGAAACAAAATACTTTCCCAACAACCTCCACCTTGGCTTGTTTTTCAGCCACCTAAAGATTTATAATTTATGTTGCCACCGGTCCGCATCGCCGCAAACCACTATTGGCCTTACGAAGTATTAGCTACACACCTTCAAATCATCATGGTTCTAACTCCTCCTGATTCAATCAACAATCAACACTACTAATGCAACTGTGTAGCTGCCAATTCGTTGACTCACATAGTCAATCGTGGAGAGGGATCTCAATCCATCCTCCCTAACATTGGTACTGCCACCTTCTCTTCATCGTTTGCAACTTAGAAACATGTTTTTGTTCCAACGACGAAGAGACCCTACGTGTGCACGTACTACCGCTCTATTTTCAATTAGCTATCGAAATCTTAGAAACACTAGTCACTGTGCCCCCGAACAGACAATATAATCCATCACATTTCTCTGCTTTTATCAGAACTATATAGCCACATGTGATTTTCAGGGCTCCACTTGCAGCTAAATACCTGCAACCCCTAGAGTCCAATTGGCCAAGAGACACTAAATTCTTCCATAGCTTTGGGATATTTGCCATACTATCCAAAGTACGAATCACTTCATCGAACATCTTGATCTTTACCATTCCAACTCCCATGATTTCACAAGTAGACCCGTCACCCAAGGATACTACAGCCACCCTTGTCTTCTGAAACGTACCAAAATATTTCCTCCTGGAGCATACATGAACAAAGCACCCTAAATCTAAAATTCACTCATCATGAGGAGAAGTGTGATTATCTATAGAGATTGTGAGAACATCTCCAACCTCTTTGTTCTACTCATCTGTTATAGTTATCGCCGTATTTGTCGCACCAATGTCTGACTCGTCAGTTCACTTCGAATAGTCCGTCAAACTTGTCGATGTTGAACTGGGTAGGACTCGATTTTATCACCATTTCAGACACTCTGCACTTTTCATTGTAGGGATCCACCTCAAATGAGAATCTCTCGGACTATCTTTATACCCTGCGACGATCACTGTAATTGTGACTCAATTACAACACTCATGATCACTCCACCCGGTCTCAATGATCACTCCAACCACATCTCTGACACCACTTATTGAGAAAATCCGCTGGGCAAATTTGATCCGATCATGCACAAATAAGCAAAAAAGTAAAAGTAAACACAAGCCACTAGATGAACACTGAGATTTTACGTGGTTCGGCCAAGATGCCTACGTCCATGGGCGAGAACATGATCTTCCACTATGATGAAAAAAATATACAAGGATTACAACGGATTAACCCAAACCCACAAACCCGCAACCCTTTCCTTACTTTTCAACCAAGATCATACACCGAGATCAGTAACCCAAGAGGGAGCAGACACACCTCAAGCCTCCACACTTGCCCCTATTTCTAATTTTGCTTTTCACCATGGGAAACAAGACACTTTCCAACAATAAACTTCTCAAACATAATATTGTTATCCCTTTCTTTGATTTTAGGTTCTATAAATTCCTATTTCAAGACAAGGAAATGCCTATTAGCTTCATGGTTTTAAATTTTGTCCGAAATCTGAAATTTTGGATTTTGATTGGTTCCGAAACCGAAATTTGGCTGAAATCGAAATTGCATTTTTTTTTTAAAAAAATAATATTATTCTGAAATTTCAGCTGAAATTTTGTTAATTTTGGCTGAAATTTCAAAATTAATAAAATATTACTTTTTTCCATTACCGGATTTCGGCCAAAATTTCGGTTTCAGTGAGAGGCGAAACATATACCCGAAACCGAAATTTAAAACCATGATTAGATTACACATCCAAACTAGCCTAATTCGTACAAATATATTAGAAAAATTATAATGGGGATGACCCAAGTTTGTTATGTTCAGGTTAGTCTTCAACGTCTGTTAATCGCAAAAAAAATGGTCAAAATTAAAAACTTATATGCATGTGGATAAAAAATGGCTAATGATGATGTCACTAACATGTTTGGATAATTGCACTAACTCATCTTGTGTTTTTTTATTTAAACAGCTGTTAAAGGTTATTGCAGTTCCCAAAAAGCTCTTAGAAGCCAATTAAAGAAGAAAAGAGCTGTTGAGTTTGTGCAATTATCAAAACTAGCCTGAAAAAAGGGAAATGATAAATCCTCCCTTTAATTTACTGGAGCATCCCCTCGGCATGTTACGCCACCACCAGCTTTATAACTATGTTATAAAAACACTAAAATGGAATGGTGGTCATGGTATCATCAGACAAACAGAATTTATATCATAACTAGATATTATTTGTGCTCTAAAGACCAATAGAGATAGATTGTGGTAGCTGAAGATAAATTTGAAATGTCATTTTATATATGAATTTTAAATAGTTGTGGCTACAAAATTATTGGGAATTTATTTAACAATGGTCTTGCCTAAACATGCACCCACATATACCAAAAGCAATGCCTCCATCTATCTTCTTGTGGGTGGCTGAAACTAAACTTTCAGTGAAATAAAAACAAGGATTCAATAATTTAATAATGAAGAATGGTTTGCAATGTCTTCTTCTTCAATCACAAAGACGTACAACGGATTGTTTCCATCGTAGGTCAGGCTTCAAACATAACGACAACGTGATTTTTTGTGAGGTTCTTTCTCTTTGGAATGGTGTGGACTCTCGAAGTCAAGGAGACAAACGCTTTAAATAAGGAGATAATGAAACGATAAGATTATACGTTGGAGAAATCTTTTATGGAAATGATATATTCGCCCCACTTTTCTTCCTTGGGCTACTCCCCTTTTAGTGTTAAGGGATAGTCATAAATACACTAGAGGTTCTTGGTCCCACTCTCATTGGATGATTCTAGACCCTTGATCGAGCATGACTAAAAAAGATGTGGTTCAAGATCATGCGCCACGTGTTAACTGAGTATGTCATGGCCATTTTCTTTCGTCAAGACAAGATTGTCTGGCGAGCCAATCTCTTATATGTTCTATGGTGGCCTGTTCTTCAGTAATTTCATCCTTTTATAATGAAAAAAATAGACCAAGTTTTTTACAAATGAAAATAATTCGGGGCACAAATTAGTAAATTACACTATTGAATGCTGCACAGAGTAGCAAAAAACAACCCAAAAAAAAAGAACATTTTTTTTTCTCTTATTTCTATCACCTAAACTTATATAATTTTGAGAAAAATATGCTACGTGATGTACGCCCTATGTAAACTTATTTTTTGGGATTGAGCCTCTAGCTCATGGCAATAAAGGAAGACGAACATATCATTTCCATTTTTTATCATTTATACAGCTTCTAATTTTAGATTGCTGTAAATTCATGTACTGTTTGTTTCTACTCTATCATCCAACCTGTTGACATGACCTTACATGCTTATATTTGCAATAAGTCTGACTGTGAGTTGCTGCTCTGTGATTTTTCTGGGCCACCCAAAGGAAAGTGATGACTACCCATAAAAAAACAAGGGGAATTCATATATTCACCCCCTTTTATTCCCTCGGCCACCCATTTCTACAGTATTTATGACTACTCTTTTACACTAGAGGGGGACTGTCCCAAGTAAGTTAAAGGGGCAACTATATCATTTGCCTCCAATAAATAAAGATATTTCACTTCAAATGAAGCAATTTTTGTTGACTCTTTATGTGAAAAGAAGTCTTTTTGTAATTCAAACTTACAATGGGGTGTTTTTAGTAATTTTATGTATGCTTTTGGGCTTCCCTCCAAAAAGACTAAAGTCATGAGAAAACTTTAGTCCTAGATGGGAAGTGTGAGAGGATGAGAGTGGCCATATATATACTTTCACTCTCTTAACCTTGTAAATGAGCAAGAGGTTATGGGGATCCTACGCACACGGATCGCCCACTTGGGTCCGGTGGGCTTTTGATCTTACCACACGCGCGCCGCCCGGCCAGGCGCGGCTCGGCCGGCCGCGCGTGTGGACCTAAGGCTTTTCTTTTTCTATTATTTATTTTTCCTTTTAACGGTCAAGAATTTATTTATTTTGGTTTAATTCTTTTTTTACCGTTTGAGATTCCTTAATCGTGGTTTAGTGACTGTTTGGAAAACGTCTCTCACGCACTAAAAGAGTGAGACGTTTCATCATAACGGATCGATTACCTTTCTATATAAATCGGTTTTAGAGAAAACAGAAGATCATCCTTGACGGATTCTTCTTCTGCTCTTTATCTTCTCTGGCTTTCTCTCTGGTTTTCTGCTCAAGGTTTTTGGCAAATATAAGCGAGTTCTTAGGCATCCGGGCTGCGTGAGTGCACACCCCTGGAGCGAGAGTTGTTGTATCCTAGAGGCATACGCCGAGACGTCCATCTGCACTGTTGATTCGTCATAGTGGGGGCGAGATTTGCCTTAAGGACAGCGAAGATTCTTCGTGCCTCAACTCGATAAGTGATCTAACGATTTCTTTTTCCTTCACAGATTATTATTGCAGAAAATAGTATTAGTAATCTCTGTCTTCAAGTTGTGAGATTAATTTCTTATAAGGTATTTTTCGAATCCTAAATTACAGATTTGCACATCAATTTTTTCTAACAATTTTCCTTTCAGTTGAGCTGGTCAGGCTTCTCACATACAACAAAATACTTCTCATCTATGGGCCCCACCGTGTAATTACCAATCCCACGGCCTCAATTTTGTTAGATCATTGGATTCGTCTAGAAAATATTTTGGGTAATGTTTGAACATTTTGAGGAAAAGACAAGCTATTAAATGGGAGTGAAAATGTAGAAATTGTTAGGAAATGACAAACATAGGGGTTGGAATGCTGGAAAAGTGGGTCGAATTATCATTTTCCTCATTAAATACATGACATGCATGCGTTTTCTGTTTCCTTCCTTTTCTATTTTTAGGGTTATTATTTGTTTCATGAAATTATGAGTTTTTTCTATTTTTTTTTCGTTGGTGATACTCGCACGTAGGGGTGGCAACGGGGCGGGTCGGGGCCGGATGTTGGGGTCCCCTTACCCTTCCCCTTTGCGGGGAATTTTCCCTCTCCCCTTCCCCTTCCCCTCTGCGGGGATGGTGGGGAATCCCCCTCCCCTCCCCGCGGGGAATATCTAATCCCCTTCCCCTTCCCCTTCCCCTTCCCCTCCCCGCATCCTTCGGGGACAAAATCCCCGCCCCGCCCCCTCTTTGGAACCCAACCAAACCAGCAAACAGAGCTTCTTTCTTCTACGTCCATTACAGACAATATTGTGATGAATGCTATGATTCTATTCATGTGATCAACAAACAGATGGACAAAATCAGAAATGCATGGATGAGACAACAAATATAAATAACAACAGGACCTCATCTTTCAGCAATTTTCTGCATAAATTATGGAATGATAAATAGGAAATGAGCACCAGGATTACCTTCATTAACAGGCAGCCAATGTGCAAAAAGTAACTATTTCAGTAGTCACAATGAACTTTAAAAGTCCATAAGTGAGCGCTCACACACGCAAAATAATGTTCATTAGTTCATTATGTATAGCATGTTAACCCCCAGATGAGCATGAGAAATGAGAATGGAGAAGAGAACAAAATCAACAAATGACTTATTTCTTTAATTGCAATTCAGTCTAGTGCTGACATGAAACAAATTTCTAGTAGCTAAATTTTTCTTGTTGAAAATTAAAACCTGCAATCCAACCCTAAAATTCTGTTGGCACTACGATTTTTTGATAATTGCATACACTCAGCGTCTCAGGCTCTCAGATTGTCTTTATTATTTCAACATCTGTGAAAAGGTTATTATAGTTCTCAAAATGCTCTCAGAAGCTAATTAAAAGGAAAAGACAAGCTAAGTTTATGTTTGGGGGAATCTTGTAGCCGATCCACAGAGTTTCTAGTCGTTTTTCTTTAAAAAAACACTTAAAAATTTACAAAAAAATGGCATTGATTAGCGGGGCGTAGCGGGGCGGGGCGGGTCGGGGCGGGGCGGGGCGGGGACAACTCCATCCCCTTCCCCTTCCCCTCCCCGCACCGGGGAATTTTTATATTCCCCTTCCCCTTCCCCTTCCCCTTTCAAATCGGGGAATCCCCTCCCCAAACGGGGCGGGGCGGGGCGGATCCCCTCTTTTTCGGGTGAAATTGCCAGCCCTACTCGCACGGGCAGTTATTTTGGGTGCAAATATATAATGGGATTTTATGTTTTTAAAAAAAGATTTAGTTACATTAAAATTGAGTGATATATCCGCCCCTTTTGATTACTAGGGACACCTAGCAGCAGTGTATCAATGAGTGCAGAGGGGCTGATGTACTTCACGTCAAAAGGATCCAATGGGGGTGATTGCCACATACATTGCTGCTGGGTGTCCTAAGTAATAAAAATGGGCGGATATATCACTTCCCTATAAAAAATTGAGTAAAGATTTTGGGTGTTTTTTAAAACTTGGGGCTTCTTTGGATTCCACCAAAATTGTCCTTATTTTAATTTAATCGTATTGGTAAATGGGACATTAAGGCCTATTTGGAAGCACTTAACTATATCATTTCTAAGACTAATATAATTGCCAATTACAAATAAAGATATTTATGCTACTGTAGTGGTACTACATTGTTTTGGTGATTGCACTAACTCATCTTGTCTTTTACTATTTAAACAGCTGTCAGAGGTTGTCAAAAAGCTCTCAGAACCCAGTTAAGAAATGATAAGCTGAATTTGTGCAGTTATTAAAAAATGGTAGTGCCAATATCAGTAGCCTATATTTAACTTCGATCCCATTTACATATATTCGAATAATTTGAAGGTGTGCCCAACGAGGCCCTAAGTTTTTCTATTTTCTTTATTTTACAACTAGAATTCTAAGAAATGGGATTTCATTGAGTCTCATATAACTCTAGTGGTATATTTAAAATTCGAATTATTAAAAAGCATACCGATTTGATAGCTTTCTTTGTATTTAAGCAATAAATGTTACCATAGTTGTCAAAATTTATAAATAATTTTAAGAAAAGCAATCGATGTAAGCGAATAGAACTCCTTTTATTTTTTCTCCTTGTCAAACTGCTAGACACTGATAATGCGCCATTGTTCACAAGCTGTCGAGCAGATGTGAGAGAATTATAACAAATCTTGATGTTATCACAAATCGATTTCATTCAATGGAATCAGTCAGATGTCCACATCATAACAACCAAAAATAATTCTAATACAATGTCATAACACATCGATCTCCAACAAAATCTTGCATTAACAGAGATGGCTAGATCATTGTCTAACACACTTTATTTTTTTTTATTTTGCAATGCTAAGAACATTCACGAATAAGATTGAAGGGTTAGATTGTCCACTTTTTGTGGTGGCCACCATTTTAACAGTGATAGTCACTGCACAGACATTTAGGGGTGCAACTTGGGTCGATGTAGAATTTCCTCATAACTCGACCTAACCCGAGTCTCGGGACGAGGAGGGTCAACCCTAACCCAACCCGCCTCTAAGTCTCTTAACTCTGTCCCAACCCATCTAACTCATTTTTCCCAATTCAAGCCGGGTTCAGTTGGCCAGGGGCGGAAAAAAAAAAACACAATCCTAAGATTTTGAAATTTGTGATCAAATTAGAGGACATGTCAGGTTCAGGTCAGGTTGGGTTTCCCATGGTGTTAACCCTAACCCAACCCGAAATTAAATTGGCTTTACTTTTTCCAACCTCAACCATCTCAAGGAAATGCCAACCCAACCCAAGCCGGAATCGAGTTGAAGCCATCAGTGGTTCGGGTTGAGTCCGACCCAAGTTCCACCCCCTAATACACCAGCCTCATTTGTGGTGGCCCCAAGATGGTTATGGAAATGACCTTCAAGTTAATGTTACTAGCAGTTCTCATATATTTATAAGAATTCGACTTTGCCGATAGTGATAGTAAGGATCAATTTTAACAGTCAATTTTTGGGTCCCACATGAGGAGAAGCATGCATAACCGAGACCTTTGATCATGTAGACCATCATGAAGCTGCCCACATGGTCTTGTTCCCATGCCAATGTTCCGTCAATAAAATTAAGACCTACAAAAATCAATGGCTTAGCGGCCTTCCTTGGCATAACCCGGAACAAGGCTTGATCGACCAAGGGGCTAAGATCATAATCTCAATCCGGGGTCAACTGAAATGGGCCGGACTTGATCTTAGGCCTTTGATCCATCTAGTCCCGTTTAGGGGAAAGCTAGCTAAGACCCTATTCTTTTTTAATTTTAAGAATTGATTTTGATTCCAAATCGGAATGCAATTTAGTCCAACAAATCAATTCTCAAAATCCAAAACGAGCATGCCTAGATTGTTGATTTTTTGTTAGCTATTTAGCTTAAACATTGGAAACAAAAAAATTGGCCCTTCTCATTGATCCCTACGGTGACCATCTGCGATGTCGTTCTCATATATTAACTCCTACAACTCAAGCAAAATAAACGAGTGTGGATCTGGTAATGTATATAATAGTTTTTATATTGGATTTTGAGAACCGATTATGAGTCCAACACTGATTATTCGACTCAAATTTATGTTTAAGCTTCAGTCCAATAACTAGTTTTGAACTCACAATGGGTTCTAAAAATCCGAAACAAATAGGGTCAAAACAAAGTGAGATTTTATAGATATGGAACAATCTGTTTTACTCAATATGATATCTTTTCACTTTTGATCTTTACTTCCTTGTCAAGCTAAAAAATTCAAGATTTGCAGCACTGATTGACAGCAGAGAGGGAATATAAAAGATCTTTAAGCTAAAGCTCCACGTTTTGCATGTCTTTTTCTTTTCTTCCTTTTCTTTTGCAGAGATGTTTTGGCAGGGTGTCCTCGACCAAGGTGAAAACTCCATTTTGTTATAACTATTACATCGTCATTTAAACATGAGTTAAGAAGTATAAATGATCAAATAACACCGACTCTGACAGCTTAAGCTTTTGGAGTAATTGATTGTTTCACATTGTTAGAGCCAGGGTTGGGTTCAAAACTCCTTGATATTAAAAATCCACGTGTGATGGCTAAACCAAAAAATAAGGGTCACTTGTAGGCCAATCCTAAAAAGAGGGGTCACACGTGAGGGGAGAGTGTTAAAGTATACAACATTAAATAAAACCGTCTCCAATGGCTTCAGCTTTTGGAGTAATTGGGCGTTCCACAACATGAACGCCAATTGTGGCTTTTCTAATGACTCCAAATTATACAACATTAAGATGAATATTTCAGACAATTCTAAAGCATGCATATTTTTCATACGAGGAAATGGTTTGTGTGCAGCTGCACAGATAAGCTATTTGTGGATGGCTGCACTAACCAATGAGGGCCACATTTTTGAAGGGATCCAAAGCATTCATTTGGAAGGCCCTTCCATGGATAGGGTGTGTACCAAAAATCAGCCCTTTAAGATCATCCTAACCCTGCCATTTGTGGAGGGAAAAAATGGGCAGAAACAGTGTCTGTCCATTTTCCCCTCCAACTTTGTTTGGGTTAGGATGATTCTATAGGGCTGTTTTTTTGTACACACCCTATCCATGGAAGGGCCTTCCAAATGAAGGCTTTGGATCCCCCAAAAAATGTGGCCCCCACTATGGTTTGTGCAGCCATACACAGATGACTTATCTGTGCAGCTGCACATAGGGGTGGACATGGTTCTGGTTCGAACCGAGGAACCGAACCGGCACATATGGTTCGGTTCGGTTCGGTTCCATATTTATATGGTTCGGTTCTGGTTCTGATATCCTGGAACCGATGGAAATTCGGTTCGGTTCTGGGTTTGAGATCCCGGAACCGAGAACCGACCCTCACCTTAAAACCCAATGCCTCATCGCTTGATAAAATCACCCCACCTCCTTTTAATTCACCCTTCTTTAACGTATTGCTTTGCCTTTAAAATTTTAATTCACCCCCCAAATTTGTGCTTGATTATTTCAAATTTGTGCATGTTTGTAGGTCATATATAATTTTTGCAGTGCCCAAATTTGTGCAAATGTGTGCCTGATTATTCCAAATTCGTGCATGTTAGTCTTTGTAGTTCATATATAAACAGGGCCGAACCGATTATAAATATGTTTAGGCAAAATATCTACATTTGGTGAAGGTCGGGTAAACCCAGAACCGAACCGAATATATATGGTTCTGGTTCGGTTCGGTTCCAAACATATATGGTTCGGTTCTGGTTCCAATTTCAGGGAACCGATTATATATGGTTCGGTTCTGGGTATAGCCCAAAACCGAACCGAACCATGTCCACCCCTAGCTGCACACAAACCATTTCCTCTTTTCATATTGTCTCTTTGTAATAATGAACTTTGTTAAGCCAGATTACAAGTGCTTATCATTGTCGGATCATGATCCAGTGGCGATGGAAAAGAGCGAATATAAAATAAGTGGCCTCACTTTTTATTACCTTCTCATCATGATTTGGTGGTGATAACTGATAAGTATCTCCTATATCAAATTTTCCTTGTCAAGATTGTATGGATGCCCGGAAATTTTATCTTGGAAATTTCTTTATATGGAAAATGATTTTTTCATTCTTTGGTTAGCTCATTATTCAGAGAACAGATTTTCTTAAATCAATAAATTTCCCCATTTCTTAAAATAAAGCAGGCTGCTAGATCATGGAATTCTTTTACCAATGGAATTCTTTTCCATGGAAAGAGAAGTTTCCATAATTTTTAAATGGATCAATACCCTTTAGGCACTGTTTGGATTGCATGAATTTTTCGAAAATGTTTGGAAAGGAAAAACTTTTCCCAAATTTTTTTATTTTCAACTGTTTGGTTACACATGAAAAATATGACTTTTATCAGCATGGTTCAAGTTTTATTTAGAGGACCCTTCAATTTATGTTAATATTCCTCAAGCATGTTTGGCAACCATGATAAATTATTTCATGGAATCTTTAGGGCCCAACTTTAATAGATGAGATCAGGAATTCAGGATGAAGGGGAGAGAATTGATGAGCCATAACTGGAGAGGGAATGAGAAATTCCTAAAAAGCAGTGAAAAATAATATGTTACTTTCATTTTTTTTTTTCCCATTCTCTCCTTATCAGACCATCTCTAGTAACTGGCCCACTAATATTCCATGGAATATTTTTTCATGGTTGCCAAACATGCCCTACATATACTATGACCATGCCATTCCCGCTAAATCACGGAAAGCAAAAATTCCAAGAATAAATTTTCTGCCAGAAATGTTTTTCCTGCAATCCAAGACTATATATAGGGCACTAGGCGCCAAGAGGCTAATGGCGCACTGTAGACTATGTAAGTGTATTCTGCTAACATGCGCAAGAAGACCGTTGGTACGCCCCAAACTGTTTGATTTTTTCAACTGAAATGAGGTATTAACGGTTGGATTTCCAGACTAATACAGCTGGGGGAAGAGCAACAGAGCAGAAATCGTGGCGACGATGAATCCTCTCCTCATTTTCCTCTCGGTCAAAATCCTTCCCATCTCAAATCTCTTTTGTTTCTTCTTTCCTTTTTTTAGCAAAAAACCTCCAACCACATTACACCCACCTTCAAATGCCCACAAATGTTCCCTTTTTACTCCGGAGAAGAGACCTCTACAACTTCTCTCCCTTTTTCATCCCCAAACATGGCTTCCTCTTATGATTAGTTCTTGTCCTGAATCGTCAAATCCATTGAGGTTTTTCGATTCTTGGTGGGTTTTTTCAATTGGGTTTTGAATTTGGTGAACTTCTGGTTCATAGATTTGGAGAATTTGAAGGTTAAGGGTGGATGTCTTCATCTGGGTTTTGGAGGGTTTGAATCTATAAATCATAAAATCTATGATATTTTGATTATTTGTTGTTCTTATATTGACATGTTTAAGGAATTGGGTAGCTGAGTCGAAGGACTTAACAATTAAAGGTTTCGATCTGATTGAAGTCCGTCTAGTTTTTTAAGATTTGGGGGTTGAATTTGAGGTTTTGGTTAGGGATTTAGGTGCTGGGGGTTAAAGGAGTTGATTTTAGATTGGAATATTGAGGTATTTGGGGGGAAAATTAGAGGATTTCCTGATAGGATTTTGGAGTCATGAGTTGCTTTCCGTGTTTTAGTTCCCATGAGAAGAAAGTAACAAAGAGGCAAATTAGCCAGAGAGAGCGGACGCCAGTTGCTCCCCTGAGAAACCGTGAATCAACGCAACATCATGGTAAGTTTCTATTGTCTTTTCAACAATGGAAGTATAATTAAGTTCTCTTCTATTTTACAATAACTTCAAACTTGGCATGGTCACCTTTCCTGTTCATTAGAACCTTTCTCCAGAGTCATGTAACTAGCTACATTGTACATAGTTATTTGTGCTACACTTTTCTCACCATTTCATCAACAATGTCATCAAGTAAATGAATTGATTTGTATCATCTTTAGTTATGAGCTCAAAACCAATTCTTTGTCTGACAGTATGAGAATTTGTAAATGGGTTCTGGGTTTGATTTGTAGCTCAATTGGTCGAGGTTTTGTATCTCAACCTTGATGTCCTATTGTAGGTTCAATCCCAGCTTACCTACCCACGCACTCACCCCAAAAAAAAAAATGTACAAGGAGTCGTTTTTTTTTTTTTTTTTCATCTAATTTGTATGCGTTCCTTTCTTTTTCATCTTTCTAGCTATTCTATACCACAGTCAATCTGGAGTTGTACTGAGATATGATAAATTTCTGAGCTCTGAAAACCCTTCAAGTTTCCTGAAAACTGGTCCTTGAAAATGAAATGCCAGTAAATTTTGAGTTCTGAAAATTTATACAACCCACGTTAGTTGACCTTATAGCAGAGTATTCTAATTGCACTGTTATGTGAGTTGTAAAACACACCAAGCTCATGTTGACACCTCACACTTATCTTGAACTTCACAAGTGTCTCTCTATTCTAGTCATTTCTGATGATGCTCTTTACCCATTCACCATTGACATGTTTGTTAGTACCTTGAACAGAGAAGTAATGGAAAATGCCATGTTGGCAAACAAACGGGGAATTTGACTGACATTGCACCCAAATGGCAAGCATAATCCGTAAGCGCCCCCACCGGCTTTTGTGCAACCAAACACTTATGGAACCTTCCAAGTACATGTGCCCGGAAAGACTCTTATATCTACAGCCGCCCCAAGCCTCAAATCTCAAAGTCACCATCGCTTGAACAATGATACTGAACTTACAAAATTGTTATTCCTCCCCCCCCCCCACCCCTTTTTTTTTTTGATGTCCTAATTGATTCTCAAATTTCATACAGTGACTTTGGCCTATGGAATATCTGGCAACCTCTTTTCATGTCATATGCTATATTTGCATGAATCCTCTGTCTAGGACACCACCACTCAGAATATTGTGATTCCTAGATTTTTGAGTCCTAAACTACCTGAACTTATGCCTTTTTATGGTTACTTCTGCTTCCCAGTATTTCTCTAGGAAGATGAGGATTTGGCACTATGCATAAATTTCACATTTCTTATCCGAAATGCTCATATTTTATATTATGGCTCAGGTATTTTACCCAAACAGTTCATTCATTCCTCAACCACCTGTTAACTTTGAAAAAGTCAAAATACCAATTCCAGTTAGAAGTACTAGAATGCAACAATATGCAAAATGAATATGGTTGAATGCAATGCACCAATAGAAAAATGCATGTAGGTGTGTCTGAGGGAGTATAAACTGTAAACCATCCTTCCATAATGCAAAATAAGGGTATGAATGGTAAAACAATCCATCTTTAACCATGATTATTTGATGTATTAGAATAGTGGGATGACATAAATTGGATAACTGAATCTCTGTCTGTTTTGTGCTAAAGTGATCTCAACACAAATCCAGACCAACTCAACTCAGCTTATTTCATGAAATCATTTGTCATTTGACACTGTATTTAGGATGTAACTGTTTCTAACCTCATTTCCATCAAAGATTCCTTATTGGCTGCCAACCCTACTTTGATTTTTCCCTTGAATTTTCCATCTTCTAAAAAGTCAAACACATGCAGTTTGAAATTTGATTCTCACTGCTTGTGTGGAAGTTATTTCAGTTTGTGGTGTCTGTTTGTCTCATTTTGCCAGAAATTCCCCTCCTAAACTCACACGTGTCTGTGCTCTCATGCAACAGCTGTTCCACGAAATGACTTCTGCGATGGTCCCTAACAAATCCCAATTTTCGTATAAGACATTCTTTGTAGAATTATATAAACGAGTGATTGTATGATCCTTATAATCTAGAATCTAGACTCTTGTATAATCCATAAAACAGAGATACTGAATAATCTTATCTGGGTTATATAAACTTCTAATTAAAAATACGTCTATGATCTGAGTGACTTTATATTGCCAACTGAGCAAATCAATGGTTAGCTGGCTATGCTTATACCAGAAAACTTGGTTAACTGGTCATATTTTGGAATGTTAGTACAATTCAAACTCAAACTGAAGCAGAATGCATATCAGGAAACCATGTTGAAAAGCTCAAGCCAAGAAACCTCTCCAGTATACTTCTATTGAACAATGACTCATGCTCCATTTTTCCATGTGCAGAGAATCCCAGACAGAAAAATCCAACTGAAACCGCTGGCAAAAAAGATGCTGGCAATGGAAATATTGCGGCACAAACCTTCACTTTCCGTGAGCTAGCTACTGCTACAAAGAATTTTCGGCCTGAATGCCTTTTGGGTGAAGGAGGTTTTGGAAGAGTTTATAAGGGGCGTCTCGAGAACAGTGGCCAGGTAAATATGGTGCCTACCTTGTTTCTGTTCTGTTATTTTCCTCGTACTTGACATTTGAAATTTTTAGGTTCCTTCCATTGAGATATTTTGTACTGATTTCTGTTTGTTCTTGACAGTTTGTGGCTGTTAAGCAACTTGACAGGAATGGATTGCAAGGAAACAGAGAGTTTCTTGTGGAGGTTTTGATGTTGAGTCTTCTTCACCATCAAAATTTGGTTAATCTCATTGGCTATTGTGCAGATGGAGATCAAAGGCTTCTGGTCTATGAATATATGTCATTGGGCTCTCTAGAAGACCATCTGCTTGGTATGGTATATCCTCACATTCTTTAATGGGAGTAATCCTAACCTATTGGTTCCTACTAGCACTCATATTATAATCCTTTTAATCAAGCACAAGTCTTGCGCCATGAGAGTTTCTTTGTGCACATATATCTATGTAGTTGGTTTTAATTAGTTGCCTATATGGTTTCCTCTCTCTACGCGCATAAATTTTCAGAAACACCAATCTTTATTTTAATTGGTTTCAAAATTCTATTGATTCTAGAAAGTAGAAACTGATTCGAGTATCTGTAGTTTTTCAAAAATAACTAAAGTATGTACATTATTCAGAATTCTCATTCTCTGTAATTTCCACTTCAATTTTGCAGACATTGCACCAGACCAGAAACCATTGGACTGGTTTACTAGAATGAAAATAGCTGCCGGCGCTGCTAAAGGCTTGGAGTATTTGCATGAGAAGGCCAACCCCCCTGTGATATACCGTGATTTGAAATCATCTAATATTTTGCTTGATGAAGAATTCAATCCAAAGCTCTCTGATTTTGGGCTCGCTAAACTTGGTCCAGTTGGAGACAAGACACACGTGTCCTCAAGGGTAATGGGGACTTATGGCTATTGCGCCCCGGAGTACGCAAGAACAGGTCAGCTGACATTGAAGTCGGATGTTTACAGCTTTGGAGTTGTTTTACTAGAGTTAATCACAGGCAGAAGAGCCATCGACACTACCAGGCCTAGTGAGGAACAGAATCTAGTTACTTGGGTATTTTTTCTAATTCCTTGCTTCCCTATCAAAAATAAAATAAAAAATAAAAAAGCTGAATTGTAAGCCAATACCAGAAAATTGAATGCTTACATTTCTAAAGTGACAAATGAACTGAACTTTCCCAAAGGTTAGTTTTCTAAGTAATATCATTAAGATATCCTGCCAATTTCATCGTAGCGTTAAACCTGATATAACCCAACTAGCCATGCTCTTGGGTATACAGTAGTTGTTCTCATGAAATGATATATAGTTAGAGCTCTAATAATTAATATTGTTGGTGGCCGCATTTATATCAGGTATTAGAGAATATTAATTATCAGATAGGTGTTGTCCATCACCCTGCCCCTTACCCCTAGTCACATGGTACTTTCTCCGTCCAATTATTTGTCCCTGCCCAGCCCGCATTTCTGGTTCACTAGTTTTATACTTTGTCTAGTTGTCAGGAAGAAAACCTGACAACCTCCTACCATCATTTCCAGGCATGAGTCTCCATACTTGCATCTTCCATTGCTACCAATGTCGTTGCTATGCCTGAGTCCATGGCTTTGTGACCACAGCAACAGATTCCACTGAAAAGACTCGAGAAGGTTTCCTATATACGTACATCTAGTATGTACTTTGAACAACATTAATGTTTCCCTACATGGACTTTGAACAGTGTTTCCTAAGAAAGTACTCTCTTATGCCTTTTATCACTGAATTTTTGTATTAAGTAATAGAAATAAGAGAGTATAAAGTTTCACTCCAATAAAAGAGAGTATAAACTATTACCATAGGAATGATGCCAATTCCTGGTCTGAGCAATAAGATATAAGAGATTATAAATTTATGGAGCATAAATTGTTAGAGACTTGCATCTTCTTAGAATCCTATAGAGGTCAGCTGGTTTTGAAAAGCCACATATACTCACTTCCATGTTGTGTATATAATCCTTAACTAAGACAGATCATCTTATTCATGAAATGCAGTTGAAAAACTCATGTGAGCTTTTTCATTTCTTTTGGAGATATTCAGGCCACCTTGTCGTACATTTGTTGTATTCTTGCATGTTTTATCCTCTGCACTAAACTCCTTAGTTCCTTCAAGTATAATACTAAAATGTATTTGGACCAAATCAAGAACCAGTGGTCTGTTCACCCTGAAAATAGTTCCTTGCTCGAGCTATTTCTAAAATGTTTGAAGCTATTTTCCCTCTATATGGCATTGGTACAACACCGATACAGTGGCAGTGTGGCTTTTATACTTGTGTTCTAGATATGTAGTACATGAGTACCACACTATTTTTGAGATGTCACAAATTATACCTTAGAAGCTCATGACATCTTTTCTCTCCACACATTACTTAATGTACAATCCTTTATCATATTGAACAGGCGCAACCCATTTTCAAAGACCCGAAGAGGTTCCCAGAATTGGCTGATCCACTCCTTGAAGGGGACTTCCCGGAGAGAGGCCTCAATCAAGCGGTAGCTGTCTCTGCCATGTGTCTCCAAGAGGAAGCCTCAGTCCGTCCCTTGATCACTGACGTAGTGATTGCTCTTAGTTTCCTTTCGACAGCTCCAACCAATCGTCCTCCCTCTACACCTCCCGAAGAGACACCCCACGCCAATGATTGTCAGAGGCAAGATGAAGAGAACGCTGAGGAACGGCAGCGAGCCATTGCAGAGGCCATTGAATGGGGTTCTAATTCGAGGGATAACCATAGGAGATCTCGCAGTCAGAGTGGTTCATTGTAATATCACCATCTTGTTCTGTGATTGTGTTTCTCCAACTGTGGGTCTCTTTTGACATGGATTTGTGATTCAGTACAAGAATGATGTTTCTACTTGTGGGCAGCATTCAGTTGTTCACCAAGGATTGAGTTATATAAATGGGAAGCAAGATTTTGAGATTCACCCTTCTCTGCCGATTGCATGTATGATCAAAGCAGGATTTTGAGATTCACCCTTCTCTGCCCATTTCATGTTTGATCTAAACTACAGGAATTTTAAGTACTGCTATTGTTCTTTTTTATTATAACAATGAGTGAATTTGAGTTAACTTTGTTGTTTCATGTCCCATTGAATTATTTGCATACTTTTGTATCTTTCAAGGCTTGTCTTTTTGCTCATATCAGCTGAAGCCTGCAAGTAGGAAGGATAGCTAATTAAAAAACAAAGTTGAAGGAAATGAAGTGACACAGCTGGGGCTCTAATAATTAAATCTCCAATAATTTATATCTCTTATATCTTATTGATCAGACAACGAACCAACATTGATCCTACGCTGATAATTTATAATCTTTTATTTCTAGAACTGAATATAAACATTTAGCGATATAAGATATAAGAGACTACCTTCTTAGGAAACATTATTCAAAGTACATGTGAACAATAATATTGCTCAAATTAAATACAACATGAACGCATTGTATGTAGGTACATGGAAAATGTTCTTCAGTCTCTTCGGTAAACTTTGTTATGGTGGTCGTAGCACTCATGGACTCTGACGTTGCAGCGGCAGCGGCACCAATCACAAATGCATGGAGGAGAGCAGTACTAGGACTGAAGTAAGAGGTCGCCCGATTTTTTTCTTGAAAGACAGCAAATATAGAACTTGGTGCACCAAATACGTGCGTGGGATAGGTAGGACAAAGGGTTAGATGAAGGAAGTGTCACATGACTAGGGGTAACGGTAGGGGGGATGGACACCACCTATCTAATGATTAATATTATCTAGTCCCTTATATAAAATGCAGCCACCAACAATATATATTATTAGTGCCTCGACTATTTGTGGTGAACATATCAACCTATGTTGCTTCCAAAGTTGACCGTACACGTGGGGACATGTGTTGTGGTCAGGACCAATGATCTGGTGCGACGCCACTGAACTTTACAAGATTTTTTTTGCTCTAGCATTGAACAGAAATAAGGGTTGTTAGGGACCTCATTGTAATACAATGCAGCGTCCCCCACTATGTCACAGTGGGTCCCTGATGCAGGTGAAGATGTGCGGAAGCGCTGTCCAAGGTTGCTAGGTGAGCTCTGATGATGCCGAGTAATGTAGTGGACCCATAAGAATGTCTGATTCTTAATGGCAATTCATTCATATAGGGCCTACAACCATGGCAGAGGATTTCACTTTCGGGTAGAGAGAAACAATCTAAAATTGATAATATTAGAATTCATAACACCTCCAACTTACACTGTGACGATTAGCTTCCACATTTCATGCCTTGATTTTCCTCTGAACTCTTGAAGAAACTTGATAGAATTAGGCAAGAAGATGCCTAATTGAAGCATTAAGATGAAATTCCTTGCAAACGTACAAGGAGTAGAGCTGAAGAACAAGAGGGTAACAGCTTGCAAATCAAGCTAGAAATCTCCCTTGTTGAATTTTTTCCAAGCGAACAAAACTTCCCTCCAAAATTATAGTTTTTGACTATCCAAATCGAACGGCCAAAATTACATTTAGTAGGGGTTTTAGGATTGTTCAATTTGGAATGGTTTTCTGGCCGTTGGATATTGAATATGGTCCAGATCAGCCAAAGATGAAGCCCACTATGTTGGAGATGGCGTATCATTGTATTGACACTACAAGAAGGTAGCCCTCGGAAAAAAAAGGGGGCGAATATATCATTTGCCTTAAAATAATGGTCTCGAGCATATAGGTGCGACACTACAAGGAGGTAGCCCTTGGAAGAAAAGGGGGCGAATATATCATTTCCCTTAAAAATAATATTCTCGAGCCTAATTAGGCCTGCCTAAATTGGGGCAGCTTTTACAAAGGCAAAGAGTATATCGAGATCGGTTTCTCCTGTGGAATTCTCCTCCAAGAAGGAACTCTATTTCCGTCTCTATGATGATCCCATTCTCATAAACAAGGGCAAAATGGTCATTTTAGGATTGGCGTAGTTTATTTATTTATTTGCTTCTATTTTTTTCAATGGTGTTGATTTTTGTTCACCCATCGGCATGACACGGTCGAGTCAATCGGTTGATGTGATCAAAACTTGGGAGAGTCAAAAGAGTTCACACATCGGCATGACACGGTCGAGTCAATCGGTTGATGTGATCAAAACTTAGGAGAGTCAAAAGAGTTTTAATTGACTTTGTTTGACAAAACGCGAACTTGGGAAGGAATGCGGCCAAAGGTAGAAGGGAGTCGACTCAGAGGAGTCCACGATGACGGATGGTGACAATAATATAGTATAATTGTGTCACGATTATAAATGCATATAATAAATGAGAAAACGGTTCCTACACATATGTGTAGAGAGTTCTCTAGACACTAGCTTAAAATACAGTGGGGGCCCACATTGTTTGGGTGATCCAAGCCATCCATTTTAAAGGCCCTCACATAGATAGGGTGTCTACAAAAAATCAGATCCATAGGATCATCCCAACCCTACGATTTGTTGAGGTAAAATGGATGTCTCTAAACCTTCACAAATTAGTCCATTTTTTGCCTCCACAATTCGAATGGTTAGGATGATCCTACGGATCTGATTTTTTGTGGACACCCTATCTATATGAGGGCCTTAAAAATGAATGGTTTGGATCACCCAAATAATGTGGCCCCCACTGTATTTTAAGCTAGTGTGTAGATAACTTATCTACACATGTGTGTAGGAACCGTTTTCTCATAATAAATATTTTTACCAATATATAAGTTAATTAAAAGGGAACTTGAACCAACCTTATTCAACCTTCAATTTATGATAATATCCCTCTAAATTAACTTTCATAGAAAGAAAGAAAGAAAACTTCCTAAGAAAAACTTTTCTGTCAGAAATATTTTTCTTGTAATCCAAAGCAAGCAACTGACCGTCTCTAAAATGTCATCGTTAACAAAAGAAAATGATGTACTTCAGCATCATTTTGTTAGGGAAATCCGAGCCGCATATTATTTTTTTTCATTGCCAATCTTGACCGTCAATTTAGAAGGCATCAATGACCGACGGGGTCTCCGTATACGGTTACACGTGGCGGTTTTTTCCAAGGAAAGCTGAAAGCTTAGAGGCGAAGTTTAAATATTCATTCATAAAAGCCGAGGTATTTCTCTTCCATTACGTACTCTTGTGAGAATTGAAGGATTGGGGATTGATGGATTTGTGTAGTTTGCCAGAAGGTTGTATTTCACAGATTATATCACTCACATCTCCTAAAGATGCGTCTAGATCATCGGTCATTTCTTCCATTTTCCGACCGGCGTCAGATTCCGATGTTGTTTGGGATAAATTCCTGCCGTCCGATTACTCTGAGATCCTCTCTAGATCGGTTTCTCCGGTCGAGTTTTCGTCCAAGAAAGAGCTTTACTTTCGTCTCTGTCATCCCATTCTCATCGACGAGGGTAAAATCGTAAGTTTCTTTTATTCTCTTCTCCTTCTTTTGGGGACTCTGAGATTAGCATTTGAATTACTGTAGAATAATTCTGATTTTATTCAACAACAGAGCTTTTGTTTGGAGAGGTCGAGTGGTAAAAAATGCTATATGTTGTCTTCAAGGGAGCTTTGTATTATATTGGTAGATTAGATACTCCTATGTATTGGCAGTGGATTTCTCTACCTGAATCAAGGTCAGTTCTTTACTGAATTTCCCTTTGGCAATGTTAATACCTTTTTTTTTTATTACTTTGTTTAATCTTTGTTTTGTAGTAGGTAGATGTAGAATAATGAGATTTTCATTTATCTTTGATTGAATAACAAAGTGCCTTAGTGACTGTTTATTTAGAACACTCAAGTGATAAATATAGAATGATCTAGGTGTTGGCAGTGGATTTCTCTAACTGAATCAAGGTCAGTTCTTATATCCCATTTGACTATTTCTCAAAACTGCCTGCAAACTTTGCTGATTGTTATTTAATATATGACCAATATAAACTTTATATTTTTAAACTTGGAGTTGGTAGAGCCACCCCCTTCTTTGCTCTCTGTCACCCATCTCTTATGTCTAATATTTTCATTGGCTCCTTCGACATTTTGGTGATTGTACAAAGCAATGAAAAGTTCTAAATGCCTATGGTCTAGGGTCAAGCATTTGGTTAAGACAATCTCTTGATCTCGTTACTCCATTTAATTGTATTTCTAGTGAGGTTTTTAATAAGTGCCCGGTACCCCTAGAAGCTGAACCAACTCTTTCTTTTTTCTAGTAAGATTTCATGTGTGATCTTATTCCCACCGTGTTCTATTGTTGTTTCTCTAAGGGGCGCTACACCGCATTCTCTTGGATGCGCTTATTCAATTGGGTAGTGGCCCCTCCTCGCACGCTCTTCTTCAACAGGAGGTTTGCCGAACGCGTCTCTCGCTGCTGCTGCGTCATACAGCGGGTCCTTCAGACCGGGCCAAGAACTCAAAAATTCGAGGGGTTGTTTAGCCGCTTTTGGTTATCAAAGCTTTCCAAGAACCTCTCCCTTCCCCGTGCTAGCATGCTAGCGTGCGTGCGAGAGTAAGGGAGGCTTAGCCGACCGCTCTTTTCACAACTAATGTAACCGAAACCTAGTTTAGATTAGATAGATTAGTTGGCCTGCTGAAGACACACCAAATCAAAAAACGGATGGTGTGATAGTTGCACACTCGCTTAGTGACTGATCCAGTGCACACCCGATACAGTGTCAGGCAGGCAGGCAAGCTGCCTGTGAAGTTGAAGATTTGAAGTGACGCGAGAAAGCGGACTATGACAGAAAGTGCAGGGAGTCAGAAATGGTATATATATTCATCGATAAGATTTTTTGTTGATTCAAGGAAAAGTTGTGTATTAATCCTGGGAATGTTAATGGCACATAGAAAGATATCTATGTATATTCTTTCAATGAAATATTCTATAAAATATTGCGATTTACGTATTAATCGGGCACTTCTTCTTTTTTTATCGCCTTGTTCCAATGTCAGCAAGGTGTCCTCCATGGCTGTCCTATGGAGTTGTGGCTAGGAAGGGGTTCCCCTCTTAGTTGAGATTTGAAAGGTCGCCTCATCGAGTTCTTGCGTGTACGGCTTTATTCAAAGGATATCGTACCGCCCCCTGAGCGAAGGAGGGAAGGTGCTTTAGAGCCTTATTAGCCAGGTAACTAGGAAGGCAAGCCCTTACTAATAGGGCCTCTTCGATGGATATCCTCGGGACTTTATATCCATATGCTTCTGTTGAGAAAATCCGCCGGGCAAATCTAATCCGATCGTGTACAAATAAATGGAAAAGTAAAGACAAGAAAACAACCAACAATATAAACACCGAGATACGTGGTTCGGCCAATTGCCTACATCCACGGGCGAGAACATGATCTTCCACTATGAGAAAAACAATATATAAGGATTACAATGGATTAAACCCAAACCCATAAACCTGCAACCAAGGAAGCACGGGTACTCTCCGGAGGCCCACGCACCCGTATCGGGTGCATATTGGGTGCGGGTACGCCCGGGTACTCCTTGGGTTCATACAGGGTACGCACCCAAACAATAAACAATTCAAAACTGTTTGGGGCTCACATTTGGGCTCAAAATTACATTTAGGCCTGGTTCATTTGAGATTGTGACAACCGATTGAGAGCTCAAAACTAATTATTGGAGTCAAAATTATGTTTAATTTTAAGTCAATAATTTGTTTGGGGCTCACATTTGGGCTCAAAATTACATTTAGGCCCAGTTCATTTGAGATTGTGACAATGACAATCGATTGAGAGCCCAAAATTGATTATTGGAGTTGAAAATATGTTTAATTTTGAGTCCAATAATCTGTTTGAGGCTCACATTCGGTTGGGAGTTGGGACTATCCCAAACGAATAGGACCTTTAATTTTTTATAAATATATTATATTCAGCGTGCCCCCAACGTACCCATATCCTATTTTTTTTTAAATCACGTACCCGTATCTATACTTCATAACCTGCAACCCTTCCCTTGCTTCTCAAACCCACGACCGTACACCGAGAGAAAACCCAAGAGAACACCCAAGAGAAAAACCCAAGAGAGAACCCTCTCTCTCTCTCTCTCTCTCTCTCTCGGTAGCCAACACACCCTAACCCTCCAACACCTTTGATCGTGTGAATGTAAAAGCTTTACTTTGGTTTCCAAAACCTAGAAAAACCACTTTCCTATTTTCCTCTTGCCTTTCCACCACAACCAACTAACGCAGAACGGAAAGGATGGTGGGTTGTTCGTTCTCACACGAACTTGCGATACCTCGAATCCACGAGCAAAGATAGAGAAAACTCTAAGCTTTTCTTTTATTGAATAATCAAAAGATCCTTGTTCCAACAGAGATGGTGTACATATATCCTCAAAGAGAGATCTCCATTGTATCTTAAAGATAGAAGCAAGTTCCTAAAGATAGGAATTGATTGTATCTTAAAGAAAGAAACAAGATCCTAAAGATAAGAACAAATATAACAACTTCTAAAAACAAAGATAGCAACAAATAAAAGCAAAGATAGCAGCAAATAAAAACAAAGATGGCAATAGATAATATCCTCTTGATCCAACGTGATAATATCCTCTTGATCCAACGGTGAGATCTATCCTGATGTCCGCATTAATCTCTCCCCCTTGAAAAGGAACTCGTCCTCGAGTTGCCATCTGCATATAGGGGCTCTTCGGGTCCATGATACTCAAGCAAGTCAGCCACGTTGAAAGTTCTAGACATGTTCCAATTGTCGGGAAGGTTCACCACATAAGCGTTGTCATTGACCTTGCGCACGATTTCGAATGGCCCATACTTCTTCGGTTTCAGCTTGTTATACGAGCCAGCGGGAAGTCTCTCCTTGCATAAATATACCATGACTAGGTCGCCTTCTTCAAAAAAATTCTTTCTACGGTGCTTGTCAGCTGCAGCTTTAAATTTGGTATTAGACTCCTCCAACCTTCGCTTGACTTCAGCTTGGATGTTTTTTATTTGCTCGGCTAGATTTTCAGCAGCGACACTTCCTGCTGGAAGCTTTGGTAACGGTGCTAAATCAAGAGCATGTTTAGGCACTGCTTGGTACACCACTGAGAAAGGTGACCTCCCAATAGAACTATGCACTGCACCTTGAGGCAATGCATTGTCCCACTGTTTCGGTTTTTCTCCACATATACTACGAATCAAATTGCCGAGACTTCGATTAGTTACCTCTGTTTGGCCATCGGTCTATGGGTGCACTGTAGTGGTATAATTAAGGTTCATATTAAACCTCCTCCAGAGAGTAACCCAAAAATGTGCAAGAAACTTCGAGTCCCGATCAGACACTATTGTCTTTGGGACTCCATGCAATCGCACAATCTCTTGAAAGAAAAGTTTTGCCACTTGTGATGCATCAGATGTCTTCCGACGTGGGATGAAATGCGCCATTTTCGAGAATCAATCAACCACCACTAACACAGAATCAAAGCCCCGTTGTGTTCTTGGCAACCCAAGTATGAAGTCCATGGAAAGGTCTTCCCAAATAGTGTCAGGCACCGGCAAAGGCATATAAAGTCCCGTGTTTTGAGTATTTCCCTCCACCGTCTGACACACAAAACACTTCCTCACAATGACACCCACATCACGCTTAAATTGAGGCCAATAGTAACGTTCTTCAAGGCTCGCAATAGATTTATCTCGCCCCAAATGACCGCTAAGTCCACCTCCATGCAAGTCTCGAATAAGTTTCTCCCACAATGAAGTCTTCGGAATACACAAGCGATTCCCCTTGAAAAGAAAACCTTCATGGATATGGAACCCAGGAATTGCTTCTCTTGAGTTACACTTTGCCCAGATCTCTCCAAAATCATCATCTTTTGCATAAAGGTCCTTTAAGCACTCGAACCCCGCCACTTCAATCTTCATTGCGGCCAAGAGGGAAGCTCGTCTACTCAAGGCATCCGCAACTCGATTGGTAGCCCCAGACTTGTGCTTGATGGTGTAATGGAAGCGCTCTAGGAAAGCTGCCCATCGGGCATGCATTTTGTTCAGATGCTTTTGATTACGAAAATGTTTCAGGCTGACGTGATCCGAATAGATGACAAACTCCTGAGGTAGAAGGTAATGCTCCCAAGTTTTCATTGATTGGACCACGGCATATAGCTCTTGCTCACATGTCGTCCACTTCTGTCTGCCTTCACTTAGTTTCTCGTATAGAATGCCACAGGTTTGCCTTCTTGAGAAAGTACACCTCCAATGCCTACGCCGCAAGCATCGCACTCCACCTCGAACACCTTGCCAAAACTAGGTAAAGCAAGGACTGAGGCTGTCGTCAACTTTAGCTTCAACTCCTAGAAGCTTCTGTCACAATCTCCATTCCAGTCAAACTTTCCCTTCTTCAAGCAGTTGCTTATGGGTGTCGCAATGGCTCTAAAATTACGAATGAACCCCTGTAAAATGAAGCAAGGCCAAGGAAACTCCTCACCTCGCTCACTGTCTTGGGGGTGGGCCATTCTCGTACAGCTTGAACCTTGGAGTCTTCTACTTCTATCCCATTACAACTTACAATAAAACCCAAAAACAAAAGACAACTCTCCATGAACATACATTTCTTCATGTTTACAAACAACTCGTTCTCTCTCAACACAACAAACACGCTCCTCAAATGACTCATGTGCTCACTAGGACTTCGACTATAGATTAGTATGTCATCGAAGTAAACAACAACAAATTTACCAATGAGAGGTTTTAATACCTGGTTCGTGAGTCGCATGAAAGTGCTCGGGGCGTTTGAGAGACCAAAAGGCATCACCATCCATTCGTATAAGCCTTCTTTGGTCTTGAACGCGGTCTTCCATTCATCACCCGGTCAAATACGGATTTGATGATATCTGGAATTGGAAAACGGTAGCGGACGGTGATCTTGTTGATAGTGCGACTGTCGATGCACATCCGCCATGAGCCGTCCTTCTTTGGCACTAGCAACACGGGAACCGGCTCATGCTTTCTCTGATGTGGCCTTTCTGCAGTAGTTCGATCATCGACCTTCTCTTGTAGAATTGCCGACTCCTTCGGGCTCATGCGGTAGTGTGGCAAGTTCGGCAAACTGGCTCCAGGTACAAGGTCGATGTGGTGCTGGATGTGTCGCATGGGGGAAGCTGATTTGGAAGCTCTTCGGAGAGAAGCTCCTTGAATTCCTCTAAGATTGACTTCACCGCTTCTGGAGGGTGTTGCTCAGGTACGTCATTGCCTTTGTTCACCAACATTTAGCACTCGCCGGCTTCCTTCATGTCTTTGGTGAAACTAGACTCGACTTTGGACATGGTAAGATGTGCCCGCCACTGTAGTAGTCTTGGGGTTAGCGATGGGTGGCTTAGTGTACAAAGTGATATTGTGCCCTTCCCATGTGAACATGTAGGCATTCTCCTTGCCAAATTACTTTACTCCGACATCATATTGCCACGGTCTCCCTAACAAAACATGACAAGCATACATCTCGATAACATCACAAGTAACTTCGGATTTATAGTGTTTACCTATCGAGAGTGGGATGCGGCAAATTTGTGTCACTTGGACTTGGGGTCCCTTCTTGATCCTCCCGATCTTGTATGGGTTGGGATGTGGCTCTGCCTTGAGCTTGAGATGTTTCACTACACGTGACGCCACAAAGTTTTTGCAACTTCCGTTGTCGATGATGACGTTGCAAACCTTCGAACTGATGGTGCAACGGGAGAGAAAGATCTTATTGCGCTGTGAGTTATCTTCCTGTTTAGGTGCAAAGAGAAGGCGTTGTACCATACAAGTGATTTCTTCCCCCTCTCCTTCTGAAGCTTCCTCGCCTTGACCCAAGTCGTCTCCGTCGTCTAGATCATGTTCGTACTCCCCTTCGACTAGGTTCACAGATCTTCGCTTTGGGCATTGATTGGAGTGATGGCCTGGCTGTCTGCAACGGTAACAAATATCTCATTTTGGACGTTCGTATTAGTTCTTCGAGGGTAGTTGGGTTGGAGCAGCTGATGAACTTTGCTTGTACTGGTCTCACCATCTTTATTTCCTTGATTGCACTCGGGTTGCACAACTGACCTTGTGGTGTTGGTAGCCGGTTGTTTCTCTTTATCGAAGTTGTTTCGGCCCCCTCGATAAGAAGTGCTTGATCTATTTAATGCTCTCTCAACCCGAAGTGCCGCGTTTTGGGCCTCCTCAATGCTCCACACGGCTTGAAGAGCCATGCGGTCTTGGATAGCGTACTAGAGACCATTGGTGTAGCGTGCTACCTGCTGCTCTTCGTCGTCGACCAAGTTGCATCTGGATTGCAATCTTAGGAACTCGTTGGTATAATCGGTAACACTACGGCCATGTTGAGCACAATTCTGGAGTTGTTGGTAGATGACTTGCCGATGGTCATGTGGGAGAAATCGTCACTGGAGAAGATCCTTCATGTGACGCCAAGTACGTACAGGCGGTTTTCCGCGATATCGCCTTGAGGCCTTCACGTTGGTCCACCAAGCGGCTGCTCCTCCTTTAAGCTTGTACGCCACAAGCTTCACCTTGCCATGAGATCAAAAAATTGCTCGACCTCATACTCCCAGTCGTAGTACCCTTCGATGTCGATGCTTCCATGGAAGTTCGGGATATCGGATTTGATTTGATACTCCTCGTTCCGAGAGGGCTGATATTGCGGATTAGGGTGATAGGATTGTCGACGTCGACCCATCCCAATCCCCTCAAACTCATCTTGCTGATCTTGGCTGAATTCTTCATCAAGGCCGTCGAAGTTGTTGAAGGCATCTTCTTCGGCGTGTGATAGTTGAAGCTATCTCCGACCCATGGGTGCTCACCGATAAAGATGTCGATCACCCTCAGGGGTACGGTGGACGTCATACTCTGTGCGAGTTGCGCCTTCCGGCATAAACTCGGTGAGAATCATACGGACGTCGTCTCTAACAGTAATCCGGAAGTCCCTCAGACTTCGCAGAAATTCTCCTCTCGTCAGCGGCTGATGGGGATCGTCATAATCACCGCTTTGGAGGTTGCCGTCTTCACGTCGAGCGTTGGCCATATTCCCGAAGATCAACCTGCTCTGATACCACCTAACGCAGACCGGAAAGGATGGCGGGTTGTTCGTTCTCGCACGAACTTGCGATACCTGGAATCCATGAGAGACAACTCGAATCCACGAGCAAAGATTACATTTTCTCCTCCTGTTTTGTACTTTGCTCATTTGCTTCTCCGCAATTTGATCATTCATCTTACGAATTTGTCCCAACATAAAGTGGATGGTTTGTCCCAACATAAAGTGGATGGCAATACAGCTTCCTTAGGCCCGGTTTGTTTCGGATTTTGAGAACTGATTGTGAGTCCAAAGCTGATTATTGGACTCAAAATCAATTTTGCGTCCAATAATCAGTCCAATAATCAGTTTTACTCTGTTAGATGCTCTCTGTACTGTATTAACTATTAACCAAAATCATTTTCTATTATAGTTACTGTAAAGAAAAATAGCTTTTGATGTTTGGAACAAATTCTTTGGTGGGTGGGATTTGGTTCTTTAGTTTTTATTGTGAATTTTGGTTATTGAAGTCTGTTTTCTGCTGGGGAATGTACATGTCAAACCCATTGTGGAATGTAGCCTAGTAGTAAAATCATGACCAGGCGCAAATGCATATACAAGTCCCTAGTCATGTTCTGCTCTGTACAGGTTTTCTGAGGTGGCTGAGCTCTTAGCCGTCTGTTGGTTGGATATCAAAGGAAAGATCGACACTCGAATGCTCTCCCTAAAGACGAATTATGTCGCGTATGCCGTTTTAAAATTCCAACCAGATACATATGGATTCGAGTTCCGGCCCGCAAATCTGTCAGTTAAATTAGGAGGCCAGGAATCCGAATGCAGTGTTTTTCTAAAACCCAACACTGCTCCAAGCCTTCGTCGGCTTCGTGCAATATCTCATCGGCTTGATTTGGTGCGTTGGCTTGATGAGACGGGTCGTCTTATTATGCAGCTTCAGTCACCGACAGTAAGTGCAAGATCCTACGAAGGACAGGTCCTGTGTGTGAGAAGTGATGGGTGGATGGAGATTGAGATGGGGGAGTTCTTCAATGATGAGGGAGATGAAGGGGAGGTGGAGATCAGTTTAATGGAGGTGAATGGTGGTCAGTGGAAGAAGGGGCTTATTGTTGAAGGCATTGAGATAAGGCCTAGAACATAACTGAATATTATTACTGCGGAGGGGATCTGTGAATATTATTACTGTTCTTAGCAATGTCAAAATCAGTTTCCTTTTTCGGGACTGGTTCTGGTTAAAATAGTCATTTTTTCAGGCTACATATGATAGTCATTCATCTAATTTCAGAAGAATTTTTAGATTTTGGACTACTACGGTTATTTCCGCAGGCATAGCTGAGGACTGGTCCGGCTATACGATGTATAAAATCAGCTAGTAGGGTTTCTGTTTGGATGCATGTTAAAGTAGTAAGTAGAAGGAAAGTAAAATGACATCACAAGTAAAAGGAAAGTGAAATGACATGGTCTTCCAAAGTTTGTTTGGATGCATGAGAAGTGGGTAAATAAAAGTAGAAGTGCACATTTTCCATTTCATAGCATTATTTGGTTACCATTTACTTTTCTCCTAGCATTATTTGTAAATTTTTCCAAATGCAAGATATTGTTTTGACTTTCCTCTCAAATCAAGAGAAGGGATAGAAAAGAAATAGATAAAGAAAAGAAATGGGTATCTATACGCAGCAGCCACCTCGTGAATGAAGACAATATCTGCTGATAGTAAGCCTTTGTGGCTGCTATCAGATGCAACAGACCATCTGCGAAATGCCTTCTGCACTAGCAAATCCCATTCATGATAATATCCCTCTAAATGAACTGTAGCTATATATCATTTTCCTCTAAATCATTGAAAGAAAGAAAAAATTCTAAGGAAAACTTTTCTGTCAGAAATAGTTTTCTTGTAATCCAAAGAGAGAAAGACAGTCTCTAAAATGTGCCAACATCATCTGACAGCATCATTTTGTTAGGAAAATCCGAGCCACATATTTTTTTTAACTTCTCTTCGTTGCTAATCTTGACCGTTAATTTAGAAGCCAATCAATGACGGCTGTTTTGGCGTACGATACTTTGTAATCGCAAATAACGTGGTGTCTTAGACGGTTCTCCCAAGGAAAACTCAAAGCTTAGAGACGAAGTTTTAATCTTCATAAAAGCCGATGTTTTCTCTTCCTTTTTACATACTCTTTCTCTTGTGAGAAAATCCGTGGAATTGAAGGATTTGTGTAGTCACGGAAACAGCCTATCTGCAAAGCAGGGATAAGGCTGCGTACATTTGGCCCTCCCCAGACCCAGCAATAGCGGGAGCCTCGTGCATTGGGCGCCCATTTTTTTATTAATTTTTTTTCAACAAGTTAGCTCACTAGCCATCGTCATATCACCAGCAATGAGTTGGAATAGTTGTGGACACTAGGTGCTGGTCGGTTGTCACAATCTAAAATAAACAGAACCTAACATTATGACAACCGATTTAGTGTGGTGCTGCATTTGATGATAAATCAATGTTTCTCCCTATCTTCGGTAGAAAAGGGTTAGCAAAAATTCAATGAGGGTCAGTTATTCTATAATGTAAGCCTATGTTCGCTCAATGTCATGTTGTATTGTGAACAACGAACAAACTAATTCATGATGTAAAGCCGGTGAGAAGAGTATAATTCAACTCGAGAGGGGCGCATTCCTCATTCTTCAGTTGTCATCCCTTTTTCCTTACGGGTGATGCCAAGTCCAGAAAGAACAGATCGACTCCCATGAATTTAAGCATTTGTGAAGGATTTTAGTAATTTTCCTAACAATTAAAGAGCATACCAAACTCGCAACTAGAATTGAACTATGAGAAGTCCACACGATTTGTGTAAAAGTTTCAAACGACAAATTGAACCCAAAACATGATAAAATGTGGGATCATGAGGCATCTGTGTATTCAATCCGATTCCAAAGTGTCAATGGATAATTTTGGATTGTCAAAATGCAGCTGTGAAATGACCAGTTACTCCGACAGCTGAGCCGTTGAAGGCGGCGTTATTTAATCTTTTATACTTTAACACTCCCCCTCACGTGTAGCCCCTCTTATTTTAGGGTTGGCCTACACATGGCACATGGTGGCCCCTCTTTTGGGTTTTGCCATTGCATGCGGATTTTGCTATCAAGGAGGTTTGAACTCAGGCATTTGCTCTGGTACCATGTGAAATGACCAGTTACTCCAAAAGCTTAAGCTGTTGAAGGCGGCGTTATTTAATCTTTTATACTTTAACAGCAGCCAAAGCAATCGAGAGTCGACTCAGAGGAGTCCATGATGACACGGGAGAGTTTTGAAACTATGGTACCATCTTGCCCATAGCACGCAATACATATCCACTCTCATACCCCCTTGATCGGAAGATCACGTACATTTGGCCAGAAGTTAATGGAGTAGTATGAACCTCTTATCCAAAGTGGATGGCACGTGTAAAAAGGCTATAAGTTCCTCCCAATGTCTTGCAATCTGACCTTCTATTTATGTTGAATTAATAAAATATATTTAAAATAAGATAAATTTTTTTTAGGAAAATCGTGGCCGCATATTTTTTGGGACCTTTTCTTCGTTGCTAAATCTTGACCGTCAATTTAGAAGCGATGAATGTTCAATGACCGCTGTTTTGGAATAGAGTACTTTATTTATAATAGCAATAAAAAAGGGTTAATGTGTGCATCACGGGTAATGCAAGGCCCTTTAAACCTTTCTCATATCAGGCTGGGTCCCACCCAGTCACGGGTAATGCAGGCCCCCACTTAGGACAGTAATGCAACGGGTACACGGGGCGGTTCTTCCAAGGAAAGCTTAGAGGCGAAGTTTTAAATGTTCATAAAAGCCGAGGTTTTCTCTTTCTCTTGTGTGAAAATCAGTGGAATTGAAGGATTTGAGGAGGATGGATTTGTGTAGTTTGCCAGAAGGTTGTATTTCTCAGATTATATCACTCACATCTCCTAAAGATGCGTCTAGATCGTCGGCCGCTTCTTCCATTTTCCGATGGGCTTCAGATTCCGATGTTGTTTGGGATAAATTCTTACCGTCCGATTACTCAGAGATCCTCTCCAGGTCAGTTTCTCCGGTAGAATTTTCGTCAAAAAAGGAGCTTTACTTTCGTCTCTGTCATCCCATTCTCATCGACGAGGGTAAAATCGTAAGTTTTTTTTTTCTCCTGTCCTCCTATTAGGAACTCTTAGATTAGTGTCTGAATTTCTATACAAGGGTGAAAAAAACCATATACTTCAAATGCTTAAGCTGTTAGAGGAGTTTTATAAGCAAAGGATGATCCAAACCGTCCATTTGATGGGCCCAAAAATTATTTCTATAGGATCATCTCAACCCTCCGATCTATATATTTCCGTAACATGCAGTTCCTCTATAGATCGGAGGGCTAGGATAATCCTATGGGAATGAATTTTTGGGCACAACCATCAAATGGACGGTTTGGATTGCAAGCCGTACAGTACTGTTTGAAAAGGCTGGACTATATGGGCTTACACCATTTAAAATCACACTGTTAAGTTGCTGTTATTTAATCATTTATACTATTATCACTCTCGCTCACCTCTGAGGCAATAGCTCTGATACCATGTGAAACACAACCAATTACTCCAAGAGCTTAAGTTTTTAGACTTGGTGTTATTTAATCATTTATACTTCAGCAAGAAGAATTCTGATTTTTAATTTAGTGTATGATTCTTGAACAACAGAGCTTTTGTTTGGAGAGGTCGAGTGGTAAAAAATGCTATATGTTGTCTTCAAGGGAGCTTTGTATTATATGGGGAGATACTCCGAGGTATTGGCAGTGGATTTCTCTACCTGAATCAAGGTCAGTTCTTTACTGAATTTCGTATTGGTAGATAATGCCTTATATCCCATTTGACAATTTCTCAAAACTGCCAACTTTGCTTATTGTTGCTTAATATATGACCTATATAAACTTTATATTTTTTAAACTTGAAGTTGGTATAGCCAGCCCTCTTTGCTCTATGTCACCCATCTCTTATATCTATGATTTTTCCATTGGGTCTTGCGACATTTCGGTGATTGTACAAAGCAATGAAAAGTTCTAAATACCATATAAAATGTTGGATATTTTCAAAATAATTTATTTTTAAAGACTTTTATTCAAACAAACACTTCTTTTTTTCTTGTTTTTGTGAAATGGTATTTTCATTAAAAACACACTTTTGTTGTGAAAGGGTATCTTGTCTATTCAGAAGACACTTGTTGTAAAAGGGTGCTTCATGTCGTTTTATTTTCTTAGGGTCTCATTTCAATAACAAGCTTGAGAATGGTCTACGGCATTGTTTCAAACATAGTTACCAGGGTGGGAAACGAAACGGGAAACGCATGAAAATAAAATATAGGGAAAATGAGAAACGAGAAAACGATAGAAAAACACACATGAAACACAAAAACACTAAATATGTGGTATTGTACATTTAAATTTTATTAATTTCAAATTTCTATTTGAATTTTTCTTATTCTTATTTTTATTACAATATATGTTATTGTTTTCTTGTTTAATATCCATTCCACAATTTTTTATGTGTTTTTTCCAAAATGATTTTCGTAAAGTTCCACACATGTTTCCTACATGTCTCCAAAATGATTTTCGTAAAGTTCCACACATGTTCCCTACATGTCTCACATACATTTTCTATGAATGTTGCATACGTTTATCGTGCGTTTCACACATGATTTACATAAGTTTCTCATATATTTCCCGTGCGTGTTTTGGAAACATTTGTCCAATTTTTTTTTTATCATGTTTCGGAAATATTTCTGAAACGCGGGAAACATGTTTTAGGGGAAACGAGTTTCCCACCTACAAGAAACACGTTTTAGGGAAAACAGGCTTCCCACCCGCCCAAGGAGTTTCCGGCAACTATGGTTTCAAAACACCGATGTGGGTCAAAATGGGGCCAAAGAAAATCGTAGTTGACTCGACATGATGCGGTTGAGTGCTCGATTGATGCGATCATATTTCAAAAGAGTCAAAGGAATTTTGATTGACTTTGTGGGGAACGACACGGATTTGGACAAGAACACGGCCAAATTAAAAGAGAATTGAATTGGTACAAAGAAAAGACAAAGCCAAGTCGAAAACAAGAATGAAGATACAAGAATTAAGGAGGGAGAGAGTCGTAAAGAGCGAGAGCGTCCTTGGACTCCATCTCTCGCAAGGCAATCAGTGATGCAATTGTGCTTAGCATGTCCTCTTCTTGTTCATGATGGTGGGCCAACACAAGTGATCCAAAGGCTAGAAGAAGGCTCGCCTAGAAAGTCAGTTACGTTAACTGTTCTTTGGCATTAGAATAAGTGCTTTTGAAAAGCACTCAGGGTAAAGTTGTCATTTTTTATTTTCATTTGTTTTTTTTTTTATTCGGTTGTAATTGGGGGCTACATAAAGCCTTCCCAGTTCCCACCCAATTTTCATTCCAGGCCTTGTATTTTTCATTTGAAACATAGAAGGAGTTTTGGAGAAGGAACTGGTGTGAGATCAAGGAGGAAACGAGCTGGATTTCAAAGCTATCTTCTTGTCATGTTCATCTTTATGATTCAGCAGGGTTTGTGCTGTTGAAATGTGAAGCTTGGTGTCTCCACTCCAAGCTATTGATTTCATTTTGATTCAAAATCTTCGAGTTACATCACAATTGGTAAGATCTTTCCATTTGTTAGTTTAAATCCCTTTCAAGAGTGAATTTGTGGAAAAAATTAATATCAGAGAGGGAATTAAGCGCCTTGGATTGTTCGATTCTGGAGTTTCAAGAAATTATGAGCAAGCAGCTCATCTAGATATGGATTTGATGCTTTTTCCTCTCTAGGTCTGACCTAAAAACTTTTCTTGCTGAATGATTGGAACTAATTCTGGAATTTTCACCCGTTAAAATTTGGTAGTTTGAGTAGATATGGTTGTAGCAAGACCAATTCAGTGACTTGATCGAAGAGTGAAAGGCTTTGCTCAGATTTTCTTGGCAGACGTTTTTTGCAAGATGCGTTTGAATGGATTAATTTAAAACTCTGTGAATTTCCAAGTATGTTTGTAAGCATTGGTTATTTCCAACTATTAAAGCCTAAGAAGCCAAGTCTCTTGCACTGAATCAGCATTTACAGCCTTTGTTTTAGTCTTGCTTGTTTATTGTTTGATTATAAGTGTGAAAGAAGGCATTCTTCTTTCATTTTAATACTTCTCGATGAAATGAATTGTTGACCTGTTTGGTTCAATGAGACTCAATAATCAAACTAGACAGAGTTACTCACAACCTTCTTTTGTTTGGGGAATTGTTTGATCAAAAGCCTCATCCACCATTCCATGTATAAGAGCTTTTCATTTCAATCAGAGCCATGAAGGATTTTAATTGCATGTTGCTTTGTTGATCGAATGTACAGCCCATTGAATACTCTGATACTGTTTGGAATTTAACTTTAGAGCTTTAGTCAACTAGAGACTCCTAAGGCAGATATTATTGGAATTTTGTTTAAGATTAGAATATTATTTCTCGGGATTGGAAGTGTTAAAAGTCCCTAAGAATTCAGTCGTTTTTCAATCACCAAGTTTTCAATCTTCCCCTGCATCAATCAGCCATATGATTAGCGGAGCGCCGAACATGACAAAGACCCCGAGAAGCAAGCCATCCAATTGAACTTCTCGTCAAATAGGGAATCAAACTGCCACCAGTGAGAGTTTTGGGCTTTATTAAGCCACCTAATAACATTCATAGAATCTCCTTCTACAATCACATTAACCACCCTGTCTCTGGCTAGCAACTTCAATCCTTGATGGGCCGCTTCCAATTCCGCTTCCGTTTCATTGGCAATATTGATGGGGCCGGCAAAGGACCACACCACCTCTCCATGAAAATTTCTCAAAAGACCGCCAGTGCCTGCCGAGCCTGGATTGCCAAAGCTTAAAAAAAAAAGGGCCGCCCAGTGCTCGAGGCTACCACTATTGTGGGGTCTGGGGAGGGCTAGATGTACGCAGTTTTACCCCTGCTTTGCAGAGAGGCTGTTTCTGTGACTCGAACCCGTGACCGCTAGGTCACAATGGAGCAACCACCCGGATTGCCAAGGCTAGAACCACAAAATTAAATTTCACACCTCCTATGCCTGTTTGTTTTGGATTTTGAGAACTGATTGTGAGTCCAAAACTGATTAGTGGACGTAAATTTTGAGTCCAATAATCAGTTTTACTCTGTTACATGCTCTCTGTACTGTATTAACTATTAATTAAGTTGCTGCTATCATCCTTGCAAGAAATTGTAGTAGATACCATGCTTTTTTTCTAGAGAATGGCCACATTTTCTACTATAGTTACTGTAAAGAAAACTAGCATTTGATGTTTGGAACAAATTCTTTCGTTGATGTGATTTGGTTGTTTAGTTTTTATTGTGAATTTTAGTTCTTAACGTCTATGGTCTGCTGGGAGAATGTACATGCAAGCTCATTGTGGAATGTGGCCTAGTAGTAATATCATTACCAGACGCAATTGCATATGCAAGTCCCAGTCATGTTCTTCTCTGTACAGGTTTTCAGAGGTGGCTGAGCTCTTGGCCGTCTGTTGGTTGGATATCAAAGGAAAGATCGACACTCGAATGCTCTCCCGAAAGACGAATTATGCCGCGTATGCCGTTTTAAAATTCCAACCAAATATATATGGATTCGAGGTCCGGCCTGCAAATCTGTCAGTTAAATTAGGAGGCCAGGAATCCGAACGCAGTGTTATTCTAAAACCCAACACTGCTCGAAGGTCTCGTCGGATTGGTGCAATATCTCGTCGGCTTGATGCGGTGGATCGTCTTATTGGGTGGCGTCAGACACCGATATTAAGTGCGAGATCCTACGAAGGACAGGTTCTGCGTGTGAGAAGTGATGGGTGGATGGAGATTGAGATGGGGGAGTTCTTCAATGATGAGGGAGATGAAGGGGAGGTGGAGATGAGTTTAATGGAGGTGAATGGTGGTCAGTGGAAGAAGGGGCTTATTGTTGAAGGAATTGAAATAAGGCCTAGAGCATAACTGAACACCAGATGTTGTTTCTTTGCGGAGGAGATCTATGAACATTATTACTGTTCTTAGTAGTGTTAAATTCAGTTTCTTTTTCCGGGACTAGTTCTGGTTTTAATAGATACCTGCTTGCAAATTCTGCAGATTTGTTCATTGATAAGCATAAAACAATCGTTTTTGCAGGCCTCATCTGATAAGTCCTTCATCTTCTGAATATTTTTTAGATTTTGGACTACTGCGGTTATTTCCACAAACTTAGCTGAGGACGTGGTCCGGTTATACAATGTATAGAATCAGCTAGCAGGGTTTCTGTTTGGATGCATGTTAAAGTAGTAAGTAGACGGAAAGTAAAATGACATCATAAGTAAAAGGAAAGTGAAATGACATAGTCTTCCAAAGTTTGTTTGGATGCATGAAAAAGTGGGCAAATAAAAGTAAAGTCCACATTTTCCATTTCATAGCTTCATTTGGTTACCATGTACTATTCTCCTATACATATGGCAGTGCTTGTTGGCTGTAAATTTTCCAAATGCAAGATATTGTTTGACTTTCCTCTCAAATCAAGAGAAAAGAGAAAGAAAAGAAATGGAGAGAGTAAAGAAATAGGAATCTATACTCCCTTTCTTCTACGTCTATATTAGTATAAAGTAAAAGTAATATCCTATTTACATTCCCTTTCCTCGATGACACAGAACGTAAGATGAACAGTGTATGACAACCAAACATATGCAGGAAAATGACATCATTTTAGTTGGGAAATGATATCAGCACAACCAAGTTTTGTTGTTTGTGCAGCTCTAGCTTGTCTTTTCTTTTTGAAGTGGCTTTTGAGTACTTTTTGGGAACTGGAATAAACTTCTGACAGGTCTTTAAATACTAGAAAATTTGACACAGGGGGGACAAATAAATGACATAATATCAGAGGGGTCAAGTATTTGTTGAAAATCACAGAAGGGGGTCAAAACCCGGTTAACGAAAATTCGAATAACTAGAATGCCCCTCTGCAGAAACAGAGTGATTTGACTTAGAAAAATAAAAAACATTTAAGTTTTCCCTCTTCTCTCTTCCCTCTTCTCTCCTCTCATCTCTGTTTTATTTTGTTTCGTCCTCTCCTCCGGCGATCTCTACGGCAATCTCTCCGGCGATCTCGACGAAGGTGAAGCACGTATCAAACCTCGCATTTGAAGGAAACCCTACCTGGTACGTCGTTTCGTTCCCTTCCTTTATTCAATCTCTTTTTCTTTCTTTTTTTAAAAGGAAAATCAGGTTGAGAGAGATGCAAAAGGGGGGGGGGGAATCCTTTTTCAACCGTTTTTCTATGGCATTTGAGTTCATATAGATGTCAGTTACTGCATTTTCTCCTACAGAGTAAAAGTAGTTGTAAATGCTTGTAAATGCTGTTTGTTGCTGCTAGGGTTTTCTGTTTTAATTTGTGAAATGGAGAAACGTTCTGCTGTTTTTTTATTCTAGGGTTTTATTTTGTACATTAATTTGTGAAATGGAGAGATGGGATTTCATTTCATATATGCGTATCCACCTACAGAGTAAAATAGAGTTGCATGCTATGGTATTTGTTGATGCTAGGTAGGGTTTTATTTTTTTACGTTAATTTGTAGAATGGAGAAATACGATTTCATTTCATGTACATATCACTTACCGCATTTCCACCTACAGAGTAAAATAAATGCAAATGCTCGTTTGCTATTTGTTTATGTTAGGCTTTTATTTTTACAATTTGTGGAGTGGAGAAATGGGATTTCAAAAACACCTTCTTCAATAACCCCTATATTGCCCTTCAAAACCCTCTTTAGGTACTAGTAACCCCACATCGGTAGCTGAAAACCCATGAGAAGCCCCCCTTAGGTACTAGTAACCCCATTTATGTAGCTGAAAACCCCTGAGTTTGAATTTGAGGACCATCTTCTGGATTCGATGGACCCTCCATGGATTCTTCTTCTACCCCATTTGAGGGCCCATAATCCCTTCTGTAATACCATGCACAGGTCCCCTATATTGCCCATGAGAAGCCCCCCTTAGGTACTAGTAACCCCATTTTTGTAGCTGAAAACCCATGACTTTGAACTTAAGGACCATCTTCTGGATTTATGCTAGGGTTTTATTTTTTACGTTAATTTGTGGAATGGAGAAATGCGATTTCATTTCATGTACATATCACTTACCGCATTTCCACTTACAAAGTAAAATAAATGCAAATGCTCGTCTGCTATTTGTTTATGCTAGGCTTTTATTTTTACAATTTGTGGAGTGGAGAAATGGGATTTCAAACACACCTTCTTCAATACCATGTACATAACCCCTATATTGCCCTTCAAAACCTTCTTTTGGTACTAGTAACCCCACCTAGGTAGCTGAAAACCCTTTTCTGTGAACTTGGGGACCATGGTGGGCAGTTGATGGCCCCTCTATAGGGACTTCTTCTACCCCATTTAAGGACCCATAACACCTTCTTCAATACCATGTGGAGCTCCCCTATATTGCCCTTCAAAACCCTCTTTAGGCACTAGTAACCCCACCTCGGTAGCTGAAAACCCATGAGGAGCCCCCCTTAGGTACTAGTAACCCAATTTATGTAGCTGAAAACCCCTGAGTTTGAATTTAAGGACCATCTTCTTGATTCGATGGACCCTCCATGGATTCTTCTTCTACCCCATTTGAGGGCCCATAATCTCTTCTGTAATACCATGTCCAGCTCCCCTATATTGCCCATGAGAAGCCCCCCTTAGGTACTAGTAACCCCATTTTTGTAGCTGAAAACCCATGATTTTAAACTTCAGGATCATCTTCTGGATTTATGTTAGGGTTTTACTTTTTACGTTAATTTGTGGAATGGAGAAATGCGATTTCATTTCATGTAAATATCACTTACCGCATTTCCACCTACAGAGTAAAATAAATGCAAATGCTCGTCTGCTATTTGTTTATGCTAGGCTTTTATTTTTACAATTTGTGGAGTGGAGAAATGGGATTTCAAAAACTCCTTCTTCAATAACCCCTATATTGCCCTTCAAAACCCTCTTTAGGCACTAGTAACCCCACCTCGGTAGCTGAAAACCCATGAGAAGCCCCCCTTAGGTACTAGTAACCCCATTTATGTAGCTGAAAACCCATGAGTTTGAATTTGAGGACCATCTTCTTGATTCGATGGACCCTCCATAGATTCTTCTTCTACCCCATTTGAGGGCCCATAATCCCTTCTGTAATACCATGCCCAGCTCCCCTATATTGCCCATGAGAAGCCCCCCTTAGGTACTAGAAACCCCATTTTTGTACCTGAAAACCCATGATTTTGAACTTCAGGACCATCTTCTGGATTTATGCTAGGGTTTTATTTTTTACGTTAATTTGTGGAATGGAGAAATGCGATTTCATTTCATGTACATATCACTTACCGCATTTCCACCTACCGAGTAAAATAAATGCAAATGCTCGTCTGCTATTTGCTTATGCTAGGCTTTTATTTTTACAATTTGTGGAGTGGAGAAATGGGATTTCAAAAACACCCTCTTCAATAACCCCTATATTGCCCTTCAAAACCCTCTTTAGGCACTAGTAACCCCACCTCGGAGCTGAAAACCCATGAGAAGCCCCCCTTAGGTACTAGTAACCCCATTTATGTAGCTGAAAACCCATGAGTTTGAATTTGAGGATCATCTTCTTGATTTGATGGACCCTCCATGGATTCTTCTTCTACCCCATTTGAGGGCCCATAATCCCTTCTGTAATACCATGCCCAGCTCCCCTATATTGCCCATGAGAAGCCCCCCTTAGGTACTAGAAACCCCATTTTTGTACCTGAAAACCCATGATTTTGAACTTCATGACCATCTTCTGGATTTATGCTAGGGTTTTATTTTTACGTTAATTTGTGGAATGGAGAAATGCGATTTCATTTCATGTACATATCACTTACCGCATTTCCACCTACCGAGTAAAATAAATGCAAATGCTCGTCTGCTATTTGTTTATGCTAGGCTTTTATTTTTACAATTTGTGGAGTGGAGAAATGAGATTTCAAAAACACCTTCTTCAATAACCCCTATATTGCCCTTCAAAACCCTCTTTAGGCACTAGTAACCCCACCTCGGTAGCTGAAAACCCATGAGAAGCCCCCCTTAGGTACTAGTAACCCCATTTATGTAGCTGAAAATCCCTGAGTTTGAATTTGAGGACCATCTTCTTGATTCGATGGACCCTCCATGGATTCTTCTTCTACCCCATTTGAGGGCTCATAATCCCTTCTGTAATACTATGCCAGCTCCCCTATATTGCCCATGAGAAGCCCCCCTTAGGTACTAGTAACCCCATTTTTGTACCTGAAAACCCATGATTTTGAACTTCAGGACCATCTTCTGGATTTATGCTAGCGTTTTATTTTTTACGTTAATTTGTGGAATGGAGAAATGCGATTTTATTTCATGTACATATCACTTACCGCATTTCCACCTACAGTGTAAAATAAATGCAAATGCTCGACTGCTATTTGTTTATGCTAGGCTTTTATTTTTACAATTTGTGGAGTGGAGAAATGGGATTTCAAACACACCTTCTTCAATACCATGTACAGCTCCCCTATATTGCCCTTCAAAACCCTCTTTTGGTACTAGTAACCCCACCTAGGTAGCTGAAAAGTCTTTTCTGTGAACTTGGGGACCATGGTGGGCAGTTGATGGCCCCTCTATGGGAACTTCTTCCACCCCATTTAAGGACCCATAACACCTTCTTCAATACCATGTGGAGCTCCCCTATATTGCCCTTCAAAACCCTCTTTAGGTACTAGTAACCCCACCTCGGTAGCTGAAAACCCTTTTCTGTGAACTTGGGGACCATGGTGGGCAGTTGATGGCCCTCTATGGGGACTTCTTCTACCCCATTTAAGGACCCATAACACCTTCTTCAATACCATGTACAGCTCCCCTATATTGCCCTGCAGAGTCCCCCTTTACCTACCAGTAACCCAATATAGGTAGCTCGGAACCCTTGAGTGTGAATTTCAAGACCACAGTTTCTAGTTGATAGGCCTTCTTTAATACCATGTGGAGACCCATGTTCATTGTTAAAGCAGTCATGGTTCACTTGTTTTATCTTCGATTTCATTTATTAAATTATTGGTCCAATGGTGGTCATTGAATTCCAATAGCTAGTGCTTATCTGCTTTCTTTCTCAAAAGGTCTGATGCTATGAGTTTTTTTTTTTTAAGTCATGTGAGCTAATACTCGCCTGATGCCCATGTGGATCAGAATTTTAACAGACCTCCTAATCTGTTTTGGGGGTTTGTCGTTGTTGTTGTTGTTTTAGAAAATTCATATAGAACACTGATCATTGCACTTATTGGTCAGCTCTTTTGTTTCTTCTTTGCTTTGCTTGATACCTAAGAAGGCAGACCTTAGAGGTTACAGACACGATACATATTTTCAGCTTAGTATGAGAATTGTAATAATTGTTGGTTTGCTTGCTAGCTTTTCTTCATAATAGTACTGATTGGGAATATGAGTTTATGCTATGAGTTGGATTTTATTAATTTTATTGGTAATTTCTTTTACAGATGATGAGGATCAGAATTTTAATGATGGTCAATATAACTGAGTTTTTGGGTTATGAATTGATCTCGGTGATTTTGATTTGGTTGTTCATTGCCATACAGTTTTTATCCGGTCAGGAGCCATTGCAAAGCCTTGAAAGATGTTGATGCGAAAGAGTGATAGACGGAAAGTAACAAAGCCTGCAAGAAGGTCAGAAAGGAGTTTAAAAGGGGAGGAGACAAAAATGGGAGCTGTGAAGAAGAGACAAACACATGTAACTGTGTATGTTGTTAATTGTATAAATCATAGTAAGTTAATTCATTTACCACATATATTTTGGCGATGTAATTTGTTTTGCAGGCTCCATACGTCCCAGCTCGATGTTCTCCAGCTTCTTTCAAATCGGCAATGGACAGGATAAAGTTCAAGCCAGTCCATTTTGATGCCATAGAAAAGACACATTTTTTACATCTGTTTGGCATGGAGGACATTATCATGCACAAGCCTCTCGTAAGAGCTATCCATGATAAGTGGACTCCTGGCAGTAAGACGTTCACGTTAGGGAGTATAAATGTCCGCTTCCTTCCAAGAGATGTTGCATTGGCATTAGGACTGCCACTTACTGGAGAGAGAATGGAGGTGGTGAGGGTTCTGTCATTCGACAGGACTAAACCCCAACCTAAAGTGCCTGGCTGGCCATTTCCAGAGGCCAACGTGAAGGCATCGGTTATCGAGAATGAGATTAAAGTAATAGTTAGAGGAAGAAATCAAGCTTCGATAGAGAAGACCCTCAAATATGTTCTCCTGCATCTTTTTGCCTCTGTCCTTTTCACAAAAAGCGCACATCGAGCTGTTCTGGCCCTACATCGACGACATAGGAAAGATTGGCAAGTATAATTGGGCGATGGCAGTGTATGAGTGGCTCGTAGATTACCTAGACAGAGTCAGCAAGGGTGGCAGGTACCTTGGTGCTGCTCATTGGTGATTCAGGTAATTTGGACTCATGACGTTTAATATTCTAACTGCGCTGTTTATAGTATGATTAACATGGTGTTTCATATGTATGCAGGTATGGTTATACGAGCATACCACATTTTGGATTCCCACAAATCCAACTGCTCGTCCACGTGTGCTTAAATGGGACTGGAAAGCAAACGAATCAAAGACATATCGATTAGTGGAGCAAAAGCAAATAAAGAGATCGGAGGTGAGATATTAAAAATTTGTTAACGTATATATCAATACTACTATCTTGTTAACTGACTATGCTTTCCAAATATTCAGGTGCTGGTGACATTGAAAATATCTCTGTTAGAGAAGTCACAGTACCTAAAGGATGAGGTAATGCAGTCGAGCAGGACTATGTTGCGTACGTTATTTTATTTTACTTGTTGATATTTAAAATTTGATCATTGACTATCGTGTTTAAACATTAGGATGTTGAGGAGACAACAGAAGCCGATAAGGAACAGTTGGAGTCCGAGGGGATGGTTTTGGGAGTAAAAAGTGAATTGAAGAAAGGAAGTAGTGAAGATGACTGCAAGCATATAAAAATTTTGGCGAGAGAGAGAGATGTAGTCGATAGACAGTGGCAGATGATTAGAGCAGCATGGGAAGAAATAAGAAAAAGAGAGGAAGATGTTGGAAAAAGAGAGGAAGATGTGGGAAAGTTAGAGGAGGAATTGAAAAAAGGAATGGAGCGTATGCAGAGAACAAATGAAGGGACAGGGGGAAGAATGGAGGGGGTTGAGGAGGAGAAGAAGGGCGAAAATGCATCTCAAGGTGCACGATTATCTTCGCAGCTGTGCGAGGATTGGACGGATTTAGCTGACCTTGGATGTGACATGGATGCAGCCGCTACCCTAATAGATGTATCGTCTCAGTACCCCAAGTCACATGAAGAAAGATTCGGCACCACACACGGGGTGATCGTTAAACCTTTACAACGATTGTTCGAAATGGAGGTGAGGAAGGAAGTGGCACCATCTACTGAAGTTGAGCTGAAAGTGGTGCTGGATTCCGAATTAGGGAGCATTGTAAGGGGTGTGAAGATGGATGGAAGGAGTAGGAAACCTGGGAGAGCTAGAAAAAGCCCCTACTTATCAGGGAAGACCCGAAAGAGAAGGCAGAAGGAAGGGAAGGAAGAGGGGGAGGACCCCAACATACCTAAACCACCCCCAAGAAGAAACGGGATGACGGGATGTTGCCTAAGGGAAGGAGAACAACTCTAATAGAGAGACTCCTAAAGCATGAGAAAAGGCAAGTAGATGTGAATTATATTAGACCATGATTTAAGGTGATCATAAATGAAATTTATTAACTAACAATTTAATACAATTCTGCAGTGATATTCTCATGAAAAAGGATGATGTACACGTAATAGCCGAAGACCTACAACATCTTTGGAATGTCAGACAATACCTGACTGGCACTGTAAGTGTCATTTTTTATCAATAAAATTTACATTACCTCACATCTCACATTTACTTCTCTTCCTTGAAGATCGTGGATATTTATGGGAAGCACGTACAGTCCTGCAACGAGGATGGGTAAGCAGATCCTAGGGGCGGAATTGTCTTCGTTCCTTCGGTGGTACATGTAAGTGTAATTTCTATCATCCCACATTTCAGTTTACATAAGATTATATCTGTAGTATCCCATTGAATTCCTTTTTTTTAGGGAACTCTTACTGCAGTGGGGAGCGAAGTGACTGAAGAGCTGAGGGTAGAAAAGTGGAAGACGGCGAAGGATGCTCTCCACGGTAGACTTATAGAGCACCAGCTAGAAGCACTACAAATGGTACTATTACCATTATGTCAAGACAGCCACTGGGTTCTTCTCATTGTCGATATGGTCACCAAAATGTTCCACGAATGCAATTCCTGTAAAGGATTGGAGTTCCAGGAAAGAGCAGGATTGACCGTAAGTGGGTTAGCATCTTCAATGTTTTCCTACTTATAAATCTATACGTATAACACTTATGTTTCCTAAACCCGTCAATGTTAACCACTTGCAGGTAGCGTTGTTGAAGGAGTACTTCAAGGAAAGGGGTTGTGATATAGACCATTTTCAATATGCTCAGATGGACAATTTCCCACAACAGGCCAATGGGCCAATATATTTAAATGTTTATTTTTTTAGGGTATGAATTTTATTCGCTCAATACAACCGTTGTTATGCAGGTTCGACTGTGGTTTGTTCGTGCTTAAAGCGATCGACCATCTGTATGCAAAGGATCCATTCACTTTCAGCAAGTCTGACATTCCCGCTTATCGACTGCAGCTGTGCGAAAGATTCTTGCGCGGAGAGTTCGGGGACTGTGGCGATTTTCTTAAGGGGGATATATAAGTGAAAAAATGAAGAAGAGCTCTTGAAGTTGTCATGGATGTTGTAAAGAGGATGGACATTGATGGTCTTTGCTGTGAAGTTTTGTGTCTATTTGTAAGCAAAATGGGGTAAATTTATTTGTAATTGTTGGGCGCATCTTTATAAGACAGAAAGCAGGCTGTAGAGACACAGAGGGAGGGTTTGTTTGTATCTCAACATACTGACAACTATGTATTTGTAATGAAAAATCAAGTTCTGTGAAGTGATGGTGGTTGTGGCATTGGGTTCATTGCGAAATATGGTAAAGGACTTTGAAAATCATCAAATATTTGTTCATAAAGTTTTGGGGGAATTTATATTTCTATTGGATGGAAATATGATTTATTTGTATTTAATTGTGGTTATTCTCTCTAGTTTTTATTTTCATCGTCATAGTTGGCAATGGGACCCCTGTTTTTTGTGCTTTTCCGGTTTTGTTTGGTTGCTTGAACTGTTGGGAAGAAAAAAATTCTTCCTCAAAGTTGTTGATAAATTGCACACCATTTCTTACAACAGCCATCCCCTTCTTTCCAAATGGACTGTCCACCCCACACCATAGGATGATCCATAACGTCCATTTGATGGGCCACAATTTAAATAGGTTGTGTACCAAAAGACAATTCATGCATTTAGTTCATGGTTTGAACTTGCTATGTCCTCCTTACATAAAAAATAAAAAAATAAAAAAGAAGAAAAAAATAATTCTCAGAGCTCCGAGATTTTGTCTCGGAACTCCGAATATATGAGCAGAGGGAACCTCGAAACATTCTCGGAAGTCCGAGACAATGTCTCGGAACTCCGAGATTTCGGCCAGGTTAACCTCGGAGCTCCGAGAAAATTGCTCGGAACTCCGAGATTCGGGCCAGTAGAAATTGAAAAAAATCCGTCTATTCTCGGAGGTCCGAGACAATATCTCGGAATTCCGAGATTTCGTCCAGGTTAACCTCGGAGCTCCGAGATAATTTCTCGGAAATCCGAGATTCGGTCCAGTAGAAATTGCAAAAAATCCGTCTATTCTCGGAAGTCCGAGACAATTTCTCGGAACTCCGAGATTTCGTCCAGGTTAACCTCGGAGCTCCGAGATAATTTCTCGGAACTCCGAGATTCGGGCCAGGGAAAAAAAAATTTGCCTTCTGTTCTCGGAAGTCCGAGACAATTTCTCGGAACTCCGAGAATCGGCCCAGGAGCTTTATAACCCTGGACCCGATTCGTTTTTTTAACTTTTCTTCTCTTCTTTCCCTCTTCCTTCCACTTCTCTTCAAACCCTAAATCCACTTTTTCTTTCTTTCCGTCATTTTCTCCCTACATCTTCCTCCAAAACCCTCTTCTCCCTTCCAAATCCCTCTCTTCTTCCTAAAACCCTAGCATTTCACCCCTTTTTCATTTTTTCTTTCTTCCCTTCTCTATTTCTCTTTTTTCCCTCCATTTTAGGGCTATTTCTCTTCTTTTTTACATATCACTTTTCTCTCCACCCACATTTCCTCTCACCATGGCTCCTAAAACCAAAAATCTCAACATCGGAGGCTCCTCCCAAGTTGAAGACCCCGAATACGTTCGTGAAGAAGTTCCCAACGAAGAAGGGCCTTCACGGAAGAAGGCCAAGGCGAAGGTTGTGGCTGCCGAGGTTGTGGCCAACTCCTATTTCACTAGGAATAAGGCTAAGAAACTCTGGGCCGACGTCGGCACTAGGGGCATCCTCACCGGTAGGTACATTGATCCCCCTGTCCTTCAGAATTTTGATTTAAAGGCCAAATTCGATGCTCTTCATTGGACACCCATCATTCACATCAACGAACCCGTTTACCTTCGATTGGTGCGTCTCTTCTATGCCAATCTCACCATTTCCCCTTCCTTCTTCAAAATCGAATTTAAGATCAAGAAAACTGTCATCAAACTCAACTATCAGACTTTTGCCACAGTATTTGGGATTAGCCATGAGGGCCTCTTACACTATTTTTGGCCGGAAGATGGGACGCATTCACTTGATGATATTGATCATGACACGTCTATGGTCGGATAACACGGCGCTACCAGTCTAATATGTCCGTACATGCTGCCGACCTCATTCCGGTTGCGCGCATGCTCCATAACTTCATGTACCACATCTTCATACCTCGTGCTGGGATGCGTGAAGCCCTAAGATCCTTAGAGGCATATATTATCTACAGCATCCTAAAGGGCCGCCAGCTTTGTCTACCATATATCATATTTCGCTACATGTTTCAGACCTCTGGACGCTACCGCTCTTCCTTGCCATATGGCATGATTCTCACCCGTGTCTTCCGCCACTTCGGCATCACCTTGGATGGAGAGATGACCATGACTCCTACTGCCCCATTTGATGTTCAGACCTTTAACTGCATGGGTCTTAATGAAGCAGCGATTGACATCGATTATGTCGATGGAGGAGGCTACGAAGCTGAGGACCAGGCTGCAGCGGCACCTCAGCCGTCACAAGATACATCTCAGTTCTGCACTCGTCAAGATTTGGCTCACATGCAGGAGGCCATTGAGCGATCCATGGCCTCTCAGTTTCAGCAGTTGTCTACCCATGTCGACTCTGCGATTTCGACTCGCTTCCAGACCATGACTTCCCACGTTGATGACCAGTGGGCCGCCTATTATCGCTACATCTCCAGTGGTAAGTGGGGCCAGGCACCGGGCAGTTCTTCCCATCAGCCACCGCCTCCTCCGGAGCAGTAGATGGCTCTAGGACAGAAACCGGGCTGTAGGGACACAGAGTTTGTTTGTATCTCAGCATACTGAGAACTATGTATTTGTAATTAAAAATCATGTTCTGTGAAGTGATGGTGGTTGTGGCATTGGGTTCATTGCGAAATATGGTAAAGGACTTTCAAAATCTTCAAATATTTGTTCAACAAGTTTTGGGGGAATTTATATTTCTATTGGATGGAAATATGATTTATTTGTATTTAATTGTGGTTATTCTCTCTAGTTTTTATTTTCAGCGTCATAGTTGGCAATGAGATCCCTGTTTTTTGTATTTTATTGTAGGTGAAAATATTAGGACTTTGTCTGATAGAGCCCCAAGTTGCAAGTCCGTTTGGTTGGTGGAATTTTGTTGCTTCTTGTCACTTTTGTGGAACAAAAATCTTCCTGGGAGATTGTTGGCAAAAAAATTAATCCTGGTAAAAAAAATAATTCTGGTGCTTTCTTTGGTTGCTTCAACTGTTGGGAAGAACAAAAGTCTTCTTCAAACTTGTTGATGAATTGAACACCATTTATGACAACAGCCACCCCCTTCGTTCCAAATGGGCTCTCCACCCCACACCATAGGATGATCCAAAACGTCCATTTGATGGGCCACAATTTAAATAGGTTGTGTGGTAAAAGACAATTCCATAGATTGATCGTAGCCCCCCACCGTAGATGAACTCCATAACAAACAAAAAAATTGAGTGCCCAGGTTAGGATAAACACACGACTCTATGGTTTGGGCACAACCTGTTTACATTGTGCTCCATCAATGGACGGTTGTGGATCATCCTATGGTGCGGTATGTTTAGTCCATTTTGGAAGCATGAGATCAATTGCAAGAATGGAAAATTAAATTGGTAGGCCATGCATTATTTGTGGTGACTTCGATCTAAACCTCGTACCAAATATGGTTGACATTCTGCCAGTGATTGCTTCGAACAAAACATTCGCATATCGTAATAAAAAGCGTTGCCTACGCATTATTTGTAACATGTAAAGGGTAAATATTTTATCACGCCATAAGAATGTTGTTTATTTATATATAAATAGAGTGAAGCGGAAAAAAGAATTGGTTTTGATCTATTTTTACAATCCCAAGCATATTTACATCCACTACAGATGTCCAGTAAAATGAAAATAACAGCACCAAACATAAGAATCTAAGTAGAAGAGGAAGTTGATGAGGCAGAACTTGTTGACGCTAGTGAATACCCTTCAACGCTGCTCTCCTGTTTCTCATTTTGTATGCACCCACTACTGCCATGTATTTAGCATGAAGGGCAACATTGAAAGTGAAGTTCAGCCAACAGAAAACCCAATTGTCAGAATATATTATCTTCTCCAATTTAGAGAATTTGAAACTCATCAAAAAAAGTTCAAGTAAACGGTATTGTTTCAGTTATTTACACTAAAAAGTGAATTGATTCAGTTGAAATGGATTATATATATATATATATATATATATATATATATATATATATATATACAACCAAATTTCGTTTCCTGTTGTTGATCTATTTTCTTAGCAGCAGGGAAAAACTTATTTTAACAATGCTTGCAAGGTAGAACTCATTCCAGCTTCAGAAAACTGGGCAGTCTTCAACTATGAGAACTCATTCCACCTTCAGAAAACTGGGTAACCTTCAACTTTCAGAACTCATTCCACCTTCATAAAACTGGGCAGCCTTCAACTACGATGCCTTTCGCAGTAGGAGAAGAAGCGAAGGGGCACCCATCCAAGTAATTTCCCCACCGGTTGAGGCTTCCAATTCTGCAAGAGCCACCATGCAGTTCCCAAGTACATAAGTGCTGCTATCAGGGTACCCACCACCTGAAATTTTCATTCCATTCATCTTCATTGTCATTATTTACAACGAAAAAGATATTGTTAGGATGACATATTTGGTTATTAATTTGTTCAATTGGGTAAAGAGGAAAGGTGGAAGAGGAGAGGCACAAACCTGACCCATGAACATTGTTATTCGAGGAATCTTCATGTAATGACCAAGCTTGAAGTCTTGCAGAAATGTAACAGCCTGTGACATACTGATATACCCATAAACCTTGAAGCATATGTTAGCGACGGGGTATCCTCGGTATATACTCTGTTTGAAGACATCGTATATTTTGTTTTAGGATTCTTCCCTGCGAAATAGACTCAAACCCAATATAACCTAGGATTCAAGTACATTTTTTTAATTACAGTACACAAAAAAAGATAAATATATGCACACCACTAATTACAGTATACGAAAAAAGGGTTTCACGTAACAAAAAATTAAATACAGGAACTAATTATTGTGCACACTTTCAATTAATCCACTTCTCATCCATCCAAGTGGAGCCTCCAATGCACTATCCGCGGAGTAATTACGTGAAAAAAGGAGCTGCACAAGATACACCCAACCTACAAACACCACCACCACACCACACCGAATAAGTATGGAATCGGGGATGTTTTATACTACTTATTCACCTCCATAAATTATGTATCACGTACCTATTGAAAACGGGGGCAGAGGGTCCAATGGCAGATTAATCAGGCAGTTGTCTCTCCATGGGAGGTTCTCTACAAGTCCTTTTGTTGTGGCCAAGTTTTCCACAGATCGTACATTTGCGATGCACTCCACTCTGCAATTCGCGGTCAGATCTTCTCATACGCAGCCGTCCAGGTGGTCTTTTCGCTATAGGAGGTAATACAGTGTTGAGAGGTTCTGGAGGCACTTCCCATTGAGTGCAATCTACTGTAGGGTGAAGCACCTCAGCGTACGTTTCCCGATACATCTCTATACGAAACCATTTCTGGCAATAATCATACTCATCAAAATCCGTGATGGCAATGGCTGCCATGGCATGTCCGCACGGCAGCCCAAGCGTTTGGAACTCACGACATGTACAGGTTTGTTGCAGCAAGTCTACGACATCATGATGATCACGGGACCTTACTTCAAATTCGTGCACACCTACTCAATAAGCATCATATCCGCGACCCTGTTCCCTGGCCAGACCCAAATGTTTTTCTGCATAATGCGTGCACTTTGTTTCCCATTCATGGCCCATCGCTTGACGTTTCTGTATGTATTCGGAGCTCTTAAAATGAGTCAGCTCCACCGCAGCTGCAATCGGCAATTTTCTAGCATCCTTTAGCACTGCATTGTTGTAACACTCCGATCTATTGGTGGTCAACACATCATATCTATCCCCCTTGAAGTAAAAACTAGCCCAGTTTTCCTTGGGAATAGCGGCTATCCAGTTGTGTGCATTTTCACTCCTCGCCTTAATTTTTTCCATTGTGTCTATGAAAATACTCTCTCTCAAAGCCCTAGCAGCTCTCCAGAACAATTTCTTAAGTAAAGGGTCTTTGAAGTCGGTGTACAAATTGGCGGCGAGGTGACGCATGCAGTAGCTATGGTTTGCAATAGGCATTACTTTAGGCACTGCTTGAATCAACCCCTTTTGTCGATCGGAGCATAGGGTCAATGCGCCTATCCCCTCCGGCAATACGTGCCGCTTCACCAAATAGAGGAACCAGCACCAGTTATCTTCGTTCTCAGTCTCGACAACTCCAAAAGCTAATGGAACTAATCCGTTGTTCCCGTCTACCCCAACTGCGATAAGTAAGATTCCAAGATACTTTCCACGTAGATGCGTCCCATCGACCAAAACTATCGATCTGAGTGTTCGCTGGAAAGAACGTATGCTGGGACCAAATGCCCAGAATAAGCGAGCAAATTTATCATCTCCCCCTGGACGTAGATCTCTCGCTCGAAAAACACGCATGTAGGTGCCCGGGTTTGTTCTCATCATCTCAACTATCAGTGCAGGCAGCAAGCGGTACGAGTCCTCCACATTTCCACACTTTATTTCAAGGATGATGTTCATCGCAAGGTGTGCTCTACGGTAGGTCATGGTTATACCCCAGTGCGACTTGATGTACTGTCTTATGATCCTTGTCCCGACATCTTCTGGACGATCAAATAGGGGTAAGCATGTCTCGGCAACCCATGGTGATGTAGCTAGATGATTATCATTGCCCTTTAAGTGAGATGTACACGTATGGTCGCTGACAAACTTCTTCACTACCACATAAGTCATACGGTTAATGCCTGATATACGCCACTTGCAACCTGGTTCCTTGCATACAACGGCATACTTCTTGGGAGTTGACCGTGACTTCTTGAACATGAATCGCTGCTGAATTGCATACTCCTTAACGGCCTTCTTGAACTGCTTCATATTTGGATACATAGCCCCAACGGTTAACTCATCAAACTGAAGATTATCTGCATCTACCTCATCAGCCCCAACATACATGTCGTCTACTTCGACTGCCCGACATGTGCCAGCAGGTAAAAATGGCCGACCATTGCCGGTAGGGGGAGTCACTTCTGTTGGCCTAAGACTTTCACCAGAATCTTCGTCGTGATTTTTATTTCCATTATCATTTTCAGGATCATGGGCGGCCTCATCACCCTGCTCATCCTGAACCTCAGCCTCAACCCCAGCCTCGTCATCATCATCATCATCATCCTCTGCAGGATCATCATCATTGTCATCTTCAGTTCTAAATTCTTCCAAATCACAATCGAAGACATGAAAATCATCCTTGAAAACATTAATATGCTCCAACGGCACATCTGCATCCTTCCCGGGGACAATGATATCTTCGGAGATATGGTTCCCATACATATCGTCCGAGAAGTTTTCATTTAGGTCAACTCGAACCCTACAGTTCAACAATATAAAATCAGGATAGTAGATTTAGTACTTGAATATAAATAAAATTCTACAAGACATACCTTGAACTAAATTGTGCCGAGTCACCTCCTATGCTTGTATTACCCAATTCTGTTTCATATTCTCTTTGTAAGTCTACTTCAAAACGAGAGTCGGGAGTGACAGTTACTCGTTCCGGTGGATATCTTAGGTGTGGAATCGGTGGAACGGAAGTAGGAGGTATGCATGCAGTATTAGAGGGATTTTGAGAGGGAATCGGTGGTACAGAAGTCAAAGGTATGGGCAGGTTATTAGAGGGATTTCGCGGTGAAAAGGAAGTAGAAGGTATGACATTGTATAGGCCATTGTCAATTTTTGTTATGTATAGCATCACAGAGTTGAAAGTATCTTTCTCAAGCACCTTAACCAACGTTTGGAAGATATCATCGCTATCGACGTCGATTAGAGTGCTTATATATGGATCAACAACATATCGACATTTGATGGATAGTGACACCCGTCCTGTAATACTCCCAATTCGACTGTGGATTAGAGCCTCCAATTCTTTAAGACTCATTCGGGGACTTACCAATCAGAATTTCTTACTCCCACCAACATATTCCCAATTAACTTCATCCTTCAGTATGCCATCATAGTGTAACAGTACATAAACCATTGTGCGTGCCACTTTACGAAGACCTACAAAAGGCCAACAAGATATCATAAGAACCACTACGTAAAGGGGGCTTCTTAAGGTGAATAAGTAGAGGCCGGCTTAACCAAAACCTTCGGAGGCACACGTTGAGGAGGTGAACCAAACAACTCTGGTTTTGAAAGAACAAAATATGAGCTTCCTGATTGAGAACTTGTCTGCAAAATGAGTATATGATATAGTTAAGACTTAAACATGACAAGAAGATGATAACATTTTTATTTATAGTACATTTAATACCAGACTAAAGCATGCAAATAATTGCACTTAAGTGAACATTGCATTTCAAGTATACAGGTCACAATACCAAATCTAGTTTATAGACGAAATCTACCAGAAATTAGTTTAACATGTTAGATCTGGCAAGGATATAATATTTTCTTAAATAAATCACACCAGAAGGGATTATGAGCCCTTAAATGGGGTAAAAGAAGTACCCTTAGAGGGCCCATCAAATCCAGAAGATGGTCCTCAAGTTCAAAGTCATGGGTTTTCAGCTACAAAAATGGGGTTACTAATATCTAAGGGGGGCTTCTCAAGGGCAATAGAGGGGAGTTGCGCATGGTATTACAGAAGGGATTATGGGCCTTCAAATGGGGTAGAAGAAGTACCCTTGGAGGGCCCATCAAATCCGGAAGATGGTCCTCAAGTTCAAAGTCATGGGTTTTCAGCTACAAAAATGAGGTTACTAGTTCCTAAGGGGGGCTTCTCAAGGGCAATAGAGGGGAGCTGCGCATGGTATTACAGAAGGGATTATGGGCCCTCAAATGGGGTAGAAGAAGTACCCTTAGAGGGCCCATCAAATCCAGAAGATGTTCCTAAAGTTCAAAGTGATGGGTTTTCAGCTACAAAAAGGGGTTACTAGTACCTAAGGGGGGCTTCTCAAGGGTAGTAGAGGGGAGCTGCGCATGGTATTACAGAAGGGATTATGGGCCCTCAAATGGGGTAGAAGAAGTACCCTTAGAGGGCCCATCAAATCCAGAAGATGTTCCTCAAGTTCAAAGTCATGGGTTTTCAGCTACAAAAATGGGGTTACTAGTACCTAAGGGGTGGCTTCTCAAGGGCAGTAGAGGGGAGCTGCGCATGGTATTACAGAATGGATTATGGGGCCTCAAATGGGGTAGAAAAAGTACCCTTGGAGGGCCCATCAAATCCAGAAGATGGTCCTCAAGTTCAAAGTGATGGGTTTTCAGCTACAAAAAGGGGTTACTAGTACCTAAGGGGGGCTTCTCAAGGGCAGTAGAGGAGAGTTGCGCATGGTATTACAAAAGGGATTATGGGCCCTCAAATGGGGTAGAAGAAGTACACTTGGAGGACCCATCAAATCCAGAAGATGTTCCTCAAGTTCAAAGTCATGGATTTTCAGCTACAAAAATGGGGTTACTAGTACCTAAGAGGGGCTTCTCAAGGGCAGTAGAGGGGAGCTGCGCATGGTATTACAGAAGGGATTATGAGCCCTCAAATGGGGTAGAAGAAGTACCCTTGGAGGGTCCATCAAATCTAGAAGATGGTCCTCAAGTTCAAAGTGATGGGTTTTCAGCTACAAAAAGGAGTTACTAGTACCTAAGGGGGGCTTCTCATGGGCAGTAGAGGGGAGCTGCGCATGGTATTACAGAAGGTATTATGAGCCCTCAAATGGGGTAGAAGAAGTACCCTTGGAGGGTCCATCAAATCCAGAAGATGGTCATCAAGTTCAAAGTGATGGGTTTTCAGCTACAAAAAGGGGTTACTAGTACCTAAGGGGGGCTTCTCAAAAGCAGTAGAGGGGAGCTGCGCATGGTATTACAGAAGGGATTATGGGCCCTCAAATGGGGTAGAAGAAGTACCCTTGGAGGGCCCATCAAATCCAGAAGATGTTCCTCAAGTTCAAAGTCATGGGTTTTCAGCTACAAAAATGGGGTTACTAGTACCTAAGGGGGGCTTCTCAAGGGCAATACAGGGGACCTGCGCATGGTATTACATAAGGGATTATGGGCCCTCAAATGGGGTAGAAGAAGTACCCTTGGAGGGCCCATCAAATCCAGAAGATGTTCCTCAAGTTCAAAGTCATGGGTTTCCAGCTACAAAAATGGGGTTACTAGTACCTAAGGGGGGGGCTTCTCAAGGGAAATAGAGGGGACATGCACATGGTATTATAGAAGGGATTATGGGCCCTCAAATGGGGTAGAAGAAGTACCCTTGGATGGTTCATCAAATCCAAAAGATGGTCCTCAAGTTCAAAGTGATGGGTTTTCAGCTACAAAAAGGAGTTACTAGTACCTAAGGGGGCTTCTCAAGGGCAGTAGAGGGGAGCTGCGCATGGTATTACAGAAGGGATTATAGGCCCTCAAATGGGGTAGAAGATGTACCCTTGGAGAGCCCATCAAATCCAGAAGATGTTCCTCAAGTTCAAAGTCATGGGTTTTCAGCTACAAAAAGGGGTTACTAGTACCTAAGGGGGGCTTCTCAAGGGCAGTAGATGGCAGCTGCGCATGGTATTACATAAGGGATTATGAGCCCTCAAATGGGGTAGAAGAAGTACCCTTGGAGGGTCCATCAAATCCAGAAGTTGGTCCTCAAGTTCAAAGTGATGGGTTTTGAGCTACAAAAAGGGGTTACTAGTACCTAAGGGGGGCTTCTCAAGGGCAGTAGAGGGGAGCTGCGCATGGTATTACAGAAGGGATTATGGGCCCTCAAATGGGGTAGAAGAAGTACCCTTGGAGGGCCCATCAAATCCAGAAGATGTTCCTCAAGTTCAAAGTCATGGGTTTTCAGCTACGAAAATGGGGTTACTAGTACCTAAGGGGGGCTTCTCAAGGGCAATAGAGGGGACCTGCGCATGGTATTATAGAAGGGATTATGGGCCCTCAAATGGGGTAGAAGAAGTACTCTTGGATGTTTCATCAAATCCAAAAGATGGTCCTCAAGTTCAAAGTGATGGGTTTTCAGCTACAAAAAGGGGTTACTAGTACCTAAGGGGGGCTTCTCAAGGGCAGTAGAGGGGAGTTGGGCATGGTATTACAGAAGGGATTATGGGCCCTCAAATGGGGTAGAAGAAGTACCCTTGGAGGGCCCATCAAATCCAGAAGATGTTCCTCAAGTTCAAAGTCATGGGTTTTCAGCTACAAAAATGGGGTTACTAGTACCTAAGGGGAGGCTTCTCAAGGGCAGTAGAGGAGAGCTGCGCATGGTATTACAGAAGGGATTATGAGCCCTCAAATGGGGTAGAAGAAGGACCCTTGGAGGGTCCATCAAATCCAAAAGATGGTCCTCAAGTTCAAAGTGATGGGTTTTCAGCTACAAAAAGGGGTTACTAGTACCTAAGGGGGGCTTCTCAAGGGCAGTAGAGGGGAGCTGCGCATGGTATTACAGAAGGGATTATGGGCCCTCAAATGGGGTAGAAGAAGTACCCTTGGAGGGGCATCAAATCCAAAAGATGTTCCTCAAGTTCAAAGTCATGGATTTTCAACTACAAAAATGGGGTTACTAGTACCTAAGGGGGGGCTTCTCAAGGGTAGTAGAGGGGAGCTGCGCATGGTATTACAGAAGTGATTATGAGCCCTCAAATGGGGTAGAAGAAGTACCCTTGGAAGGTCCATCAAATCCAGAACATGGTCCTGAAGTTCAAAGTGATGGGTTTTCAGCTACAAAAAGGGGTTACTAGTACCTAAGTGGGGCTTCTCAGGGGCAATAGAGGGGAGCTGCGCATGGTATTACCGAAGGGATTATGGGCCCTCAAATGGGGTTGAATAAGTCACCATGGAGGGCCCATCAAACTCAGGGGTTTTCAACTACATAAATGGGAATCCTAAATCGAAACTTGTGCAAAACAGGAGCTGATTCATGGGTTTATCTTGTGCATAAACAGAGGGGGGCTGCTCACTCCTCTTTCCCTATTTGCTTTTTCTTGCCTGGTTTAAGCTCGGAGAAAATGGTGGGAATGATGGCTGTAAATCTGTTCCGTTTTTTTTTTCTCTAAAATCTGCAAATGCAGCTCCATCATCATCCTCTAACAGGTTCTAAAAATAGGCAATGTTTAACGAACAGAGAGAGAGAGAGAGTGGGGTTTTAAAGTTTGATGAAATTGGAGATAAATAAGACCTGATCATTGTTAGAGGGCTAAAAGGTTTGTATCAAAGCCAATAGAGGTGATAATTGTAGTATAATGAAAGCCTGATATTGAATGAGAAAGATCTCGAATTGCTCTAGGGAATAGAATTGCAGGTACAACTGATGATGGAGTGCAGAAATAAAAGGGGCTGAAATTGGAGTTCTAAAAAATTAAGCTCTCAACAATAAATTCTTCATCCAATTGGAGCATTGCCACGACCCACCTGGATATTTTCTTTGCCTATTTTGATAGAAGCGAACCATAGACTTGGCTTCCTCAATCTCAAATGACTTGAATTACCGTCATACTTCAAATCGTGATGTTTCTCCTAGACATTGAATCTGCTCTTTTCCTCTTTTCAAATCGCCACATGAGACTTCTAATATTAGTTGCAAGATGAAATCATTGCCATTTGTTTTACCCAATGCTCAATAGAGAGGATATTAAAAAAAAAAAAAACAGGGACCAAATCTCTTATGTCACTAACAAATCACAACATGAAAAATTCAACCCCTATACTCATCAAACTCATGTCTGTCTTGTTTTCGCAGGCACTTTCACATTTAACACCAAAGTTAAATGGGATAGCATGAGTTTTGAATTACTAATAATAGCAATTCTTATGGACCACAACCACCCTTTGCGCATTATCATATCACACTGCCAGAATTGCCTTAAATAAGATCTTTGAAAATTATTTCTTTCAGATAGTAAAGAAAATAATATGAAAGATAACAAGGGGGTGAAGGCAACGGACAAAGATATGTGATTATATAAGAATGCCATCTGGAATATACACTCATCCCCTATTGTTAAAGCATCAATTTCCTTAACGTTAATCTTTATTTGTTAGTTTGAAGAATTTGATGCTCAAGATAAATGGATCTTAAGAAAGCTTTTATTCATGGAAAGTTCAAAAGCATAAATGCAACTAATTAGAGATTGATGTCATTCGGACGATGTTTGCACTTGAGATGAAGAAGTAGAAGACATATGAACCTGTTTTGATACCTTTTTTTTCTTCAATGGTTATTTTCTTTTGATACCTAATGTGCCCAAAGAGTGGTTGCCCTCGTACCATAGTTGAATGTTCCCCTTTTACACCTTCTTTTTTAATGCTTGTTTTCTTTTCATACCTAATGTGGCCTAAAGAATGGTTTCCCTCATAGTATAGTTGAATGTTCCCCTGTTAAAGAATGTTTCGAAAGTAAGATTTATGTTTAGTGATAACAATTACTTTCTAAGGTAAGATTAATAGCTCTTGGACAAAATTCTGTTCACACCGAAGACAAATCATGAGAAGGAACAAGAAGGAAACTTGGTGACATGTTTTATTGTCTAAATTTTGTGGAAGATAAGATATTGCTAAGTCACAACTTTCATCAAACACTAAACAAGCAGAACTGTTGGAAACTTTAGTCATTTCAATTGATTCAATCCGACACTCATCACACTTCAAAAATTCTATATTTCAACCATTGAAATCCTATCACAAATCCAAGCACAAATTAACAGAAAAATGGTTACAAATCAAAGATAACCCATCAAAAAAAGTTCATGGTTACATAGGTGAATAAAAAATAAAAAAAACATGGCATGGCAGTTAGGAGAGGGAGAGAGACGAAATAACTCACATTTTTTGAACCGTAACCGTTCATACGTGCTTCACCTTCGTCGAGATCGCCGGAGAGATCGCCGGAGAGATTGCCGTAGAGATCGCCGGAGGAGAGGACGAAAAAAAATAAAACAGAGACGAGAGGAGAGAAGAGGGAAGAGAGAAGAGGGAAAACTTAAATGTTTTTTTTATTTTTGTAAGTCAAATCACTCTGTTTCTGCCAGAGGGGCATTCTAGTCATTCGAATTTTTGTTAACCGGGTTTTGACCCCCTTCTGTGATTTTCAACAAATACTTGACCCCTGTGATATTATGTCATTTATTTGTCCCCCCTGTGTCAAATTTCCTAAATACTAAAAGATAGCACAGATTAGCAGAAATATCAAAACTTGGTTGTGCTGATAACATTTCCCTTTTAGTTTCCTTTTGCGAACAAATATTGTTTAGGTGGCAACCAAACGGACCCAAAGGACACCATTAGTGAGTCTCATTGTTGTGATCTGATAATGGAAGTCATAGATCCCCTCCCAGGCTCCTATGTTTGTACAAGGAACAAGACACATACATAGTGCCTCACCAGATCAAGGGACGGAATCAGCTGCCATGTTTGTAAATGTGATTTGGGCCATGCCTACCCAAAATTACAACAAAGGTCTATAATCCATGCCTTATATAATACCATAACCTTAATCACGGTATAGAAGTTTTACCCAAACGTGAAAACTTCACCATTTTCACATTAGGAAAATACTCATATTATGTGTTTTAGGGGCATTGGCTAAAGTTGGCCATTTAAAGAAGATTTGTCCCAAAGGAAAATGATATGGAGAGTGAGAGTACCACCTAGCAGGGGACCTACAATTTACTATACATCAATAAATAAAAAATATGTAAGACAATCAAATGAATTTATTGTAATTAATACTAGATCTAATGATTTAATTGGCGTTTAAGCATGAGCAATAAAAAAATTAATAAAATATGAAACAAATAATATATGACTAAATCTTGAACCAAGTAAATAGATTAAAAATTATAGGCAATTAAAGAGTAATAATATAAGTATTTTATGCCAATGGGCATCCTAATTGAAATAAATACAAGTAGTTAATGCGATATAATAGTTTTGGCCACTAATATTTGTACTACCATGTTTTGATAATGGGATGAACTCTAATTATCTTTTCTATTTTAATTGGATATCTAGATTGTTTTATTGAGAATTGTTATATCTTTTGGCAGATGGTTAGATAAGAAAAGACAAGTTGAGTTTGTCTTATGGGTTAAGGTCAAGGTGGCAAACGGGCCGTGCCGAGCCGGCATGGCACGGAAAAGTCAGGCCCGGAAGGGCTCGCGGGCCGGGCAAGGCACGGCACGGAAGGGTTCACGGGCCAGGCCGGGCTCGGCCGGCCCGTTCAATCACATTTTTCAACCAAAGGACTTAAATATAAAAAACAAAAAAAAAAATCTTGGATCCTAGCCCTACAATCTATAGTGGGACTGCATACTATGGAAACCTCTATAGATCTAAGGGTTCGGGTCATCCAATGAAAATGATTTTTGGGTTAAATATGCTGCCCATCAAATGGATGGCTTGGATCATCCTATGGGGTAAGCCTTATATTTTTTGAAAAATACTTTACTATATGGGCTTACACCATATTTCATGTATAATATGTAAACTTATGAGTTTTATATGGGAAAGTGATATATATATATATATATATATATATATATATATATATATATTTGTCCCTTTTTTAATAATTATCTAATGGGAAAGTGATTATCTAATAATTATTTTAATCTAATGTGACAGGTTTACACTAACCCATCCATATCTTAACTAAGGTAGGTGTAGACACCAATGAACCAATATTATAATCACGATGGGTTCACATGGTAATTTCACATTACCATTCTCTTCAATTTAATCTATTCATAGGCCCACAATTTCAACGTGGCAAACGTGCCGTGGGGCAACCAACTCAGAATGAATACCTTAATTTTGAATAAATTTTTCTTTGAGACCTCCCATCTTTATAAAAAAAATTTAATAGGGTTGCTATAGGAAAATACTATTCACTTTTGGATAAAAAAAACTATGCAGTAAACTTGTGCCATGTGTCAAAGGGATGAGAAACATAAGTACTAAAATAACCTTGTAATAAAATTGTTGGAGGGGGTATTTTCCAGATATATAAGTTTTGGATGAGAATACCCCCCAAACTAGCCGTTTGAAACACCTTTGGGGGGTATTCTCGGGTTTTTTTTTAAAAAAAACACATTTATAAAAAAACACATTTTTTAAAGGGGGCATCCGGGCTTGCGGGCCGGGTCAGGCTTGGCCGAGCCTGGCCGGCCGCCCCACCAAGCCCGGTACAGCACACTCACTGTAGTTATTCGTGCCGTGCCGGCATGGCCCGTGCCTTGCCGGGCCGCGGGCCTGCGAGGCCCGTTTGCCACCTTGACGTTAAGGGCACCCAATTAAGCATCCATCCAAATGGTCCAAACAATTATGACATAGGAAAATTCCGAGTCTCATATTTTATTTTATTTTTAACTTTTTTGACCTGCTAATCTTGACCGTCAATTTGGAAGCCATCAATGATACAAATTTTGTAGTCATAAGATGTTGTCTCCGTACACGATTCCACGTGGCGGTTGTTCTAACGAAAGCTCAGAGGCGAAGGTTTTTTAACCTTTTCATAAAGCCGAGGTTTTTCCTTTTTCTCTTTACATTCATTCTCTCTTAGTCTTATCTGAGAAAATCGGTGAGTTGAAAGGGATTGGGATTCGGGAATGGATTTGTGTAGTTTGCCAGAAGGTTGTATTTCACAGATTATATCACTCACATCTCCTAAAGATGCGTCTAGATCGTCGGTCATTTCTTCCATTTTCCGATCGGCGTCAGATTCCGATGTTGTTTGGGATAAATTCCTGCCGTCCGATTACTCTGAGATCCTCTCTAGATCGGTTTCTCCGGTCGAGTTTTCGTCCAAGAAAGACCTTTACTTTCGTCTCTGTCATCCCATTCTCATCGACGAGGGTAAAATCGTAAGTTTCTTTTATTCTCTTCTCCTTCTTTTGGGGACTCTGAGATTAGCATTTGAATTACTGTAGAAGAATTCTGATTTTATTCAACAACAGAGCTTTTGTCTGGAGAGGTCGAGTGGTAAAAAATGCTATATGTTGTCTTCAAGGGAGCTTTGTATTATATGGGGAGATACTCCCAGGTATTGGCAGTGGATTTCTCTACCTCCTGAATCAAGGTCAGTTCTTTACTGAATTTCCCTTTGGCAATGTTTATACCTTTTTTTTATTACTTTGTTTAATCTTTGTTTTGTAGTAGGTAGATGTAGAATAATGAGATTTTCATTTATCTTTGATTGAATTACAAAGTGCCTTAGTGACTGTTTATTTAGAACACTCAAGTGATAAATATAGAATGATCTAGAAACATCATAAGATAAGTATGGAAATAACTAAATAAGGATTACCTTAATCTATGATAGTATCCTAATCAATCGCAGTTGCCTAGGCCCCTGTTTGTTTTGGATTTTAAGAACCGATTTTGAGTACAATAATCAGTTAAGACTCATATTCGGTTCTCAAAATCCAAAACAAACAAGGCCTTAATCTAACACTAAACGATCGGATATATTCTAATAGTAGATGACATTGCCACCTACTTGTTTTTTTTTTTTTTCCCACTTCCACTCGCCTCTTTTTTATTTGGTGAATTTTCACTGGTCCCAGTGAAAAGATCACCAAAACAAGTGGGTGGTATTACCATTTTCCTTTGCGATAACCAGAGTTCTTATCAGGTGGAGATAATACCTTATATCCCATTTGACTATTTCTCAAAAATGCTTACAAACTGTGCTGATTGTTGCTTATGATATGACCAATATAAACTTCATATTTTTAAAAACTTGAAGTTGGTATAGCCGCCCCCTTCTTTTCTCTCTTCAACACATCTCTTATATCTGTAATTTTTTCATTGGGTCTTACAACATTTTGGTGATTGTACAAAGCAATTAAAAGTTCTAAAAAAAGAGGTGGTTGGCAAGTACCATTAAAGTGTTGGGTATTTTCAAAAAAAAAAAAATTTTTGTAAAAGACTTTTATTCAAAGAAACATATCTTTTCGTGTGAAATGGTATTTCCATTCAAAACACACTTTTGTTGTCAAAGGGTATCTTCTTTATTTAAAAGGGTATCTTGTTTATTCAAAAGACGCTTGTTGTAAAAGGGTGCCTTCATGTCTTCTATTTTCTATAAAAGAAAGCTCAGGGTCTCATTTCAAAAATAATCTTGAAAATGCTCTAGGGTCTCTAGAATTGTGTTCTTCCTTTGTTCCTTTCTGTTTCATCCAAGTGCGGGCATAATAGTTGCTATTGAACTTGGGGTGGAGCCCTAGATTGATAGTTCTAGGCATTGTGTCCTCAGGACTTTATATCCTTACGCCCGGAAGTTTATTTCCATGTAGCCGCCTCCATATGTGGGTAAATAAAAGTCTTTAAGCTAAAGCCTTAAGTGGTTTGCTTTGCCTAAATTCCTATTTCTATACATCATTCTATTTTCTTCTTGTGTTTCCTACTTTGATCATTTGCATCTCCACAATTTGATCATTCATCATTCCAATTTGTCCCGACATAAAGTGGATTGCAATAAAGCTTCCCTTAGGCGCTGTCCGTTTTGGATTTTTATTTTGACAGGTAACTACTTAATTGATGAACTATATTCGAATTACATCATGGGGACAAGATGTCCCACTGTTGTAACAGCAATTACAGTGACTCTCTCCTGCATATAGTTCCTCACCAACACATGGCCTACATATCGGTCTTTCCTACCCGTGAGGGGCGACTAGAACTAGGTTCTCAACCCTTCACCTGCCCCTTCATTCCTCCTCATGTGCCTTGCCCGATCTGCCTGGAGAATGACCATCTCCTCTCTTTGTGCTCCTCCTTGTGCGAGTTTATCCGCTTTATCCGCTTCTTCATTTGCCGAGCGGACGCATATGCTGAAATTGAGGGGATATAGATGTCACTAGATCCCTAATTTCCATGATGACATCCGCAAACTCCCATGGACCTGCTGATTTATTGGAAGCCCATGATATTGCATTTGTCGAGTCCCCTTCAATGATTAAGTTGTCATTCCCATGGTTTGGGAACCACCTCAATCCCCATAATAGTGCTCGGACTTCTGCTTCATTTGAGCCGCAATACCCCGTCAGGCCGGAGTAAGATTGAAGAATTGTTCCACTAGAATCCCTGAATAAGCCTTCAATTTCTGCTTGACCCGGGTTCCCTTTTGAGCTTCTGTCAAAATTTAATATGATCCATCCGCTCGGTGGGGGACGCCACTTTGGCGCTTCGACTTGCTTCTTCTTTTCATGAATGATGGCCTTCCAATTCCTAAGGATATCCCCTAAGTTGTAACTCGGTGCCTCCTTCCCAATACCATTTTGACCATGCCCTGCACTTCCATGTTTTAGGCTTAATTTTTTTTTAAACTAGTGTTCTGAGGTCCCTAATTTCACCCTGGGCTAGCTTAGGGTCTTGCCAAGGTCCCTGTTAAATTTCGTCGCGATCCGAGCCCGTTTGCCTAGCGAACGAGCTAAGACGATGTCGTGGTGCAAGTTCAGAAGGGTGGCGATTTAGCCAGAAAAGGGGTGCTCTGGAGCCTAAAAAAGCCAGTTCAAATTTGCCATAATGGGTTGTCCAGGGAGATACGGGGGTATGCGGATTAGTGTGTAACAAAATCAGTTAGGGGGAATCTTAGGAAGCTTCCTGGAAGCTTCCTAGGTGGTTAGTCTTCTTTTGATCCCAGCCATTGAATTTAAGAGGAAATTTGAAGGGTGAAGATCAAATGAAGAGAAGATATTTTTCATAAAAATTTTCCCTTTTCTTTTAACTTGGCCCCCCCTACTAGGATAAAAAAATTATTGTAAATGCACTTGCAAGTGGCTGTCCGGGGGAGAAAAGGGGGGCGAATATAACTCCCTTTTGTTTTATAAACCCAAATTGATTAGGGTTTGGGGGGGAGAAAAAATGTCTGCAGCCGCATAAGAGAGGGGGAGCTTCCAAGCTCCGGCCAACCCACCGGAATCCGGCCGAGCCACAACCTACATCTTCAGCCATCATCACCACCCCCACACCATTCATCTTCTCCGGTTGGTCTGCCGGAAATCCACCCAAGCCACCATCTCCCATAGCCGCCGGCCACCACCACCATCACTCCTCCACCGTCCGGCCAGCCATCTGCAACTCCCACCGGCCGGCCATCACCACCAAACCCATTCTCCGACCATACTCCACCTCCATCTCTCCACCTTCTTCCCCCCATTTCATTAAAAAAAAAAAAAAAAAAAAACAGAGAGGGAAAAACAGAGAAAGAGAGGGAGATTGCAGAGAGGGGAGGAGAAGGAGACCACCGGCCACCACCACCAATCCCTTACCTTCTTCCACCTTCCGCCGGAGATCCAACCGCTCCCATCTTCGGCCGCACCGCCCTTCCACCGCCAAACCCTCTTCCACATATCCACCTCCACCTCCACTTTCGGCCTTGCCTCCACCAGCCGCCACTCCCTCTGTAACTCCGGTCAACCCTTCAGCCGTGCCACATCCGACCACCATCCCCAACCATCATCGTTTTCCTTTTGATTCCACCTATAAGAAAACCACCATTTCAACCCATTCCCATTTTCTCCTCAAACCCATTTCACCAACCGCCACCATCCTCATCCTCTGTAACCCACAGCCGAATCCCATCGCCACCTCCGGCCACCACTCCATCCCATTTCTCTGACCATTAAACCCACCTGAAACTCCCAAACCCATTTCCACCTTCAAACCCATCGGAATCCGGCAACCTCCACCATTTTCTCCGACCACCACCTCCGATTACTCTCTTCTCCGATCCAACCCCCATTTCACCCAAACCTACGAACCATCTTCTTCTTCTCCGAGCACTCCCCTCTCCACCACCACCGCCGACTACTCCATTTCACCCAAATCCCCATTTCTATTGAAACCCGCAACGTTCCCCCCTCCGGACCAAAACCTAGCGATATTAGTGCAAGCTCCGATCGGCCACCTCTTGTTGCTCATCGTTGATCATCGTCGGACTATCATCCTCTCTATATTCCAGCCAGCAAGAGGCATAGAAGGAGGAAATTCCACAAAGGAGGTTCCCTTGAATATGCTAAAGGAGGTAATGAAGGGGTCTGTGGGGGTTTAAGGTAGAGAAAGAGAAGAGCATGGAAAGGGAATTAAGCTGGGAGGTCTAGCTTCTTCAATAATCAGCCCCATCTTCTCCAATTTTGCCCGGCAATCACTGATCTGGATCATTGCAAATCCTCGACCATCATTTCCGATACCATCGCCTAAAAGCTCCAGAGAGTCCTCAACGATTGCAATTTTTCCCAATACAGGTAATGCCATCCTATGATATTTTCACCCCAAAGATCTACAAATTGCGTGAGATGTTAGCCATTTTCTCATAGTAATGCTGGAATTGGTAGTGCTTCATGGTTTTTCATTTTTCCTTTCACTGTTAGCAGAATTGGAGTGAGTAGATGTGGGTATTGAAATAGATTATATGTGTGTATCAGCGCTAGCATTACCGTGCTCTCTTAATTGTACAAACTTGGGTTTGTCTCTTCTACTTCAGTTGGTTTTCTAATTCCCTCTAACAATTCTCATTGATCCATAGAGCAAGTTCTGATAAAAAAAAAATGGGATGAACTGGGTCTAACTATTTTAACATGGAGGTGTTGATGTCAGCTTCCATTCATTAACACCGCTATCTTTTGCTAACTGGACCAATTCAGTTTATCTTTTCTTTTCTTAGCTGATTTGGGAAAACTCTATGGATTGTGAGAGCATTTGAGGATTCCATAAGTGATAAGGGACAGGATTGGAATGTACAATTAAGTTAGCATGGTTATGCTAATGTCATTTCCCTGCGTCATAGGAGGCTGGTATTTTAATGATCTGATGAGTATACCCTGTTTCGATAAGTGCGCCAAATACAGTTGGAACTATCTTGTTTGCTAAGTGCACTTATCTCAGCTTATCATTTCTGTTAGAATGGTTGTCTTAAATTTTCGTTGAAAAATTGTGATGATTTTTTAATGTTATATCGGATGGAAGAAGCAAGATAAGCTGGTGTATCTTTGGAAAATACACTTGAGGTGATATTATTGCTCTGAGAGGGTGTTAAAGGGCTGATATCTATGCTACTCTATCAGGATAATAGCATCGTTATATTGTTTAATACTCATCAGGTTTAATGATTGATTCACTTACATGGCATGTCATTCATATAATCAACATTTAAACAGATGAGTGTATGGCAATGCTAACAGTGACTTTATCCAAATATTGTAGTACGGATAATGGTGTCATAGGATGATATTGGCATTGCTTCATTCTAATGAGTATATCAGATTCACCTTTTGGTTAGGATATTCATGGCCCATATTATCACCTCAATAGTAGATTCCATTACCATGGACAAATCCTAATCGCTGCCTCTCGATTTCCAAGTGTTGGCTTTTCCTTTTTATCTTTGGTTTTTGGGAATCCTTTTCTCTTCTTTGTCCCTCGGGATCACTTTCGAAGTTTAAGATTCCATCGATTTTGAGAGCACATCTTGTCAGGTTTGGGCGATGACGGAATATTTCTCGAGCCAACCCCTTGCCCTTCCTATCATTTTCCCCATCTTAGGGTCTTCACAAGGTTTGAGGGTTTTTCTTTCTTTTTCGAGACTATCTTTGCACGTTCCTTGGGATCCTCTTCGAGTTTCGGTGTTCCATCATGTCTTGAGATCACTTTGTCGTGCCAGGCGATGACAGAATATTTCTTGAGCCACCCCTTTGCCCTTCGTGTCCATTTTCCTATCTCATCATTTTCTACAGGGCTTAGAGGTTTCCCCTTCTCCGAGATCATTACTTCTTATAGGGTTTTGAAGTTCCCTTCACTTTCGAGATCATTTTTTGCGCGTTCCTCGGGATCATTTTCAAGTTTCAGGATTCTATCGATTTAGTAGTTCTTATTATAAGGTTTTTGTCTGGCTCTTTTGTTTAGAAGTCTACCCTTAGGGTTAGAAGCTTTTCATCTCTCGTTTGTTCAGGGTCTTCCCTCGAAGGTTAGTTTCGTTTTCGTCTCTTTGAGATTATTTTCTCGTATCGGATTTTTAGTTCCCTCATATATTTTCTTTCCCCCAAGGCTTTAGGGATCCCGTTTCCCTCTAAATTACTCTACCGCGATATGGTGGGTAAGGAGGCTCTTCTATCGGATCCCCTTTAGCTGAAGGGTGTTAACACACTTTTTAATCGTCAAAAATATAAAAGCACTTCAAAAACATTTGAAAACCTTAAAAAAATAAATATAAAGTGTTTCTTTTAGAAGCGTAGTTTGAGAGTTCGTTTCGAACTACGTTGGCTTGATCCTCTTCTAAGAGGTACGTAGTGCAGCTTGGGATCTTCATCCCAAGTCCAGCCAAACTTTGTAAATAAATGCTTTAACCCTTTTTCTTCAAAACCTTGTTTTCAACAAGATCTTCCTCTAGAGTTAGGATTTTGTCCTAGATAGAGAGTTTTAGAGTTAGGAGTTTGTCTTTTGTTGTGTGCTTGTTGTGTGTTTGTGTTAGAGTTAGGAGTTTGTCTTTTGTTGTCTGTTTGTTGTGTGCTTGTTTTAGAGTTAGGGGTTTGTCCTAGAGTTATAGGAGCGCCTCCGTCCGATCAGTTGGCGATTCACATCGCCGACTGATGACTAGGTCTAAGATGCGTTAGTGATCCCATTGTTTTCCTTAGAAAATACAGCCTAGTTACACATAGGTTGTAGGAACCACCTACATTAGCTTAGGGCTAACCTGCATTTAGTTAGGGCATATAGGGTGTCCTAAAATCTACAATTCACTGGAATTTAAATAATCGTTCAAGAAGCTTTAATAATTAGTCCGGTCTTTTAGATCGAGTCTAAGACAGAGGTCTAGGTGTCTTAGGCATCCTAGTTTAGAATAGGTGCGAAGAACTACGTTGCCTTGATTCTCGTGGAGGCGGGGATACGTAGGCTTCTTTGGATGAATACCAGACCATCCGAGGACTCGGGCTAAATCGTTTAGAGTCTTAGGATTTGTTGTTTTGTTATATTGTATATTTTGCTGTGTTTTCTTACTTTCTTGTGCAGAACTATACCTTTAGCTGTAGCATGCATGTGTTCGTCCACCAGAACTTAGACACCAGTTAGGTATGTCACTCATAACCTAGCAATCATTAGGCGACACATCTTTTATTTTATTTTGTGTGCTTATTATTTGTATTCTCAGGAAATGCATGCTTAGGTAGACGACTCCTGAGGATTGTTCCCATTTCACATGATTTTCGCCTAAAACTCTTCAAGGTTAATAATAAATGGCATAAGAGACCAAGTGTTCGCACTCGGGCGAATTGGGGGCGCTCTTCGGACCTTCTCCATTCGTCATCAGGCACGGACCTTTCGTATCTCTGGTTATCCATTGCAAACAGAGCATTTGTTTTGGTTCCATGGCGTGTCCATGGATGGCGACTCTGAGTTATATTTTCAGATATATCTTGGTTTCGAGCTCTGGCTCCGGATCAGGATGTATCTTTCTTTTTATGTCGCCACTCATGCTATGCTGTGAGGGTGGCATCCGTTTCGAGAGTTCCCTGGTAGAGCTCTCCTTCACATTGTGGAGATCTTAGAGGATTGCAGGAGGGATCTCGCGTCCCTCGGCACCGTCCTCTCGGATCGGGGTCCACACACGCTATAATGTCTGCTTTCACATCAAAAACTATTCTTTCCCATCGACGCTTGAGCTCTTTAAAAATATGGTTGTTTCTTTCCCTCCAAAGGTGCCAGAATACCGCATAAGTGACTAGTTTCCACATGGCTCTACCAGGATCTCCAAACAACCCATAACCCCATTCATGGATTATCGTCTTGGCAAGACCTTTGGAGTGTCCACTGAAGGCTAAAACTGTTTATTATCCTCATCCTTAATCGATGTGAGAATGGGCAAAACTGCTTCTTTTCATGTTTGTTTCGGATTTTGAGTGCCCATTGTGGGTCCAAAACTGATTATTGGACTCAAAATTGATTCTTGGAGGACCCATCTCCAGAAAATTTATTTTAGTCCAGTAATCATTTTTGGACTCTCATTCGTTTCTCAAAATCCAAAACAGAACGGGACTTAAAATTTAGGCATTTTGCTAGTTTTACTCTATTAAATGCTCTCTGTACTAGTTTTACTCTTTTGATGTTTGGAACAAATTCTTTAGTTAATGTGATTTGGTTCTTTAGTTTTTTATTTTGAATTTTAGTTTTTGAAGTCTGTGGTCTGCTGGGAGAATGTAGATGTCAAACTCATTGTGGAATGTGGCGTAGTAGTAAAATCATGACCAGACAGAAATGCATATACAAGTCCCAAGTCATGTTCTTATCTGTACAGGTTTTCTGAGGTGGCTGAGCTGTTGGACGTCTGTTGGTTGGATATCAAAGGAAGGATCGACGCTCGAATGCTCTCCCGAAAGACGAATTACGTCGCTTATGCCGTTCTAAAATTCCAACCCGATACATATGGATTCGACGCCCAGCCTGCAAATCTGTCAGTTAAATTAGGAGGCCAGGAATCCGAACACAATGTAATCCTAAAACCCAACACTGCTCCAATGTCTCGTCGGCTTGGTGTACTATCTCGTCGGCTTGGTGTGGTGGATCTTCGTAGTAGGTGGCTCCTTCGGACACACACAGTAAGCTCGAGAGCTGACGAAGCAGAGCACCTGCGTGCGAGAAGTGATGGGTGGATGGAGATTGAGATGGGGGAGTTCTTCAATGATGAGGGAGATGAAGGGGTGGTGGAGATCAGTTTAATGGAGGTGAATGGTGGTCACTGGAAGAAGGGGCTTATTGTTGAAGGCATTGAGATAAGGCCTAGAGCATAACTCAAGGCCAGATGTTCTCCTCTTTGGAGGAGATCTGTGAATATTATTATCTGTTACTTAGAAATGTTTGGTTTCTTTTCCAGAATTAGTTCTGCTCTGCTTTCAAGTCCTGCAGATATGTGGATTGATTAAACTGTCGTTTTTACAGGCTACATCTGATAGCAATTCTTCTTCTAAATTCGGAAGAATCTTGTAATTCTGGACTACTATGGTTTTTTCCACAAGCATAAAATGCTTCACAGGAATTATGAGGAGAGGTCCGGTTATATAATGTAGAAAATCAGCTAGTAGGCTTATTCCATGCGCATCCCAACGGACCCCAAGTACAAAATATGACTGTTACACGTCAGAGAGTTGAAAATATGACAAGAAAATGCTGCTTTTTTAAAATGCTCGAATAAATGCCATTTTTTAAAAGAAACTGAATTTAAGGACTGAAATGCCCCTAGCTTGCTTTACCTATTCGTCTTACCTCTCTAATTCGAACCCTAAAATTTTCTTACTCGAATCAAATGCCAAACAAGTGAAACTCCGCTTATCTCCTGTGAAATCTTCTCTTTTCTTTGGCGAATCCTCCTTGTTTACTCTGAATCTTGGATGCAAAAGAGAAATCCCAAGGCTTCACCTCGTTTTCTCCTATTCACACTGAATCGCGGTAAAAAATTCAGCAATTTTGCATTGATGTTTTCATACTCTATGATTTCTTGCATTTTTTCTGCATATTTAGGGATATTTGGATCGATTTAATGTGAGTTTGGGGTTTTATCTGCATGCTAAATTTGGAGTTTTGCATGGCAAAAGGTGTTATTTGGAGCCAAAAGGTGTTACTCAAAGCCAAAAATGTGTTATTTGAAGTCAAAAATTTGTTACTCGAATCCAAAAAATCTCTCTTGCACGAAGGCAAAATGTTACTAGAAATTATAAGTCTTGGTCGAAGCCAAAAGGTGTTATTCGAAGTTAAAAATGTGTTACTCGAAGCCAAAAAAATCTCTTATCCAAAGGCAAAATGTTACTGGAAATTATAATGCTTGGTCGAAGCCAAAAAGATGTTACTCGAAGCCAAAAAAATCTCTTGCCCGAAGGCAAAATGTTACTGGAAATTATAATGCTTGGTCAAAGCCAAAAAAGTGTTACTCGAAGCCAAAAAGATGTTACTCGAAGCCAAAAAAATCTCTTGCCCGAAGGCAAAATGTTACTGGAAATTATAATGCTTGGTCGAAGCCAAAAAAGAGTTACTCGAAGCCAAAAAAATATGTTGCCCGAAGGCAAAATGTTAGTGGAAATCATTTTGTCTTGGTCGAAGCCAAAAAAGTTTTACTTGAAGCCAAAAATGTGTTACTCGAAGCCAAAAAACTATTGCCCAAAAGTTTAAAATTTACTAGAAATCAAAACTCTTGGTCGAAGCCAAAAAAGTGTTACTCAAAGCAAAAAAATGTTAATCGAAGCCGAAAAGCTGTTACTCGAAGCCAAAAAAGTGTTACTCGAAGCAAAAAAATATTAATCGAAGCCGAAAAGCTGTTACTCGAAGCCAAAAAAAACTTGTCCAAAGGCAAATAGCGACTGCAAATCAAAAAGGCTAGTCGAAGCAAAAAACATGATAGTCCTTGATCTATCAAGGACCGGGACGACTCGTACGCGTCTACTAGAACAATGGCGTGGTTACACACCTATGTCTTCATGTGGGACCCAGTAATTGATTGTTATCTTTGATCCAAACTGTCTGTTGACCTACGAGTCGGTGACTCGGTGTGGGCAAAAAATCAAGGTCACCTACTTTTCTTCTTAAAAAAAATCAAATTTACAAGTCATGGGGGGCGTTCCCATCACAAACTGGGGGTGTTGCTAATATCAGCTCCGAAAATTAAAATGATAACGATATTCACATTAAATTGGCAAAAAATCCTTGCAAGAACCAGAGTTGGGAATTTTGGTTATTATAGCAAGTGGATCCAATGAAGAGCCCTTTTGGTTTTGGAGCTCTTTATGCTCTGTATTGTCGCCAGGTTTTTTTTGGTCCCAGGAGTTATGTGGGAAAAAAAAGAGTCCTGGAAGTATCCTGATAAAATAAAAATCCCATGTTTGGTTATGTGGGAGAAAAAAATACCCTGGAAGATATGGTGGGAAAAAAAAAAACCTTTATTTGGTTGCTTGATAGGTTGGGTAGAAAAAAATTCTTCTCAAGCTTATTTTTGGTTCCAGAGTTTATTTTTGTTCGTGAGGTTATCTTGGGATGGGATGAAAAGGCAATCATTACAAAAGTGGGATTAAAAAATTCACCCCACAAGTAATCATTACAAGAGTGGGATTAAAATAAACCTAGTGCTAAAAGGCAACCAAACATGGGATGGGACCAAAATTTAATTACTCTCCCACAAAACTCCCAGGAACGAAAAAAACCCGGCAACCAAACAGAGCATTATGCAAGGGCTCCCTTCAATAATTGAATCTTTTGAATAATAATTTTACAAAGGGAATATATAAGTAAATTGAACTAATTAATTTATAATTATGTAGGATTTAAAAAGCAGTACGAAAAGAAACCATCCAAACGGTCCAATAGGAAAATTCCGCGAGTATCATTTACCGTCAAATAATTATACAAACTTTGTGGTCATAAGATGTCTACGTGGCGGTTATTCCAACGAAAGCTTAGAGCGAAGTTTTTGAACCTTCATAAAGTCGAGGCTTTCCCTCCTCGCTCTTATCTGAGAAAAGAGAAGGGATTTGGGAATGGATTTGTGTAGTTTGCCAGAAGGTTGTATGTCACATATAATATCATTCACATCTCCTAAAGATGCGTGTAGATCGTCGGCCATTTCTTACATTTTCCAATGGGAGTCAGATTCCGATGCGGTTTGGGATAAATTCCTGCCGTCGGATTACTCGGAGATCCTCTCCAGGTCGGTTTCTCCGGTCGAGTTTTCGTCCAAGAAAGAGCTTTACTTTCGTCTCTGTGATTCCATTCTCATTGACGACGGTAAAATCGTAAGTTATTTTATTCTCTTCTCCTTCTTTGGGTGACTCTGAATTTCTGTAGGAGGATTCTGATTTGGTGTTTTTGCAAAACAAGTCTTTTACTCTGCTTTATTTGTAAAAAGAGGCTTGTAGTTTTACAATTTGCAAATAAGTCATCACTTTACTCAAATGGGATGACTGGATTTGCAAAATTTACTCAAATGGGATGACTCTTTGCAGATTTTCAAACCAGAAGACACCTTTTGCAAATATTAATAAAGCAAAGTAGAAGATTTCTTTTGCAAAAATCCCTTCTGATTTTTGTGTATCATTTGTTTAACAACAGAGCTTTTGTTTGGAGAGGTCGAGTGGTAAAAAATGCTATATGTTGTCTTCAAGGGAGCTTTGTATTATATGGGTAGATACTCCTATGTATTGGCAGTGGATTTCTCTACCTGAATCAAGGTCAGTTTTGTTTTGTTTAATCTTTGTTTTCAAGTAGGTAGATGTAGAATAATGAGATTTTCATTTATCTCTGATTTAATTACAAACTGCCCTACCTAATGACTGTTTATACAAGTGATAAACATAGAACCGATTGTCTTCTCCCTTTGTTCTTTTCTGTATCATCCAAAGTGTGGGCATACTGGTCACTATTGAAACCCCAATGCATAAACAATATCATCTGCTCGATCGGAGATTAGGAAACCCCAATGCCTAACATCTAGCAGCCCCACGGGTTGTGCGAGGCAATTCAGACCAGCCTTGGAACACGCGGCTAGATTTAATAAGGGTGCATGCTTCGTTTGCGAGTGCATCCGCGACTTTGTTACCTTCCCTAAATTGGTGCTGGTGGGATATTCTCCTATTGTCCATGAGACCAATAATTTCTAGCCAAAAGAAAGAAATGGACCATGGATGGCTCTCTTTCTAAAAATAAGCTCCATTAGCACCTTGCTATCAGATTCAATCACGATATTCTCAATTCCGAATACCTTGCAAAGCCTTAGCCCCTCCAAGAGGGCTCTCGCTTCAGCTACCATGTTGGTGGGTATCTCATAGTAGAACGCGAATGCACATATAACCTTTGCTTTAGAATCGCGCACAACTCCGCCCCCTCCTGATTCTCCCCGATTTCCCTTAGCAGCCCCATCTGTATTTAGTTTAAAATTCCACTATTCAGCTTTTCCCACCATATCCAAATGTCTCTGCTGATTTTCTGAGGCCAAATCTCAATCTGAATTTGCTCAATGGTTAGACGGTCCAGCATGTTGTTTTCTTTGCAAAATTTGTGCCTAGGTCTAGCAGCTTTTAACTCGTTCACTACTTGCTTTATCACCCATTCTGAGCTTCTAAATTTACCTTCCATTCTTCTTGAGCAGCGCTCCTTCCAGATGTGCCAGGGAATGAAAAGTGTTGTCATGCCTTGAAGGAAACCAGCCTGAGTTTTCCTTTTCCTGCCAATTGCCATCCATTCCAATATTCTGCTTCTCACCGATTGCCAGGGCAAGTGTCGTACATCCCATAACTGAGCAAAAAAGTCCCATATGCTGGTTGCTAGACCCCCTAATCCCAGGAGATGATTGTCTGTCTCTTCTTTGCTAAGGAGGCAACAAACACACTTAGAAGCGATTTCAATATTCATGTCATTGGTCCGGTTATCTGTTGGGATTGCATTATGGAAGATCTTCCAAGTGAAGCAGCCAATCCTTGAAGGAGTTTGATCCCATAAATCTTGCGCCCAAGCCACTTTTTCCCTTCTCATTCTGCTTACTTCCCATGCTGATTTTGTGGAAAACTCCCCTGATTTCGACCAAATAAGTCTATCGGCCACTTCCTCGATGTGAATATGGGTATTGTCCAAGGTTGAGTCCCAACCATTTGGGAGAAATATCAAGATCTGATCCAGGCTCCAACTCCCTTCCTCGCTAATCAAATCTTTGATTTTACAATTCAGGTCTATGCCAGCAGTTCTTATTGCATATTCCACAATGGGTTTCTTCCCAATCCATATGTCTGTCCAGAAATACACTTCTCCTTTTCCAATCGTCCATCTCCATCTCGCATTTTCTTGCCACAAGGCTTTTGTAGCTATAATATTTCTCCACTGTTTTGACTTTTGATGATCCTGCATTCGGTTCTACAAAATTGAGGTGGGAGCCCCTGCTGTAGGCTGATATCATGAACGAGCTCCATAACCCGTGGTTTTGGTGAAGTCTATGAAGGGCCTTAATTCTAAAGGCAATGCACAAATCTTCCATAGCTTTAGTGCCTAGTCTGCCCTCATTTCTGGGCTTACAAATTTTCTTCCATGCAACCCAATGGTTTCTAGCTCCGTGGTCAGAGTTTCTCCACCAGAAATTTGCCATCAGGCTGTCAATGCGATGAAGAACTTTTTTGGGGGGACTTATGGCTGTCTTCTTTAGGACTTTATCCACCAACCCATCAAAATAACAAGTTTTCATGCGACCCGAGAAAAGGGGGGCACCTAAGTACATTATAGGTGACTTTTTTTGCGAATATCCTGTTGAATTGCTGATGTCCCTCTGCCTACTCAGGTTCATCTTTTCCGACGTGGTGAAACTACTTATGCCTTTGTTTACTAGCTGCCCTGAGTCCCTGACAGTGCTTCATATCGTTTTAGAAACCCCATGATTTGGTTCGAGCTGGTTTTACCACCATTTGTAAAAAGAACTGTGTCGTCGGCGAATAAGAAGTGGGAAATTGGGGTGCTGCCTCTACTTCTCATGAAATACTCTGTCTTTCCTTCTTTGAATAATTTCGTTATCCCGCGGCTTAGAACTTCTTCTGCTAGGATAAATAGGCATGGGGACAATGGGTCTCCTTGTCTAAGACCTCTCAAAGACTTGCAATAGCCACTTGGTTTCCTGTTTATAACAACCAATAACCAACACTTTTGGGTTGCCTCCTCAATGAGCTTTCTCCATGAATCAGAGAAGCCGAAATGCGCAAGGACACTTTGCATGAACCCCAATTTAGTCTGTCATACACCTTGGCCATGTTGATTTTAAGCATAACATTTCCGCCCCGCACTTTCCTTCCCATTCCCCCCATCATTTCTTGAGCTATAGATATGTTGTCTGAAATGCATCTGCCTTTTACAAAAGCTCCCTGCTCTGGAGAAATCAGGTTAGGCAAGACTTTTGCAAGTCTTGTGACAATGATCTTGGATAAAATTTTATAGCAGAAATTGCACAAGCTAATCGGTCTGTAATCAGAAAACTTTTTTGGACATTCCACCTTTGGAATTAGAGAAATCAAAGTTGAAGTGTAGTGTCTCGAAAGCTTACCTCTGGCGAAAAATGCCTTCGCAGCCTCTATCACCTCCTCTTTGATTATGTCCCAGCATTTTATGAAAAAAATCCCATTTAGGCCGTCTGGCCCCGGCGCACTCTCCTCGGGACAACCAAACACAGCCTCCTTTACTTCTTCCACAGTTGGGCTTTGCGTTAGGGCGTTGTTGTCCTCTGCAGATAGAAGGCAAGGGATTGAATCAAGCATTTCTTCATCTTCTAAGACACCCTCATCTTGAAGCGCTTTATTGAAATAGCCTGCAGCCACCTCCTTTATTTTTTGCGGGTTTTCCTCCCAAGAGTTGTCATTAAATATCCTTCTTATACCTCCGTACTTCCTTTGAAGTTGAACCGATGCATGGAAAAATTTTGTCTTTCGGTCTCCCTCTTTTGACCATTTATCTTTGGATTTTTGCCGCATAAATATTTCTTCCTGGAGCATTACCTCTTTCAGTTTTTCCCTAGCCCCCTCCAAGGTAGCAGTGTTTACTTGGTTAATGTCATCTTGGTGAATGTTTTCCGCTCTTGTTACTAAATCTTCTGCATCTTTGACATTCTGAAAAATATTCCCGAACTGGTCCTTATTCCATGATTTTAGACTCCTTTTAGTGTTCTTCAGTTTTATTGCCAAAAGTTCCAAAGCTGTACCATCTACCGGAATACTCCTAGCACTGCTGAGTACCTTCTGAAAGTCGGCATGCCTACACCACGTACTTTGGAATTTGAAAGGTTTGACTGCAGGAGCGGCGCTGGACTTCAAATCCAAAAGCAACGGGCAATGGTCAGAACAGGTCCGGGATAGATGAGTGACTGTAGTTGACTGGAAATCCGTTATCCATGCTGAATTGGTAAATACCCTGTCCAATCTGGCCCATCCGCATCGTTCATTTATCTGGTTGTTGCATCTAGTAAACCTGTTTCCCACATACCCTACATCGATCAGCCCCGCTCCTTCTACTGCATCTTGAAAGTCCGAAGTAGATACACAGTTAGGGGGAAGCTTTCCCAATTTTTCCTCTGCCATAGAACTGCATTGAAATCCCCTCCTATCAACCAAGCGCTGCTAATGTTCTGGCTGCAGTCATATAGGTATTTCCAAAGGACTCTTCTTTCTACCGTTGAGCAGCTCGCATAGACAAATGTCAAGAAAACTGACTTTGCTGAAGGTCAGTGCCGAGCATTAACAGTTAAAGCATGCGATGTTGAGGACATCATTTCAATATCCAGCATATTGTTCCACAAGAGCCATATTTTTTAATTTTCCTCAAGATTTGTCATATGAGAGTCCATTTTAAGTAGAACTGCTATCTCCTTGATTTCTTATTGATTTAGGAAAGGCTCTAGGAACACACAGAAACAAGGCTTGTGCATCTTATTCAAAAAATTTAATCTTCTACTGGGGCGATTGCTCCTAACTCCTCTAATATTCCATATGATACCTGTACTCATGATGGAAACTTTTTGGGCTTCACTTTTGTTCCGGACCGGGTGATCTTCCCAGCTTTAGCTTTGGTTATAATCTTCTCTGGAGCTCCTACTTTAACAATTTCTGAGTCTGGAAGCATTGACTCGAGAGAATCTTTATCGGATAATAGAGCATTACCAATATTTTCTTGGTTGACTGTGTCCATTAGGAGTTGAACTCTTGACTCCAAACTGTCAGCAGTTTTAAGCAGGTCTCTTGGCAAAGCCGTTGACTTTGGTCTTGCTCCTGCTGAGACAGATCTTTCTTCTTGATTCTTTGTAAATTTTCGAATTGGGGCAGAGTTTGGTCCGTCTCCGGAGTTTGAGTGCTTGCTTTGCTGGGACTTTAAAGCAGACTTATCTCTATCCTGGAATCTTTCTCAATAGGAGGAGGGAGATCCTCTATTCCTTGTGGTGTGATGACTTCTGTGCTGAAGCACCTTTCGAGGATCCCCGTGGATTCCTGTTCTGGCATAGATAATACTATGCTTGACTCCCTCATTGCTGGGGACTCATCCCCCGGGGCATGGCTTTGTGGGGAGCATACCCCTTGAGATGGGTCTGATTCATTTGCTTCCTGGGACTGATCTATTTCCTTTTGGATAATTGCTTGGTCTTGAAGCTAGACTTGCTTTTGTATACCTTCTGCAATCAAGGCGGAAATCTCATCTGCAAAGAATTCAGTCTGATTCATCTCATCGTCTTCCTCTAATCCAATTTCATTTTCCTCTCCCACCCTATCAGTCTGACTATTGCTAGTTCCTGTTGGGATCGTTGTGTTGGCAAAAGATTTCATCACCCATGACTTTGTACCCATTCCCACCTTGACTGGATTATCCTTTTCCCCCTGTGTAGGGAATGGGTTCTCGGCTCCCACTTCTCCTTCTTCCATTCCTGGATCCAGCAGAGGATCTTCTTTTTTTTTCTTTTTTTTTGAAAAGTGACAATTTCATTGATATTATAAAGGCAATGGGGACCAGGAGTCCCGACTTGCGTTACAAAATATCAATAAGACTGGACCGGGCATGCCCAGAACCAGTATGGGTAAAGCTAACAGAACAAATTTACAACCAACACACATTTACCTACATCATACCACTCCCATGATACCTATCTGTTCAAAGTTCTATGTCAGTATCCCATCACTCACATCCACTCCCCCAAATCAGATCTGCATGATTAAGGCCCTAAAATTCATCAGGTCACTTCTATGATTGTGTTGCAAAAGCCTCGCCAAAAAATCATTAGGCGAACGACCATGGTCACTCAAGCCGTACTTGACGGCACCTTCTATACCAAAAACAAAACTTCCCATTCCAATAGATCTATTTTTCCACTCTATTTTTTTTAAAAGGAAACGAATTTTATTCCGTCGAAAAGAAATATTACAGCCCAAAGGGACAAGATGTCCCAGATGAGGGTCCCACTATGTACAAATCCATCAACAAACCAAGTACCCCACCTCAAATTACATTAAATATATCCCTCGAAAACAATCAATTGTGAGATTTGAAGACCCCAAAATTGCCTACCCAATATCACATACCAGAGATCCCTCAGCAATGCATGGGGATGCGAGATTGACGCCGTGCATTCCACTCTCTTTATTTGCTCTGCATTCTGTGTCATTGTGGCCAAATTTGTGGCAGTGATCATAATATTTGGGTATTTTTTCATAAAGTACCTTTTGCCATCTTCCGCTTCCCTCAGGGGTGCCCAACCAGATTTTTTCATGCCGCTTCTCTCTAATATTAATCTCTATGCAGATCCTCGCAAACTCTGTTCGAGTACCCTGAATCGTGGGAGCATCTATCTTGAGCATCCTCCCTAAGAGCCCTCCTACTGATGCAAGAAAGTCATCATTGAAGAAATACATGGGAATGCCCGAAAGCGTAATCCATACAGGGGCAATGGGAGCTTCGGTTCCGGCTTGAAATCTGAAGTCCATCTCAAGAAACGGAGAAGAGAGCCCTGAATTTTTATATTATCCGAAAGCCATACCGAAAGAAATTCCCGTTCCGAGCCAAACCTAATCAATGTGTCTTTGGTCGAGAATGGTCACAACTGGTTCAACTGATAGGTGAAATTTCAGCTTGATCGATTCCTTTACCATGAATAACGGAGGCCGACCATAAGAACATTTAGCCACCAAGGCTAGCTTAAAGGGGGGCTGAACCATTCCTCACATCCTCTTCACTGTGTGTAAAATATTGAAGATATCTACTAATCTTTGCTTATCTTACAATCAAGCCTAATGAGTGTTTATATAGAACACTCAAGAAGATAAACATAGAAACTAGTATCACAAGATTTATGGAAAGAGATTTGACAAGATATGAGAAGATAATCTCAATACCTAATCTAGCCTCCCTGCATAATCTCTCCCAATTAATCCAAATCAAATCTTGGAAGATGTGATTTTATTCTACCTAAGCAAACCATAGTTGCCTAATCTAACCTATTGGTGAGATCTCACATATTCTAACATGCCCCCTCAAACGTATATGGATTGAAAATCGATATACGTTTAATTACAATGAATATCCCAATAAAATGTAAAAATTTGCCAATTTTGTTGCACGTTGTCACAATTGATGTCTGCTTGATGTATGTTGCCAATATTGTTGAAGATGATGGCCGCCCGTTGTTGAAGAATGTGTTGCATTAAAAGGTGAGCCGCGAAGAGCTTCAATGAACTGGATTGGACTCAAGCCTGAATGGGCGAGTCATTAGGCCGATTAGAATATCGAACCTTCTGAAAATGGTTCACAATGAACCAATGCCGGAATGGGCAAGAAATGCGTCACAATAGACGAATGTCAGAATGGGCAAGAAATGGCCTCTATGGGCAGACTTCACAGGTCAGCTTGAGATATTGATCCTTATGAAAGAGAGAAATTGCTCTCTAGGGCACGAACCTCAAGGAGAGAGGCCCCTCAACTGAGTAGAGCTCCTATTTCAGGCACGCACCACAAAGAGGTATCTCAACTGAAATAGGCGAAAGACAAAAATATAAAGAAAGAGAGGAAAGAAATAGAAGAGAAAGCGACAAATAGCTGCTAGGAATGGTGGCAACAATTATCGACGAAAAATTGGACATTGGGAAAAAGTGTGCAAATATCAAATATGTGTTTTGAAAATGCAAATCCCCTTTTTTCTTTTTTCTTTTTTGTGAAGGTGTTGACAGCAAAATAAGGAGACCGTGTAATTGGCACAAGATGATGATAGGGGCGCATTCAAGAAGATGAGGGGTTATTGAAGGCAACCAAGAAAGTCTTGAAAATTAGATGGGAAAAGAATGCAAGGAGATTGAACAAGAATGCTAAGGAATTATGCTAAGGATGCAAGGAGATTGAAACTAAAGAAGCTAGTAAGGAAGGCACTACTAGTGGTGTTAATTTGAGAAAGAATGTAGGAGCAATGGTGGCCGGGCGGACGGCTAGATCGGCTGTCCGCCGGAGAGAGCAGCTATTTATCTTGTGGTCACTCCAAGATCGGTGGCTCTGATACCATGTAAAATATTGAAGATTTCTACTAATCTTTGCTTATCTTACAATCAAGCCTAATGAGTGTTTATATAGAACACTCAAGGAGATAAACATAGAAACAAGTATCACAAGATTTATGGAAAGAGATTTGACAAGATATGAGAAGATAATCTCAATACCTAATCTAGCCTGCCTGCATAATCTTCCCCAATTAATCCAAATCAAATCTTGGAAGATGTGATTTTATTCTACCTAATCAAACCATAGTTGCCTAATCTAACCTATTGGTGAGATCTCACATATTCTAACACTGTGAAAGAGGGCTGGGATACCTGATGCTGTTTTGGATGGTTTTATCATCCCCAGAGAACATTTGGGGAGAAATAGGTTTCTGGATGCCGCATCGGCATAACTGCGGCCTGAGAGTGCAAGTGTAACGACCCGATTTCCGTCGAGTCGCTACGAGCAAAAGAACGCAAAAATCATGGAAATTTTTTTTTTTTTTTATAAGCAGCAACCACGATAGAATCTTATTCCAACTTAAATATGTCTTACCATAACAATTTCAATACTCATACTTCAAAAGAAAAGCAAAGTTTTAAATCCACAAAATCCAAGCTAAATAAAATCTTGATAGAAATAAAAAGGTAAATGACGCAGGACGTCAAAATGCAAAAATCCTAGAAGCGAACTCTCTGATCACACAGTCCCTTATCCCATGGTTCCTTCATTTGCAAATGCTCCACCATCTAACGCCTCAACCTCTGTGGTGGAGTAAACAACGTCAAAGCAGGGTCCTCCAGAGACCGAGCAGAGCAAGAGGGACAATATAAAAAGTACAGGCAATATAATCCAGATCCTCAGTAATATATAGCAACAATAATAAAAACTGGACAGGAATTACGCTATTGATTTCAATATAAATAACAGGAGTGACAATAATCCAAATTTATACTATGTATGCAACGATTATATAAATTGAGACAGCACATTCCCCAGGTACATCCGGCTTTTCCCCAGTTTATTTTTCTGTCAGTTCTTTTCTGACTTTCCCATTTTTTTTCTTTTTGCCGGTGTCCTTGCCGCACGACTACCCACTACCCCTGTCTAAAGGTAGTGGCGTTATGGACTCGGATTTCGGTCTCGCATTTAATGCCGAGCCGTTTCGGGGATACTATCCCTTTTGGATGGTTTGCCAACGAAAGGCTGTACACGCTTCTCGCGTTGGCCTTTGGACCTTAGGTCCCAGGATGATACCACCACACCCTTAATTTCCCCTTCACTCTCCCCCATGTATGATATGCAATTAGGAAATTAAAGTACATTACCTTTGTCTCCCTTCCTGCATTACTTCGCATAAGATTTTAGAACAATTTATTTTTCATTTCAATTCATTTTATTCCAGGCAAGCAAGTATAAATTAACAAAGCAGGTATCAATAAGGCAAAATTTTATAAGTAGAGCTACATTGCATAGACAAATTATATTGAAAATATTACAAGGCAAGGTCTAGCTGTCACCTGCCTTCCAGTTAGATTTGCGGATAAAAATTCGACGAACTCCCTAGAGGAGGTGGGAAGATTGATAACCTAGCAAGGATGAGATACATAGTTTATACACTAATTTATACATCAAAACTGTACCATGTTTATTTAGTTATTATACACAGATTTTTACGTATACATTAGTTTATACGCATTACCATTCATAAGAACATTTATACGCATACATATGTACTGTTTTCTTTTTCTTTTTCTTTTTTCTTTTTTAAAGAAAACGAATAAACAAAAAGGGTGTCTCAAGGTAAAAACGAGGGGCATGCTCAATAGACGTATGTCTTTTTTAAAAAAAACGAATAAAAAAGGGGTGTCTCAAGGTAAAAACGAGGGCATAAGTATAAAAATTTTCGTTATTTATTTTTCTCTTTTCTGCCTTGTTTCATTCGTTTACAGCAACCCTAGTTTTCTTTAAACAGAGATGTGGGATTTTGCAGGTTGAAACATGAAATAGAGTATGAAGAAATCAAAAATGGAATGGGTAAGGTATAAATCACTTTATTTATTTTCCTGTTTTTGTATCATGATTTCTTGGTTTACAGTATCCTTAATTTCTTTCTTTTAACGTGGATGTCGGTTTTTGCAGGTTTTTGGAGCTTGAGATATAGGGCATGGCAAAATCGTGGAATTGATATGGGTACTGTATAGGTCATTTTATTTTTTTTATTTTTTTCTTTTTTTCTTTTTTTCTTTTTGCATCTGCTTCTTTGGTTTGCAGAAACCCTAATTTATTTTAACGTGGATGTGGGTTTTTTTGCAGGTTTTTGGAGTTGAGATTTGGGCATGGCAATTCGTGAAATGAGATGGGTTTTGAAGAAATACACAAAAAGGGTTTCATCGCCTACATGGTTTGGGGATGCCGTTCCATGGTTTCCAACATTTGATGAAGAAGATGCAAGGGATTTCAAGAACTAAAAAGAAGCATACCTCTCGGCTGTGGTGAATGGGGAAGATGAAGAATCAAGATGGGTTTCCAGGCCAAGAACGAGGATGATGCAACCGAGCCTTTCTCTTTTCTTCCTCTCTCTCTCACTGTATTCCTTCCCCTCTTCTTCTCTTGATTTTTAATCTTAACAATGAGGTATGTAATTGATTTGGGTGGGATTTTTAAGCTTTTCTAAGCAAGGATGGAAGTTACCACAAAATAAATACGATCCATAAAGAAAATCTTTATTTTTGCCCACTCTCCTCTTGAAATTTTGAGATCGTGTTTTCCTTCCTCATAATTTCCAACGGTTTTTCCTTTTAATTGTTACTAGCCTTTTTAATTTAGTCATCAAATGCCCCTAATTACTTCCCTTAATTATGAATAATGAACAGCTTTATGCAGTTTTTAGATTTAATTTTAGATTTAATGAGGGTAGTCTTTACATTCTACCTCCCTTAAAAAGAATTTCGTCCTCGAAATTCCTCTCTCAAATTTTTTTGACAAGGGTAATTACATCAAAGGTTAGACAACAAATCTTGATATGGTACTACCTAATAATGATTTCAAACATAAACGGTATCATTAAATAACTAAGGGCGTACCTCCAAATAATTCTGGAAAATTTTTCTGGATATCGAATTCTCGCTCCCAAGTAGCCTCCTCGACGCCATGGTGACGCCAAAGTACTTTGACAAGGGGAATCGACTTGTTCCACAAAACCCTATCCTTGCGCTCCAGAATGCGCACAGGTCCTTCCGAAAAGGCCAATCACCCTGAAGCTCCACCTCGTCCTCCTCTAGCACATGAGAAGAGTCGGGATGATATAGACGGAGCATGGATACATGAAATACGTTATGCATCCGATCAAGGTTTGGAGGTAATTCCAACTCATAAGCTCGAGATCCAACTCGCTTAGAGATGCGATAAGGCCCAATGTAACGAGGGCTCAACTTACCCTTCCTGCCGAACCGCATAACCGCTTTGAAAGGTGAGATTTTAACAAAAACCATATCTCCCTCAGCGAACTCGAGCTCTCTACGCCGATGATCGGCATAGCTCTTCTGCCTACTCTGAGCTGCCTTTTGCCTCTCCCTGATCAAGGTTACTTTCTCAAAAGTTTCTTCCACCAATTTCGGCCCAAGCAACTGCCTCTCACCAATTTTAACCCAACACAATGGTGATCTGCAAGCACGACCATAAAGAGCCTCAAAGGGAGACATCTGAATACTCTGTTGATAGCTGTTATTATATGCAAATTCGACTAGGGGCAAGTGACGCTCCCAGTCTCCCCCAAAATCGAGAATACAGGCTCTCAATAGGTCCTCCACAATCTGGTTAACCCTCTCGGTCTGACCATCCGTCTGAGGATGATAGGCAGTACTAAAATTTAGCTTCGATCCCAAAGCCTCTTGCAACCCACGCCAAAACCCATAAGTGAACCTGGTGTCCCTGTCTGATACTATAGAAGCAAGTACTCCATGCAATCTGATAATTTGAGCCACATACATCTCAGCCAACTTGTTCAAAGTCCAAGTCTTTTTCATGGCAATAAAATGTGCAGACTTGGTGAGACGATCAACAATCACCCAGATGCTATCACAACCGCTCTTGGTTTTGGGCAAACCCATGATGAAGTCCATAGAAATGCTATCCCACTTCCACATGGGTATTTCCAAAGGCTTTAGAGTGCCCCCAGGTTTCTGATGCTCAATCTTTATTTTCTGACAAGTCAAGCATTTCGAAACATAGCTAGCCACTTCTCTTTTCATTCCGCTCCACCAGAAATTTCTTTTCAAATCATGATACATCTTGGTGCTACCCGGGTGAATGGTGTAGCGAGATTTATGGGCCTCATCCAAGATACTCCTTCTAAGATCTTCTTTAGCTGGCACACATATCCTGCCTTTAAAGTACAAGAAACTGTCTGCCCCAACTGAAAAGTCTGGTCTAGAATCTACTTCTTTCTTCAACTTGACCAACTCTGCATCATCTGCTTGAGCCGCCTTTATCGATTCCAAAAAGTCTGACTGAACTCGAAAATTTGCTAAGACTGATTTCTCACCCACTTTGCAAACATCTAAAGTCAAATCTCTAAACTGCTCAAGGAGTTTCCACTCTTCCATCATCAAGCATGCAAGTTTAGCACATCCTTGCCTACTGAGAGCATCGGCAACCACATTGGCTTTACCCGGATGGTAGCTCAATGTAAAATCGTAGTCCTTTAAAAACTCAAGCCACCTCCTCTAGCGCATATTTAATTCTTTCTGATCAAACAGGTATTTGAGGCTTTTGTGGTCCGTAAAAACCTCAAACTTCACACCATACAAATAATGACGCCAGATCCTGAGCGCAAAAACCACAGCTGCCAATTCTAAGTCATGGGTGGGGTAATTCACCTCATGCCGCTTCAACTGCCGTGAGCCATATGCAATCACCTTCCCATCCTGCATAAGTACACAACCTAACCCCTTTATGGAAGCATCGCTATAAATAACAAAATCCACTCCTTCAGAAGGGAGGACAAGCACAGGCGACGAAGTCAACCTCTTCTTCAATTCCTGGAAACTGAGCTCACACTCCTCCGCCCAAATAAACTTGACATTCTTTCTAGTCAGCTTGGTCAGAGGACCAGCCAATGCAGAAAACCCCTCAACAAATTTTCGGTAATAACCGGCTAGCCCCAAGAAACTCCTGACCTCAGTTGCGTTAGTAGGCTGTTTCCACTGCAATACTGCCTCTACCTTAACTGGGTCAACTGAGATGCCCTCCTTTGAGACCACGTGACCTAAGAATGTCACGCTCTCTAACCAAAACTCGCACTTGGAAAACTTGGCAAATAAATGATTCTGCCTCAAAGTTTCAAGTGCTCTCCTCAGATGCTCTGCATGATCTTCCTTGGACTTAGAATAAATGAAAATATCATCAATAAATACCACAATGAACTGATCTAAGAAGGGTTTGAAGATCTTGTTCATTACATCCATAAAGATAGCTGGAGCATTAGTCAGTCCAAATGGCATTACCACGAATTCAAAATGACCGTATCGGGTCCTGCAAGCTGTCTTGGATATGTCCTCATCTCTGACACGAAGCTGATGATACCCTGATCTGAGGTCAATCTTAGAAAAGTGACAAGCTCCCTGCAACTGGTCAAAAAGATCGTCGATCCTAGGCAAAGGATAACGATTTTTGACAGTAACCTTATTCAGTTGCCGATAATCGATGCACAAACGGAGGCTGCCATCCTTCTTTTTAACAAATAAAACAGGAGCACCCCACGGCGAAGAACTTGGCCTGATGAATCCTTTCTCAAGCAACTCAGACAACTGCTCCTTGAATTCTTTCAACTCGGCAGGGGCCATCCGATAAGGTGCTTTGGAAATGGGTAAGGTCCCTGACTCGAGGTCAATGGTAAAGTCGAGCTCTCTGTGGGGAGGCAACTCCGTGAGATCCTCTGGAAAAACATCAAGGAACTCACTCACCACGGAAATATCAGCTGCTGATAACCCTACACCATCATCCTCTTTCTTCACATACGCCAAAAAACCTTCACAGCCTCTACTTAACATTTTCTGAGCCCTTAATACAGCAATAATTTAAATCTTGCCAGGGCGCTTCACACCCTCAAACATGAACTCTTCCTCCCCGGGTATTCTGAACACCACCACCTTATGGAAACAATCCACACTGGCGTGATAAGACGCCAACCAGTCCATGCCTAGGATGACCTTGAAGTCATTCATATTCAACAAGACAAGGTCTCCCAAAAGCTCACGGTCCCCAATTTTAATTTTACAACCCTTACATACCAAATCAGTAACTACCACATCGCCTACTGGTGTGACCACTCTCAACGGATGTAGTAAGGGTACATGGGATAAAGCTAATTCTCGAACAAAATCAGGCGATATAAATGATAATGTAGAGCCAGAATCAAATAAGACATGAACAGATATACCATTAACGAGAAGCTGACCTTCGATAACTGCATCAGATGCTTCAGCGTCGCGCTGACTCAAGGCAAAGACCCGATTGATAGGAGCTTGGGGTGCATTTCTTCCCTGGACTGGTATGAGATTTGGGTTTCCCCTCCACTGATTTTGCTGCTGCGGCTGGGGTGGAGGTCTAGGAAGAGCCCGCTGCTGCTGCTGCTGCTGATATGGTTGCCTGGCATACTGCTGATGCTTCTTCTTAGGGCAATCCCTCTGCTTGTGGTTCGGATCCCCACAATTGAAACAAACGTTCATAGATTTCCAGCACTGGCCTGAATGGAATTTTCCGCAAAGAGAGCACAAGGTCTTGGATTGCGAACCACCATCTGTCCTCTGCTTTTTGAGTGGAGGTCCCTGATTCCTGCTAATAAATGATTGAGATCTAGCTGCTTGCACTGATTTCTCGCAGTCTTCCGCCACTTCGGCCTTCTCACAGGCCTCTGCCAAGGTCCTAGTACCAAGGTTAACGATACTCGCCTTAATGGATGGGCGAAGACCGCTAACAAATTTTCGAACCCGATCTGCCTCTGTCGCTGCGTATCCAGGTGCAAAATGCGAAAGCTCTCTGAACTTGGCTCCATACTGAGCCACAGTCAACGCCCTCTGCTTTAGTTCTGCGAACTGCCCCGCCAACTGATCTTTTATGCGCTCCGGAAAGAACTGCTCATTGAAGCGAGACTTGAACTGACCCCGAGTTCCAGACAAAACTGCGGGATAGTTCTGAATCATAGTCCGCCACCAGACACCCGCCTCTCCCTTCAGTAGGAAGGAAGCAAAACGAATCTTCTGAATGTTAGAGCACTCCATCACAGCAAAGATCCCCTCTACCTCTGTAAGCCAATGGTCTGCCACTAAGGGATCACCTGAACCAGTAAACTCAGATGGGTGGTAGTCTCGGAACTGACGATGCACCTGAGAGGCATCCTCACGAGGCCTCGACTCCTGACGAGCCCCGAGATTGGCTGCGATGGCCTGAAGGGCGGTCTGATTAGCTATCTGATTCTGTCTAAGAATTTCTGCCAGCATTTGCAGACCATCCTGATTTTGAGGTTGAACTGGGTCAGGTCCATCTTGGCCATGCGCACCGAGCTGAGCTGGTTCATGTCCATCATTATTAGGGACATTAGCCTGGTTAGCAGCTCCCCTCCTCTGATACATCTGCAAAAAGGAACAATACATAGTCATATGTATATATCGATGACATAATCTTTTTATTGCTAGGAAGTACCATACTAATAGAAAACTTTGCTTGCCATTGATTGAGTAGTATTAAAATTTAGTACTGTGTCTTCCCTTTAAGGGTATAGAAATCAGAGTGCATATATTTTGGTCGACAAGGCTTAATTGTCTACCCCAATCCTATAATCTACCCACTCTCACGTAGTCCAGGTATTTCACAAAAACCTAGAGCTCTGATACCACAACTGTAACGACCCGATTTCCGTCGAGTCGCTACGAGCAAAAGAACGCAAAAATCTTGGAAATATTTTTTTTTTATAAGCAGCAACCACGATAGAATCTTATTCCAACTTAAATATGTCTTACCATAACAATTTCAATACTCATACTTCAAAAGAAAAGCAAAGTTTTAAATCCACAAAATCCAAGCTAAATAAAATCTTGATAGAAATAAAAAGGTAAATGACGCAGGACGTCAAAATGCAAAAATCTTAGAAGCGAACTCTCTGATCACACAGTCCCTTATCCCATGGTTCCTTCATTTGCAAATGCTCCACCATCTAACGCCTCAACCTCTGTGGTGGAGTAAACAACGTCAGAGCAGGGTCCTCCAGAGACCGAGCAGAGTAAGAGAGACAATATAAAAAGTACAGGCAATATAATCCAGATCCTCAGTAATATATAGCAACAATAATAAAAACTGGACAGGAATTACGCTATTGATTTCAATATAAATAACAGGAGTGACAATAATCCAAATTTATACTATGTATGCAACGATTATATAAATTGAGACAGCACATTCCCCAGGTACATCCGGCTTTTCCCCAGTTTATTTTTCTGTCAGTTCTTTTCTGACTTTCCCATTTTTTTTCTTTTTGCCAGTGTCCTTGCCGCACGACTACCCACTACCCCTGTCTAAAGGTAGTGGCGTTATGGACTCGGATTTCGGTCTCGCATTTAATGCCGAGCCGTTTCGGGGATACTATCCCTTTTTGATGGTTTGCCAACGAAAGGCTGTACACGCTTCTCGCGTTGGCCTTTGGACCTTAGGTCCCAGGATGATACCACCACACCCTTAATTTCCCCTTCACTCTCCCCCATGTATGATATGCAATTAGGAAATTAAAGTACATTACCTTTGTCTCCCTTCCTGCATTACTTCGCATAAGATTTTAGAACAATTTATTTTTCATTTCAATTCATTTTATTCCAGGCAAGCAAGTATAAATTAACAAAGCAGGTATCAATAAGGCAAAATTTTATAAGTAGAGCTACATTGCATAGACAAATTATATTGAAAACTATTACAAGGCAAGGTCTAGCTGTCACCTGCCTTCCAGTTAGATTTGCGGATAAAAATTCGACGAACTCTCTAGAGGAGGTGGGAAGATTGATAACCTAGCAAGGATGAGATACATAGTTTATACACTAATTTATACATCAAAACTGTACCATGTTTATTTAGTTATTATACACAGATTTTTACGTATACATTAGTTTATACGCATTACCATTCATAAGAACATTTATACGCATACATATGTACTGTTTTCTTTTTCTTTTTCTTTTTTCTTTTTTAAAGAAAACGAATAAACAAAAAGGGTGTCTCAAGGTAAAAACGAGGGGCATGCTCAATAGACGTATGTCTTTTTTTAAAAAACGAATAAAAAAGGGGTGTCTCAAGGTAAAAACGAGGGCATAAGTATAAAAATTTTCGTTATTTATTTTTCTCTTTTCTGCCTTGTTTCATTCGTTTACAGCAACCCTAGTTTTCTTTAAACAGAGATGTGGGATTTTGCAGGTTGAAACATGAAATAGAGTATGAAGAAATCAAAAATGGAATGGGTAAGGTATAAATCACTTTATTTATTTTCCTGTTTTTGTATCATGATTTCTTGGTTTACAGTATCCTTAATTTCTTTCTTTTAACGTGTATGTCGGTTTTTGCAGGTTTTTGGAGCTTGAGATATAGGGCATGGCAAAATCGTGGAATTGATATGGGTACTGTATAGGTCATTTTATTTTTTTTATTTTTTTCTTTTTTTCTTTTTGCATCTGCTTCTTTGGTTTGCATAAACCCTAATTTATTTTAACGTGGATGTGGGTTTTTTTGCAGGTTTTTGGAGTTGAGATTTGGGCATGGCAATTCGTGAAATGAGATGGGTTTTGAAGAAATACACAAAAAGGGTTTCATCGCCTACATGGTTTGGGGATGCCGTTCCATGGTTTCCAACATTTGATGAAGAAGATGCAAGGGATTTCAAGAACTAAAAAGAAGCATACCTCTCGACTGTGGTGAATGGGGAAGATGAAGAATCAAGATGGGTTTCCCGGCCAAGAACGAGGATGATGCAACCGAGCCTCTCTCTTTTCTTCCTCTCTCTCTCACTGTATTCCTTCCCCTCTTCTTCTCTTGATTTTTAATCTTAACAATGAGGTATGTAATTGATTTGGGTGGGATTTTTAAGCTTTTCTAAGCAAGGATGGAAGTTACCACAAAATAAATACGATCCATAAAGAAAATCTTTATTTTTGCCCACTCTCCTCTTGAAATTTTGAGATCGTGTTTTCCTTCCTCATAATTTCCAACGGTTTTTCCTTTTAATTGTTACTAGCCTTTTTAATTTAGTCATCAAATGCCCCTAATTACTTCCCTTAATTATGAATAATGAACAGCTTTATGCAGTTTTTAGATTTAATTTTAGATTTAATGAGGGTAGTCTTTACAGCAAGGGAAGGAATCATTCTAGATGCAGTTGTAGGTGGGGGAACCAGTTTTGTGGCTCCTGCTGATCTGGTTTGGGGGATCCCCTAGGAGTCCTGGGTAGGGGGAGCCTCCACTGTGGGAGACTCCTCTACGGTTGCCATCGTGAGTCGCCTAAATGGGAAAAGGTAAATCGCCTTTTTCTCTCGCCTTTCGCAGATCCTTAACAACTTCAATTGATGGTTTCCTTTCAATGTAGCTGACTAAATTCCTATTTCTACATTCCATTCTATTTTTCTCCTAGTGTTTATTACTTTGATCCTTTGCATCTCCACAATTTGATCATTCATTGTACCAATTTGTCCCAACATAAAGTGGATCTTCAATACAACTTCCCTTAGGCCCCTGTTTTTTTTTTTTTTTTGAGAACCAATTGTGAGTTCAAAACTGGACTCAAAATTGATTATTGGACTCAAAATTGATTTTGAGTCCAATAATCAGTTTTGGACTCACAATCTCTTCTTAAAATCCAAAACAGAAAAGGTCCCAAAATTTAGGCATTTAGCTAGTTTTACTCTGTTAAATGCTCTCTCTAGCTCTCTCTCTCTCTCTCTCTCTCTCTCTCTCTCTCTCTCTCTCTCTCTCTCTCTCTCTCTTAACTGTTGAGTTGGGTGTCTTGAATTCAAACCCGATTGGGGTCTGAAATATTGTGTGTGACCCGGATAACCCCGTTTTATGTGTTTTCGGCCTGATAAGACTAACTTATGGCCCGCTTTATATAAAGGGGCTTTTAGGGCTTAATTCGAATGCTAATCTTGTAAAGAGGGTTGAGAGCTCAAAAGAAAGGGGAAACGGGTGTGCTAGGGTTTCTAGTATCTTTGTGTCTTTTGTGCATTTGCTTGTGTTTGTTGTTTCGTTTTGCTTTGCCATTGAAATCGCATATCACGTAAGAAGAGGGGTTTTTTCACAACATTAAGCATGTTGCTGCTATCAGCCTCACATGAAATTGAAGTAGATATCTTGCTTGTTTTCTAGAGAATAGCCACATTTTCTACTATAGCCACTGTAAAGAAAACTAGCTTTTGATGTTTGAAACAAATTCTTTGGTGAATGTGATTTGGTTCTTTAGTTTTTTATTGTGAATTCTGGTTCTTGAAGTCTGTGTTCTTCTGGGAGAATGTACATGCCAAACTCATTGTGGAATGTGGCCTAGTAGTAAAATCATGACCAGACGGAAATGCATATACAAGTCCAAAGTCATGTTCTTCTCTGTAAAGGTTTTCCGAGGTTGCTGAGCTCTTGGACGTCTGTTGGTTGGAAATCAAAGGAAAGATCGACGCTCGAATGCTCTCCAGAAAGACGAATTATGTCGCTTACGCCGTTCTAAAATTCCAGCCACATACATATGGATTCGATCGCTGGCCTGCAAGTCTGTCAGTTAAATTAGGAGGCGAGGAATCTGGACACACTGTTATTCTAAAACCCAACACTAATCGTCTCAGTAGTACACAGACAGAGAGCTCGGGAGGCTACGGAGCAGAGGTCCTGCGTGCCAGAAATGATGGGTGGATGGAGATTGAGATGGGGGAGTTCTTCAATGATGAGGGAGATGAAGGGGAGGTGGAGATGAGTTTAATGCATTTGCAAGGTGGGCAGTGGAAGAAAGGGCTTATTGTTGAAGGCATTGAGATAAGGCCTAGAGCATAACTGAAGTCCAGATGTTTCTTCTTTGGGGAGGAGATCTGTGAATATTATTATCTATCACTTAGCAATGTCAAATTCAGCTTCTTTTCCAGAACTAGTTCTGCTCTGCTTTCAAGTTCTGCTGGTTTGTGATTGTTATAAGATAAAACCCTTGTTTTACAGGCTACATCTTGATAGCCACTCTTCTAATTTCATAAGAATCCTTTTGAAATGCTACTATTTTTTCCACAAGCATAAATGGCTTCAGGAAGTCCGAGGACATGGTCCGGATATACAATGCAGAAAATCAGCTAGTAGGGTTTATGTTTGGATGCATGTTAAATTACTAAGTAGAAGTAAAAGGACATCATAGGTAGAAGGAAAGTAAAATGACATCATCTTCCAAAGGTCTGTTTGGATGCATGAAAAAGTGGGTAAATAAAAGTAAAAGTACACATTTTCCATTTCCTAAAATCATTTGGTTGCCATTTACTATTCACATTCTGTTTGGATGTATGTTAAGGTGGTGGGTAGGACAGTAAAATGACATCATCTTCCAAGGGACTGTTTGGATCATAGTTAGCAAAAATGGCATTTTTTGAACAAAAAACGCCGTTTAGAACTCATTCTAATGGTTTGCCAAATCCCTCTTTTTTAGGAAAATGTTTTAAACACGTTTAAAGCCCGTTTTAAACATATTAAACATGGTTTTTTTTTTGGCCAACTTTCCAACTTTATCCCTACTATAATTTGTACATTACAAAATTTTAATTCAATTTTTGTGTTTCTGTTTTTTGGACCGAAACCATATTAAACTTTAAGTTTTGCCTTCCCATTTTATTGCCCAGTCACGTTTTGCTAACTATGGTTGGATGATGCATCAAAAAGTGGCTACACAGAAGTAGAAGTATATATTTTCCATTTCCTAGTATCATTTGGTTGTCATTTACCAAATTTACAGCCCACATGGCAGTGCCTGTGGGCTGTAAATTTGGCTACTGTTAAACTTTCCTATCAAATTAAGAGAAAAGGGAAAGTAAAGAAATGGGAATCCATATTCCTTTTCTTCACCTTCTATATTCGGTGCATGTAGAACTAGTATAAAGCTTTTTGGGAATTGTCTTTCTATACGAATGTGAAGCTTCACTTTCAACGAGTAAAAGTCCATTTGATCAGTGGTTAGGATCATATGAATGGTACTTAAAATATTTGGAAATTGTCTTATCGATGGAGTGGAATGATCAATCCTTTTTTCTGTCGTTAAGGTGGAGAACTGAACCAAGAATTCTCTTACTTCATCATCAATCGAATCACTGTTCGCGACCCAGGATTCTATTTTCTCATCAATCCAATCACCGTTGACGTTTTTTCTTTTTCTTATCAATGAATAGATCTCTTTACTTGTATGACTTAGATGTATCGTATTTCTCGAAAAAGTGATTCGATTGATGGGATTTGGTATGATACCTATGAGATCGATGATATCGATGAGATTGATATTCAAATATTTCTTCTTAGAACGTATTGATTTGACCCCATAAGCGGGACCACCACCCAATAGCATGTTGCCGCCAAAAGCAGAACCCCATATTTCTTCTAGAGAATCTCCTAATTGTTCCAGAGCAACTAGAAAGAGGTTATTTAACCAGAGCAACTAGAAAGAGATTCTTTAACCAGAAAGAATTCAGTTCAGATGTAGGATACCTATCCAGAAGTTTTCGCAACTCAATCATGTATGATGGAATCATCAGGATTTTATCTTTTCTAACTCTGTCTGTAACTCACTAGAGGAGAATATGTGTACGAACGAGATATCCAGCAACAAGAAGAAGGAAAAGGATTGAATTCCCGAGCATTGGTGATCTCGGATGTGTCCATATCAATGGAACGGGTGACTCATTATTTCGATGAATCATTTCTTCGGACAGAAGAAGATTCTGTAAACACTTACTCGAAATCTCACTTATCAGACTCCATTGTGGAAGAATCGCCCACCATTTTTTCTGAGGAATTGGCCATGATATATCCGATCCATGCATAATATCATGAAAAATGGATACAAAATTTTGACTGCTACTTAGTATCGGCAATGGGTCGGGAAAATTATCTAAAAGGGTGACATGGGACAAATTTGTTTATAGCATAGAAATTTATAGTTTGTGGTGTCATAAATACATTATATGTTAATATGAATGAAGAAATGAATGTCCGGCTACGGCTAACCCCAACAAGTTTCTGAATGTTGATCCCTTCATTGACTACATCATCCTAAACTTATGGTCCTACATTGAGTGTGGGTCCAATTGGATGAATTTGTCAAGGATGTTGCATCACCTATTTCTCGTTCTAAGCCAAAGTCTCACGCGGTAGAGAGTATGTGGTAAGAAATGTTGCATGTTGGGTGTGGAAGAGAGCTTCCCATCATGTGGGCGAGATACTCTTAACTCATTGAAGGTGGATTTCATTTACTATCTTGTTACCCTTTTTTCTATATTTTTCAAACAAAGTAAGTGATTCTATCAAAAAATATATATACTTGAAAAAAATGCATGAAAAAGGAATTCCAAGGTCCCTAAGGGTTGAAATTCTCCTAGAAAGTGAGGAAATTTTCCGATTCTAAAAAAAAAATTCTCACATGAGCACTCAGAAAACCGGTTACATTTAACACCTATTAGTCTGTGGTACTGGCGAAAAATTGCCGGGACTCAACTGATTATGAGTCAAAAATTGATTATAAGACTCAAAATCACTAGTAATTTTGAGTCCAATAATCGATTTTGGACTCAAAATCGGTTATCAAAATCTTAAACGAACAGGGGCTAAAGGAAATTTTGGAACCTATCTATTATGGGCACTTGCATCTCAATTAAAAACATCTGACTTATTGGGCTTACATTGGGCACACTACTATTGTCTCCATTCATGAGGTGGCTGGTCTGACGTACGACAGAACAACCGCGAAATGCCTTTTGCAATGGACCTTAGCAATGCCTAATCAATTTAGGAGATTTCTCTTTACTATAATCATCCATCACCTACAGTTCAATTTTTACTAAAGTCAAAACATGTGCTATCAAATCCATCAAAATTCTTACAGCTCTTCTATAGGGTGTGATAAATTCGCACCCCATGTAGGATAATTCGCACCCCTTTAACATGAATTAATGTCAAAAAGCGTTAGTCTGCCACATACCCTCGTTTAAACTTTAGAACAAAAATACGAAACAAGACTTTATCTCTTCACATCTGACAAAAACACCCAACCTGGTTTTCTTGTAAATTTGTTCGAATAAGACGGGCACTTACTCGAAGCAGGGTTGTTTAGTATAAAAATACGTTTTAGGCTTTTTTTTTCTGTTCTTCTTCCCCTTTGGGAGAAATCTAGTAATGGAAGGGGCGGATTTGTTTTGTAAAATGCCTGAAGGCTGTATTTCTCATACTATATCCTTCAATTCTCCTCGAGATGCGTGTAAATCAGCACTCGTCTCTTTGATCTTCCGTTCGGCATCAAACTCCGATTCCGTTTGGGAGAACTTTCTACCGTCCGATTATAAGGAGATCATATCGAGATCAGTCTCTCCGGTCGAGTTCTCGTCCAAGAAGGACCTCTATTTCCGTCTCTGTCGTGACCCAATTCTCATCGACAATGGTAAAATGGTAATTTCCTGATCAATTTTATGAGGGTTTTATTTTTATTTTTTGTGCATAGTGATAAGGAATGAAATTTTCATTAATCTTTGGATACTTACAATCAATCTTAAGAGTGCTTTTATAGAGCACTAAAGATAATAATAGAAAGAGATCATCCCAAATCATCCTAATCTAATGCAGTTGCCTAATCTAGTCTGATCAAATCAAATCCTATGATTTGTGGACACAGACATGAGTGTCGCGTGTCGACACGGACACTGACACGGAATGTCGGACACGCAAACCTCCAAACTTTAGAAATGAGACACGGCTAAAATAGAAAGCATATGTATTCATGATTTGTGGATATGGATTCGTGTGTCCAATTTCGACATGGATACGAGTTGTCCAAATGAGGTAAACACAATATTCAATAAAAAAACAGAATGCCACACTTGACACGATACTAAAACATGTCCACATACCCACATTAAGTCTGACCACTTCCAACAATACAATTAAAAGTGTCCAAAGGAGTGTCGACACGTGTGGACACGCATGTCGTGTCGGACACTATAGGACACGTGAGTCGGTAATAAATTCGAAGTGTCGGCCAAATCATAGATCAAATCTTAAAGTATTGATCTTATTCTAATGTCTATCTGATTTTATTCTCTAATGATTGTACATGGGGGAAGGAAACTTCCACCCCTTCTTCAACATTGCAAATATGGGCCCACTAGAAATGGGGCTACGATCGCAAAATGTCACTTGATCCGACAATCCTAGCCATTCAAATATATTTTTAAAAGGGTAGTGATATATGCTCGGGCCACCCTCTCTAGTGTATTTATGACTGCCCTTTTTATACTACTAGAGGGTGGCCTGGGGAAGAAAAGGGGGCAAATATATCATTTCCCTTTTTAAACGGCAACAGTTATCGCATTCAACATCTCCACTTAAATAACTCCGGCCAACCTACCACCAATGAACACACTGAGAAATCTAAGATCTTGTAACAAGATGGAGAAAATATATGCCAACAAACCAAAACTACTAGGTGAGCAAAAGAAACCATTCAACATTTCCACTTTAATGACTCCGGCTAATCTACTACGTGCTTCATCACAATGGGCTACTCCATGGACAAGGCAACACAATCCACTATTTAGATCCAAAATAGTACAATGTTACCTCCACCGATAAAACCCTTCTCTCCAACCTTCTATGCAACCCCAAAGCAACCCTCAAATCTCTACACCGAGTATGAGGAAAACCCCTTTGGAAAACCCTCCAATACAATGTTTCTCTTGCAAAGAAGAAAACTCTATGAAGAAGAACAATGGAAGAAGAAGAATACACCTTGATAAACAAGAAGAGAAAGAAAACCCCTTTTTGCTTCACCACAAAAAAGCCTTCCAAGGGCCCAAAGAGAAAGCACAACTTTTTGCCCTAAACCTTCTCTCCAACCTTGAGTAGATGAACCTTGCTTTTGCTTCACCACAAAAGCCCTACTAGGGCCCCCAAGAGAAAAACCCCTCTTGCCTTGCCCTAGCTTTCTCCTCAAGAAGAAGAACCTTGCTTTTACTCCACCACAAAAGCCCTCCGAGGCCCCCCAAGAGAAAATCCCTCTTGTCTTGCACTAGCCTTTTCTCCTCTCCTCTCTACATTTTCCCTTTTTATTTAAACCCTCTCTTTCATATACAAACCACATATATAGAGAGAATACATATCCCACTTAAAATGGGCCAAGTGGGACCCACTCCAAGAATGAAATAAAACCGATGATTTTATATCACCAAGTCAACATTACTCCTTTCTTAAACCCCATTCTATCTTGCACTATGCAAAATCATAAATAGAGAGTAAAGGAAACACCCCACTTAAATTACCAAAGTGGGACCCCACACCAAACAAAAAAAAAATGAACCGTAATTGTGCATCACCGGTTCAACAAACTCAAAAAAAATCACAGCTTGCCGAGCCTTCTTGAAACCAGGAGACTTTCGACCTTTTTGTCAACTCCACCAAATCCCATGTCTTGTTCTTTTGAAGACTTGCATTTCTTCTTCCATAGCCTTTATCAACTATCATGTTTGCAACATCATCAACTAAGGCACGTCGTTACTGTACAAGAGCCTGACTCGTACTCCCTTCCTGATTATAAGAGCCCCTCTAGAAACTTTAAGGACTATCTCCAACCAAAAAAATTTAAAACCTTCCAACTTCAAGTAGACAAAGAAATCAAACTTTTTGACATATTCAGAACATGCCAGACATTCTCAAGAGTGCGGATCATCCTATCAAACAATCTCAATCGAACCGAGCCAACACCAAGTGTTCTACTAGTCGAGTTTTTTTCCATTTTCACCAAGGCTCCTTCACACGACTCATATGTGCAAAACCAAGATCAATGTGGTCATATATGATGAGCAGCACCTGTGTCAAGATCCCAATCTTGGTGAAATTCCATATTACAACCCGCCATCAACACCCCATCCTCCATAGCACCTGATTCAATTACCTCCACTTGATTTGCCTCCTTAGAATCTCCACCAATCTTTCTTTCTTTTTTTTAATGGTAAAAGATTTCATTAAAAGACTGAGAAGGTCAAAAAATACAACAAGAGAGAATACAAATAATGTACAAATAAAATGAGCAACCACAAAAATCAAGGAGGGAGAAAGTCATACTATTCAAGGGATTCCAAGTGGACCCCTCTCCTAGCCAAAGAATCCGCCACTCCATTTTGCCGATCTCCTAATGTGGCGAAAGGAAGTACTAGATATGCCCACAATGTCTTTTATCTCGTTGAAAGGATCCGCAAAATACCAAGGAAAAATATGAGAGCCGGAGAGCCAACGAATAACATTGATAGAGTCGCCTTCCACAACCACTCGATTTAGGTCTTCCCCCACCAACAATTTGATACTTTGATGAATAGCCCAGACTTCCGCCTCATTGGAATCGGCAACTCCTATAGGACCCGCAAAAGCCCACCTCACCATCCCTTCCTCATCCCTAAGAACTCCACCAATCTTCTCTTTACCTTTCTCACTTTTGGAGTTCAAGCCTTTTTCAAAATCAGATTTCTTCTTTCATGGACAATTCTTCTTAAAGTGTCTACTTTCACCACAATTCCAGCAACCATTCTTGCCATCATGCCCATTCCAGTTAGATCTCTGTCTTGATTTACTTCTTGAAAAAACTTTTGAAGAGCCACTGTGGTCCTTAACTCTGTCTCTTGTCATATGTACTTCCGATACAACCTTTATAGAAACTTCCCAAAGAAACCTTTTTCTAGAGTTCTTCAGCAAGTAGAGTACTACACACCGAATCATAGTCTAGAGAATCTCAATTACTGAAATTTCATCAAAGAAAGAGGAAAATCTCCAAGGAGGAACCGCTAATAGTGAGGAGATCTGCTAATAGTGATGCGCACTCCTTAGCCAGGTCTGGGGTTCATCGGGCAGGCCTTGAGTGGTTTGATTACTTGCCTCATTGATGTATCTGTTCTTGCTTTTTTATTTTTTATTTTCTTTTGTAATTCTGTTGGTCCATCTTGGCCCCCATTCATTTATTAATGATATTTTCCACCATTTCAAAAAAAAAAAGAGAATCTCAATTACTACAGCTTAAAGTAGTAACAAAATGTTCATGAGATTCCAGTAGAGTGCAAAGTAAAATTACCGCTTTGTCTTTATCTTGCATCTTCTCTTCAACGCTTTCCAATTGACAAAGAATGTTGTTAAACTCATTTAGATGGTTGGAAACATTGGAACCATCCTTCATTTCCAAAGAGAACAACTTCCTCTTTAAGAATATCCGGTTTGTGAGTGACTTTGTTTGGTACACACTTTTCAACTTTGACCATAAACCCGCTGTCGTCTTATCAAGTGCAATATTGAATAAAACTTCATTCGACAAGCTCAACCATATTGTAGACATTGATTTGAGGTTCATGTCTTCCCAATCATCATCTGTATTGGCATCCGGTTTCTTCTCATTTCCCAACAAAGCTTTATGACGCCCATTTTGGATCAACATGTCTTTTACCTTCATCTTCCACAACTCAAAATTTGTCTCCCATCAAAAGGCTCCACCTTAAATGTGTGGCTAGTCATTTCTCAAACTTTGTCTTGCTCAAGCAATTTCATAAATACCTTCTGTGCAAAACCCGGATGATTTGATACCAATTGTTACATCCACAATTGTGGAGGTTTGGAATATTTTCTCCATCTTATTTGTGCAAGATTCTTGGATTTTCCATGTATTCGCTAGTGAAAAATTGACCGGTGTTATTGGTTGTGGGCTTTGGCCTCAACAAGTTGATCAATGGTTAGGATCATCTGAATGGTGATTAGAATATTTGGGCATTTGTAGCAAAGAGGTTGAGATTGCAGTGTAGGAATAATCTCTTACATAAAAAACGGCATGTATAGGTTAATATCTGAGCATGTGATGTTTCCAATGGCAGAGTTTCTCATTAGAAAGAGAGACTGGTAAGAAATGTTACATGTTGGCTGCGAGAGAGCTTCTCATTGTATGGGGAGATACTCCAAGATATTGGAGGTGGATTTCTCTCACTAAATCAAGGTTAGTTCTTGTTACCCTCCTTTCTATATATTCTTCCTTCACTTTTCTTATCTTATATTCTGCTCTTCAGTTTATTTGCAAGCCAGATAAGTTATTTTATGGGAGAAAAATCCTTGGGAAAAAAAGTAGTCATCTAAAAAAGAATTCCAGGGTCCAGCAGGGTTGAAAATTTCCTAGGTGAGGGAAATTCCTAGGAAATTTTCGATTCTAGAAAAGATTTTTGGAAATTTAATTAGCCAAACTCTTGAACGCATTTTCAGAGAATCTTTTCTTCCAATTTCTTTTTAAAACTCTAGTACACTTGACTCTACATGGGAAGGCATTGCATTTGAATCCAAGAGGATTACTTATCATGAGATTTTATAAGATGTGCACGTGTGAAGTCCACTATTTTTTAGAAAGTACAGTGGGCTCTACTTCTTAGGATGATCCAAACCGTTGAAGGGCCATGCAGTAAATAGGCTGTGCCGCGCAAATCATCTCCATAGGATGATCCTAACCCTCCGATTTGCAATGGGACCGTACATTATAGAAACCTCAACATAAGGTTTGGATTATCCTAGTAGGCCCCACTGTACTTTTTGAAAAATACCGGACTTCACACCCACACATCATATAAAACTCATTTTTCAGAGATATCAGAGATAGTTTTGTGTTTAAAGATGTACACGTGAATTCTCTCTTAGGTTCCCAGAGGTGGCCGAGCTACTGAGCGTCTGTTGGTTGGAAATCCATGGCAAGATCAACACTCGAATTCTCTCTCCTAACACAACTTATGTTGCTTACATTGTTCTAAAATTCGTGGAAGGTGCACACGGACTTCATTACCCTTCAACAGAACTATCCATTCAAATAGGAGGGATTGTGTACAAAACAAGTGCTTATTTGCTAGCGAACGATAGCCAGAGACTTCAACATCAAACTAGAGTGGATCGATTCAATACATTGTGCTCCATGAGAACAATCAGGCCTCGTCTCAACATGTGGGACCCACGGGTCATTCGGGTCCCACGTGATCGGAACGATGGATGGATGGAGATTGAATTGGGCGAGTTCTTCAATGATGATGGAGATCAAGGAGAAGTGGAGATGAGTTTGATGGAGGTGAAGAGTGGTAATGAAAAGGCAGGATTGATTGTACAAGGAATTGAACTGAGGCCTAAAGAGTAAGACAAGTTTGTAAGGTGTTAAATTATAATTTTGTTAAGTTGCTTTGTACTGAATTGTTACTTTTGTCATCTGTCTTAAAATAACACTTCTATACATTCTTTCCTATTCCCCCACCCCAGATGATTCTGGTCCTTGATCTGTCAAGGACTGGGGCTACACTGGTTGCCGTAGGCCCTGTTTGGTTGCAGGTATTTACCACGTAGAGCAGTGGTGCAAGCAATCACCAGGTATCTACCTCGTAGAGCAGGGTTGTAAGTAGTGCAGTCAACAAGGAGGAGACAAGACTTGGATTTACCTGGAACTTACCTCGTAGAATAGTGGTAAGTTGTGTTTGGCTCAACCTCATAGAGTAGTGGTAAGAGGTGTCATTTCTAATATAGAGAGAGATAAGAGGGAAAAAACATCATACCAAGAAATCCAAGCAAAAAACCACCTTTTTTACTTGAATTTTGTTGGGAGGATACAGGATGACACGCCACCTGACAACGATAACTAGGAGACATCCCTCGTAGTCTCCAGAGATTCCATTCGTCTAATGGCAACCAAATTTAGTTTTTCTTATGACGTGGCACCCAAAACCCAAATAAAACCCCTACAAAAGCTGGGCATTGGAGCATGCAAACCGGAACCAAACATGAATGGCTTGTATTACACATCTCTGTCTTCATGTGGGATCCAGAAATTGATCGTTATCTTCGATGCCAACAGTCTGCTGACCACCTAGTTGGTGTCGAGAAAAAAAAAAAAAAACACAAGGTCACCTCCTTCTCTTCTAAAAAATCAAATTTGCAGGTCGTGAGAGAGGTTCCCATCAGAAACCGGGAGTTGGTGGCTAATATCAGCACCCCAAACTAAAATGACAACAATTCACATTAAATTGGTGAAAATCCATTGATAGCCTCTAACCAATGAGGATGGGTCGACCACAACAATAATTATTGAAGTGGTTGTGGACTCACACAGTTCAAAAAACTGGTGTTCTTCCAAATTTTTTCTCATTTTATAAACTAGTATTCTTTAAGTTGATTAATTATATATTTATTTTATCAGTGAGCTAAACAATAAGCCAAAAACGAAATAGAATTTGCTAATCAAATATTAAAAAGGGTCGAATCTTGGTGCATGTGAACAAACTATAAGAGAACAAGAGCAAATTAATCCTACACGTTCTCTATGCTGTCGTCTTTGTTATTTGGATCAGAGGATGGAGGTGAAACTACAGGAGTTGTTGGATCCGCCAATGTCCCTGTCGACTTTGGAATGATCCCTTGCTCTTCCATGGCTTCGCGAGCAGCTTTTTCCCTCGCCTTTTTTGCTCTTTCAAACACTTCGTCCTGCAGAAATCTTTCACTTTTCAATTAGATCACAAATGTACAAGTCATTAACGAAATTTTCATTTGGAAAATATGAAATTTAATTGGTCCAAAAAAGAAAAATCAGATACAGCCAGATCAAAATTCTTTATTATGATTTATCAGAGTCTAAGCAATCTTTTTCTATGATTTCACTGACAGTTCGAATTTATTGATGACACACGTGTCCTGCCGTGTCCGACACGACACCCGTGTTCTCCCCTGTCGACACACCTTTGGACACTTTCAATGTACTGCCATAAGTGTTAGACTTAATGTGGGTGTGTGGAAATCAGATACAGCCAGATCAAAATTCTTTATTATGATTTATCAATCTAAGCAATCTTTTTCTATGATTTAGCCGACACTTCGAATTTATTGATGACACACGTGTCCTACCGTGTCCGACACAACATGCGTGTATTTTTCTATGATTTAGCCGACACTTCGAATTTATTGATGACACATGTGTCCTCCCGTGTCCGACATGACACGCATGTCCACCATGACACGCATGTCCACCCATGTCGACACTCCTTTGGACACTTTTCAATGTACTACCATAAGTGTTACTCTTAATGTGGGTGTGTGGACATGTTTTTGTGCCGTATCAAGTGTGACATTATGTTTTAATATTGCATATTGTGGTTACCTCTTTTATTATTAACTCTTCTTTTATTATAAGCTCCATTTTAGCTCTTCTTTAACTAATACTTGGTGTTGCATCATATATATGCTTTCTATTTTAACCTTGTCCCTGTTTCTAAATTTTGGAGGTTTGCCGTGTCCGACACTCCGTGTCCGTGTCGACGCGCGACACTCGTGTCTGTGTCCACAAATCATAGATCTTATTTATTTGAATTTTAAAAAACCATGTTATTTTAAGAGATCTGCCACCAATTATGCATAATTTCTTTCCTTTCTCTTTTTTCGCAAACAACCCAATTAAGGAAATAAAACATACACCAGTTCAAATAAGTTTAAATTAAAAAAAAAGGACTACAAAAAGAATAAAGAGGCCCCCATCAATAGCAACACCTTTCATTGTTAATAGATGATGTGTTGCATAGCGAGCAGCTTCCCTGTCTGCAGATCCTTAATGAAAATATAACATTGAAGCTAAGAAAACTAAGAAACAGACAGTAATTTACTTCAAAACTAGATACAACATATACATCAAAAATATGAAATAAACCAAGACATGAAGAGAAACATACCCTACCAACATGGTGATGGGAAGGAAGAATCCACCACCCATGATAATGCGAAAAGAAAAGGAATATGAAAAGGAAGAAACACTATTACATGTACGTCATATGATAAAATGAGTGAGACCCATTCCCACAACCCATGAGACTTCGAAAGGTGTGGTGAGGACTAAGTAAACCACGTGATGTATCCAAGGCAAAATGAGATGCATCAGAGTGCAGCTCAACGATAGTAGCAATCCACAGTTGTATGATTCTGTACCACAAATATGACAACCAAAAGGCAGGGGAAGATGTGGAGAAGGACCTTGGAGAGTGTAGTGGACCTTGACCCTGTCATCAATCGATTCTTGTATGGCCACGAATTGATCAAATTCTTCATCCGCCCATGATATTCTTGCATAGATGACATTTCTTGCTGTTTTGGACAGCAACCCAGAGTTGTATGATTTGAGCCTCAGATTTTTTGGAATGAAAGAATGTAATGTCTTCCACAGTTGCCGCGCAAATGTAATATCAAGTGCTTGATCCAGCACTTCGAATGACGCATTGGAATTAATGCACGCTATCAGAAGTCAGTCCTTGGCATAATATTGTTCATAGGTTGGGTTGCACTCCCAGCAGCCGAGAATACTATTTAGTAGGGTTGGTAACTCCTTCAGTCTTCCATTCTATCGAATTGAACTTTCTTAGTTCATCGAGGAAAATCAAGGCCTTCAAGATGATCAAGGAGTCCCTGTGCCTGAAGGGTAAGAAGATTTTTTTTTTTTTAGATTAAGAGGGGAAGAAGCGAACCCTTCCATAAGAGGAAGTTGTCATGGGAAAGTTTAATAATGACGAGTGGGGAAAAGATGGGAAACGGAGAGGATGAGTAAAAAGAGGAAATGTACTTAAGAGGAATCATGATAGAGATCTAAGAGTGAAGAAACAAGAAATATGAAAGATGGGAGAAACAAAATAGGGTTGGGACAAAGAGGACTAAGAGGATGAAAAAAAAGAAGGCTTAAAAGAAAGGGAAGCGGATGAAGAATCCAATGAAATAGGAGCACATGGTTGGATTTGTTGGACTTGGGTTTTTGAATTCCATAGGGTTAGGATTGTCATTTCATGGGTTTTTAGTTGGAGGTTGAAAGAAGGTCTTAACAGTTAACATGCACCTAATGACTTAAGTTGGGTGCAAAAATGCACCAAATTAAGTGAGGGAATTGAGTTACAAAAGCATAAAGAGATAGGGACCAAATTCAAAGGAAAATAAAGTCTAAAGGACTTGAATGAGAAGAAAAGAGATAGGGAAGGAAGTAAGTGAAAAGAGATAAATGAGTTGCTAACATGCAACTCACTTAAATTAGGCTTAGGTTAGCAAGAGAAAAGGAAAAATTGACTGAAAAAAAAAAAGGAAAATGATATGGAGACCGAGAGTACCACCTAGCAGGGGAGCTGCAACGAGAACACGCCATGTGTTAAAAAAAATTTACTTTTTGATTATTTCCCTAAAATTAAGGGTGGCTCACGTCACTTGTGATTTTGTGGCGTGAATCTATTTGTTCGGTCCCCTTTTAGGTCCTACTCTCGGTTTCCCTAGCATCACTCAGAAAAAAAAGAAGTCATGGAGATGAGAAAAGCATGGAAAGTGATGATTTTTGAAATATTTTACAAAAGGGAATGAGAAAGATAAGAAAGAAGAATGAGAACGAAACAATGAGAGAAGGAGCTTTGATTTTGGAAGGAAGAGAACAAAAGAAAATCACTAATCTGACTAAAGGAGAGGAAAGATGAAAGATATGTGGTATGAACCATGCAAAAAAAAAAAAGGAAAAAAGAAATGTTTTGTTTGAAGAATTGGAGGGAAGAATGCTCTTGGATCTTGATCCCGTAGCCCTAATATCATGTAAAAACTCCTCAAGTGTGAGCAACCATAGAGACAGAGATACAAGAAGAGAGAAACATTGGAGTCTCATTATTCCTTTCATTCAAAGTACTACCAAAATACATAATGCATATGTGATTGGTCTCAAAATGACCAAAATACCCATTATAGGAATTTCGACCATTTCTAACAATTGTTGCTATTTTGAATTTAATTTTTGAATATATAAGATGCTATAATCAAGGTCTTAAATTTCAACCAAAACCCGAAATCGATAATACCCGAAATAGTATTTTATTTCGGCCTACCCGTGTTCTAAATTTTGAAAAATGTCAAGTCGTATCTCCAATTTTGTATGTGTTTGTATTCATATCCGTGTATGCCTATCTTGTATTCATATCTAGTCGTATCTCCAATTGAGTATTAAATCTCATTTGCATTTCCCTAAGGGCTTGATGAAAGGAAATCTCTGAGCACGTACAACAAAATAAAGAAATGTCTACATTGTGAGAATGATAAAGTAGCAAGAAATGGCAATACTTCGAATGTTATACAGATTGGGATTTCTAAAACCCACGACAAATTATTCCTTCTCTTCTATGTTTACCATACATGGTTTGAAATCCCCAGTTTTTAGTTGTTTCCTCTTATGCTCTGAGATGTCTGAGGATTTTGCTAAGAACTCCAGAAGGTACATATAGATGAAGTTTTAATCATCTAAGGCATTGATATTACTCAGTTTCAGAATAAAATACCATAGAAGTAGCAGTCTGATATAATGTAAAATGAAAAAAGTAGGCAGATATCATGTAAATAATATGAAATCCATAGGTGACCTTCTACCTGGAGGTCTCGTGCTTGCTTTTGTTGCTCAGCTTGCCACTGACCAAACATGCTTAAGAATTCCCCGACTGTAGATTCTACTCGTTCGCTAAGTGCCTCAGCCAAAGCCTTGCCCAAGAAAAAGGCATCCAATACAGCTTTGCTATCACTCTCACCTGCAACAAATCATTAAATCCACATCACAGTATTCAGCAGAAAGGTCATCGGCATATGAGCGTTTGCATGAAATCTGGGAAGCACAATGGTAAACCAGAAGTTTATTCAACTATGGGATATCTGTTCTGTTACAATAGAACCACATTACCTGAGCTGAAACTCGAATCCCGCAATGTACTGTGTCCAGTTCTCAGACATCCAAAAAAGGTGTACAAAATACCAGTTTTTCCATGTAATATTCAATGCCAGATAACACAATAATTGATGGCATATGAAACTAAGGCCCTGTTTGGATCACAAGAAAACCATTTCTGATGGAGAATTTTTTGTTGGGAAATTTTTTTCTTTCCATGACCTAGAGGGAAATAATATGATTATAGTTAATTTAAAAGGATATTATAGTGAATTGAAGAGCCCAAGTAAAAATTGAATAGGGTTGGTTCAACTCATCTTTCATCATCTGTAAAAAAAAAGAGGAACGATACAGAGAAAAAAGTGAGGAACTTCTAGAATTATTTTTCCTTTCTAAAGTTCTCCAAAACCTCCATCACTTATAGAATAGGCAGAGACATAGAAACTACTCCGCAGAGGCAAGATCATGGGAAAATGAGCATATTTTCAGAGCACTTAGAGGCGAAAGGAATGCAATTAAGATGGAGGTTATGGACATTTTCTCATGTAAAATAGAGGACGATGGCAAGTGAAATTCTATCAGTGTCACTAAAACATATGAGACAAAGTTAGCAAAATACAGAAGTTGAGCTACAAGATGGGTCTAAGTTTAAATCTTTGCACTTTGAATCTCAACTCAACTAAGGCTTTGTCCCAAACTAGTTGGAGTTAATCTTTGCACTTTGAATGCCATCAATAAATATGGAATTGTTGAACTTTTGCTCTTTCAGGTTTCTGGTGTTCAAAACTTGCACTAGGCTCAGAACTCAGCTGAGTCAACTTAGTTTGATTAGACTTCAAATAACAAGTTCAAAACACTAAAATAAATGGGCTAGCTAATTCGACCAATAGTTATAGAAATTGATGATGTTTCCTTCACTCACCCAAGTCGGACATGGAAACTCAAGACTGATTTCCTAGTTGACCAGCACTATTTCACACTTGGTGGCATGGGATACCGTTTTGTGGGCCCGCTCGGATGTTTGGCGAGGGGTCTTCTCACTATCTGTAGCCTTCCGCAAATGTAATGATCAATCAGAATGGTTCTTCACAGGAGTCTATGGTCCTTTGTCCCCTTCTGAAAAGTGTTCTTTTTGGGAAGAATTAAATCAGATGCGTGGTCTATGTTCCGCTCCTTGGTGTATAGGGGGGGATTTCAACGAAGTTCTAGATTCTCGAGATCGTATTGGGGGTCAGCGCATTACTGTGGGTATGAGAAATTTTGCTGATTTTATCGCCAACAACGAGCTAGCCGATTTACCGTTGCGCGGTGCATCTTTCACATGGGTAAGAGGTTCGAACCGGAGCCGGCTTGACAGGTTTCTTTTATCGGGCGACTGGTTGGCAGCTATCTCAGAAGTTTACCAGCAGGCATTACCCCATTCTGTCTCCGATCATTGCCCTCTTTTTTTGTCCCCTAAAATGGAGTCCTGGGACCCCCCTCCCTTCCGATTTGAATTAGCTTGGCTGGAAAATCCCCTCTTGGAGGCTCAATTAGTCCGATGGTGGGCGGATTGTACCTTCCCGGGTCCCAGTGATGTCGTCATTGGCAAAAAATTAAGGTTCATCAAAGGGAAATTAAAAACATGGGCTAAGGAGCAGAAAGAGATTGCCCTCGGCAGGAAGCGGGTTCTTGAGGACCGCTTGTTAGAGATTCATTCATTGGCGGATCGCGGATCGGCATCGGCGGAGGATTTTGAGCAACAAGGAAGGCTCATCCAAGAACATAAAGAGTTGTTAAAGCTTGAAGAAATCTCTTGGCGGCAAAAATCCCGGGTCAAGTGGTTGTTGGAGGGGGATAAAAATACAGCCTTCTTCCATGCCATAGCCAGTGCTCGCAGACGAAGGAACCGAATTGAATCTTTAGAAGTGGAAGGGGCTATTGTCTCTGACCGGGAGCAGATTATTGCGGAAACTATTGCATTCTACCGATCTCTGTACTCCGCTGACGGGCTTGTTCGCCCAATACCCCAAGACATTTGTTTCTCCACTTTGAGCCTGGACGCTTCTGCTGGATTGGAAATCCCCTTCTCTGAGGAGGAAATCCGAATCGCTCTGTTCTCTCTAGCTCAGGATAAAGCCCCTGGTCCTGACGGATTCTGCTTGGCATTCTTTCAGACGTGTTGGGACACAGTCAAACCGGATCTTGTTCGTTTTTTCCAAGAATTTTTTGAGGGTGCTATTCTCGACAAGGGGACGGGGGCAACTTTTCTAGTCCTTATTCCCAAAATTGATGGAGCATCCAAAGTATCAGATTTTCGTCCGATTAGCTTGGTGGGCAGCCTATACAAGGTGCTTGCGAAGGTGCTGGCGGACCGTATCAAAGTGGTTCTTCCATCCATTATCTCGGTAAATCAGAGTGCTTTTCTAGGCAAGCGTCAAATTCTTGATTGTTCCTTAACAGCAAATGAGGCCATTGACTATTACCGGAGGACAGGGGAAGGCGGCATACTATGCAAGCTTGATATGGAGAAAGCATATGACCGTGTGGATTGGGCCGCTCTAGATTATCTTATGGGTCGTATGGGGTTTGGGGAAAGGTGGAGAGGGTGGATCCGGAATTGCTTATCCTCTGCATGGTTTTCTGTTCTCCTCAACGGCTCAGCAAAAGGATTCTTCAAATCCTCTAGAGGATTGCGGCAGGGCGACCCTCTCTCTCCATTTCTTTTCTTAATAGTGGCCGAATCCTTATGCAGTATTCTGAAGAAAGGTAGTGACATGGGGCTATATAGAGGATTCCTAATTGGGAACAGTAAGGTGGAAGTCTCACTGCTTCAGTTTGCGGATGACACCCTCCTGTTCTGTTCTCCGGTCCTCTCCCAACTTCTCAATCTTAAAGCCATGCTTCGGTGTTATGAGATGGTCTCAGGTCAACGATCCAATTTTGGCAAATCTCGGTTGTATGCAATTAATGTATCTGAGAGCGAGGCTTCATCCTTCGCCGGAATTATGGGGTGCGGTCTAGATGTCTTTCCCGCTACATATTTGGGTCTCCCCCTCGGGGTGGGCCGTCCGAGACACAACCTATGGGCTCCTATTATACAACGGATTGAGCGTCGGTTGGCCACATGGAAGCGCCGTTTGGTATCCAAAGGAGGTAGATTGGTGCTTATAAAGGCTGTTCTCTCTAATATGCCGATTTATTTTCTTTCCCTTTTTCATTGTCCCGCTTTTGTTGCTAAGCGCATAGAGCAAATTCAGAGACGATTTTTGTGGGGTGGTTCAAGGACTTCCAAGGGGGTCTCCCTTCTTAAATGGCGTCTAGTCTGCTCACCAATTAAAAATGGAGGTTTGGGTATCAGGAGAGTCCAGCTCTTTAATCAGGCCCTTATGGGCAAGTGGTTGTGGCGATATGGAGACGAACACTCCTCTTTGTGGGTTCGGGTCATTGACAGTAAGTATGGTTCATCTCATGGGAATTGGGACTCCGTTGATAATTTTAAAATCAAAGGAATCACTGTATGGAGGGACATATTGCGTTTGAAGTCCGTATTTGCCCCTGGAGTGCGCTTCCGAGTCTATAGGGGGGATCGCATTCGGTTTTGGCAGGACCCTTGGTGTTCGTCCCATTCTCTCCGAGTTTTGTTTCCTGCCTTATATATTGTATCTTCTCAGAAAGATGCTTGGGTATCGGAATGTTTCGCTCGGGTACAAGGGCAAGTGGAGTGGACTCCCAAGTTCCGCAGAGCCTTCTTTGTTCGGGAGTTAAGCGATTACAGCGCCCTCATATCCTTATTGGCCTCCTGCTACATCAAGTCTTCGGGCGTAGATCGTCGAATTTGGATTTGGAATCCGTCGGGGATTTTCTCCGTTAAATCTGTTTATATCCATCTGACCCCCACTCTAGTGGAACATGCGTCCTCCGCGGTTTGGCGCCACCCGTGCCCTCCAAGAGTTGCTTTCTTTGGGTGGTCGGTTAGCTGGGGACGAATTCAGACGATGGATTTCTTGCAGAAGCGAGGAATGTGGCTGGTGGATCACTGCCCCCTATGTCTATCCGCCGGAGAATCCATCGACCACCTTTTTATACATTGCCAGGTTGCTTCATATATTTGGGGTCATCTCTTTTCTAGATTTGGAGTCAGTTGGGTTGCTTCCAATTCTATGGCCGAATTTATTCGGAGTTGGGACTGGGCTCCGTGGAAGAGGAAAGGTAGAATTTTGTGGAAGATGTGTCTCTTAGCATCCTGGTGGTTCTTGTGGAAAGAGCGGAATGCGCGGGTCTTTGAAGGGAAGGCCCGGGTCCCATATTGGATATATATACAGGTGGTAGCAGCGGTCATCTCCTGGGCCCGTTCACTTCCTCTTTTTCGGTTTGTTTCTGCGTATGCCCTCTGGGAAGGGTGGTCCACCATATGCATGGAATCGGTTACCAAAGTGAAATCTCGGCCCTCCTGGTCCCCCCCGCCGCCGGGGTCTCTGAAGCTCAATTTTGACGGTTCCTCTCTTGGCAACCCAGGAGCGGCTGGAGTGGGGGGGTTATATCGTAATCACAAAGGGGAAGTCATTTGGGCCTATTCGGGGCCTCTTGGATTTGCCGACTCGACTGAGGCGGAGGTTAGAGCCGTTCACAGTGGGATTCTCTCCATGCCTCGCTTGGAGTGCGACAGACTGATAGTCGAAGGCGACTCCGTAAATGTTATTCGCTGGCTTTCGGGAGCCGCTTCTCCCCCTTGGCGACTTGTGCCTTTCTTTGAGGAGATAGAGGATAGAGCAAAGGGCTACTCCATGGTATTTCAGCATGTCCGGAGATCGGCCAATGTGGCAGCCGACTCCCTGGCTAAGAGCGGTGTTTCTCGGGCCGAATTGGAGTGTTTTGACTATCTCCCCCCTTAAGTTATTGTTTTGCTATTTTCTCTGCTCATTGTTCCAACAGGACCATCTCGGTTCTTCTTATTCATATATATATATATATATATATATATATATACATATTCTGTTGCCTTCTTCAAAAAAAAAAAGATTCAGTTTCAAAACACACACACATCCCCTTATTTATTTTAAACTTTCGTCATTGGCTGTTGCAACTGGTTGAGAATTGCAACAGCCCAGGACAGCCGGTTGAAATAAGAAGAGAGTGCCAATATCAAGGGGGTGTGAATATCAGGAACCTCCTTGAAATTCTTGTAACTCTTTCACCAAACATATATTGGTTCTGCTTCCTTCTTCCGATAGAAATAAATCACTGCATATTTCTCTTTTCTCTTACTGAAACATTATATGATTTTTCTTTTCCGATCGACTAACCAAGACCTTACATGCATCTAAGTTGAGTGAAATAAAGACTCTGTGCACCTGAACAAAGATCTCACAACTGCAACAATGACTAGACCAGCTGGCTTCAGTGATTGTTACATGGTGAAACAGGGTACTGAAAACAACTACTGCATGTTATTCAGTGTACTTTCCAACCAGCAGTAGATGATGAACATGTTTATGGTGAACATTCAAGCCCAAACTGGGCAGAAAAATCCTAGCAGAATATTGAATACCACATCTTTAAGCAAAAAAACAGAAGAGGGATGACACACACATGTGAATGCAAAAAAGCAGAAACTCATTTCAGGCATGAAAAGATTTATTAAGTCATATAAAATGACAAATTTATTTCTGCAAACAATTCAAAAAGGAAAACGATATGAAAACAATGTATCCGGAAATCATAAGACACCAGATAAAGGGACGAGACACACATGTGAATGTAAAAAAAATATATATAGTAGCATTTTAAGTTTTAACCCAGTTTGATTTATTGAAACTAAGGCTCTGTTTCTTTTGATGTAAAATGGCGTCAAGCAAATTTGACACCTGTTAACTTACCGACTTCTCGCTATTGGAGAAAGTCGTTATTTATCTTTTATACTTTAACACTCCCCCGCACTCCCCCGCACGTGTGGCCCACTCGGCAAACACGTGGCACATGTGGTCCCACTTTGGGCCGACCATCGCATGTGGATTTTTGCTATCTGGGAGGTTTGAACTCGAGACCTTTGGCTTTGATACCATGTTAGCGTGTGGCCCACTCGGCAAACACGTGGCACATGTGGTCCCACTTTGGGCCGACCATCGCATGTGGATTTTTGCTATCTGGGAGGTTTGAACTCGAGACCTTTGGCTTTGATACCATGTTAACTTTAAGGCGTTATTTATCTTTTATACTTTAACAACACCCATTTTTAAGTGGAAAATGGGGTAAATTTTGTTTTAGGAGAAAAAAAAAACCCATATATAAAATCATTTTTTCCCTCATAAAACAATTGATGGTTAATTAATAGATAAAAGAGAATAAAGCAGTAATAAATATCCATTTTTCTAATTAAATTCCATCACCAATACATAGCAGAGTGAAAAAAATCTAACAAAAGAACAACAGTTCATCGTCATGGAATTGGAAAAGCAAATTAACCCATTTAAATTTATCAGAAACAATGAAATTAAGACAATTTCCATGTTAATCAGCACATCATTTCATTACATAAATATGAATATCTAAAAAAAAAATGAAAGAGAGAGAGCCCAGTCGCTCATAAGCAGTCAAAATTAAAAATATCTAAAAGGGATAATCACTTGATAATCCAACCTTTGGATGTAAAGATACTGGTATACCTGAATCAAACCCCGGTCTATTGCTGCTCTGAATTCTAATTGTAGAAAATGGTGTAGGCCCTTTAGGTTTAAGACTTGAATAAAGAGGAGAGTTCGGAATTCGAGGGGGTCCCACAACCGAAAAACTGCAACGGCTAGTTTCCATTCCAGTAGAAAAGGAAGGCCCAGAAGCTGAAATTCTCATCTCTCTCTCTCTCTCGCTCATCTTCTTCGTCTTTCTGCCCAAATTTGTAGTAGGTTCCTGTGCTCATGTCATCCACATGAAATGGTACGGTTTTACTAAGGTGTGCAACTCGGGTCGGGTTGGGCCAACCCGACGAGGTACCCGACCCGACCCGAGGAATCCTTTTTGCCAACCCGAATCCGAACCCAACCCGAGTTCAACCCAATCCAACCCGAGATTTTAAGCTTAAAAAATAAAAATAAAAAATATTAAAAATGTCTGGTTGACTCGGGTCTGGTTGCCAAGCTCTCAACCCGAACCCGACCTGAACTCAACCCAACCTGACTTTTTTCCAGGTTGAGCCCGCCCAAGTTGCACCCCTTATTATTAATTGCTGTTAGGAATGGGAAGAAATGTAACTCTCGTGGTAATAATCTAAACCTGGTTTCTGAGTTTTAATATGGTGTAAGCTCTTGTAGCCCGCATTTTTCAAAAAGTTATGTACGGACCACATTACAGGATGATCCAAACCGGAGAAATTATATGGTGTAAGGCCTTACAACAATGAGGCCCTTGTAAGGTGAGATACCTCCACCTTGATACTTGATCCAACAGCAGCTCCTTTCTGCTGTTGGATCAAATATCAAGGGTGGTACCTCTACCGTATTGTTGTAAGGCCTTGCACCATATAAAAACTCTCCAAACCTCTGGAAATGATTTTTGGGGCACAACCTATTTACGTTGTGGTCCATCACTTGGATGGTTTAGATCATCCTCGGATGTGGTCCATACAATAATTTTAAAAAAATATGGCATTAAAAGGGCTTACAGTCTTACACCATATAAAGTCTTGTTTTTATACGCGTGGAACTAGCTCTGGGCTTTCTTTCCGCTTGGGTTGACTACTCGTGGGCTGCACTAGTTTCACGAGAGATTTTTGTATGGTGTAGTAAGTCCAGCATATTTCAAAGAGTACTGTATGGCCTACACCATAGGATGATACAAACCGTCCATTTGATGGGCCACAACATAAATAGGTTGGGATGGAACAATCATTTCCGTAGGATGATCCTAGCCCCAATTTATAAAGGAGCCGCATATAATGGAAACCTCTATAGATCAGAGGGTTGGGATAGATAATCCTATGCAAATGAATTTTTGGGCACCACCTATTTATATTGTGGCCCATCAAATGGATGGTTTGGTTTGGATCATCCTATGGTGTGGGCCATAGAGTGCTTTTTCAAAAATACCGGACTACACAGCTTACACTATATATAATCTTGGTTTCACCATATTATCCAGAAAAGCAAAATGATATATTCACCCGCTCCTCTTCCCAGTCCACCCAATTTTTAAATAATTGCACTAACTAATCTTGTCTTCTATTATTTAAAGAACTGTAGAAGTTATTATTAAGACTGTCAATCGGGATGGGCAAGCTCGAAGCCCGCCCGTTCGGCCCGCTAAAAGCCCACCCATAATTAAAATGAGAACAAGCCAAACCAATCTTGGTCAAAAGTTGAAGCCCGAACTCTAATTTGGACTAAGCTTGATAAGGGTCGTCCAGCCCGTTGTAGGCCCGGGCCCGATAATATATTTACTATATAATTTTTCAAGATTTTTTATGCCCTTAAAAATTAGTAGATATTAATTAAATAGGTTACTTAAACATTAATATCCTATAAGCTATAGTTCGACATGAAATAGGTTTTCTTTTCTTTCTTTATTTTGCCCCTCTTCAGCCCACTCCATATGAACGGTTTGGATCATCATATCCTATAGGCTATAGTTCGACCTCAGATTTATTAAATGAATAAGACAAAATCTGGTAAAAAATTAATCGGTGTGGCTTTTCTCACATGCCAAAGCCAACAAGTTTAATGGCTTTCTATGAAATTGGCTTTTCTGTGCTTGGCTTAGTGTTTTCTTGTGCAGAAAATAAGAGGTGATGGGCAAGCCCGAACTTGGCCCGAAGCCCGTTGTGGAGTTTGGGCTGAGTTTAAGCAAGCAAAGTTTCTAATTTAATCAGGCCCGAACTTGACCCAAAGCCCGTTGTATAGACATGGGCTGAGCTTGAGCACCTCAAGCCCGCCTAAGCTCGGCCCGATTGACAGTCCTAGTTATTATACACAATTCCCAAAAAACTCTGACAAGCCAGCCAATAAAAAAAAAAGACAAGCCCAGTTTGTTCTATTATTAAAACGTGGTTGTGCTAATATCACCTCCATTTTTTTTTATGTTTTTCTTGTTTGGAACAATTACCAATGGGGGACAAAAATTAGGAGGAATTATCAATAGGACCCACGCTTCTCTAAAATTATCAACGAGGGACAAAAAGGTCTTGTCAGTAAAAATTGGACGGCCCTTTTCTTAAGCAACACATTTTGCTTTTCCACTTTCCCCTCTTCTCTCTTCTTTCCCTCTTTTTTTTTAACTTTTCCATTTTCAACTTTGTTTTTTTACCCTACCGGTCATCTTCTTCATCGTTCAGCCACCATTGGAGGCGCGAAAGCTCGAAACTTGAAACGTGAGTTCATTCCCATCCATCTCTCTATATCTAGGTTTTGTTTTTCATTTGTTTTAGGGTTTTGCATCTCTCCTTCTCCCTTTCAATGGAGGATGAGGAAGATGAATCGTAGGGTAGAAAGAAAAAAAAACGGTGAAAATGAATGAATGAAAAAAACAGGAAGTAAAAATGTGTCCATAAGGGACTTGATAAGCCCATTCGGAATTTGGTAACCCCATTTTGATACTGGATAACCCCAATCCGAGAGACTTGAAAACCCCCTTCCAAAACTCCAGTACCCTCGGCTAATTTTAAAGGACTTGATAAGCCCATTCGTAAATTGGTGACCCCATTTTGATACTAGATAACCCCAATCCCAAATTCTTGAAAACCCATTTTCAAAACTCTAGTACTCTCGGCCAATTTTCAAGGATTTGATAAGCCCATTCAAAAATTGGTAACCTCATTTTTGATACTAGATAACCCCAATCTCACAGACTTGAAAACCCCATTCCAAAACTCTAGTACCCTCGGCCAATTTTCAGGGACTTGATAACCCCATTCGGAAATTGGTAACCCCATTTTATACTAGATAACCCCAATCCCATAGACTTGAAAACCCCCTTCTAAAATTCTAATACCCTCGGCCAATTTTTAGGCACTTGATAAGCCCATTCGGAAATTGGTAACCCTACTTTTGAGAGTTGCTAACCCCTTTCTAGAGAGTTGATAAACCCCTTGTGCTACAAAAGCCCCTTGCCTATAACAACTCTTCTAATGGCATTATAATTCTGCTCATGATAGGAATAACAAAAGAAATTGATATTGTTTTTATTAAATGTGCTTCATGTATTACATCCCAATTTGTGTATTACAAAAAAAAATTAAGTATATCAAAAAAGAGAGAACGGTTCCTACACATATGTGTAGAGAGTTCTCTACACACTAGCTTAAAATACAGTGGGGGCCCACATTGTTTGGGTGATCCAAGCCATCCATTTTAAAGGCCCTCACACAGATAGGGTGTCTACAAAAAATCAGATCCATAGGATCATCCCAACCCTACGATTTGTGGAGGTAAAATGGATATCTTTAAACCTTCACAAATTAGTCCATTTTTCGTCTCTACAGTTTGAATGGTTAGGATGATCCTGTGGATCTGATTTTTTGTGGACACCCTATCTATGAGAGGGCCTTAAAAATGAATGGTTTGGATCACCCAAATAATGTGGCCCCCACTGTATTTTAAGCTAGTGTGTAGATAACTTATCTACACATGTGTGTAGGAACCGTTCTCTCATCAAAAAATGTGTATTCATCCATTCATGTATTACATCAATTTTTTCTTATACAACCACTTGTCTTCCAAAAAGTGAGTGAAGCCATCCATGCATTATCTCCCGAACACACCCTAAAAAACAAACCGCTTAAACCCTAAATAAGATAAATCAGAAGCAGAGGAATGAAAAATAGTGCAAAACCCTAAAAAAAGAAAAAAAAGAAAACTTAGATATAGAGAGATACATGGTAAGAACTCAACATTCAAGTTTTCAAGATTTGCCAGCAATAATGGTGACTGAATAAGGAGGAAGATGACTAGTAGGGTAAAAAAATCAAAAAGTGAAAATGAAAAAGTAAAAGAAGAGGGAAGAAGGAAAAAACAAGATGAAAACATGTTGTAAATGCTAAAGGGCATTTTCGTCTAGCTTTTATGACAACACCTCTTTTGTCCTTCTTTGATAATTTATGAAAAGTATGGGTCTTTTGATAATTCCGCCTAATTTTTATCCCCGGTTGGTAATTCTTCTATGGACACGCAGTCACGCACTACACGCAACGCAAGGCATTTCCACGCCGGGTTTCATTGTTCACTCGTGTTAATCCACACGCGTGCATGCGTTAAAAGTAAATAGCAGCTGGCAATAGGGGTACTTTAGGAAAAATATCCCCCTTATATGAACTAAATCACGTACTTCTCCAACTGCTTTCCATTTCCGTTCTTTATATATTAAAAAAAAGGGGCGAGGGTTCCAACTCTCGCTTCGTTCCAATTCAGATTTTCACCTCTCTCTCGTTATCCGTTCGATCTGATCTTTTTTCCCGTGAGATCGGTATGTTGTCTCATTCACCACTTTTTATTTTCTTTTTTTCATTTTTAGGGTTTGATTATCTGTGCTGTTTTTTCTTCGGATAGATTAGGGTTTTGGAAATCGTTCATATATTACTTTTTACTCTGCAGTTTGGTATTTCTCATTGTGACTTTCTACAATGTGATTAGATCTTCTAATTCCCAAAGGCATCTTTATTTCTTTGTTTCTTTTTCGATTAGTTTAGAATTGCTTATTTTTTCGTGGTCTGAACTATGCTAGGGATTTCTCAATTATCTATTTTGTATTCTTATACATGGATTTTAAAATCCATGATTGTAAACTAAAACCTAGATTTTTTTTAAAGCTAAACTCTGGATTTTACCAGACTGAGTGGTAACACACCTTATTTACGCATTCAAAATCCAGGTTTTAGGGTTTAAAATCTAGGTTTTAGCTTCAAAATCAAGGATTTTACACTCTTGGATTATAAAATTCATGTATCCAAATGGCATCTTAGGGATTGTGCCTGTAGCTCGATTGGTCGAGGCTTTGTACCTCTACCATGAGGTCGTAGGTTCAATTTCTGCTTACCAACAAAAATATATAAAAAATGTTGTACAGTATTCTTCTTTTTCTGTTGATGGAATTTAATTGGGGTTTCTGTGCTAGAACCTGATATTAGATTAATGTTTGGATGCCTTGGTTTTGCAAATAAGTGGAATATTCACCAATTACATAAGTTATGAAATATTTCACAATTGTTTCTGAGAACTGCCGCTCGCCTTATTACTGTTACGCATTTTTTGTTCGATTGGGTGGGGGTGGAGGTAAAAATTTTGGAACTCCTGCGACCATCATGGATCATCTAAAACACTTGACCAGTGGATAGGGAGTGTCAGTTCATGAATATGTTGGCAACAGTAATTCTGCCAATCCCTCTGATCCCACTATTTATGGAGTGTTTTTTTTTTTTTCATGAATACATTTTTTTTGGAACCACATTCTGCATGAAAGCAGTCTATGTGGAGAGCTATTGAGGTTTCTTGCAGCTGCAAATGAGCTTTTATTTTGTTCTTTATGATGCTTTTTTTTTAGATTTTGTTTGATTTTCCCAAGGTTGCCAGAACATGAATTGAAAACGGGAATCGAAAGTGGGAATCGAAGGTTCCCGGGATGATCGGAAGCGGGAATCGTGAAGTCGACGGACAGTCGCAGGGGAGTCACCGGGGAGTCCCTGGGGAGTTGAGAATCACCAGGGAATCTCCGGGAAATCACCAGGGAATCTCCGGGAAATCGCCAGGGAATCACGTTTCACATAACATTAAATAAATTGCGGTTCCCAAAAGTGGGAATCACATTTCTGGTGAATCGTAAACCGCCATTCAAAAAAGTGGGAATCACGTTTCCAACCCCAATTCCCAATTTTTGGGGATTCGAAATGATTCCTGTTTCGGAATCACGTATTGGGGAATCGGGATTCCCCAGTCCAAGGTGTGATTCTTGCTTCCTTGGATTTTCCTCATTTTGATTTTGATTTTGATTGTCTTCTTGTTTTTCTTGATTTTAATGGATGATTTTTCTTCTTTCTATTGGATTTCAGCAAGAATTGGAGATTTTCTGATTTTTTTCCATGTTTCTACAAAATGACTAAGACTCTGCAACTAAAGCGGAAAATTTTATGCTTTATTTCTTAAAATTTTTTCAGTATTCTCCATTTTATTTATCATGTACCTTTTCTTTTCTTTTCTTGTTGGCTTCTTTCTTTATTCCATCTTTTGAGGGATTGTACAGTGAGCAAGGTTTAAAATTTCGATTTCGGTACCGGTTTCGGACTTCCGGAAAACCGAAATTTTGGTTGAAATTTGGTAATTTGGTTCCAAATTCCGGACCAAAATTCCGAAATTTCGGCCTAAATTTTGTAACACTTTTTTTTTATATTATTAAATAATGTCATTAAATTGAAATTTCGGACCAAAATTTGGTAAATGGCGAAAAATTGAATTTCGGAAAATTTCGGTCCGAAATTTCGGATTTCGGTCGAAATTTAAAACCATGACAGTGCGTAGGTTGTGGTGGAATAAAAATGCAAAGGAGGTGAAATGGCTACATAAGCGCAATGATCCACTAATAAATAACATAGATCCATACTAATTGTCACTAGTCTATCATTTTTTTTTAATGGTAAGTTACTAGTCTATAATTATTTCCTACATCGTGTGCCAAATCCATGGATCTATGTTGTTATCATAGATATAACTCAGAAAATGTTATAGTCTTATATACATGCCTATTAAGAATACCCCAAGAGGAAAATCTCCAGTGAAGGGTTGTTTATAAAGTGTGCAATTCTTCAATTCATGCTTCAATCCATAATCCATTCTCTACTTGTCATGTATGAATTTTCTCTCTCTGATTTTGAATGTTATAACGATAGAGTTAATGTAGATTTGAAGAGAAAATGGGTGGGTTGGAAGTTTTTCTGCCTAAACCTCGATTTCTCACATAAATACAAGTTCTTGAAATATGTAATTATTGTTTTATAATGTTTTGGCTGAAATATTAATTTTTGGAATGTTCCCGTTGAAATATTGATGTATTGGAATGCTTTTTTTTTATTGGAAAAGTCTGAAACAAATGCCAATAATTCATTGCATGTATGTTTGGTATTGGTGTAGGCTCAAACCGAGTTGTTTTGTTTTGGCTGAGTTTTTGATCCACAATTCTACCGTCCAGCTTTTACCTGCCCGTGGTCCTTCATGATGGTGCCATGCATCCATTGACTAACCGACACCTCCAATTTGTGGCCTGTGGCAGAAATAGGGAAGGCAATGCTCCAAATTCCGCAGGAAATTCTCCACAAATCAGAGGGTTAGGATTGCACGGTTCGCGGATCATTTTTTACAAAGATGCTGATGCAAAATATCCAAGGAATAAAAAGTGAAAAAGCAGATGTCCCTACATAAAAAGCCTTGTCAGAATTGTGATTGATTATTCGGAAGGACGAAGGAGTTCCCCCTTCACGTCATCGCAGTTGGGATTTCACTCAGGCAGAGGCTTGCTCGTAAAGCATATAAATTGGTTATTTCTGTTAACAACTTAGTTGTTCGTGATCATACGAGACTTATTTATGTCTTTCTTATCATGGATGACATGAGTGGAAGCCTTTGGATCGTCTAACAGGTTATTAACTTTGGTTTCCCATGGCTGACCATTTAATTATCGCAAATCATTCTTTAGATGGGGCAGAGAATTCTGTATCTATTACAGACCATTCCTTGGTTATTGGGCAGGAGTTTCCAGATGTTGAAACCTGCCGAAAGATGCTAAAGGAGACTGCAATTGCTTTACACTTTGATCTTCGGATTGTCAAATCAGATCGGAGCCGATTTATAGCCAAGTGCTCCAAGGAAGGATGTCCCTGGCGTGTCCACGCCGCAAAGTGTCCGGGTGTTTCAACCTTTTCAATTAGGACTTTGCATGGAGAGCATACTTGTGAAGGAGTCCACAACCTTCATCATCAACAAGCATCCGTGGGTTGGGTTGCAAGGTCCGTAGAAGCACGTCTCCGAGATAATCCGAAATACAAACCAAAGGATATATTGCAAGACATTCGCGAACAACACGGAGTTCTTGTGACTTACATGCAAGCTTATCGTGGTAAAGAACGGAGTATGGCTGCGGTGCACGGCACTTTTGAGGAAGGATATCGGCTTCTTCCCGCATATTGCGAGCAAGTCAGAAAAACAAACCCAGGAAGTATAGCATTAGTTAGTGCTACCGGGCAAGATAATTGCTTCCAACGTCTCTTTCTTTCTTTCCGTGCATCAATCTATGGATTTATAAATGCTTGTCGACCGCTTTTAGAACTTGATAGAGTACATCTAAAAGGGAAATACCTTGGGATGTTACTTTGCGCTGCAGCTGTTGATGCTGATGATGCGTTATTTCCACTGGCATTTGCTATTGTTGATGAAGAGCGCGAAGAGAATTGGATGTGGTTTTTGTCAGAGTTACGAAAACTTCTCGGAGTTAATACCGAGAACATGCCTAGACTTACAATACTGTCCGACAGACAAAAGGGCATTGCCGAGGCAGTTGAAACGCATTTTCCAAGTGCATTTCATGGGTTTTGTTTGCGTCATGTAAGTGAAAACTTCCGTGACGAATTCAAGAACACAAAATTGGTGAACATATTCTGGAATGCCGTTTATGCCCTTACCGCCGTTGAATTTGAAGCTAAGATAGCCGAGATGGTAGAAATTTCACAAGATGTTGTACAATGGTTACACCGCTTCCCACCTCGTCTTTGGGCTATAGCATATTTTGAGGGGGTGCGATATGGTCATTTCACTTTGTCTGTCACGGAATTACTATATAAGTGGGCCCTTGAATGTCATGAACTTCCTATAGTGCAGATGATGGAACACATTCGCCTTCAATTAACAACTTGGTTTAGGGATCGTCGCAATATTGGCTTGGCATGGACATCAATTCTTGTACCATCTGCTGAGAAGCTTGTTCTAGAAGCTATTGCGGATTCCCGTTGTTACCAAGTGCTCCGTGCAAATGACGTGGAATTTGAAATTGTATCAACGGAACGGACAAATATTGTAGATTTAAGTACTCGTATTTGTTCATGTCACCGATGGCAACTTTCTGGTTTACCATGCGCACATGCTGCAGCCGCACTACTCTCCTGTGGGCAAAATGTCCATTTATTTGCGGAGCATTGTTTTACGGTTGCTAGCTATCGTGAGACCTATTCACAAATAATACATCCAATTCCAGATAAAAGCCTTTGGAAGGAGCGGGCTGAGGGAACAGAGGGTGGAGGTGCCAAAGTTGATATCATAATACGTCCACCCAAGACCCGTCGACCACCGGGGCGCCCCAAAAAGAAGGTTCTTCATGTAGAGAACTTTAAGCGTCCAAGGCGGGTTGTTCAATGTGGTCGTTGCCACTTGTTAGGACATTCCCAAAAGAAATGCACCATGCAAATTCAGTGAAATTATCTTTTTTTGCTTTTGCAATAGAACTAGTGGTCTTTATACTAATTTCAGTATATGTTTTGATCTTTTGATCGAAATCAAGGTCTGTCCTTTCCAAATGTCTAGCTGTTGGGACTTTTATATGTAGAGGCACGGATGGAGCTTCAGATTTATAAAGCTTGAGACTAAAGCTAAATGCCTTGCTTTCTTGTTTTTTGCTTGTCATTTTGGTCTCTGTCAGTGCAGAGAAGAAGCAACCTACTGAAGTTTAACTACAGGTAATTTTTTTTTTGCATGGCAAATATATCATTAATAAAATGAACAATTACAAGACTGAGCTAGTCAGCAAACAAGAGGAAAAGGAAAAAAGAACAAGGAAAGAAAAAAAACAACCAACACCACTTTGTCAGGGTCCATCCCTTGCAAGGTTGTCTGCTTCTCCATTGGCGGATCTTTTAACATGTTGAAAAGAACACTCCAATCTGCCAATATGATCCCTAATTTCATCGATCCAACGTGCAAATCGCCAAGGGAAAGTCTTGTTGCCCTTTAGCCACCCGATATAGCGTTAAGCGATTAACTACAAGTAATTAAACATGGCAGATTTAACCACAGGTAATTAAACACATTGTCCTATCTCCGTGTCACTCTCATTGAACCATATGTTTTATCTAGGGATTATATTTACATTGACTGTCTCCTTGTTTTTTTTTAAACTATTTCTTATATAAACTCGTCTGTTGGCTCTTACAGCTCAATGGCATTCTAACAGCCTGTAAAACAAGTTTCAAGCACTGTAACAGCGAGGGAAACAAGTTTAAGTTAGAGGCAACAGTGACATGGCAGATTTAACTACAGGTAATTAAACAGTTTATCCATATGTCACTTTCATCGAACGATATATTTTATCTAGTGATTATATTTACATTAACACCCTTTTATTTTTAATAAATATGCATATCCTTGTATAAATTCGCTTGTTGGCTCTTACAGCTCAATGGGCATTCTAACAGTCAGTGAAACAAGTTTGGAGCATTGCAACATGCCAACATCCAGTTGAACAAGTTTAACTAAGAGGGGTGTAAAGCTTATATCCCTTTGTTTTTGTGTTATGTTTCTTTCTTTCATGAGGTTCATTTTTCTAAACTGTGAAATGCCACTGAGGCCAGAACAGTCTAATCCTTTTAAAATGGTTCTGCCCCAAGGGGTCTTGGTTCTTATGGCTGTTATGTACCAATTTGAGGTTAGAAGAACCCGATCTAGCCGACACATTACTAAACGCGTTTAGTAATGTGTCGGCTAGATCGGGTTCTTCAATAATGCTGCGCCACATTATCTAACCATAATTCCATTGTACTGGAAATCTCGGACTTCTCTGGAGGCCCACATCCGTTTAGATTCAATCTAGTTCTTCTTCAAATTCCAGGAGTAGATGAAAAAATCAAGCGATGGTGGGACAAGATCTCGATACAAGGCTGGAAGGGATATATTCTTTATAAAAAGCTCAAGGCTATAAAATAGAAAATAAAAGAATGGCGTTGGACGAGGAAACTAAATGTAACAAGGCAGAGACATTGATTGCTTTGGAGTTTCTGGAAGAAAAAGAAGGTGCTAACTCTCTTTCAACCGTTGAGAAATTGGAAAGACTAGAGCTTCTGGAAAAATATGAGGAGATTCTGCGTAGAGAAGAAATTAAATGGCGTAAAAAATCAAGGGTCACATGGCTTAAAGAAGGAGATCGGAATACAAAATTTTTCCATAAAATGGCGAACTCAAGGCGGTGAACCAATACTATCTCGAGCCTAAAGGAGGGGAGCTCGTTAATTGAAGATATGGGCTTAATCAAACAGAGAATTGTTGATTTCTACCAATCTTTATATTCAAAATTGGTGGAATGGCGGCTGAAAGTAGAAGGGATTCAATTCAAATCTATCAGTCTTGGACAATGGATTTCTTTGGACAGTGGCTTCACAGAGGAAGAAGTGGAGAGGGCAATTTTCTCCATGGCAAGTGACAAAGCTCTGAGTCTGGATGGTTCTCCAATGGCTTTCTTCCAGAGGTTCTGGGGTATTATGGAGAAAGATATTATGGCATTTTTTCTTGACTTTCAGGAGAGAGGCATAATTAGCGAAGCGGCCAGAGCAACATTCATAGCGCTAATTCCGAAGAAAAAAGGGGTGATAGAAATAAAAGACTTCAGACCGATTAGCCTTATCCATAGTATTCCGAAGATTGTCTCCAAATTGCTCGCTCGTGGGGTGAAGAGTTGTATGGGATATAATCTCTCAATTTCAGGGAGCTTGTGTGGACTCTAGGCAAATTCTGGATGGAGTCCTAATAGCTAATGAGATCATAGATTCAGTCAAGCGAAGTGGTGGTTCCGGTCTAATCTTTAAGATTGATATTGAAAAAGCCTTTGATAATATCGATTGAGAGGTTGTCAATTTCATTCAAGATCGTATGGGTTTTGGGAACAAATGGCGAATGTGGACGAGATCGTTAATATCAAATAATAGCTTCTCAATTCTCATTAATGTCTCAGCAGAAGGTTTCTTTAAGAGTTCCATGGGGTGCGTCAGGGTGACCTTCTAGCTCCCTATCTTTTCATCATGGTGGTAGAAGTCCTCAGTCTAATGCTGACCACAGCTGGGGAATCTGGATTATTTCATGGCTTATTGGCAGGGCCAAGAGCTGATAAGGTTACACATCTACAATTTGCAGATGATACTCTCGTATTCTTGCAATTTACCCCTCAGGCCATTCCTAATGTCATAAGAATCTTTAAATGGTTTGAGGCTATTTCAGGCCTCAAAATCAATTTTGCCAAGAGTATGATGTTGGGCATTAATGTGGAGCAGCAAAAAATTCAGAATCTTGGCATCTGTGGGTTGTATTGCTGGGGTTTTTCCGGTATCATACTTAGGATTGCTACTGGGCTTTGGTATACCGTCGGCGTTGCAATGGGATCCGGTAGTTGAAAGGGTGGAACGAAAACTTGCTACATGGAAGAAAAGATACATATTACTAGGGGGCAGAATAACGTTGATAAAAGCAGCTCTAGCCAATATGCCAGTGTACTTCATGTCGCTCTTTAAAATCCCAGTGAAGGTGGCGTTACGCATAGAAAAATTACAAAGAGACTTCCTTTGGGACGACAGTGGGGAATCTAAAAAATTACGTCACCTAATGAATTGGGACATAGTAACAAAATCCAAAAGAGATGGTGGATTGGGAATAGGGAAGCTACGACTGCACTACAAATCATTGGTAGGGAAATGGCTCTGGCGTTATGGTAATGAAAAGAAGGCTCTTTGGCGCACTGTGGTTGACGCTAAATGTGGTATGAAAAAGGAAGACTGGACCATAAAAAATCTGACTGCTGGGAAGGGATCGGGCTCTTAGAGGTTGATTTGCTCGGTCCGAGATGACTTCGTTCAGGGAATCAGATACAAAGTGGGACAAGGAAATGAGGTCAGATTCTGGAAGGATCTCTGGTGTGACAAAACACTGCTTTCGGTTGACTATCCAAGGCTATATCGGATTGCAGTTAACCAAGAAGCTTTGGCGGTGGACTATCTCAAACGAGGAGACTTTGGGATAGGTTTTTGGGACATACGTTTACGAAAGGGATCTTAAAGATGAGGAAATACAGGATCTTGAGTGACTTCTACAGTTACAATCGGTGTACTGTTCCAAATCTACAGATGACGAGCTCCTATGGGCACCAGAATCAAATGGTGTATTTACGGTTAAATCTTTTTTTGCGGAATTGAGTTTGGGACAAAAGTCGGATAAGAGCGCACCTCGAATTCTTTGGCTCCACCAAGAGTGGTTGCTTTTGGGTGGACTTTGGTCCACAGAAAGATAAACACATATGTTCGCTTGAAAAAAAGACACTTCAGTCTTGCAAGCATTTATGTTCTCTACCACCAGCATGAGGAAATGTTAGATCATTTGATGTTGCATTGCCCTTTCTCCTATCAAATCTGGATACGAGCAATTGGTGCTTTTGGAATGTGCTGGGTTTGCCCGAAATCGATTAGCTCCCTTCTCATTTATTGGAGGGGAGGCCCTTTTGGAGAGATAGGAAAACTTCTCTGGGCCACCTTTCCCTATGCTATCGTATGGAACATATGGAAGGAGCGAAATAGGAGTATCTTTGAAGATCAGAGTAGAACTTTGGGGCGTTTGACGACTGATATTAAAGTTGAATTGATTACATGGGCTAAGAATAAAAAGAAACTACCTTATGGAGTGGGGGATCTGATAAGGAATTGGTGAGCAATCATCTGGGATAGAGTGATCTGAAATAAACCTAAACCTAAATGGTTGGCCCCGCCGAGTAGGTGGCTCAAATTCAATTTGATGGAAGCTCGGTAGGAAATCCTGGCAGGGTAGGGATTGGAGGCCTAATCAAGGATGATAAACAATCGATCATTATGTCCTTCTCGGGTCCTGCAAGGATTTGTGATGCAAATGAGGCAAAAATCAAGGCTCTACTTTTTGGATTATGATGGGCTTATGAGAACAACCTGAGATCTCGAATAGTGGAAGGGGACTCGACGAATGCAGTGGGTTGGGCTTCGAGTACTTCAAAAAGGGCTCTGGCGCCTCTAGGATGTCATAGCGGAAGTACTAGACCTCATAAGGGTGTTGCAACCTAGAATTGAGCATCGGAGAAGATCGGCGAATGAAGAGGCGGATGTTTTAGCCAAAGTAGGAGTGCTAAAGGAGGATACCACAGTCTTTACATCTTTGTCATACTTTTAAAGATTGTACTTGGACTTTGATCCACTTTTGTATAATGGAGGGGACAACTTGTCCCAACCACTATTCAATAAAATGTCAAATTAAAAAAAAAAAATAAAAAATCTCAAGAATCATGGAAGCCAAGCGGTGACATGGCCTGACAGCAGAGAGGTAAGTCGCGTAGGTTCCCAAAGTTATACATCTAAACTCTCCCATCCTTTGCGCGATGACGGAATGCTGCTTAGTCACGAGGTGTCTAAATCACAGGCTAAGGCTATATAACGAGTGTAAAGAGCTAGGACATGGCGATTCGAAAACAGGAGAAAGACTTGCTTGGACCGTGTTGGATTCATCCTATCCTAGTTTCCCAAGGACTGCTTCATGCCCATCCGTGTGGTTGGAGATTTTGGGTTTAAAGAGAAAATTGTCTTGAGAGTGTTGGAGGCGCTAACTATTTTTTGTTTCTGCCTTTGACTTTTGGAATGGTTGGAGGGAGGTTTGCAGGAGTTCGGAGTTGAAACCTTCAATTGTTCAGGTTTGGGAGCCTCCTAGTAGTGGCTTCCTTAACCTTAATTTTGATGGCTTTAGCTTTGGTAACCCGGGCCTGGCCGGAATTGGGGGAGTGCTTAGGGATGAAGAAGGAGCGGTGAGGTGGGCTTTTGCAGCGTATTTGTTATTGCTAACTCTAGTGAGGCGAGGCATGTGCGGTACACCGATACATGAAACTTCTAGTGGGTGAAGATTTAAATTGCGTGGTGGTGGAGGGGGGCGCCTCCAACGTGATTCGTTGGTTAACCGGCTCTCATGTTTTCCCTTGGCGCTTTGCGGATCTATTTAATGAGATTAAAGATATTGTGGGTAGCTCGCACATTTCCTTTCGTCATATTGGGAGGTCCGCAAATGGTGAGGCGGATAAGCTTGCTAAGGCCAGGTTCATACGGAGGTTTTTCAGCAGTTCAATTTCCTCCCGCCTTGGTCTGTCTTTTCTGTTTTATCATCTTATTTGCATGTATTGCTTTGTTGCTCTTTCCTCTATTTCTTTTTATTTGACCATATCAATCTATTTTTCAATGAAATTTTTTACCATTCAAAAAAAGAAAAGAAAAAGGAAGGAACTGAAGGCGGTTTCTTGTAGACATGAAAAGGCCAAAGGAATCTCTAATTGCTGATCTTAGGAGTTGGAGAGGATAGAAGAGGCGAGAGGGAGCTGGTAGCAGTGGAGATACATAGAAGAATTGAAACGAAGCAAAAGTTTGAAGAATATACTGAGAATGGAAGAGCTCAGGTGCTCAGGTGGTGCCAAAGATCCAAAACCAAATGGGCAAATGGAGATGGATTACAGCATTCTTTCACAAGGCAGTCTTAGCCAGAAGGGTTAGTTTTATGCAAGCGATTCAAGTTGATGAGAGGATAGTTGAGGGTTAAGAGGGAGATACAAGAGGAGGTAGTTTGGTTTTGCAGGAGGTTGCATTCCAATCATGATCAGTGGAAACCATCTTTAAATGTGGAGTTCAAAAAAGTTGATTGATGAGCAAGCGAGAGGAGATTAGAGTAACTAGTTAATGAGGAAGAGTTGAGGTTACCATTTTCTCCATGGATTAGAGTAAGGATCCATGGCTTGATGGTTCTACTATGTCAAGATACTGGGAATGCATTAAAAACGAGTCGATGGAAAGTTTATGGGAGAGTTCTCCATAAGAGTTGGAACAAGTAAATGTTATATTCATAGCACTTATTTTGGAAAAAATATGGGCCGTGGAAGTTAGAGACCACATGCCTATCAGTTTGGTAGGAAGTCATTCATAACATTTATTATCCATGTGAAACAACCAATTACTCCAGAAGCTAAGTTGTTAGAGTTGGTGTTATAATGGTTTATACTTCAACACTCCCCCTCACGATTGGCCCCCGTGTTGAATGTTTTCAACTGGTGAAGAGCGTCTGGACACTTGGAAAAGAAGGGGGGATAGAGGCCTAAACTGTAAGATTGACATGAGAAATGCATGGGATCAGGTGGATTGAAAATTCGTGTTTTATATGTTGGGGACAGTGGGTCTCGGCGAAAGGTATAGTAGTCTTTGGGTTGCAAAAACGGAATCCCTTCCCCTTAGAATTCTAATGCTTGCTTTAAATCTTGCAAGGCTTGCTCTTAGTTCAACATACTCATTTAGATCTCAATGGCTATCTTAGAATTCCAGTAGGATTTATGACTTGAAAATTTGTTAGATTGAAATTTTTTTGGAGATCATCTTTGTTCTTCTTTTAAAAAACAGTCTCTGGAGATCATCTTTGTCCACCAAGGGATTTTGATGAACAGCTTTAACTTTTGCTGAAATCAACCAATAAGGCTCCCTTGAAGCTGTTTTTTGCAAGGGTGCCCTTCATTCTATCATTCCTCATAAAACAATCGGAAATATATTAATGCTTGCTTTCTACTATCTCAATTAACCTGATTTTTTCTAGGTATTTGCTAGGCAATTTTTTGGAAAGCCATTTCACTGCTCACTTTTGCAGGAGAGAACAGCCACACAAGCTCGCGTTTTGCAGATTGTCTTATTCATTTAATTCATTTGAGGTGTCTGTTCTCTCCTGCAAAAGTGTGCTGCAAAATGACTCTCCGCAAAATTGCCTAGCAAATCCTTTTTTTTTTCTTTCTATCATATCAAATTTCGAAAATGCTAAAAAGACAGGCGTTACTTGTTAGGCTCATTCCTTGCACACCGAAGGAGATCCGCAAATTCGATGGCAGATGGTCTGGCTTTCGTCTCTGTTTGCTTATATGTATGTGTATTGTACTGATTAGGGGACATTCTTCTCCCTTGCATTATCGTTCACATGTGGAATGAAATCAGTTAATTTTCAAGAAAAAAAAAATCTTTGTGATTGAGTTTGTTGGTTCGACCGGCCAACCAAATACCATTGAATACATTTTCAATGTTCATAGGATAATCATAAGTCCTTGATCTATAAATTAGGGTTCTGTAAATATGAACTAAACCATTGACTTTTCTTTTCGCATGATGTTCTATATGATCAACAGTCGTGATCACGCATACGTGTACAAATGTGAGACCCTGGGACTGATCATCACCAATCATCCTTCACTATGTTGCCTTTCGTTCTCATCAACTTAACATAACCATACTTTAATTTGTCTTTTTAGTGGGAGCAAAAAAGATTCATGAAAAAGGGGACTGATGTTGGCACTGGTGTGTTTTGATAATGACACTGCTCATTTAGTTTTACAGATTTCACATTTGCTTTTAAGGGCTCTTATAAATTATAATACAAAAGATGTTATCAGCATCAAATTGGAAAAGTGTAGAACAGAGTAGTGTCATTATCAAAATATGGTAGTGGCTGCAAAAAAGGAATTCAATCTCTGTTATCTCTTTTGAAGGGAAATGATATCAGCACAACCTTGTTTTAATAATTGCACAAACCCAGTTTGCCTTTTCTTTTTTAATTGGCTTATGAGAGCTGTGTGATAACCTTCAAAGATCTTTAAACAGTAAAGGACGAGACGAGTTGGTGAAATAATCAAAACATGGTTTTGTCCCCTTTTAAAATGTGTAAAAATGCCATTGGGGTGAGAGAGGCTCGAACTCTCGACCTCAGGATTACTCTAAAGCTATGAGACCTACGCGCTAGCCAACTGCGCCACCACCCCTTTCATGCTAACTTTCCAAATTGTTATAATTGATACAAACTGTACTAGACTTTAGTAAGATTTTACTCCATGAAATCATTGGAAAACATAATGGTTTTTCCGGTTTAAATAATAGAAGTGTGGACCCATATGCTGCATTAATGGACCCACATATAACTAGGAGCTTCACATATTCATGGCAAAGAACACCTTTTATCTTGTCTGGGTGTCAATCTTGGCTCGGGCTCAAAGCTCGCTCGAGCTCTGCTCGAATCCTTAACGAGCTGAGCCGGCTGGCCAGGCTCGTTAACCTTAACGAGCCGAGCCCGAGCTAGGCTAGGCTCGGCTCGTTAAGAATTTAATATATTTAAATATATATTATATATATTAATATATACACTAAAAGGGTTGTCCAGGGAGTGAAAGGCGGAGGCAAAATATGTCACTTTTTTATATGGTGGCCGGCCGTGTAATTTACAATGGTAGAGTGTCAAAATTCTGCCCCTTGATTTTTTTATCAAGTAAAAAGTCAAAAAAGAGGGTTTGACTTGATCAAAAAATCAAGGGGCGGAGTTTTGATCAAAACTTTGCCCTTATAAATTACACGGTCGACCACCATATAATTTCTCCAAAATAAGATAAGAACCATCCAAAATTAAATAGAAGGGCCGATCAAATTGGATTTCCTAATTAAATTGTAGGGGGCTAATTAAAGAAATTATTATTATTATTATCTATAATTGGAGTTTTTTTAGGGAAGTGATATTTACGCCCCTTTTGATTACTAGGGACACCCAGTGCTAGTGTATCAATGACTAAAGGGGGGCTAATGTACTTGATGTTGAAGAATCCAGTGGGTCTGATTGCCACGTACACTGGCGTTGGGTGTCCCTGGTGATCAAAAGGGGCGTAAATATCACTTCCCTTTTTTTATTGTGTAGTCAAATGTAAGGAATTTTTCATGAAAAGAAATCCACCCACAAGCCATGTTTGGCTGGCAGGAAATGTTTTCCATGGAATTTTAGTTTATCAAGTTGTGAGAGAGGGATATGGATGATGGGATAAGGAGACACTAGAAAGGGAACTAGTGAGGAGAGAGTGAGAAAAGGCCGACAAATAAGGAAAGACAAAGTCTAATTAAAATACAATTTATTTTGGCTGCTGATATTGGCACTACCATGTTTTAATAATTGCACAAACTCAACATGTCTTTTCCTTCTTAATTGGCTTCCGATAGCTTTTGGGAACTGTAATAACCTTTGACAGCTGTTTAACAACATTCCTCAGGCATTCGAGCTCACTTTTCCCCATCTCCCACCAGATGTAAGCCCCTGCTCACCTCTTGATGAAGTAATATTTCATCAAAAACAAAATCATGGTTGCTAGGGGTGCAACTTGGGTCGGGCTCAACCCGAACCCGATGGGTTCAACCTATTTTGCCTTAGGTTGGGTTGGCATTTCCTTGGGTTGGGTTAGGAAAAGCCAACCCGATTCAATTTCAGGTTGGGCTAGGGTTGAGGCCTTGGGGAACTGATCTGAACTGAACCTGACCTCCGTTCTCTAATTTTATCGTAATTTCTTACGTTATGTTTTTCCTTTTTTATTTGGCCCTAAGTTAACCCGAACCCAACCCGACCCGATTTGGAAAAAAGCAAGTTAGATGGGTTAGGTTAGGGTTGTGTTATGTGACTAAATTGGTCCCACCTTGGCTGAAATAAATCTAGTTTGTTATTTGTTATTTTCAGATTTGCTTTTTAGTTATTTACCATAGGTAGGATTCTTAGAGATAAGGGTTATCTAGATTAACTATAAATAACATGCATGCAGTCTTTATTAGATCGATGAAGAAAATTGTTTCATAAAGTGTGTCGTTTTGCACAAAGGAGGACTGACCCTTCCCTCGAAGTGGTACGTAACAGATTGAGGGATTTAGAGGCGGGTTGGGTTAGGGTTGACTATGCTCAACCCGATGAGCGGGTTGGGTCGGGTTAGGGTGGAGGGAATGCTATATAGGGTTGCCTCAACCTGATCCAACCCAACCCGTGTTGCACCCTGTTGCCAAACATGGCCGGGTTGGTTTTGTTTTTATTACTATTATTTTTTAGTAATATCTAAACAGAAGAATTGTGTCTCTCTTATTCTTGTGGGCAGGTCTTCTATCATTTCCAGGAATTTGCGAGGCAATTTCTCGGCTCACTTTTCCAGAAGAGAACAGCCGCCTCAAATGAATTAAATGAATAAGACAAAAGATGCTACTAAGTGGCTGTTCCCTCGGATAACTGAGCTGCGAAATGGTTTTTTTTCAAAATTGGCAAACAAATCTATTCTATCAAACATTCAAATAAAGAAAAGTACTCTTTCTTTCACGTGCTTAAAAGCGATTAATTTTTTAGTCAAGGCTCCTTTTGTGTTCCGGATACACGACACATACCTGGGGAAGTGGGATTCAACGTAACATTGGTCCACCTTGGGTTGCTTGGAGCCTAAAGATCTTACTTTTTAGTGAATATTAGATGTCCGATTAGTAGTTTAAAATATCGGATATCACATTTAACAAGAACAATCTAATATGTGGAATCTCACCATGCTGACGTCTTAGAACGCGCGTGTTTGGCAATACCTTAAAAACAATTCCAAAAAAATATTTTCCCGCAAAAATCAAGGTAACCCATTATTCAGGTAAAATTTTTGCATAAAAATAACTTAGAAAAAAAATTCAACTCAAGCTATAGCTGTTTTTTAACCTGGGAAAAATCTTTACTGGAAAATTGTTTTTAGGGATTTGTTAGGGATCATCCCAGAAGGCATTTCACGGGCCGGCTGTTACATGAGAGAGCAGCCACCTCAGTTGAATAAGTGAAAAGACAAAATCTGTTGAAATGTGAAACTATGTGTCTGCTCCCTCATGCAACGGCCGGCTTGCAAAATGCCTTCTTCGATGGTCCCTTACAAATCCCTATTTTTAAAGGGAAAAATAATAATCTCGTAGAGAGCTTTTCAGTGTAGTCAAGCATTTCTTACGTTATAGGCAATTCATGGTTGATCTCATATATGGGAGAAATTAATTATATGATGAAGGGGCTTATAAACAAGTACTCATCATCCCATCGTTGATATTCGATCCAACAGCAGCTCACTTTTTGAGGAGCTGATGTTGGATCAAATATCAAGGGCGGTACTTGTATCATACCAAAATTAAGAGGAAATTTTGAAAAAAAAGAAGGAATTTTCTTTACTTGCAACAGATGAAATTTGTTTTTCTACGTAAGACCATAGAATTGTTATAGGTTGTGGTTTCAACTTTCAGCTCCAACTGTGCCATCTTCAAAAACATTTTCAGATTTACAATTTGTCTATAAGTTATTGAAATTATTTTTTACTTTATGAGAAATTTGTGAATTCTTAAAATGTGTTAATATTTGAATTATTTACTAATAATCAGTGAAGGACTCAAGATTTCGCAATTTCTGATGGATTTTTTTAATTATTCGCGGAATTTTGTAAACACTATTAATGAAGACTTACCCAACAAGGATGAGAGAGAATTAAATAATATCGGCATACCTTTGTTTCGATAATTACACACTATTTACGTAGTCCTTATGACTACATTTACGTGGTCCCTAGATTTGAATTTGAAACTAATCAAATTAATAGGCATAGAATTTTCCATTGCATCATTTATTAGTCGACGAAAAAATGTTCACAACCACTTTCTAAGTTTCTAGGCTTTTAGGACCTGTTTGGATTGCATGAATCTTTACGAAAAGTTTGGAAAGGAAAAATATTTATAATTATTAAAGTTCCAACTTTTTAATACACGTGAAAAAAAGAAGAAAGTTGAACCCACCTTGTTAAATTCACTTATAGAGACCTTCAATTTATGATAATATCTTTATAAATTAGTCATAATCATATCATTTCCTTCAATAGTGCATGGAAACTTTTTTCCAAGAAAACATTTTCTATCAGTTTTTTTTTTTCCAATCCAAACGAGGTCTTATGGATGTGACAGGGGGTCTCTACTGTGTTGAGCGGTGAGCTGTTGCCCATTGATCCTCACCTTGATTGGATGATCTTAGCCCCTTGTTTAGGTTTCAGGAAAGCGAAAATGTATTTCTGTAAACTTTAATCTTAGCAATGGATGTCCGAGTTGTGATCGGTGGCTTTGAGGTTGCGTTTGGATTGCCGGAATCACGCATTCGAATCAACTTCCTATTCTGATTCTTATTCTTATTTCCCCTGTAAACGGAATGAGAAAAAATAAAATAAAAAATTCAATTAAAGAAAATGCTAATAGAACTTTCATTCTGACCGAGCAGAATTAAACATATTCCAACATTTTCTCCTGTTTAGTTTGCTTTGGAGTCAATTCTGCCCTCTGCTTTCCTTTTTGAACCAAATGTTGGAATTGAGCAGAACAGAATCAGAATAAGATGCCAATTACAAGGCCAATCAAAACCCAAGTGATGTCATTTATTTAAAAATTTAACCCTTAAATAAGAGTATTTGCATCATTTTCTTACTTGTTTTTTAATTCGTAACAGAAATGTGATGCCACTACTTCGGACCATGCTGTTATTCCGGAAATATCCCTACGCTATTTACATTTCAAACCTGTTATAAGGTTCGTACCATTTATTCCACAAACGACGGCTAACATTGAATAATGAATGCCCTTTACTAAAGTTAAGCCTTTGTTTCTTCCTTTCTAGAAGTTTTAGTGTAGTTTGACTAGATAAACAAACAGACATTAGTACCCTCGATTAAAAGGCTAAACACCATGGAACTTAATGACTGATTTATTACATTTAAAAGGGCAATGTTGTCATTTCCATATGTCCTTTTAGTCCAATAACGAAGTGCCCGTATCGTTTTTCAATATAAAATGGGCAATGATAAATTCGCACCCCTGTAGGATAATTCGCACTAAAAAAGTGTTATATAAAAAAATTCATTTTCTAGAAGTTTTAATTCTTCCTTAGGGCGTCATTTCATTGTACTAAAACGGCCTTTTAATAATCTGAACCGTTCATTTAAAAAGTCTAGCCTAGGATCTCCTATGGACAAAAATACCCCTCCGTGTATTTTATACACAGTTGAAAATGGACTTCACATTCAGAGATAAAATAGTAACATAGCGGACGTTAGAGAGATTTAATACTGTGCGCGCGTGAAATTCATCATTTCTCAAAAAGTGCTATGGGGCCCACTTCCTAGGATGATCCAAGCCTTTCATTTGTTGGGCCACAAGTTAAATAGGCTATACCTCATAAATCATCTCAATGGGATGATCCCAACTCTCCGATCTATACAAGAAGGTTAGGATCATCCCGACGAAAATGATTTTCAGGGTACAACCTATTTACGTTCTCGCCCAACGAATGGACGGTTTGGATCATTCGATTAAGTTGATTCCACACCACTTTTTGAAAAATATTGAACTTCATAAGCACACAACATATAGAATCTTGGAAGCATGCATTGCATGATTGGTGTAATTTTTTGGGCCTTAGCTTATGCGAAGCAAAAGCTAGGGGTGTCAAATTAAAAGTTCAAATCATTCAAACGTGGGTCCCTACACATTCGTAAAGGTTGGCGGGCCCCTTGTCCTTTGTAAGAGAGTATTTTTTTTCCTAAATTACGAAAGTAGCCTCAGAAGTCCAAAAAGTAGTTATTAATCACCTACGTAGTCAATGTCCGACGCAAAAAGGCATCTCTCTCCTCTCATGTCGGTCTAAGCTGGAACCCAGCAACAACCAAAGTCGCAAAGTGAACAGTGACTCTAAAATGCGCACCAGTGCACAATACGCACCCATCTAACTTTTAGAGCCCAGAGATACGTTAGGTGTATGATACGTAAATGCTCACCTGAGCGTACTTTTACCGAGTCAGCGTCTTTAGACGAGTCTTCAAACCCTATAAAAAACCACCAAAAACGATTCTCATTTTCTAACCAAATTCCGAAAATTCGCCCTTTCCGAGATTTTAGAGGATTTTTTTCTCTTTCCGGATTGGTTCTTAGTTTTTTTCTTTCTAGATCGAGTGTTTTTTTTTGCCAGTTGAAGTTGAAACCCTAATTGTTTGTAGTTTCGGAGGATTTTGTTGTGAATTTGAAAGTCATTGTCGGAGAGAATTTTACGGAAGCGAGATTTTAGATTGTTTCCATTTTTGTAGAGTTTTGAAGTTAGTCGATTTGAAATTTTGTTGATCGAGTTGTAGAGGAACTCAATCTGTGAAGGTTATAAAGGTTAAACCCTAAGATCTTTGATTAGAAGATTGTTTTTTGTGCATTCGTGGAGACGAACTTTGTTGATTTTCAGTTTAAGGAGTGGATGATATAAAGTTCGAAATAAGATTGGTTATTTTGTTTTATTCTGGGAGGAGTTTGAAAATTTGAATTTTTTGGAGAATTTTGTTGAATTGTGATTTGAAATTCATCAAAGAGGAAGCCTATTTGAAGATTTTTCAGCTGGAAGATGTTTTATTTGCTGTTGGGAAGATGTTGAATAATTCCCAATTTTGAAGAGCTTTGATGATTTATAGTTCTAGTTTTTGTTTTCTGTGAGTTGTTTCTCTTTATAGTATTCAATCATGATCAGTGGAAACCTTTTCCACTGGAAAAAGAATTCATGGCCTCCTGAGGAATATGTCAGCAAGGCAACGTTGCAGTTGGTGAGTCCCTTAACTGTTTATTCTGTTCTCTGAATTTGTTCAGAAGATGATTTTTCTTATTTGATCCTGTATGTGTAGTTCTTGGATTATTGCACTTTATTGTTACATTAATGGTTAACACCTCTGGGTCTTCGTTTCTATGTCCTGGTTTCTTAGTTTGTACCTTGTTGATTTGTTCTCATACTTACTCTTTTCGGATTAGGGGTTTAACCTGGCTTTAAAAACTTGAAATTTGAGTCAAGATTCGATAAGGGTGGGGCTGACTCGCAGTCAAGTTGTAGGTTTTTAAATCCAGGTTAATACCCAAAATCACTAACACAGCACAGGCCAAATAACATGTAGCCAACTCGATTAAAATTTGGTTGAGTAGTCAATTTAGTATCTCAAGTTTAAAGTTCTTCTATACTAGCCTGATTTCAGAGTTTTTGAGTAATTAGTATAGGTTGTTTGTTTCATGATTGTTGAGTACTTGATGCAGTTCTAAAGGATTAGAAAAATTAGTCCAATCCTACACTAGATCAAGTTAAGGCTGCTTAGCAAGCTTTAAAGTATTCAATCTGGTGGCTTTAAACACTGGACTAATTTTAACAAGTGTGAAATATCAAATATATATGGTTTTAAAATACAGCGTGTCTGATTATGTCGTTTAATGTTTGAATGAGATTTTTGAGTGCCTGGTTCTCAATTTTTACCTGTCTAGAGTGACGGACTTTCCTACTGTGTGTTTGGATCAAATAGATTAGTATTGGAGTTGTGTTTTTTCTTCTTGTTATTTAGTGGGTGCAGTTTTCTTGTTTAGAGATTCTGAAGATGCAAGAATCGCATTATTCACCATTGGAATAGCTCATTTGAATGCCCAATTTCCACCAATAAATGAAAAGAGGAAAAAAGACAAGTTCTAGTTTACATTCTTTAGTTAGAGCTTTAGATATTGAAATAGGTAAATCTTAGTTTTGTTAGATTCGTCGGTTATCTTGTTTAGATTCTAAAATGGGTGCATTCTTCAATTAAAATTTTAAAGTAGATAAATCTTTCTGCTCTATTATTAGATGATGTTGTTGAATTTGAGGAATAAGATTGTACGCTCGACCGTACCTAAAGTTAGGTACGGTAGAGTGCCAAATCACATGGGTCCCACATTTTTGGTGAGCATCTAAACCATTCATTTGCATGGCCCCATCATAGATAGGGTGCATACCAAAAATCAGCTCCATAGGATCATCCTAACCCATCCATTTGTGGAGGCCAAAATGGACAGACAGTGTTTGTCCACAAATCTGCCCATTTTGGCCTCCAGTTTTGGAGGGGTTAGGATGATTCAATGGTGCTGATTTTTGGTATGCACCCTATCTATGATGGGGCCTTGCAAATGAATGGTTTAGATGCCCACCAAAAATGGGGGACCCATGTGATTTGGCACTCTACCGTACCTAACTTTAGGTACGGTCGAGCGTACAATCCTTTTCCTCGTTGAATTTATGATTTTCATCTTATATTGATTTATTGTTCACTTCTCGATTTTCACTTATATGGGTTATTTTCTACACTTCTGAACTAATGATTTTTTTGAATATTGGATCTACATTCCACTGGTTTCTGGGGTGCTCTGAGTGAAATGAATGATACACATTTTCTCTAACTGACTTTTGGTTAAATTTGTATCTGGCAATGAATATGAGTTTGTTACAGTTTTCATTTCCGGAAGGCCTGAAGAATATTAATAAATGGTTGGAGTGATTTGTATTCTTCTGTTCTTGTACGATTCTTTTGTCGTGGAGTCGTAGGACCTGTTTGGCGTTTTCCGTTCATTATTAAATCATGGTCTTGTAGTTCGGTCCATCAGTTTTTGTTTTGAAAAATATAGGGATTCTGATTTTTTTTGTGTAACATACCCATTATTTGTATTTCTTTTTAGAAAAGAATCGTTCGTTTATGTTTTATATCTGAATTGATACTCATTTTTTATTCATCCATGAACATCTTAATTGTTTTGTTTTTTTGGGTAGTATTTACTTTTGCTTTTATCTTTATCTTTCTTGGTTTGTTCGTACGGACCATCTCGGTCCCTGCCTGGCCTTTGGCCTGCTTTTTTGAATCCATATGTAGTTACTATTCAACTCAACTCAACTCAACTCAACTAAGCCTTTGTCCCAAACTAGTTGGGGTCGGCATATAGTTACCATTCAAAAAACAAAAAAATTATCCTTGAATGTGCATTTTTAAATTTTTATTCAGAAAATTTATTGCTCAAAAAAAGTGACTGAGTACCAGAAAAACTTGCTGAATTGGCTGAATTAGAAGAAGATTCAAGTTGAGATAAGAAGGTAACTCTGTTCATAACAAACTATGAAATCGTTAATGGAGAGCCTGGAAACTCATTTAATTTTCATTAACTCTCATAAGTTTTTACATTTTTAGAGTCTGAGTCATTGTTTTTCTGGAAATCATGTGGAACCTGTAAGCCAGTTTTTTGTGTACCATTTGATTTTTTGTGGCTTTTCGGTTTTTTTCTTGCAAGAATTTCGTTCTCAAGATGACCATGTTTACTCGAATCATTACATTAGTATTACTATTTGCTATTTAGTCAACTCAATAGTAATATTTATAATTAAGTTGGCAAATGAATGCAAAAGTATTACTGCCATTCCCTGTGAGATCTATTTACCAAAACAGCATAGTAAGATAATTTTATACTTCGTTGATTTCCTGCACTTTCTTAAAACAAAAATTCAAATGACTCGATCGACTGAGAGTCTAGTTGAATTTAAGGCCTTCAATTTCAAGTTGAGTTTAACATGGACTTGATTGATCTAGAGTATTTAACCGTCGATCATAAAATGCTGGGTTAGTTCATACAAATATTGCTTAGCAGTTTAGTATTCCTAAACTATCTGTATCATATTGGCCTCTCAATTTGGTCACATTGTTTTATTTTACTTGTACTAATTTTTTTCATTGAACATGCTCGCAGCTGGACTTCGATAGTGCCGCTCCACCAGATCAGGCATGGAGGAGAAGACTAAACAGCCACGCCAATAAACTAAAAGAATTCAGTGTAACATTTATGGAGGCATTGAAGATGGTACACTTATTCTTTAGAACTTGATTTAATGGTGGCAGAGAACACGAAATAACTGCTTATCATCTATGTCACAAATATCTCTGGTATTTTCAAAATATCGCGTTTTTATTGTGATATTTTGATAAAACGACAAAATCCCGAAATAATCCCTAGATTTTAAAAATATGGCAACATTTTCATTTTTACCATAAAATATCGTGATAATATCATGATATTATCCCGGCATTTTTAAGATATTTATAATTTATATTTTTTTCTTAAATTTTATATATTTATATTTTTTTTAAATAAATTTTTTTTTATCATTTTTCCCCAGTTTAAACCCAAAAATAAAAATAAAATAAAATAATATATCCCGAGATTTTCCCTTGCCGAGAAAATCCTGAGAAGGATATTTGTGACATAGCTTATCATGATAGATGATGATGATGTACTTGTTGCTAGTTGTTTACTGACTGAATGCCATTGTGTATACAATCTTGGGATTCAGATGCAGCTTGGTGTTCGTCTTTGGTCATACGTTAGGGAAGAAGCCTCTCAGGGAAGGGTAAATGTCTCACTTCTTGGTTGTTTTATAGACTACATTTCAAATTTGTTTCTTGGGGTTATTTTTTCAGCTGTTTATATGGCATTTGGATAAATTGTAAATAATTGGACTTAATAGGTCTAGATTCTTCTATTTGGAAAGTACACTTTCATGTTTCTGCTTTGTTTGAAGTATGATTTTAAAGTGCTCTAGTTTACTTTTCAGACAGCACCCATTGATCCATTTACTCGAGAACGTTGTAAGCCCTCGGCTTCCCAAGGGGTCCCACTTGGAGGGATGGGGTATGTAGTGGATGAATTGCTGTATGTGAAATGCTTCCTCAGTAACACTTTTGATTTTTTATTTGATATGAATTTCTTACTATTTTGCAGAAGTGGTAGCATATCAAGAGGTTTCAGAGGGGAATTTAGGCACTGGCAAATTATTCCTGGTCTATGTGAACCTTCTCCCATTATGGCAAATCAGTTTTCTGTAAATTCCTGTCCTTCATTTGGATTTCCTTATTACCATCATTTGGACTATATGCCATTTCTTTCAAGCCTTGAACATTATTCCTAATTATGCATGAACACACACACACACACACACACACACATATATATATATATATATATATATACTAGTAAAAAATCCCGTGCGATGCACGGGCCTACAAAGAACTGTACGGACCACATCATAGGTTGATCCAAACCGTCCATGTGATGGAACACAACAAAAATAGGTTGTGCCAGTAAAATCATTTCCATAGGCTGATCCTAGCCCTCCAATCTATAGAGGTTTCCATAATATGTTGTTCCTCTTAAGGTGCCAGGAATTCGTCAATATTTTGAAGGTGTCCTGAATCCGTAGTATTATGTAATATGTTAACAAAAATCCGTAGTATTATGTAACATATACACCCAATCCGTAATGTTTGCAAAAACAAAAACGCGACTATGACTTTGTCTACTTTTTTTATGAAAAAGCCATAAAGGAGGGGGGTAGGATTGAAATTATGTGGCTTTAATGGGTGCCTTTGTTAAAAAGCATAAAGGTGAGGGTAGGATTGAAAGTATGTGGGTTGAATGGGTGCCTTTGTTAAAAAAAGTCAAAAAAAGTGATGTGTAATTCTCATAGAATTTTGGAAGAAATTCAAATAATTATCTCCTTTTCTCTTCTGCTATATATATACTAGTAAAAAACCCCGTGCGATGCACGGGCCGGCAAAGAACTGTACGGACCACATCACGGGTTGATCCAAACCGTCCATGTGATGGAACACAACATAAATAGGTTGTGCCCCAAAAATCATTTCCATAGGCTGATCGTAGCCCTCCAATCTATAGAGGTTTCCATAATATGTTGTTCCTCTTAAATCGGATGGTTAAGATCACCCTATAGATTTTTTATTAAAAAAGCATAAAGGAGGGGGGTAGGATTGAAATTATTTGGCTTTAATGGGTGCCTTTGTTAAAAAGAATAAAGGAGGGGGTAGGATTGAAAATATGTGTGTTGAATGGGTGCCTTTGTTAAAAAAAAGTCAAAAAGAGTGATGTGTAATTCTACAAAAAATTCTCTTATTTTCTCTTCTACTATATAGATACTAGTAAAAAACCCGTGCGATGCACGGGCTGACAAAGAACTATACGGACCACGTCATAGGTTGATCCAAACCGTCCATGTGATGGAACACAACATAAATAGGTTGTGCCCCAAAAATCATTTCCATAGGCTGATCCTAGCCCTCCAATCTATAGATGTTTCCATAATTCCTCTTAAATCGGATGGTTAAGATCACCCTATAGATTTTTTATTAAAAAACCATAAAGGAGGGGGGTAAGATTGAAATTATATGGCTTTAATGGGTGCCTTTGTTAAAAGCATAAAGGAGGGGGTAGGATTGAAAATATGTGAGTTGAATGGGTGCATTTGTTAAAAAAAGTCAAAAAAAGTGATGCTAATTCTCATATAATTTTCAAAAAATTCAAAAAAACTCACTTCTTTTCCTCCCAGCTTATAGTAGTAGATGTATTTTGAATTGTATGGAAAATTTATTAAAAAAGAGAAAGAGAACGAGAAAGACCCATAAGATACAAGGAAAGAGATGGCATGTTAGCCCATAAAAGAAACAAAAAAGTTAGCCCATAAAAGAAACAAAAAACAAGTGAAAAATAGCTGGGGGGGGGGTGGGGGTCAAAGAATTCCATCTCCCCCTATGAACACCCTCTCTAGCAAGTTTGTTAGCCTCTCCATTAGCACCGCCTTATGTGAATAAAGGATATCGAAGATGATCCAATTATATCCTTAATTTCGTCAAATAAATCTGCGAATCTCCATGGAGCCATATGGGAGCCTCGAAGCCACCTAATAACGTTAAGAGAGTCCCCTTCTATCTGTACCCTTGTACTCTGTCCAAGTCTTGATTTTGAAGCAATTTGATACCATGATAAATGGCTCGAACTTCAGCCTCGTTTGAGTCTGCCACCCCAACTGGGCCACTGAATGAGCAAATCACGATCCCTTTTTCGTTTCTAAGGAGCCCTCCAATGCTTGAGGGACCTGGGTTCACCATACTCGAACCGTCAAAATTCAATTTAAGTATCTGATGGAGCCTACATCGTACGTAAAGCGCCAAGCGCTTTTTGGGCCAGCTCAGTTCTCTTATCCATTGGTCCAATGCATTGGGCTCATCTCATGGAGGGAAAAGCCAAAATATAGTTGTGTTGTTGTTGTTCGCCGCCTCAACGCATTCCTTTATCTCCCTTGGGGAGGGAGGGGTCCATGCTTGTACTACTTTACGGGCATTGTTAGACGCCCCACGTATCTCTCTCCAACCGTGCCACAAATCGTACGCCGAGACAAATCTAAAGGATTGTAGAGTTTTCACCCAGGAAATAGTTAAAGCAATGACCTTATTGAAAAGAAATTGGGCTCCCTTTGAATAACTTTTAAAGATTCTAGTGTTTCACTCCTTCAATAGAACCTGAATGGTGGCTGGAAAAGAATCATACCAAAGGGTCCTACTACCTTTCCTCCTCCACAATACCAAGGCCCAACTTTCAAAAAGCTTCAAGAAAGTTTTTGGGAAGACCCATGTAATCCCAAATCTACACAAGGCTCTACTCCATACCTTTGATGCCAATTTACAGTGAACTAGTAAATGGTCCGCTGATTCCCCTGCTTCTAAGCATAGAGCGCAATAGTCAATAATCATCATATTCCTTTCTCTAAGGAAGTCAATGATCTGGATTCTCTGAAGAATCGCTGACCAACCAAAAAAAAAACCCTCGGTAGAGCTTGAAAGTCCCACACTTTGGCTACTTTGGAGGTACTGAGGCATGGTAGAAGTGGTGATAGAAGGATTTAACGGAGATTTCCCCACCTGAGTTCCCGACCCAAATTCTTTTATCTTTCCCATCTAGCTTCATATAACAGAGATTTGTAGTAAGCTTCCCACCTCTTTCAATTCCCTGTCAAAAAAAATTCTTCCTGAAAATTGGACACCATACCAACATATTCTCTGATCTTGTGAAACATTCTTTAGCCATAACATCCTTATTCTCTGAAACGGCAAACAACCACACCTGTCCTTCAATCATGGTTTAAAATTTCGGTTTCGGACCCTTAAAATTCCGAAATTTCGACCGAAATTCCGAAAATTTGACCGAAATTTGGTAACAACTAAAAAAGCTTATTTAATTCATTTCGAAATTTCGGTCCAAAATTTTGTAACATTTCATTTTTTTTTTATTTTAAAAAATTGCATTTTCTCGAAATTTCGGCCGAAATTTGAAATTTCGCCGAATTTCGGTTTCGGTCCCCACTGAAATCCGAAATTTCGGTCAATGGTATATTTGAGCACCATATATCCCACCAAAATCTGACTCTTTTCCCTGCATATACTTTGAATTTTACTCCTTCCAAAAACTTTGCTTTGAAACATGATGTGATTTGACCGTTGGATCGCCACTTTTATTGCATAGCATATTATTTTTGTTATTAGTTTGAGGATTATAGACTATTTTTCTATTTTTATTTGAGACCTAGATGTGGGGGATGTCCACATCATCTAGAGCCCACACTTTGCACGCACTTTTCCCCTTTATTTTATTAGATTTCCCTTAGGTTGACCCTTTTACCCTTATGGCCATCTTCCAAGAGCTTGAAAGTCCTTTTCTTCTTGTTTACTTCCACCATCTTCCTCCTCCTATTTCTTGGATCTCCCTCTCATTTATTTCCATTTTCTTGCTTATTTCATACCATTTCTTGGACGTTCCTGCTTGAATATCACGTCAACGGGCTTCTCCACCATCCTCTTGATCTCTTTTCATGCATATTTGGGTAAAGGTACTGCTGCGTTTTCCGGGCGAGCCCTTTCTAGACCCTTTTGGCCTTATTTTCTTACCTTTTTAGCTCCTCAATTCATGGTAGGATCAAACTCTCCCTATTTAGTATTGTTTTGGTTACCAATTTCACTTAGAATAAGCTTGGTTGGGCTCTAGACCTATCTTTTATTTTTATGGACAGCAAGCACACAGGATTTGTTTCAGTTTATTTGGACCTTTAAATGTCATGTTTAATGCAATGGGGCTTATTATATGCAATGGCTGCTTTTTATAGAATATCTTTTCATTGATGTTCTAACTTTAAGGCAAGCATAAATAAGTTGCTTTGCCGAAATTAGTCATTTCTGATTGTTCATTTGCTTTCTGGAACATGATATGGTTATATGAATTCTGAAGTTTGATTCCCATGAGCTCCTAAAATCCTGGTGTGTTTCGCAAACCCTCTCGGTTTGCACCAAAACACATCACATCCCTCCATATGGTTCTCCCGGGCTTCATGAACTTATCTTCTGTCTCCTAATGACCTTGCAGGACCCATACTTGCTTGAAACTACTTTTGCCCACAGGTTATGGTTCTCCTCCATATCTCCAAAGCCACTTCCCTAAAAGCGCTTGGTTAGTTTCCTTTACCCCCCCCTCCTTATGGGTTTGCAAACTTCCTCCCAACTCATCAAAGGGATGCCTATTTTATCATTAGCCCCTCCCCATAAGAATTATATATATATATATATATATATATATATATATATATATATTATTTATGTCCATTTTGGTTAGACTGCCCTTTCCCTTCGCATGTTGATGTGAGATATGAATGCGTTTTTGATTCACCTAACCTTAACTTGAACCTTGGCACATAACGAACTCACAATGCGACTTTCTTAGGGCTTCAGCGAGAGCCTAAACATTTAACAGAAAATTATATGTTTGAAACCATCCCATCAGGATCTGTAATTATTTTGGTTCTCTACTATGTCAAGATTTTAATTATTCAATTGGGCTGACCTTGTTGTTGGTCTATAGTGTCAGACATGTTCCTCTTGGACAAATATTTTCTAACTGCTCCATCTTCTGAATGCTTCAGATTTTCATTTCTCGAGACGGAGGAAACAAAAAATACTCCTCGGTTTTAGCTCCTGGCCAACATGAAGGGATAGGGTAAGAAGAAATTACAATCCGAAGAAACTTCTACATCGTCTTCTAAGAAATGAATCTTCTAGTTCTTATTTATTTGGCATGGTTCTATGTGCTATTTTTTTTGTTAGTTGAGGTTTCCTAAGTTATTGAGCTAGAATATTCTTGTTGTTCTGCCGTAATGTAATACTCATCTATATGTATGCCAAGCAATTGGTTTTGAATATTTGATCTAATTTGCTGGAAACAAAAAATCTTTCTTGTCTTCTGGTGGAAACTATGCAATAGTTCTTCTGTTTTTAATCTTCTCAATTTCTGTCTATTTTTTATCATATTTCTGTTAAATATTCTGTGTTGCATCAAAATGATGCTTAAAATTGTGTCTTAATTAAAAGTTGGGATGGCAGATCTTTCTTTAACCTTGCATGACCACATGCAAGCATGTTATATGGTTATAATATGAGTTCCCTTGAATTTAGAGTGAGATTTTTTCTATATATTGTAAGGTTTATAAACTTGAAAATGTTTTGGAATCGATGAGGGCCATATGCAAAAAAGAATCTGTGTCGATCTTTTTTTATAACATTCAAACACTTGATCAAACTCAAGTTTTTTTTGTTTCTGTTTGGTTCTTGTTCTTTTTTTATAACTTTCAAACACTAAAGAGATGAATCAAATGATGATCAAACTAAATTAAAGTATGCAGCTCCTTAATAATTTTTGAGTAAGAATGGCACCGCATTTCTTTATTAGGAACTAAATTGTTTGAGACTTATTGTTTTATTCTATGATGCTCGAAATCGTTTAAACGCCTGAAGTACCCAAATAAACAGATAAGGGTGAGGAATGCATTGGACTACTAGTATGTATCCTATTGTTCCTTTCTTCAGTTTGTTCTTCTTCTGCTGGGTCCTTTTATTCTCACATAGGATGCACAAATCAGATACTTCTGCCTTTCTTTTTCCAAAAAAAAAAAAACTTGATGAATTGTGTTTTTATTCAGTCTCATATGTCTTTTTTACCATACTGTGTTCTTAGCTAAACAAATTATGTTCAATAGGTGACTTAAAACCAATGCGTGGATTATTAAGTAACCTTGGTAGCTGGAATGCTCACATATGGTTAAGTCAGACACCATTACCTTTACAGAAGGAAAAAAAAACTAAATTAAAAATAATGTGATTTAAACAATGCATTGGTTTATTAGTCTTTTGTAGATCATAGAATGTTATAGTACTATTTTTATAGTTAATTATAATACCATTTGCTCGTGATTAATTCAGTATTGCTCACTGGCTTGTATCAACTCCGTCATTTCCTGTTAAATTTTAATAAGATTGAACTTTGAAATTGGCAATGGAAAAAGTTATACTAATTTAGTATTGGAAATGTATTCCTATTTCTTAGGGTTTAAGGGCCCTTAGTTCTTACTCATACATGGAAAGTACATTGGATCCATGTTCTATCCCGTATCGTAAGATTCTGAGGTTTAGCGATCCCGGTACCCGATCCTTATTGTACCAGGTACCATATCAGTATCTAGGTAAACTAAGATATATCCAGATGCTTTTATCATCTGACCCTCTGTTACCATCTTGGAACTATACAATCAAAACTTTCTTGATGTGCATCAATAGAATGTTTAAAAACATAAACATCAATACAATGTTTAAAAACATAAACTCGGCGAAGTACTGACCTAAAGATTTTCCGAGTAACCTCAACACTCTAATTCAATGTTTTCATTGGGGAAGGCTTAAGGCAAGGCATTTTTCCTCTTAAGGTGTGAGGTGTTAGCCTCATGATTTTTTAGAATTTCTAATTATAAAATTAAGAATTTTTTTTGAAGAGCAACCAAAAATTGCTAAAAACCTAGAAAAATATATGCTTCATTTTTAATAAAATACCATCATCCTACCATCAATACACTAACAGGATAAAGTATTTAACTATCATTACCAAATTACCAACCAAATAATACAGAGTAGAGTGATGAGTAAGTTTATAACACTGCTTAGAACATGGCTACATTACCCAAAATTCTTAAATTAAAAACAAAAATACACAACATAACCCATCAAATACAATAATCTATGTCCTCATCAATATCAAGATCATTCTCATTATCATAGGGGATGCTCCTTTATTATCATCACCACCGCCATCAAACTCCTCAACAACTAGCATACGATGAGGATGTGTTTCATCTTTACCTTTGGATTGACCTGCATTAACGTGTGGTTTATTACTTATTAGAAATCAAAAGTATAAGTAGATTATAGACTTTTAAAACTTAGAAGTAAAATGTTTACTTTGAGGAGCAATCTTTTTCCTCTTAGGCGCCTGCTGAGAAACTGATCCTAAACTACTCCCAATCCCATTAGATTGTGTTGGGATGAGTGGAAGATCATCTGAACCAACGGGAATGGTTTGGATAGCAATAACCTCAAGCATCATGCCACTATCTTCCAGTAGAGGAGACAATGAGAGAGATCACCTTTAAAGTGTGTTGGTTCTGAGCAGATAAAAAATGCTCCCCGCTACTGCGTAGTTTTTTCCTTAAGATGTATGCATATTCAACAAGCTGTAGGTAGTAGGTAAACTATGCCTGAAAGTTTGTTTCTCTGTTTCAGAAAATCTGGTGATCAGGGTATATCATCATGGGGCTGGAACTTGAGTGGTCAGCATTCAACCTATCATGCCCTATTTCCAAGGGCATGGACAATCTATGATGGTAATATTACTGAAATACTAATCTCCTACAGAATCGCCCCTTTCTATTTAATTACTCTACTTTTCCCATCTGGGTTGACGATAGCCCTGCAAACATTCTTCTTTTCTAATTGGTGTATTGTTACAGGTGAGCCAGACCCAGAACTGAAGGTGTCTTGTCGACAAATATCGCCATTTATACCACATAATTATCGAGAGAGTAGTCTTCCTGCTTCTGTGTTTGTTTACACGGTATGTATGCTCAACCTCTTTCTGTTACGGTTGAATTTCAAATAAATATTCCAATTATTGCTGAAGATTATACAAATTGAGAATTTTAACGATTGGCAAAATGGATGATTTCAATATACGAAAATTTCTATTCTACAATGTACTAAAAACGTATGGTTTATATTGCATGAATGAGTTATTATTTTCAAACTAATGGTTATGAAAAATATTCACTGGCTTGTTTTTTTTTTTTTTTTTTGAATGGTAATATTCACTGGTTTGTTAAAGCAACATAAAGAGAAGTTGCAAAGTAAGAAATGGATTGACTAGGAAAAGGGAGTGGTGAATGTGTTTAATTCAGCCATCCAAGCGGCAGATGTGGAAGGGAAACACAGAGAGAATTCAGGGTACATTCCTTACAAGTACCAGGGAAAATGCATTTTTAGGAAAAAAAGAAAGAAATTGCGTGCATTTTTTCTTTCTTCCCCTCTGTTGTCCATAGTGTCACATGAGCATTTCTAATCCATACATCTAACAGTGCCTGCATTTCCCTCTTTTTTTCAATGGTAACTGATTTTATTGAGTAAAAAAGATGTCAATTACAGGGGACAAGATGTCCCCGAGCATTGATCCCCATGGGTCCCCTAATAGAGTAGAAGTACATTTAATTTTGCATAATTCCTTCCACTAGATTCGCATCCCCAATGATGGTGTCACTGCCTTCATTTCCCTGTTTCACCATACGCATTTGATTCCTGTGTCTGGAAACTGCAATTTAAATAGTGAATGAATTAAAAAACATTGAATATAACTATGTAAGCATACACATTTGATAAAGTACTTTCTAGAGTTCCACTAAGAAAGAGTTCCACTAAGAAAGATTTCCACTAAGAAAGTACTTTCTAGAGGATTTTCCAATCCAGTGTTAACCAATTTAATGGAAGGTCAGTTTATTACTGCATGCTCTATGAAGTCATTCTTATAAATTGGATGTTGTTTGCCTTGTGATAACTCCCTTAACAACCATGTTATTGACTTAGGACAGCCAAGAGAAATGGGTATCTTCAGGTCTTGGGTTTACTTAGGTTAACTAGGCTATGTGAATAGGTAAGGGTTAGGGAAGCAGTTATTGGTAAACTTATGAATAAGAAAATAAGGACTCTTGTGACTGATTTCACAGGGGTGACTGATCTTGACATATTTGAGAAATTTTGGTTAAAGTTGGCAGATCTCATGTAAAGGTAAATATTTTGTTTTACTTTAGTGACTGAGAGGTTGGGAAATAATCCAGGCAGTCGGTAGGGGCAAGATTTTAAATTTTGGTTCGGTTGGAAATTACAGTAGAAATCGTATAAAATCACAAAAATGTACGTAAAAATGTGCAAATGATTGTTTTTAAGATAAAACTTCAGGAAATGCTAGAATATGCAAATTACACACTTATAAAACATCACGTAAGTAAGAGTCTTACTTACGTGACATCTATCCATAATGATTTAATAACATCCTATCATATTTTCAAATGTGTTGGAATCTGTTTATCTCGAAAACTTTCAGGTCAGCAGGCTGCCTTTTCTAAATAAAATAAAACTTGACTTCAATTAAATTGCTAAACTCCATGGATTTCTTGAATTGGAGATTTTCATGCCATGTTGTATCTGGTGCTTGTTTGAGTGAACTGGTGTCGACCATGGGTTAGTCAAGCCTCTTTTTGTGGGCTACAATTTGATTAGCCTAATACATCGGGAGATTTAATTTCTATGGTGTGCTCATCAAAATGAATTATGAGATTTTAAATTCTCTCACATATGCTTATTTAAACTGTTATTTGTTTCTTACTGTAGTTAGTGAACACCGGAAGAGAAAGGGCAAAAGTCAGCCTCCTCTTGACCTGGGCGGTGAGTGAGTTTTTTTTCCTATGAAATCTTGTGGTATCCTAGTGAACACAATTATCTGAATGCATTTTATGCCCATATATTTTTATGATGTCCATGTTATTTTGGTTTGCACAGAATTCAATTGGAGGACTCTCACACATGTCAGGAGATCATGTCAATGTGCCATTCATGTTAGTACATATGGTACACTTTTTTACTCAATGTTTAACTATAAAATCTCTGAGTTTGACATGGACTACTGTGGCTTTCTTGCTGTAGAGATGAAGATGGAGTATCTGGTGTGCTTCTGCATCACAAGTAAGTTTTCAACCCTTTATTTCTTTATTATGATGGTGGGTTAGCAGACTTCCCTTAGTTCATTCTATGTCACAAATATCTCCGATATTTAAAAAATATAGTGATTTTATCGCGATATTTTGATAAAATGATAAAATCCCAAGAATATAAAAAAATATACCGATATTTTCATTTATTGCGATAATATCACGATATTTTTACTATATTTTTTATTATTTATTAAATTATATATATATATATATATATATATTTAAATAATTTTATTTTATCATTTTTTTCCTGATATAAACTCAACTCAACTCAACTCAACTCAACAAAGCCTTTTTGCTGATATAAACCCGAAAAAAATAAATATATCCCTAGATTTTTCCCGTGACGAAAAATTAACGAGAATGATATTTGTGACATAGGTTTATTTCTTGTGATCCTAGAAAGTCCTATGCCCAGCTTGCTACATCTCACCGTATTATATCTAGCTTTAATCTTTCCCATACAAATTTTCTTTGGTTTCTGATATGTAAGCTAGATCTTACATTATCCTTTTTTTTTTTTTTTTTTTGAGAAGTTACTTAGCATTTCCTTTTATCTCTTACTGTCTTCGTTATCATTGATTTTGGTGCTTTTGTTACAGATTATTGTAAATAGTCTGTTTTTAAATCATGGAGATATAATTTTCTGACTGGTGGGAACAATGCAGGACTGCGAAGGATAACCCTCCTGTTACTTTTGCGATTGCTGCATGCGAAACTCAGAATGTCAATGTGACTGTTTTGCCAAGTTTTGGGCTATCTGAGCAAAGTTGTGTCACTGCTAAGGATATATGGGGCAAAATGGTGGAGGTAAATGGTCCAGGACAATGTCTGTGTCTGTCTAGTCTGATTTTTAAGTAGATGCCCCTCAGAGGTTCAAGTTTTTCTTTGTGTGTCCAAACTATTCTCAAATCTACATTCGTTTTTTACTCCATTCATTTCCTTTTCTTTTAGAGATGGATTTGAATTGTTTTTATAATATGTTGTGCATTCGATGGAAGCTTTCTTGTACTTTTGGCATTATTTTTGACTGATAATTTCTTTATAACTCAAGGATGGGCAATTCGATAGAGAAAGTTTCCGTGCTGGAGCTAGTATGCCATCGTCACCTGGAGAGACACTTTGTGGGGCAGTCTCAGCTTCTACCTGGGTAGAACCTCATGGAAGGTGCACTGTTGCGTTTGCAGTCGCTTGGTCATCTCCAAAAATAAAATTTCTGAAAGGAAGTACCTATCACAGGTAATTTCGCACACATCCACAATTACCTCCCTTTTTTTGCCAATGAATTCTACTTTAAGGGACTGTGTAGTGGTTAAATTCATTATGAATGAGCTCTTGAATGCTCGACCTGTTCGGATACTTGCACATCTGTTGATTGATCAAACTTATGAATGAATTTATTTCAATTTAGTATACAACCATTAGTTTCTGGGAGAGCTTCAGTTTTTTTCCCTAATTGTCTCTCTCTTATTTATTTTTTGTATCCCCCTGTTCCTTGGATCCTTCTATGGCCAAATCTCAATTTGTGGAAAGTCTTTGATTGCTTCCTTATGAAAACATTGTTTTTATTGTGCTGCAGGAGGTACACAAAATTTTACGGCACTTCTGAAAGATCAGCTGTTGATTTGGTACATGATGCTTTAATGAGTATGTCTAATTGGGTGGCCTTGTTACATTTTGTGTGTTTTCTGGTCATACAGCAAATTCTAAATGGCTCAATTAATTTGTCTAAAACGTGTTTTTAGCTTTTCAAATTGTTGAGGAAATAACTGTTTTAATTAATTTTTTTTAATTCTTAATATAAATTCTGATGTCATTTTGGAACCTTGATCAGATTATAAGTGGTGGGAGGAAGAAATTGAGAAGTGGCAAAGTCCTATCCTCAGAGATGAAAGGCTTCCAGAATGGTAATTGTGACACATCCAAACCTAAGTTTTATTCTTTGGTGGAACATATTGATAATTGCTAAAATGTGCTGTTTGTATATATCTCATTTTTCATGCCACATGACATAGGGAGTGGCAGTTTTGCCATTTTAAGAAAAAAGCAAAAAAAGGAGCCAAATAATTTGTTAACATGTGAAGAGGCAATTTGCTGCTTCCATACTCGGCTCCCAACTCTCATATCATTATTCTTTGTTTAAATCTCTTTGTTAAAAGCTTTTGATTTTCTGTAGTTGTTTCAGAGCCACTTACGGTGTATCTAAAGCCTTAAAATGTATGCTTAATGATCGCAGGTACAAATTCACTTTGTTTAATGAGCTCTACTTTTTGGTTGCTGGAGGAACAGTTTGGACTGGTATTCATCTTTGCTTGTTTTGTTAATATGCCTTTCTGTTTCCGATCAGACCATGAAACTTGGCATCATTTCATGTTCTACAGAAGACTCACCTTCAATACTCGTCGATCATATGCTATAAAAGATTAAGATGCCTTATCTTGGTGCTTCTAGTTGTCCCTTGTGAATATTATTAGAATGCACCAGGTTTTTACACATTGGCTTGAAGTGTCCTAGTTATATATTTAGCTTTAAGCGGATGAAATTGTGATCATTGCAACTTCTCTTGTGCAGATGGTGAATCTCCCTCTACAGATGAGAAATCAAACTTGGGTAGTAGTCACAATAAATCTAGAAAAACAATGACAGGAGATCTGAAAGCGGCTGTAGACACAGTAAATGGGAAGCTGGATTCTGTTGTAGAGCATAGTAATACCGATCACAGACTTATTAAAGACGGCGATGAACAAATTGTTCCAAAATCTATATCTCACCAAGACTCTGGAGCTCATCAGGGGAAGAAAATTGGCCTTCCAAATCCACAGGATGAAGGTGAAAATGTTGGTAGGTTTCTCTACTTGGAGGGAGTAGAGTACATCATGTGGTGTACATATGATGTACACTTCTATGCATCTTTTGCTCTTTTGGAACTTTTCCCCAAGATTGAGTTGAATATCCAACGTGACTTTGCGAAGGCCGTCTTATGCGAGGATAGACGAAAAGTGAAGTTTCTAGCTGAGGGTAATTGGGGAATTGGCAAAGTTAAAGGAGCAGTTCCTCATGATTTGGGCACCCACGACCCTTGGCTTGAAATGAACGCATACAATATACACGACACAAGCAAATGGAAGGATCTTAACCCTAAGTTCGTACTTCAGGTCTACAGAGATTTTGCCGCAACTGGAGACATGTCCTTTGGGATGGATGTGTGGCCCGCAGTTTGTGCTGCTATGGAATACATGGAACAATTTGACAGAGATGGGGATGGTCTCATTGAGAATGACGGATTCCCAGATCAAACCTACGATGCTTGGACGGTTCACGGCATCAGTGCCTACTGTGGATGCCTATGGCTTGCAGCTCTCCAAGCCGCAGCCGCCATGGCTCAACGTCTTGGCGATAAATACTTTTCCGAAAAGTACAGGACTAAATTCTTGAAGGCCAAAGTGGTGTTCGAAGCAAAACTATGGAATGGGTCATATTTTAACTATGACAGTGGGTCAAGTAGCAATAGTAAGTCTATACAAGCCGATCAATTGGCCGGGCAATGGTATATCGCTTCCTCGGGCTTACCTTCTATATTTGATGAGGGCAAAGTCAGGAGTGCTCTCCAGAAAATATTTGAGTTCAATGTAATGAAAGTGAGAGGAGGGCGTATGGGCGCTGTCAATGGAATGAATCCCAATGGTAAGGTGGACGAGTCTTGTATGCAGTCACGTGAGATCTGGACTGGGGTCACATACAGTGTTGCTGCCAATATGCTTCTTTCTGGAATGGAGCACCAGGCATTCGCTACTGCAGAAGGCATTTTCACCGCTGGTTGGTCAGAAGATGGATTTGGGTAAGTTTCTATTCCTGTAAAAATGTTTAGATATATCATATCAATATCTAAAAGCCCAGACTCAGAACTTGCTCTGGTTAGATAAGGGAAGCGCCCAATATCATTTCATGGCCATAAAATATAGTAAATTATCGTAGTTGGAAATACACTATATATATTATACAAATAAGAATGGCGTCGAAGACTTAAGAGATACAATTCGGTTTCTCTTTAATCCAATATCTGTTGGAACTTAAATTTGTGTGATTTAGTATTGATGTTAGATATATTTTGACTAAGTTCTTTCTTTTCTTGTATGTGTAGGTACTGGTTCCAGACACCTGAAGGATGGACAACAGACGGCCACTACCGCTCCCTTCTTTATATGCGCCCTCTTGCAATATGGGCAATGCAATGGGCCTTGTCTCCGCCAAAGGCAATTCTTGAGGCCCCCGAAGTAAACATGATGGATAGAATCTACACATCTCCCTTCAGTATACGAGGTCAAAATGAGCTTAGGAAGATTGCCAAAAGGAGCATGTGTTTTAGCAACTCTGTCTTCCATTGTGAATGCTGAGACAAAATTCAAAAAAACTCTTAAGAGAATTTAGCTGTATATTCTCTTTGTAACGTGTAGTCAAAATGAAATCTTAGCTTTCCAGAATGGGGGGTCTTTTCTTTGAGAAATAAGTTATAACTTGAACGACTGTAGATATATTTTGAGAGCTTGTATAGTCCTCATATTCGTTCGTTCTTTCTTCTCACTGTAATATATGAGCAAACTAAAACACTTTTTTCGAAGGTGTAAAATTATAGTTTTTACGTTTTTACTATTGAATTGTTTCTTACCTAGTTTCATGATCTTTCTATTTGGTTTGGCTTTTCTTGGAGATCTTCTCATTGTACCTGTAGTTGTGTTGTCTTTGCTGTTATGTTGATTATTGGGCCTTTAATGGTTTCTTTCCCAATGACCCTTTGTCCATCTCAAGGAATACAAAATCGTGACTGAGGAATTTAGGGGCTGTTTGGTTTTTGAATCTTGACTCACTGTTTGTTTGAGATTGCAAGAAAAACATTTCTGACAGTAAAGTTTTTCTCATTTGCTTTCAGTAATTTAGAGGGAAATGATATGACTATGGTTAATTTAGAGGGATATCATCATAAATTGAAGGTCATTCTAAATAAAAATTGAATAGGGTTGGTTGAAGTTTTTATTTCTTTATTTATTTTTCCTTGTCTAAAAAAGTAGGAACTTTTAGAAATATTTTTCCTTTTTAAAACTTTCCTAGAAAATTCTTCCAATCTAAACAAGGTCTAATTTCCTTGGCTAGTTTAGGTATTTGTGCGACTGCATGTGATGGATGTGCAAATAGCCAAATATTTCCTAGGCCTTGAATAGTCCCACCCTAAATATTGGGGGGATACCCTATGTAATAATAAAAAAAATAAAAATACCAGGCCTTGCTCAATGATCCAAGCCACTTGTTTCCTAGATTTCCTAGGCAAAATCTACCACCATTGGACAATTCTAAACCTCCAATTTACAAGAGCCACTAGGAACAAAAGCCCATTTCAGGTGGCTATCTGCAACACTTTATTTCTTTCTACATAAAATGGGTCTAAACAAATTTTACACCAATTGTAAGTGGAGATTTGGGCTTAAAATTTGATTTAAACCCATTTTATGTCGAAAGAAACAGAGTTGTATACAACTTTCCCCGTTTTTATATTAAATAATCAATAGAGTTCTACTTTAGTGCTCATGGCAATAGCAATATTAGGGCGGATATTTGGCACAATCCCAAAAGAAGTTTGCCTTCATATTGCCTCGGTTTCACTGCCTATTTCGAACTTTTCACTCGCCTCCCTACGGAGAGAATTGTTCGAAAAGTTTGCCTTCATATTGCCTCCCTACCTGATTGAAGCCCGACATTTTTAATCAATTTTTTTTATAAGCTTAAAAACACAGGTCGGGTCGGGTTCGGGGTTCGGGTTGGATAAAAGGCTCCCCCTCGGATCGGGTAGGTTGAAGTTTGTCAGGTTGGAAATCAGGTCGGATTCAGGTTGGAAAAAGGTTCCTCAGTTCGGGTCGGGTTGGCTTTAACCTGACCCAACCTGACCCGAGTTGGCACCCCCCTAGGATTTGGATCTGATAGGAAATAATTTTGGATCCTATGAGAGGGATCTGAAAAGTGTCCATGGATCCTGTCCAGTCAAGTTCACTTAGAAGCCAATTAAAAATGAAAAGACAAACTAAGTTTGTGCAATTATTAAGACATGTTAGTGCCATCGGTAGCCTTTTAAATATATATATTACTGAAAATTTTAATCTACTCGGTTAATTAATAAGTGATTAATTTGAAAGAAAAAGTATTTAAAAGTGAGAATAAAAGGGAAATGATACCAGCACAACCATCTTTTGATATTGTCACTAACTCATCTTGTCTTTTATTAGTTAAAGAGCTGTCAAAGGTTATTACAATTCCCAAAACTCTCTCACAAGCCAATTAAAAAAAAGAAGAAGAAAAGCTAGGTTTGTGCAATTATTAAACTTTGTTGTACTGATAATAGAGGATCTCAATTCAATCACAGAAATTGACAGATCAGATCACAACAAAAGGATGATCCTTCCCATAATTTATGTGCCCAAATCAAGGAGTTAATGAATGGAGAGGATCCTTCATTTGCTACAATCAAGGATTCATTGAAGCAACCACATATGGATTATTGTAGGATTATTTTAGGAAGACGCATTTACACTCATTTACAATTTAAATTTCAAAAGGACTAACTTAAGGAAATAATGTACATCATTTGCAAAAACTAAGAAAGAATAATAAAAGAAAGTTCAAGGAGAATCCAATCAACCTAGAATAATCCATGTGGTTGCTTCAATGAATCCTTGACTGCAGCACATTAAGGATCCTCTCCATTCATTAACTCCTTAATTGGGGCACATAAATTATGGGAAGGATCATCATTTGGGCGATCTAATCCGTCAATTTCTTTGGTTGAATTGAGATCTCTATAATGATATTATTTCCCTATATTTAATGTAGATTCTTGGTAAGAGAATTTAGTCGCTAAACATAAGTTTTTGATAAATTATATAGAATTTTTATCTTTGATTATCAAGTGCAATTTGGGTCCGGTTTGGGTTGATTTCAATTCAAATTTTTTTTTTTTTCAGCAAAATCTGAACCCGACCCGACCCAAGTTCCAACCCAAAAAATCACCTCTTAACTAGACTTGCTGAGTAACCAAGTCACGATCCTGTTCCTATTTTCTAAACTGTAGAGTTAGAACATTTCAGTCAAAACAAGAATAGACTAAAGTAAAGCACCAATACTGTATAAAGAGACAAGAATAAGATTCAACTTTGAGACAAATAGTGTAGAGAGGTTGAGAAATTTCCCACATTCGATAAGTTACTTATTTGTTTATTAATAGTAAAATGTTGGCATATATGACAACATGGATACGAGGATTAGACACATCACTTAGAGCAACAACAGCCGACATTATAACCCGAGGCAGTGCATTTCCCACTTGAGTAACCCATTTTGACACACGTTGGGTTGCAAAGGGAAGGCGGACTGCAGTCACGTTCACCAATACATGTTAGCTTCCTCGCCATCACATTTTCAGCTGCATGCACACACAGAGAAATAAGTTTTACAGGTACCCAAATAGGCCATTATATGTATGTGTGTATGTATGAGAGAGAGAGAGAGGTTTACTTGAGATGGTAGATGTGATGAAAAGCATGAGGAGAAGGGCCACAAAAAGTCGCTTCATTAGATTCAAGGAAGCCATGGGGTGAGTGAGGAGGATGTTGGCATTGAGCCATTTTATAGTGTCGGATGGAGAATCTTTTAGATCTCATTTGACCTTCTCGGAGATTATGTTAATATTAGAAAGGTGAGGGTAATCCCCAAAATAATGGGATTGTACATTAGACTATTTAATTTAATTTAATTTTTATATGGTTTTGCTAGCAATCCCTAGAATTATGTGATTGAATACCATTGTTTTATTAAGTTTTCTATTGGCTGGCCATCTCTAAAGTTATGGAATTGATTACTTTTATCTTGTAAACAACTTTGTGTGCATGTCTTAATGTGGGACCCTAAAATTGTTCATTATTTCTGAATCCCTTCTATAGAGAGAGAGAGAGAGAGAGAGAGAGAGAGAGAGAGAGAGAGAGAGAGAGAGAGTTTCAAAACGTTTAGACTTGCTATTGACGGAATGAGAGGGAGAGATTTTAGGGATTTTTTGTTATTACTTAATGGTAAGTTATCAAGGGTAAATATATGTAAAGAAAAATTTAAAATTATTTAAGGCAAAAAACGGTTGTCCTGCTAATTCAAATAAATTTGGGGGATTCTTGTATATATGCTTTGACCCAGGGGATTTTTAGTAGTTTTCCCAATTTTATCTGCTCAGTTAAAATAATAATTTTGAAAGAAGAGGTATTTAAAAGTGATAATAAAAGGGAAATGATACCAGCACAACCATCTTTTGATATTTTCACTAACTCATCTTGTCTTTTATTAGGTAGATGACTTCAACCAGAGGAAGGGTGTGTGAACAGCCCCCCAACACCGCAGTATGCATACACCCCTCTTATAACGTGAACAGTGGGCAACTTTAACGCTTTTTGACATCAAATCACGTTAAAAGGGGGCGAATGTGTACTGCAGGGGTGAAAATATCATCGCCCGTGAAGTGTAAAATGAAGAGAGTACCATTATCAAGATAAGGGTTTGCCCAATATCATTTCATCGCCATAAAATATAGTAAATTATCCTAATTGGAAATACACTAATTAATACACTAATATACATATATCTATACATAACTACACACACATGTTATAGAAAAAGTGTGGCAATACATTATGGTTTCTCTTTAATCCAACATCTGTTGGTTCATCAATTTGTTTGATTTAGTATTGATGTCAGATTTTTTTTTTTTTTGGGGACTAAGTTCTTTCTTTCTTATGTGTACTGGTCCCAGACACCAGACGGGTGTATTTCGAGAAATAAGTTATAACTTGAAAAATTGCAGAAGTATTTTGAGAGCTTGTATAGTCCTCAGATTCGTTCTTTCTTCTCACTTTAATATATGAGCAAACTAAAACACGTTTTTCATAGTAAATAGTTAAATTATACTTTCTTCGATTTTACTACTGAAGTGTTTCTTACCTAGCTTCGTGGAGAACTTTCTATTTCGGTGAAGTTGGTTGGCAAATACTCAAGAGATCATATAACAAAGAGCACGAGGAATTGGTGACTTTGCTGTTGTGTTGATTATTAGGTCTTTAATTGTTTATTTCCCAAGGACGCTTTTGTTCATATCTCGTGATTGCTTGGGGAATTTAGGGCTGTTTGGTTTGTGGATAGTGGAGATTCTCAGATTCGGTTTGACTTACTGTTTGGTTGGGCAATCAAAATTTGAAAAAAGGATCCTCTTTACCCTAGGACCCTTATGATGAAAGGCCCTATAAACACGTGAATTAGAGGTGATACCATTGAAGTACGACCCTTGATATTTGATCTAAATAGTAAGCTGTTGCTAGATCAAGGCGCTGAGATCCCCCCCCCCCCCCCGGCGATGGGCCGCTAACGCAACGTTAGGCTTTAACGGCTAACTCAAAACGGAGGTTAAATTCCCCTTTTTTTTGTTTTTGTTTTTGATGACGTAGTGTGTCCCCACCCCCCTTGAATCATGTTAGTGTACGTCTCTCTCTCTCTCTCTCTCTCTCTCTCCACAACAGGAACAGTTGATGGGCCCCCAAAATTCTCCTCCTTGGTGCTCAAATCCAACCCACTATGACAGTGTACCGTCTAGACCATAGGATGATCCAAGCGGTCCATTTGATAGGCCACATCGTAAATATGTTGTGTCCCAAAAAACCATTTCCATATGATGATCCTAGCCCTCAGATATAAAGATAAATTGTTTATTATGGAAACCTCTAAAGATTGGAGGGTTGTGATCATCCTATGCAAATGGCTTTTGGGGTACAACCCATTTACGTTATGGCCCATCAAATGGACGGCTCGGATCATCCTATGGTCTGGACGGTACACTTCATTTTCAAAAATATGGGTGGGGCCTAAATTGAGCCTTAATGTTACTGTACGAACCACACCATAGGATGATCCAAAACATGGACGACTTGGATCATCCTATGTTGTGGATGGTACGCTTCAATTTGAAAAATATTGCCTTAATGTTACTGTACGACCAACTCCATAGGATTATCCAAAACATGGACGGCTTGGATCATCCTATGTTGTGGACGGGCCTTAATGTTACTGTACGACCAACTCCATAGGATGATCCAAACCATTCATTTGATGGGCGACAATGTAAATAGATTGTGCCCCAAAAATCATTTCCATAGGATGATCACAACCCTACAATCTATAGATGTTGCATAAGATGTAGTTTCTATTTAGATCGGAGGGCTAGGATCAGCCTATGGAAATGATATTTTGGGACGCAACCTATTTACGTTTATGGCCCATCAAATGGACGGTTAGGATTATCCTATGGTGTGGTATGGGCGGGGCCTACGTTGTTCAAAGATGGCCCCACCATTCTACCAACGGTTTCTGTTGGACCCACCAACTGTTGTGTGTGGAGAGAGAGAGAGAGAGAGAGAGAGAGAGAGAGAGAGAGAGAGAGACCGGTCAAATGGGAAATGTGACATATACGTTAAAGCCTAACATTTAACGTTAGCCAGCCGTCAAGGCGAGAGTGTGGGGGGAATATCAGCGCCCTAGATCAAATATCAAGGGTGGAATGATGAGCACGTTTTTAGGAAGGGCCTTATAAACACATAAAAGTGGTAGATAGAAGCATGGTTTAAAATTTCGACCGAAATCCGAAATTTCGGATATCGGTGGAGACCGACACCGATATTGACCAAAACCGAAACGGTCATTTATTTCTGCCGAAATTTGACCCAAAAAAACTTTTTTTAATATTAATTTAATATTTTACCGAAATTTCGGTAATTTCCCCCGAAATATAATATTAAATAAAATATTCATTTAATGTTTTGTACCAAATTTCAACCGAAATTTTGAAATTTCAAGTACCGAAACCGGCACCGAAACCGAAATTTTAAACCTTGGATAGAAGTACCACCCTTTATATTTGATCCAACAAAAGCTCCTAAAAAAGTGACCTGCTGTGCTGTTGGATCAAGTATCAAGGATGGTACGATGAGCACATGTTTATAAGGGATATCATCATAAATGGAACGTCAGTCTAAATAAAAATTCAGAAGGGATAGCTAAAGTTATTCCTTTTTTTTTTTATGTATAAACAAAAGTTGGAACTTGTAAAATTCGGGCCAATTTCTTTGCATATGTATGGATGTGGAAGAATGTCCCTTCTTTTTATAAAATAATCAACATATTTCTACTTTACTCCACATGACAATGGCAATATTATGGGGCACATATTTGGGACGAGGGATTTGCTAGGGACCATCAGAGAAGGCATTTCATGCTTGCGCTGTTGCATGTAAAAGTATCCCCAGAGGCTCAGATTTTAAATTATTTATTTAATTCATCTGAGGTGTCTGTTCTCACATGCAAAAGCCCAGGCGCAAAATGGTCCCAGCAAAGCCCTTGGGACAATCCTAAAACAAGTTTGCCTTCATATCCTCCCCCTTTATATAATAACCAAAAGCAGATCCAATTCAATCAACCTATTTATTGAGGCGACTGATGTTGTCACTACCATATTTTAATAACTTTTATTCTTTAAAATCTGCAAAGGTTATTACAGTTCCTAAAAAGTTCTCAGATGCAGGGGTGTCAATGGATCCACATTGGATCAGATCCACCTAGACCTGGCAAAAGCGACCCGTGCCCGCGGGTCGACCCGACCCACCCATAAATTTGTGGGCACGGGTCTAAGTTTTAGTGACCCGTCAAAACTAACCCACGGGTGACCCAACCGGCAAAAACATGGGTCGGGTAGGGTCAACCCGCGGGCACCCGCAAGTCACTTGGCTTTTTAAAGGGTGGTGATTTTGTTATGCTAATCTAGTTAGATTTTGTCATGCTAATCTATTTTTTAAGGGTTTGATGCCTAAATAGGTTATGGCTGGCACCATAGAATATAAATAGGTTGTGGCTAGCACCATAGGTTGATCCCAACCCTCCGATTTGAATGTTAGAGGCTTGATCACTTGATCCTAACCCTCTATAGATCGGAGGGTTAGGATCAACCTATTGAAATGATTTTTGGGGTACAACCTACTTAGGCTGTGGGCCATCTAATGGACGGTTTGGATCATCCCACGGTGCCGGCCATACCCCCCTCATCAAAATCCAGTGATAATATTTTCCAAAATAAACTACTGTTTGAATTTGCGGGTGACCCGCGGGTTGAGGTCACCAAAATTCCGACCCGCAAAAATGTGGGTCATCTCCTGACCCGACCCTTGTGACCCGCACCCGCATCACCCACGGGTTGACCCGGCCCGACCCACCCGTTTGCCAGGTCTAGATCCACCTATGTCAAAGTCAAGATCCATTTAAATCCCTTCTCGGTCGGTCCGGATTATGAGTGTTCTTCATATCCTACTTCTCGTGTGATGGTCACGATCTATTTCAAATCGGACCATCCACCTGAGTGTCCTAATCTTAACATTTGTACACAATTAAAATTCTCAGAAGAGGTCGAGCGAGGGCGAGCCAAAGCGTGGCAGCATAGACCCAAAGCGTGGCAGCATAGTGGGTTAGGAACTTAGGGTCAATGGTTATACAAGGAAGAGAAGAGGGTGATTCCAGACTTGAGAGGGAAGAATGACAAAACACACACAAAAAAAAAAGAATAGTTCTAAAAAAAGTGTATGTCATAATTTTACTAAAGCACCCCTTAAATAATATTTAAAGATTAAATATTAGAGGGCATTATCATAAAATAGTATAATAAATTTGGATTTAGGACTGTCTTGATCCGACCAGAAATAATTTTCGGACCTATGATATATGATAGGGATCTGAACTGGTAATGTAGACCCTGTCCGGTTAAGTTCAGATTCAGATGGTCCATCGGACTGTCTGGGTCCATTGACACCCTGCTTAGAAGCCAATTAAAAAAGAAAAGACAAACTGAGTTTGTGTAAATACTAAAACATGGTAGTGCCATCAGTAGCCTATATATATATATTTTAACTGGGTCGATTAAAATTTTCACCAATATATAATGTAGATTATTTGGTATGAGAATTTTAGTTGATTAACACGAGTTTTTGGCAGATTCTATAGAATCTTTATATTTGATTATTAAGTGCAAATTTGGGTCCTCTTTTGGTTGATTTCAATTTAATTTTTCAGCCAAAAAATCACTTCTTAACTCGACTCGCTGGGCCTGTCCTCTTTTCCTTAACTGTATAGCAAGAACATTTCAATTGAAATAAGAAGAGACTAAAGCACTGATATTTTATAAAGAGGCAACAAGAGAAGAATCAACTTAGAGGAGAATAGGGTCCAGAAATTGAGAAATCCCCAACTTATATAAGCTACTTATTTCTTTATTAATAGTAAAATGTAGGCATATCTGGTAACATGGATAATAAGCTTAGGCATGTCAGTTGGAGCAACAACATCCGACATTATAACCCGCAACCGTGCAGCTGCCCATTTTGAATCCCCTTTGGATGCACTGTTCATTGCAAACGGAAGGTGGATTGCATCCACTTTCTCCAATACATGTTAGCTTCACCGCCATCACTTTTTCAGCTGCATGCACACTCAAAGAAATAAGTTTTACAGGTATCCAAATAAGCCATTACATAGGGAGAGAGAGAGAGAGAGAGAGAGAGAGGTTTACCTGGCATGGAAGATGTGATGAAAAGCATGAGCATAAGGGCCACAGAGAGTCGCTTCATTAAATCAAAAGAAGCCATAGCTCTTGCAAACAACTTAATAATTGGGGTGAGTGAGGAGGGTGTTGGCATGGAGCCATTTTTATAGTGAAGGATGGCGAATATTTTGGATTTCATTTACCCTCTTTGGAGATTTTGTTGCTGTTGCATTAAAAATGATTGTTATTTTTAGAGAGCCACACGAGCCACTAAATATATCATAGTTATATATGGGGACCCACCATCACAACATTGGGAGCCTTTCGGGTGCGTTTGGATTGCGTGAATTGGGAATCAGTATCGGTATGGCATTCCTATCCAAATCCAATTTCTCAAACGGAATAACAATTCCAATTCTAGTGTTTGTGTGAGCACTAAAATTCATCTAGGGAATCAACACGATTTTGATTCTACCGTTTGGTATCGTCTAGACCAACGTCGGAAAGGAATCCAATTTTTAATAAATATTTCATAATATCTTAAATCAATATGACTTTTTTTTTACTAAAATGTAAAACAATACATGTTACTAAGACATTGACACTTTAGAAATGTCATTGCTAAGTTAACAATAAAGAACTAATATCTTTGGTAGAATCGTTTAAGAAGGAACGATAAAAATTATTAAGAGAAATAAAGGACATAGCTACCAAACTAGCATCCAACTAAAATATAATATGCCAAAAAACTATAATACCATCCAAAATCGTTAAGATGTTTTGGGAAAAATGTTTTCATGGCAATCTAAATCGATGAGTATTCTTTTCATTTGAATACAGTATGAGGTATTTTGATCATTTTAATGTTATGAGGGTGTTTTAATCATTGTCCACGACTCATGGGCATTTTGATCATTATACCCGATATATAGGTACTTTAGTCATTTTCCACGACTCAAGGGTATTGTAGTCATTTTGACCCGATGTATGGTATTTTAATCTTTTTTATGTCATGGTGCTTTTTAGTCATTTTTCATGACTAGGCCATTTTGGTCATATGTCATGACTCGGGTATTCTGATCATTTTAGCCGATATTAAGTATTTTGATCATTATTATATCATGGGGTACCTAAGCCATTCTCTACTACCCAAGGGTATTTTGGACATTTCCACTAATATACGGTATTTCAATCAAATTCCATTCTTAGGGGTATTCTTGTCATTTTTTACCTATAAGAGGGTATTTTTGTCATTTTATGTCATGTGGTTATTTTAGTCATTTTTCATGACTAGTTGCATTTTGGTCATTTCAGCAACTGTAAAATGAAGAGAGTACCATTATCAAGACGAGGGGGTGCCCATTATCATTTCATGGCCATAAAATATAGTAAATTATCCTAAGTGGAAATACACTGATATAAAACTTCCAATATCCTAATTGAAAGATTGCCAAAAGGTGTGTTTCAGCAACCCTGTCTTCCATTGTGAATGCTGAGACAAAATTCAAAAAATCTTAAGAGAATTTGGCTTTATATTCTCTTTGTAACGTGAAGTCAAAATGAGATTTTAGCTTTCCAGAATGGGGAGTTTTTCTTTGAGAAATAAGTTGTAACTTGAAAAACTGTAGATGTATTTTGAGTGCTTGTATAGTTCTCATATTCGTTCTGTCTTCTCACAGTAATATATGAGCAAAACTAAAACAAGTTTTTCAAAGTAAATAGTTAAATTATACTTTTTCCGATTTTACTATTGAAGTGTTTCTTACCTAGTTTCGTGGAGATCTTTCAATTTCGGTGGCAAAGCCAGCTTTTCGTGGAGACCTAAGATTTTCTAGGAGAATCCAAGATTATTTTAGAAAGACTTATTTACAATTTAAATTTCAAAAGGACTAACTTAAGGAAATAATGTACATCATTTGCTCAAACTAAGAAATCATAATAAAAGAATGTTCTGGGAGAATCCGAACAACCTAGAATAATCCACATGTGGTTGCTTCAATGAATCCTTGATTGCAGGACATTAAGGATCCTCTCCATTCATTAACTCCTTGATTGAGGCACATAATGTTAGAGGAAATTAGGTCAAGCAAGGTATCTAGTTTGGAATACCAAGTTTGTTGCCTCCAGTCCCTATATATATTAGTTTTAATAGGTTAGTGGGCTCTAGCCCAAATAGGCCCACTACACCGGTCCATTATCTTATTGGGCTTATATTAGAACATATATGGGTTATATTATATACCCAACAATCTCCTCATATGTTCTACATATAGCACAATCCAATAGATAGATAGTGTAATGTTCACAACAAAATATTGAATCATCCACATCACCATATGGTCTATATCATAAAAGATCTGTAATCCAACTGAAAACACGAATTCTTTTATGACAAAACAAGAGTTTTAGATATACAACAAGCTAAACTCAACCAAAAGGTAATTTCACATATAAGTGAACCCCATTGGTCTTAGAGGAATTCATTCATGGGGTATGATTCTCATCGAGATCCAAAAAAAAGTTCCACAAAAAAGTGAACTCTATACATACTGAAATAAAAGTATAGTCTTTATGACTTTAGAAGATTTAAGTAAGTCATCTTCATCAAAGTCCAAATCAAGACAAGCTCCTCCTTTTTCGCCAATCCCTGTGAATTACCAAATATGGATTTCATAAAAATGAATCCAATCATTTGTGTAAAACACTAAAGTATCTAGTTCTACCTGAAGAAGAACTTAGTACAATTCCATAATTCTTGAAAGTATCTAGTTCTACCTGAAGAAGAACTTAGTACAATTCCAAAATGACTGAAAAAGTATCAGTATCACTATCACCATAAGCATCATTGTCAAGTTTCAATAAAGAACAAGACCTAAACAGCTTCATTTTCAAATAACAATTCATAATTATCAAGTTTCAATAAAGAACAAAACCAAATAGTTTTTTTTGCAAAGAATCATTTCATGTTTTTTTTTTTGGAATGTTACAGTCATCTTATCCATATTTGAGTTAAACTGTATCATCAAGTTTGGAATGTACAACCTTTCCCAAAAAGGACATGTCATCAAATGTGGAATGACATACAACAACTGTAAACATCATCAAAACATATCAAGTGCCTATCTTAGCCAAAAAAGAGGGAGATTCGAAAAATTCAAAATAACATGGATATAGGTTAAGACATGTCTACACGGTCTTTAACCCCATCTCCCCCACAATTTTGAATATTCGATCTTTGGTCAGTCCCTGTTGTGAGAGCTTCGGCCTATTAACCTTCGATTTCGTATAAATCAAAGTGATAATCATGTGTTCTTGAGATAATTCAGCATATGGCATGTTGCAGCTGTGGACCCCGATCCGAGAGAGGCGGCGGTGAGGGACAAGCCCCACGCGCTAAGGTCTCTATGGATCATCCACGTGAATGGAGAGCTCCGCCAAGGAACTCTCGAAAGAAGTGCCTCTCACAGCATGAGTGGCGATATAAAAGGTGAGATACCTCTCGATTCGGGGACTAACCCAGATTCGAGGCGTACCTTAAACAAAGAAGAGTCGCCATCCAAGGAAAAAGGCAAATGGGCCTTGGATCCCATACTATGCTCTGTTGCAACGGATAACCAGAGATATAAAATAAGGTTCGTGCCTGGTTACGAATTCGGAAGGTCTAAAGAACACCTCATCCGCCCAAGTGCAAACACCTGGTCTCTTATGCCATTTACTTAATAATTTTGACGAGCTTTGGGCGAAAATCATATGAAATGGGAATGAATAACTCCGAGAAGACGTCTATCTAATCATGCATGTCTCGGAGATGAAATCAAAGGCATACAAGATAAAATAAAAGAAACATGTGTCACCTAAGCATAGCTAGGTTATAAGTGACATGCCTAATGGGTGTCTAAGTTCTGATGAACAAACACATGCATGACACACCAAAAAAGTATAAGGTCTGCGCAATAAAGTAAGAAAACACTGCAAAACATAGAAAATGACTCGATACCATACAATCCTAAAACTCTAATCTATACCTAGGCCCGAGTCTTTAGATGATCTGATGTTCATCCAAAGAAGCCTACGTATCCCCGCCTCCACGAGAATCAAGGCAACGTAGTTCTTCGCACCTATTCTAAGCTATGATGCCTAAGACATCTAGACCTCTATCCTAGACTCGATCTAAAAGACCGGACTAGTTCTTAAAGCTTCTTGTGTGATTATTTAAATTCCAATGGATTGTAGATTTTAGGACACCCTATATGCCCTAACTAAATGCAGGTTAGCCCTAAGCTAATGCAGGTGGTTCCTATAATCTATGTGTAGCTAGGCTGTATATCCTAGGAAAAACAGTAGGATCTATCGCATCTTAGACCTAGTCATCAATTAGCGATGTGGATCGCCAACTGACCGGACGGAGGCGTAAAACTCCTAGCTAGGACTCACTCCTAACTCTAACACAAACAAATAAAACACACAACAAACAAACAACGAACGAGGGAGCAACTCCCGACTCAAAAACTCTCTAACTAGGACAACCTCCTAACTCTAGAGGAAGATCCTTTCGAAAAAACAATATTTTGAAAGATTTAAAATGCTTATTTTTAAAGGTTTGGCTGGACTTGGGATGTGGATCCCTAGCTGCACTACGTACCCTGTTGAAAGGGATCAAGCCAACGTAGTTCGGAACAGATTTCCTAACTACTCCTAATGACTCAAGATTTTTGAGATTTTTGGTTTTTTAGATGTTTTTGTTGTTTTTAAGTATTTTTGACTCAAAGGGGACAAATCCTATCATCATAAGGGGAGGACAGACTCCTGATATCCCGCAAAGGTTGGACAGCATCCTATGCTTTGCGGGGAAAAAGAACAGAAACACAGCTCTGCAAGGGTTGGACAGCATCCTATACCTTGCAAGAGCGGATAGAAAAAACACATGATACGATGAGAGGTTGGATAAAATCCTAACCCCTATGATGATAGAATTTGATTCCTAAACAAGAGGACTGACTCTCTAGACTAAGGACGGATTCCTATGCTAGTGGGCTATCAAACTAAGATAAAGCTCAACAAGTAATAAGGAAAAAGAGACCTTGTGCATATTTGGCAAAGGTAAAAACACCCAGCCGGGCCGGACAGCTACCTAGCCCTAAGGTGCAACAAATGTGCAACCCAATACCCATAAGGGTAAGGGGTATGTTGCCAAGCCGAGTAAGGTGTTCTCCCAAAACCAAACGACGCACAAAGAGGAGGTTTAGCAAGAGAATGAGACTGGGTAAGTCTCTTAGACACATAGGTAGGATAGAGAAAAATGTTAACAAGGAAAAAGAGACCTTGTGCATATTTGGCAAAGGTAAAACACCCAGCCGGGCCGGACAGCTACCTAGCCCTAGGGTGCAACAAATGTGCAACCCAATACCCATAAGGATAAGGGGTATGTTGCCAAGCCGAGCAAGGTGTTCTCCCAAAACCAAAAGACGCACAAAGATGAGGTTTAGAAAGAAAAATGAGATTGGGTGAGACTCCTAAACAAAAAGATGAGCTCCAAGAGAGGTGCTGATGAGACACGGCATGTCTCCTAAGGATAGACTCACTAATGAGACAAAGCTTGTCTCTAAAGGATACAACTTTCTCTGTCTGAGACATAGCCTGTCTCCCTGAGAGGGCTCTAGAGAACTCTTTCATTGCCCTTGCAATGAATGGACTTCTAATTTCTAGGGGATACACACCATAAAGACTTGGACAAGTCTTTAAATAAATGAGAGGAGTGCTATTTGGACTAAGCGAGTCCCCTAAGGATGGGCTTAGGCTAGCGCCTTCATCGCCCTTGCAACGAGAGGGAATTCTAGTATCTAAAGAATTTAACAAAAATCTAAAAGACTATGTTAGTCTATCAAAGAGAGAAGAAAAGTTTACCAGATAATCATAAATTCCATTCTATTCTTATAAAAATAAATCAAGTACTAAACAAAGAAAAATTTTCAATAAAACAATACACGATCTATAGCAATTATAAAATGATAAACAACATTAATTAGTCCAGACCAGCCGCTGGATAGCCTAATAAAGTAAAAATAATATCAAACACTTCAAAACCAACCACAAACCCCAATACGGGGACTCCAATGAAATCAGATGATGCCAAAGTAATCATCTGATATCAAATACACATGATAATATTTCTAATCCCGCCTTGAGATCAGACAGTACTCATGTCGATGATATCGAATAGAGTAGTCATCTGATCTCCTTCTTCCTATTAAAACAATTTATTTAGATAAAAAGGAATGAGTATAATAAGCTTTGAGATAATCTCACCTGAACAATCCATTCATTACCTATACAAGAAAGAACAAATCCTAAAATAACATACAAGCAAAACATATAAAAGAAAGCAATAATTTCAAAAGGTATTAATATATGCAACACTATAATAATTATTCCTTACCCATTTTGTCTCATCCTTTTAACTTATCATAACCAATTAATAAGAATTTAAAATAATCTTAATTAATCATGGAAATGGCCAAAGAGATAAACCTAGCTTATAGCATGAACAAAAATAAAGGACATATCCATGACTTAGTGAAAGACGTCCAGCTATAGGCCCAATAATTCAAGACTGTTTCTATCAAAATATTTCTCAAGACAATTATTGACCTACTTTAGAGACTTATATCCAATACATATTATCCTCAGCAAGACAAGAGCAATATCAAAACAGAGATATAAATTGTCTTAATAACATTTTACGCATAGTAATGAAGGATACTCCAGTTTATAATTTTATCAAATCACTTTATACTAAGCAATGTAGAACCTAAACCTTGTGTTAAATACCACTATAGTATATCAATAAGAGAGGACACATACACATGTATTCTGTGATCAAAGTGAAACTTCACAAAAGAACTCATTCCTTATTTAAGCATAAAGTTATATTTTTTTTATATGTGACCTAATAAAATTACTTGTACTTGAATTGAATTCAACAGGTGAAAGATTAATTTTATACAAATGACCTCCATTTCAGAATATCTAAATAACAAGCAAATGAGACAGAACCTTGCAGTTTAAGGATAACCCCATTAATATGCTTGAAAATTCTATCTTAAAAAGATAAAATGCAAACTTATGAAACTGAAACAAGATGGAAAAGACCAACTGAATTTGCTCATCTCCACAACATAATGGTACTAGCATTTGCTCTTCTCCACAACATAATGATACCAATATTTTTCTCAAAAGGATAAATAAAATGAACAATACTACTCAACCCTAGCAAATAAAAATTAGTTTTCTAACTGAAATCTTATGTCTGCTGTTGCAACACATGCATACAAATTCATGTAACCGTTAACACAACAAAAATCTGAGATAATTCTAGCCTAAACAGATGGTTCATAATTAGTTTCAATTGTGTTATACCCTACTTGAATCCAAACTCTCAGTATTATGACATCCAAACATATGAACATTAGAACTTCACTTGATATCAAATTCCTTATATTTATAATGCGCTATAAAATTTCTGTTCAGAAAATATCCCCAACAACATTAGTTTTAAAGGATGAGTGAATCACTTTGGAATTTTCTTATCTTCAAGCCTTCATAATACACTCATTTATAAGCACCACTTTTGACAAGCTTTGCCTCTCTAAAAGGAACAGAATATTATAAAATCATGACATGTTTGAGAGTTAAAACCAAAAGACAGCAACACAAAATAGCAGACCTTATCAATAGTGCAGCTTTAGAGAGAAAAAGAAAAATGTCATATGTTTAGTATAGTGACAATCTCATTCAATTAAACCCTTGGAAGATTTTTAATAAATATACCCTCAAGCCCATAGGGATGAACATAAGTGGGGTTGTTGTTATCAAAATGAAAAGATGACTATAAATATCAAAAAGGGGTGTGGGCTGCCAATATCAAGATGGTAAGGGCTGCTACATATCAAAAAAAAAAATAAAATAATAATAATAAAAAAAAAATAGAGTATCAACTAAAATAAAATAAAATAAAAAAGCATTGGAAGTCAAAATAAATCATTCTTAAAACACAGTAAAACAAATAAATATAATGCCCTCATTACTGAATGGTACTGAAGAATATAACTAGTAGACTTACTACAAGTCATGCTCTTTAAATCAAAACATAGGTCTATGACAACCTTTTCACTTCCAAGCATAAATTGAGGCTATCATTAAAACACCTGTTAAAAAAATTGAAACTCACGTTTCTATTCATCCCAGCAATTTCAGCCTGAACTCCAAAATCTCACGTTTCTATTCATTCAAATAAAAAATTTAACCTGAACTTCAAGATGTAAAGGGTTTGAACATGAGAATTTTATTGTTACTGTTTTTCTTATGAAGTATGTAAAAGAATGCACCCCAAAAATAGTCTCAAACAACAAAAAATTACATTCGTTCTAAATGTCATAGGCCCTTTTGAGATAAAATTATGTGAAGTGTCCCATAGCATGTTTTCATTATGATAAATTTCAAAGATAGCCTAAAAAATGAACCATATAGAAACTCTTTCTATTAGCAAGACTTAAGAATTTGAACCAAACACCATCACAATTGCATGATGAAAATACCAGCAGCAAACAATCCTAATCCCATGGTTGACATTAACCTCAATAGCAGTATGCTCATCAACATTTAGTCAGTCCAATAACTTTCCTAGTTACACTAAAAGAAAGTTTGAGTTAATGATGAAAGTTACAGATTTTCATTTCTTATGAACATTTTGTTTGGACAAATCACATATTAGACATTATTAAAGATAGAGCGAAAAAAGTGTTCATATAAATATAATCCACAAAGATCAATGCAATCTATAAACAGAATTCATGCTACATGTACAAAACAAAATGGAAATTTGCTAATTTTAATTAAGAGAAACTGGAGATCTAAGAATGCGCTAAGAAATAGCAAAAGAAAATAAATAAATACCTGTAAAGAGGGATGAACTCAACTTGTCTCCATCTTTGGATCTCCTCAACAATATAAAGCTAGATAAAGGTGCGGAGATGAGGATCCGACCAGAAAATCAACCGGAAGAAATCATAGGAGAAGAAAGTGTGAAACAGCAAAATGAGTTAGGGTTTGAGAAATTCTCTCTGCTTCTTTCTAATTTGTGCAATTCTTCTCCTTCTATTCAAGAATCAGCTCGAATCATTTGGATCTAGGTTGAAATAAGCTAGGTTTGAACTATAAGCTCTCAGAAGGTTTAAAGGAATCAAAACAACGATCTAAAAAAAAAATACAAGGTAGTAGCATCAATGAGAGCAAAGATCAGTGACCGGAAATGATGAGATTCGGTCGGAGAAGAAGAAAGGAAGAAGAAAAGGGTTTCGGATTTAGGGATTTTCTTCCCTAATTCGATTTGTTCTGCTAGGGCTTGGGAAAATGAAAAAGAAAGTATAGCATGAAAATACAAAGAACAATTGATAGATCTATAGGAGAATAAGGTAGAAGATAGCAAGAAAATATCGACCGGAGTCTTGCCGGAGGTGAGAAAATCGCCGGAAAAGGTTAGGGTATGAAGACGAGATCTATTTTCCCTCTCTAAAATCTTCGCTGCTTCTCTCTCTAAAAAAAATGAACGAAAATGAAAAGTCCTTTAATGAGAGAGGTAACCTTCTATTTATAGGAAAAATGGTTAATTTTTAGCCCTCTTTAGTTTATTAAACAACCCTCATGTGTGTATTTTAAAATAATTCTTGCCAATATTAGGTGGTCCACAGAAAAATTAAAAAAATAAATAATAGAATAAATTCGCGCCCCTTTAATTGCCCAGGGACACCTTCCTGCTGCTATTTAGACAACAAATTATTCTGATAAGACAGCCCTCAGACTGAATAAACTACCCTCCTTCTGCTACACTATTTTACACTAAGCTACCTACCTTGTTTGTTCGCTAGGCAAACCGCGACGGATTTTTCTGAAATTTTAGAGGTACCTAAATGGGATCCTAAATTATCCTAAGGCATAATTTGGGACAGTAGATCATTAATTTGAAAAGGTTTTTATTCAAGCAAGGTTATTTGGGATCGGTCAAAATGGGGTGTCTACAGCAGCCTAAGATGTCTCCTCTTACCATTAAAGAGTGAGTTCTTCAAAACCATTGTTGTAGCTTGATTATCATAGAACACACATAAGGAAGTAATCCTTACCCTACTAAAGAACTAATCTTTAACCGGGTCAGTAGAATGCCATAACCATAATCAGATTCTTTATCCCTTAGCTTTCATCTATAGCTGAAGTTAAGGCATCAAGTTCCAATTCGACTTCCACACAACAACAATAAATTTGCTGTCCTCTGATTCTAAGCCCCATGATACATCAGAATAAACTTCCACAATAAGTGGATGGCCACCATAGTTCAGAGCATACTCTTGAGTACACGAAAGGTATCTCATCAGCCTCATAAGGGCATGTCTATGCTCATGGCCAGGAGTGCTAGTAAAATGACTCAGCATGCCAACTATAAAGGCTATGTCTGGCCTAGTGCAACACAAAACATACATGAGACTACCAATCAGTTTAGAATAATCTAACTGACTCACACTGTCTCTTCCTTAGAGATCAGCTTTTTGGTATAATCAAAATGGTGTCTCAATCGGTTGGCACTCATTGCATCCTCAAAAGAAAAGTAGTTTGTCATATAATGGGCTAGGCAAGGGTGATTCCTTGCCTTTCAAAAACGTACTTTCATACCAAGAATGGTGTTAACAACACCCAGGTCTTTTCATGTCGAATTCTTTACCCAAGGTTAGTATCACATTACTCACCACAGAGAAAGATTGAAAACAAGAATCAATATCTACATACAAGCAAATAATCATGACCTTATTTGACACAAAATGATAGTAAAAGCATTTATTAGAGTAATTGATCAGAAAACCCAAAGCTCTTTACTACTTTGTCAAATTTTTGATATCACAATTGAAGTGTTTGATTAAGACCATAACAAAATTTTGTATAAGCATATACAAATATCTACTTACAGCCCATAGTCTTAGCCTTTTTGGCAAATCGACTAGCTGTCAAGTTAGATTTTCTAACAGAGAGCTCATTTCATCATGAATGACTTCTGCCCATAACATAGAGTCCTTAGATCTCATCACTTCCTGATAGGATGATGGATCATTCTCCAAAGGGTAGGTCACAAAGTCCTCACCAAAATTCTTAGGTACTCTACCACATATAAATGAAGTGCATATACCAAAATAATAGTAACTACTTTAACATCTTATAAGTTAGTTGTTTACCTGAAGAAAGGGCCAAGTTCACAGTACCAGTGTGAGTGACCTCCATGTCTGCTCCACTAGCCGCTGTACCAGTGAAACTTTTAGGCTCAGCCTTATCTACCAACATAGTAGCTTCCTTATATGGTGTGTCCAAACGATTAACGTTTGACCATCTCAAAGGGAATTGCAGTCTTGTCCATTTTAGTCTAATTTACCAAAATAAAATATGGAAAGAGTGCACATGATTTGAGAAGCGCGATAACCAATTAAGAATAACTAAGTCGCGAACCAAATCCAAACTCGAATCCGAGATATCTAAGATGAAGCCCAACAGCAAGAGATTACCACCGGGGAAAAAAACCCAAACCCAACCTATTGGGATTTACAGGGGGTGAACCATGAACAAAGAATCAGCCAAGGCGAAACCTGAGGCGAGGTAAAGCCAGCCAGCAACAATTGCCTAATATGTGTCACCAAAATTCAGTCTTCACCAAAACAAGATTCGGCCACAAGATGTCTGGGATAGAAACCAAGCCAAACAAGATCTGTGGGAGCATCCACGGCCAAAATTTTGAGAGGAGAAACCCAAGCCGATTGCCTCTTGCAATCCACTGTCGAGAGAAACCCCAAGATGTTCGGTTTCAAAGAGAACCAAAGCTCTCTTGTTTCACCGACCAAGACAACCCAAAAGGGTTTCTTAGACCAAGACAACCCAGATTTTATGCTCTGTGTTGGTTCCTATGAGAAGAACAAAAAGAAGAATAAAAAAAAGGGGGGGCAATAAAGGTAACAATCAAGGTATGGCAATAGCAGAACCTTGTAACAAAAACCCACATCAATTGATGGAATTGATCTCCCCAAACCACCGAGTACTTGCAACGTGGTTTCAAAGAGAGAGAGAGAGAGAGAGAGAGAGAGAGAGAGAGAGAGAGAGTTACTAAAATCAAAGAGTCACCCCAATCGACCCTTGTTTCAATTCAAGGATGGGTTTGATTGAAACTCCCTTGTTGCACAATATGAAATGGTTTCTGCAAGATCGGTTTCAGCCACCAAGAACAACCGAAAAAATTGGTATCTGCAAGATGGGTTTTAACTAAAAAAAAAAAGCCAATCCTCCCGGCAAAACCCACGGCCAAATTTTGATCGGCTCCTTGCCAAACCACCAACAATCAAAGATGAGAGGGCTTCAATCGAAATGAGAGGGCTTCAATCGATGGTACCCAACGTCTGTGTGTGTAGAAATCCCAATCAGAGTAAGTTTTAGAAGTTGAAACCAAACCCAAATCGAAACAGTTGTTTCACAAGAGAGGCACGCCCAAATCGATTCTTTGACCAGTAGAAATCCACGCTCAAAAATCGATTCAACGAATTTGATTGAGAAAGGAACCGACTTCGTCCTTTTTTATTTACGAGGCAGACGATCCAAAACAAGATGGTTTTTAGAAGAAACTCACGTAAAAAAACGAAAGACCATTAGGGCTTTTTCCTCTACTGCTTCAAGATTGTTAGAGGAAATTAGGTCAAGCAAGGTTGCTTGAAGCATTACACCCAAGGTATCTAGTTTGGAATATCAAGTTTGTTGCCTCCAGCCCCTATATATATTAGATACACTAGGGTTTTAATAGGTTAGTGGGCTCTAGCCCAAATAGGCCCACTACACCGGTCCATTATCTTATTGGGCTTATATTAGAACATACATGAGTTATATTATAGCCCAAATAGGCCCACTACACCGGTCCATTATCTTATTGGGCTTATATTAGAACATACATGAGTTATATTATATACCCAACACATAAATTATGGGAAGGATCATCCTTTGGTTTATCTGATCCGTCAATTTCTGAGGTTGAATTGAGATCTCCTATATTGATATTATTTCTCCATATTTAATGTAGATTCATGGTACGAGAATTTAGTTGCTTAGGATAAGTTTTTGATGTTGAGTAGAGAAGTATTAGACCATATTATTGTTGAAGGGGATTCATTGAATGTCATTCGGTGGTTGAAGGGTGGTGTAGCTCCTCCTTGGAGATTTTTGGCGTTATTTGATGAAATTGAGGATTTTGTTGCGGGTTCGGCTATTGTCTTTAATCACGTTTGGAGGTCGGCAAACGAAAAGGCGGATGTGTTAGCCAAGCAGGGAGTTGGGAGGGAGAGTATTCTCTGGTTCGATCATCTTCCCCCATAATATAATTTTGTTATTTTTATTGTATCTTTTCTTCCTATTCTCTGTTTCTTCTTTCTTGTTTTTGTTCTCTGGGTTGCCCCTTCTCGGGTGCTCCCTTGTTTTTTATTCTCATCAATACAAATCGCTATTTAAAAAAAAAAGGATAAGTTTTTGATAAATTGTATAGAATTTTTATCTTTGATGATCAAGTGCAATTTGGGTCCGGTTTGGGTTGATTTCAATTAATTTTTTTTAGTAAAAGTCTCAACCCGACCCGACCCAAGTTCGAACCCAAAAGATCACCTCTCAACTAGACTCGCTGAGTAACCAAGTCACGATCCTGTCTTATTTTCTGAACTGTACAGTTAGAACATTTTTTGTCAAAACAAGAATAGGCTAAAGTAAAGCTTCCAATACTGCATAAAGAGACAACAATAAGATTTAACTTTGAGACAAATAGGGTAGATAAGTTGAGAAATTCCCAACCATCGACAGGTTACTTATTTAGTAATAGTAAAATGTAGGCATATAAGACAACATGGAGAAGAAAATTAGGCATGACACTTGGAGCAACAGCAGCAAACATTAAAACCCGAGGCCATGCATTTCCCACTTGAGTAAGCCATTTTGACGCACATTGGGTTGCAAAGGGACGGCGGACTGCATTCACGTTCACCAATACATGTTAGCTCCAGCGCAATTTCATTTTCAGCTGCATGCACACACAAAGAAATAAGTTTTACAGGTATCCAAATAGGCCATTATATATATGAAAAGGGTTTCTGCAAACGTGTGCAGGCAAAAACAAGGTGGGGGCCCACATTTTTGGGGGATCAAAACCATTCATTTACTTGATTGAGATGGACGATGTGATGAAAAGCATGAGCATAAGGACCAAATTCAAGGAAGCCATGGCATTGGCGTGATTGAGGAGGATGTTGGCATTGAGCCATTTTATAGTGGTGGATGGCCAATCTTTAAGATTTCATTTGACCTCCCTGGAGATTATGTTGCTATTAGAAAGGTGAGGGCAATCCTTAAAATAATGGGATTATAAGTTTGACTATCTTTATATATTGTTTTGCTAGAAATCTTATGTGATTGAATACAATAGTTTCATCACGTTTTCTTTTGGCTGGCAATCGCTGAAGTTATGGAATTGATTACTATTATCATGTAAAACAACTTTCTATATATTTTTTACTCCGTGTGTGCCAAAAATAAGTTAGCATTTGTTTATGCTAGCCTTCCCAAAGCCACATCTTCAACTCCATGGTTGTCTCATGGATATTCAAATCTTTAGCCAAAGATCTCTACAATAGAGCATTGCCTGTGTATATGTGGATTGATCTTCAAGACAGATTTTCTTAAGACAATGCTCCTCGAATCTATTAATTGAAACGAGACATTGCTTTGCAAAGACGAGGGCAATTGTCTCTCTCTGTCTCTACCTACTTTACCAAATTGAATGGACTTTGGGATGAGTTGAGGACTTATGTAACAATCCATGTTTGTACCCGTGGTGCATCAAAAGAATTTATGTTGATTGAAAAAACAAAGAAAATTCACCTGTTCTTAATGGGGTAAAATTATATTTTTAGTACCATACACACCCAAATCCTCTCCGTGGATCCCTTACGTAATGTGAATAGAGCTTATGCTCTGTATGTGTTTTTTGGTTGGTCATAACTTTTTCCATGGAATGAGTTTCTTGCCGTAACCCTAGTGAGACTTGATGGATTAAGGACCTATGACCATCAACCAAGTGGGCCCATTACCCTATATATGAATAGTAAATGTTTATCCGAAGTCAAGTGTCAAACATGAAACAAATTCATTAGGACTTGTTTGTCGTCGGAGGCAACATCAGCTCAAAGACATTGGAGTGCTTAATGGCTGAGCAGCTACGCAACCCAGCTGTGATGGCAAAGGCACACAACCTTTGTTAGCAAAATATTTTAGTCGCACCTTTTTAACATGCAGATTTTGGGAGTGTTTTCTTCTTTGTTAAGAGATAAACATGGAAAGAAGATAATCACAATCTAAACCAAGTTGCCTAATCTAAACCAACCTGCTTAATCTACCCAATCCATCCAACAATCAAATCTTGGAAGATATTATCTTATTCAGTGATGGATAGGATTTTATTCTCTACCACATTGTAGCCCGTTTAAGATTATTGCAACCGATTGTGAGTGCCCAACCGATTATTGGACTCAAACTTACTTTTAAATCTGATTCCAATAATCAGTTTGCAACCAACAATCGGTTGTCATAAACGAACAGGGCTTAAATGCAATTTTGAATCACAATAGGCTGCCACAATCTCAAACGAACAGGGCCTAAATGAAAGGCTTGGAGTATCCTATGAAGTGGGCCTGCTTTACTTTTTGAAAAGTACGTACTGGAATTGACGCATACACACACGCCGGAATGACCCAAGCCCTGGAAAGTTTATTTAACGAAGTGAATCTGTTCGCAAAGCAAGAGCACATAAAATCTCCATCTTTTGATGTTAATATTATGAGTCTGACTACACTGATGATCATTGTAGAATTGAAATCTGGTTCATATGGAACGTGTATAATCAAGACCGTTGATCTTTTGGACCACCGTTAGCTATCCACATGGTCCTAGACCCATGATGAACGGTCAATCCATCCGTAAGATAAAAGCCTACAAAATTCTATGATTTACCTTCTCTTAGTGGAAACCTAAACGAGCGCTTAAAGATCAAGTGGTTAGGGTCACCTTATCAAGTTGGGGCCAATTGAATAGTTCAAACTTGCATAGGATGTTTTAACAGACTTGATCATCTCCCCATATGGGGCCCAAGGGTCATCATTAGGAAGTCGTTCTACCTCGAGTGAAAAGAGCAAGCATTTCTTTCTTCTTTATGCTAACTTGATTTTGTCACTCAAATATGGACCATCCAAGGTGGGGCCTGTCATTTTTGTGGGTTTAGTTGCACGCATCGCATCCACAGCTGAGAGTTTTTTCTTGGGTTCTTCCCATAGTTTAGAGTGAAATGATATGGTTATGGTTAATTTAGAGGGATGTCATCATAAATTGAACGTCACTCTAAATTAAAAATGAATAGGGTTGGCTGGCGTTATCTTTTTTTTATTGTGTAAATTAAAAAAAGTAGGAACTTTTTGAGATATTTTTCCTTTCCAAAATTTTCTAGAAAATTCTGCAATCCAAACAGGGCCTAATTTCTTTGCTTAGTGTTGGTATATGTGAAACTCCATTTGATAATATATTTCCTATGCTTGCTCAATGATCCAAGCCATTTACTTCCTAGTCCCTTCTGTGTGTGTCCATAAGCAAAATCTACCTCCATTGGACGATTCTAACCCTCCAATTTACGATAGCTACTAGGAACAAAAGCCCGTTTTTTATGGCTTTGTTCAACACTTGGATCTATTTCTTTCGATGCAAAATGGGTGTAAAACAAATTTTAAGCCAATTTTTAAGTGGAAAATGGGCCTAAAATTTTTATTACACCCATTTTATGTGGAAAGAATAGAACTGTATAAAAAAAAATTGTGTGTCAAGAACGCCCCTTTCGTTTTATAAAATAATCAATATATTTCTACTTTAATACACATGACAAAGGCAATATTAGGGGCATATTGGGGACAATCCTATAAAGAAGTTTGCCTTCATATAGTCTCCCTTTATATGATAACCAAAAGCAGATCCAATTCAATCAACCTATTTATTTAGGCGACTGATGTTAGCACTACCATATTTTAATAACTTCTATTGGTTAAACATCTGCCAATGGTTATTACAGTTCCTAAAAAGCTCTCAGATGTAGGGGTGTCAATGGATCCACATCGGATCAGATCCACCTATTTTAAAGTCACAATCCATTTAAATCCTTTCTCGGTCGGCCCAGATTCGAGTGTCTGACCCGGATTCGAAGTGTTCTTCATATCCTACTTGTATCACGGTCACATTTGAGTGTCCGACCTGGATCCGAAGTGTTCTTCATATCCTACTTGTATCACTGTCATGATCTATTTCAAATCGGAGCATTGGAGTGTCCTAGTAGATCTTACATTTGTACACAATCGGTTAATATGATTTGAATTTTTTATGTTTTTTTTTTAAACTTTGAGTTGCCATTACCATTTATACCCTGCCACCAAAACATTGAGAACAAGATGGAATGTTATTTGGTCCTACGCCATTAAAATCCCAATCTTTAAGTAGCACAAGTGATGTTTTGAAGATTATTTTTTGAGGCATCCAAAGAAGCCCTAAGTGTGATTATTCGCAACGATCTTGAGAAACAAAAATGAATCACCACAACACTGTTTTGGAAGATTGAGACATGTGAAAATTGCAAGGAAGCTGGATTCTTCCCTGGGAGCCTTTGATTCCCGCTTTCGATTCCCGCTCTGGCAACCTTGAGCAGAATTTTTCCCTGGGAGCCTTCGATTCCCGCTTTCGGTTCCCGTTTCGATTCCCGCTCTGGCAACCTTGAAAAATTGTCTACTTTAGGATCATTGCTTTACTTTTCAAATGGTTTCTGTCTTTATATCAATAATTTTGCATCACTGTTTTAATTTTGATATGGTTTCAGCTTGTATATCAATGCATTGGTTTTGAAATTAATCTCAAACTCATAATGATATTATTGCTCTTATCATATTTATGTATTTCGTTTATCTTTATATTTCAGAGATTTCCATAACAGTCTTCTTCATTATGTTTTACAATGCAGAAGAAGCATACTATGAAAGAGGTGAGAGAATATCTTCTACTATTATTCTTGTTATAGGTAATTAGGTCAAGCAAGGTTGCTTGAAGCATTACACCAGAGGTATCTAGTTTGGAATACCAAGTTTGTTGCCTCCAGCCCCTATATATAGAGATACACTAAGATTTTAATAGGTTAATGGGCTCTAGCCCAAATAGGCCCACTACACCGCTCCATTATTTGTTTGGGCTTATATTAGAACATAATAGGGTTATATTATATACCCAACAATCTCATCCTATGTTCTACATATAGCACAATCCAATAGATAGTGAATGTGATGTCCAAACAAAATATTGAATCATCCATATCACCATATCAAAGAAGATCTGTAATCCAACCGAAAATATGAATACTTCTAAGAATAACCAAGAGTTTTGAGATACTATCTAAACTCAACCAAAGGTAGTTTCACATATAAGAGAACCCCACTGATCTTAGATGAATTCATTCATGGGGTATGATTCTCATTGAGATCCAAAATAAAGTTCCACAAAAAAATGAACTCTATGTATACTGAAATGAAAGCATAGTCTTTATGACTTTAGAAGATTTACTCATCAAGTAAGTCATCTTCATCAAAGTCCAAATCAAGAGAAGCTCCTCCTTTTTCGCCAATCCCTGTGAATTACCAAATATAGATTTAATGAAAATGAATCAAATCATTTGTGTAAAACACTAACGTATCTAGTTCTACCTGAAGAAGAACTTAGTACAATTCCATAATTCACGAAAGTATCTGAAGAACTTAGTACAATTCCAAAATGGTTGAAAAAGTATCAGTATCACTCTCACCATAAGCATCATTGTCAAGTTTCAATAAAGAACATGACCTAAACAGCTTCTTTTGCAAAGAATCATTCATCATTGTCAAGTTTCAATAAAGAACAAGACCTAATAGTTTCTTTTGCAAAGAACCATTTCATATTTCCATTTGGAATGTTACAGTCATCTTATCCATATTTGAGTTAAGCTGAATCATCAAGTTTGGAATGAAACAACCTTTCCTAAGAAGGACATGTCATCAAATGTGGAATGACATAAAGACAACTGTAAACATCATTGAAACATATCAAGTGCTTATCTTGGCTAAAAGGGACATTCAAAAATTCAAAATAACATGAATGTAGGTTAAGTCTTGTCTATACAGACTTTAACCAGATCTCCCCCATAGTTTTGAATATTCGATATTGTTCAGTCCCTTTGTGAGAGCATCGGCCATATTATCATTATCATTCGAACTCACATCAATCAAAGTGATAATCCCGTGTTCAATGAGATAATTCAGCATGGCTTGTTTCAGCCTAAGATGTCTCCTCTTACCATTAAAGAGTGAGTTCTTCACAGTCGTAATAGTAGCTTGATTATCACAGAACACATTTAAGGAATTAATCCTTAACCGAATTAGTGGAACGTCCATAATCAAATTCTTTATCCATTCTGCTTCATCACCTACAGAAGCTAAAAGTTCTGATTTCATTGATAACAGAGCAATGCAAGTTTGTCTCTTCGACTTCCACGCAACAACAGCTCCACCCATGGTAAACACATAACCACTGGTAGACTTACTGTCTCTTAATTCTGAGCCCCATGATGCATCAGAATATTCTTCAAGTACAGGAGAATGGCCACCATAACAAATAGCATAATCTTGAGTACCCTTAAGGTATCTCATCAGCCTCATAAGGGCTTCCAATGCTCATGGCCAGGATTGCTAGTCTAAAGACTCAGCATGCCAACTGTAAAGGCTATGTCTGGCCTAGTGCAACACAAAACATACATGAGACTACCAATCAGTTTAGAATAATCTAACTGATTCACACACTGTCTCCTGCTTAGAGATCAGCTTGTTGGTACAATCGAAAGGTGTCTCAATCGGTCTGCACTCACTGCATCCCCATATAGAAAGTAGTTGTTCAATATAATGGGCTAGGTCAAGGGTGATTTCTTGCCTTTCAAAAACTAACTTTCATACCAAGAATGGTGTTTACAACACCCAGGTCTTTTCATGTCGACTTCTTTACCCAAGGTTACTTTCACATTACTCACCACAGAGAGAGATTGGAAACAAGAATCAACATCTACATTCAAGAAAATAATTATGACCTTATTTGACACAAAACAATAGTAAAGGCATTTATCCAAGTAATTGATCAGAAAACCCAAAGCTCTTTACTACTTTGTCAAATTTTGATGTCACAATTTAGGTGCTTGTTTAAGACCCAACAAAACTTTGTATAATCACATACAAATAGCCACTTACAGCCTATAGTCTTAGCCCCTTTTGGCAAATCGACTAGCTGCCAAGTTAGATTTTCTAACAGAAAGCTCATTTCATCATAAATGGCTTCTGTCCACAACAAAGAGTCCCTAGATCTCATCACTTCCTAATAGGATGATGGATCATTTTCCAAATGGTAGGTCACAAAGTCCTCACTAAAATTCTTGGGTACTCTATCTCTTAAGCCAGAACTCATAAGGAGTGGAGGAGCATTTGAGTTTGGCACTCTATCCAGGATGTGACTTGCAATCAAAGCAATTTCTTCCCAAATGCATCAAGGCATGCTAGCTGACAATAACATGGAGTTTTTAACACTTAAGTTAACGTCCTGTTCTTACACTCAGCTATGCCACATGATTGAAGCGAGTGAGGAGCAATAGTTTCAAGGATTACGCCTTAAAAGGTATAGAATTCCTTGAACCTTGTCAATGTGAATCATCCTCCTCTATCACTCCTAAACTTACACTTGTCAATACTTACTTGACACAGTTAATGGTATATTATGAGTGTTAATAATTTGGACCATTTTCTTATAGTTTACATGTCATAATCGGTTGTATAACCACTTAGGATCATAACAGTAAACTAACCTGTCTTATAGTCTTTTTAACTAAACTCAATCAATACATACCATTTAACAAATATGCACAATCAAAATAGTATGAGTTAACAACCAAAGTTACTCTACCATACAAACATAAAGTGCATACATCTTATAAATTAAATAGTTCACCTGAAGAAAGGGGCAAGTTCTCAGTACCAGTGTGAGTGACCTCCATGTCTACTCCACTAGCCACTGTACCAGTCTCCGTTGCTTCGGTAACACCAATGATAAGTTTCTTTGGGTGACATACAGAACACGTGGCTCCTCTATCTAACCACCAATCTGAAGAAGTACTGGCTTATCCTTGCCTAGCATAGCAGTGTAACTTTTAGGCTCAGCCTTATCTACCAACATAGTAGCTCCCTTCTATAGTGTGTCAGATTTAACTAACTTAGGTAGCCTACAATCTGCAGCATAGTGATCATATCTTCCACAGTTGTAGCACTTACCCTTCTTTTTCTTAAAGACGGTCTTTTTAGCTTCCAATTTGGGGATATCACTCTTAGGTGACTAGACTTCTGAGGAAATTTCTTGGGATATATCACCATATTACCAGCTGACTGTTGCTGTCTAACCATATCCAAGTTATTCCTAGCTTCATTCTCATCTTCGATTCGAATGAACCGTTTGAGATCATCCAATCCCACTTGCAACTTCTTTCTATACATGTCAGTTTTGAAAGAGTGCCATGCATATGGGAACTTATAAATGATTGCACCCACAAGAAATGGATCACACACTACTGTTTTCTCATTGGTCAATTTAGATCTCAAATTCTCTAAATCAGTTACTTGAAGAGTGATTTCCATGTTCTCTTGGAACTTGAAATCCATGAATTTGTCCACTAGGTGAGTCTTGGACAATTCCTTCTCCTTTCGGAATTGAGAATCTAAATTGTCCCAACTTTCTTTAGCAGTGTCAAATTTGCTATATGTTTCTGCAAGACGGTCTGATAGACAGTTCAATAAGTAGTCTTTGCAGAGATCCTCATCTCGAATCCATTGAGATTCATCAACACTTTCAATCGTATCAGCAAAGGTACTCAAGACAGTATGATAAACATTTAAGTACTTCAAACCGAATTGAGTCTTTCGCTTCCAGGAATAAAATTCCGAGCCTCCAAACGATTGAAGTTTGACCATCTCAAAGAGAATTGCAGTCTTTTCCATTTTATTTTCAGATTAAAACACAAATTGAAAAGAGTGCACCTGATTTGTGAATCGCGAAAGCCAAAGCCAAGTACTGCAAACCAAATCCAATACCCGCGAACCCGAGATATCCAATATGAAACCCAAACGCAAGAGATTACCACCAAGGGAAAAACCCAAACCCAAATCCAATAGAAATTGGGATTTATAGGGGGTGAACCAAGTATAAAGAACCAGCCAAGGCGAAACCCGAGGCGAGGTAAAACAAACCAGCTGATAGAAACAACGCCCAACCTAATTTCTCAATTGAACCGATTTTTGGGAAAACCTACAAATGAGAATCGGTTGCAAAATATTTCAAACAACCAGTGACAACTAGCTGTAAATAAAGTTGGCGGCAAAACCAGTTGAAGAACTCGGTTTTACTAAATCGGAAGAACCGGTCTATGAACCAGTTGTAAAACAACCCAAACCGGCGTTCAAAGAACCGGTTGTCAAAACCGGTGTGAAATCCACCAATAAGCCTTGGTCCCAAAAAAGATTCCCCACAAATATTTTTAAAGTCAATTGACTCGGCCACACAATTTTGGACCAAAGAAAGGTTTGGTTACCAACTTGTAGCACCAAAAGATGTCTCCACCAAGCCCTCCTTATGTGAAGAATTCCTTGCCAAATTCAAGGCAACAAGAGCTCCACCTAAAGGAATCCTAGTCCAACAGGGATTTCACACACTAGCAAATGTACGGCACACAAAACCTTGCCAAAAGAAGACAAGGTCGGCTCTCATAGCAAGAGAGAGAAGGGTAGGTGGGGTAAGAGACGAAACTTTACTTTGATTGAGAGAGTCACAGTAGTCGAAACTCAATGGGGAGAGAACCACCACCAACAGATTTGCATCCCAAGCATGATGTGCAATTCGGCCCCAATAGTAGTCACCGAAGTTTTGGCCTCCACCAGTTGCTTAACAATGGGAAAGAGTGATCGTTGCCAAAACTAGAAGTGAGTCCTTCCAAAGGACTAATAAGCCAAAAGAGATGATAGAACGTTTCCCAAGCAGGAACGTTTCCAAAGAGAGAGAGAGCTTGCAATCACGCCTAAGAAATCCCAAGCGATGATGTATTCAACAGATCGGCGGTGTCTGTTGGAGAACGACACAGAGATGGGTTATTATCCAACTCTACCCTTACCCGACCCTCTTCTTCCAAGAATTGGAAAACAAGAACATCAACCTCTGTTCAGAGAGAGAAGAGGGCGGCAACAGAGTGTCTCTGTGTGGGAATACGTGGTGGGGAGAGAAGAATCTTAAGCCCAAAAAATTTCCGAGCAAAAAAAAAATCCATGCCCAAAACGATTTTGTTTCTGTGTGAAACGTGAATCCAATCCGAGAGATAGAGGCTTCTAATCAAAACAAATAAAAAATAGGGTTCTTAATGCTTCAAAATTGTTATAGGTAATTAGGTCAAGCAAGGTTGCTTGAAGCATTACATGAGGTATCTAGTTTGGAATACCAAGTTTGTTGCCTCCAGCCCCTATATATAGAGATATACTAGGATTTTAATAGGTTAATGGGCTCTAGCCCAAATAGGCCCACTACACCGGTCCATTATCTGTTTGGGCTTATAATATAACATAATAGGGTTATATTATATACCCAACAATTCTTTGATTCATTTTAATAAAGATGGGCATATAGTTAGAAACAGCAACAGATGAATGGCTAAATTCAAATGCATTGTTCTTCAGCGGGTCAGTTCTAATCATGATGTTCTGATTTTAAACGTATTAGTCTGGCACACATACATAAACACAAAAGTGGGCATTTGAGACCCATTGCCCAAGGCTATGAGAAACATCTTCATTTCCATATGGTGCGTAAATAAGAAATTATAAATCCAACGGTTCACCTTCTTCCATTTTCACAAATAACATCTGTTAAAATGGGAGAAAATCAAGAGTTGAATTTTTCGCTGCAAAGTTTTCCTAAATGATTTGATCTGAATCTTGAATTTTTGTTTCTGATATTGTTTGACTTGAAATTTTGAAGTTTGAATTATATGGGCAGGTTGTGAACACCATAATAGCTTTATAAGGGCTTCTTTTGATGGAAGCATGTACCTGTTCTTTTTTCTTTTTTTTTGGTTGGGTAACCTTATTTTATCCTCCCCTCTTTTTGTTATTGTAGCAACTTTAAGAAAAACATTTTTTTTTTCACTATGTTTGATGGAAATATAAGCTCGGCCACATAACTTCCTTGGAACTCATTACATGCATGGAGGTTGCCAAACACTTAGGGGCCGTTTGGATACATGGATTTTAGAATCCAGGTTTTTAGTTTGAAAACAGTGTAAAAGAGGGTTCATGATCAAGCTGCTCCATGCTGTCCTGGCAGCGTTTTGTGGATTTTAAGTAAGAAAACCAGGTTTTAGAAATCTCAGGATGCGGGAGAGGTTTCTAAAACCTGGTTTTCTTACTTCAAATCCAAGAAACGCTGTCAGGACAGCATGCAACAGCTTGATCATAAACCATCTTTTACACTGTTTTCAAACTAAAAACCTAGATTCTAAATTCCATGTATCCAAACGGCCCCTTAGGACACGCGGATTTTAGAATCCAGGTTTTTAGTTTGAAAACAGTGTAAAAGAGGGTTCATGATCAAGCTGCTGCCGCTGTTGTGGTAGCGTTTCATGGATTTTCAGCTAGAAAATCAGGTTTTAAGAATCTCTCCTGCATCCTAAGATTTCTAAAACTTGGAAATATGGGAGGATCTGCTTCTCTCTTGCTGACGAGAAGAAGGGCAAGAAGTAAAAAACGAGTAAAAAACAACGGCCGGTCCGCTTCTTCTTTTGTCTCTTAGCAACAATTTTGAAGAAATCCCGGATTCTAAAATCCGCGGATCCAAATGGCGCCTTATTGAATTTTCCTAGCTTGGAACTTTGCTAGCATCCATCATAGAAGGCATTTCGCGGATGGTCTGTTGCATCTTACAGCAGCCATAGAGGCTCACTTTTCAGCAAATTTTGTCTTCATTCACGAGGTGGCTGCTGTTAGATGAAACAGACCATCCGCGAAATGCCTTCTGCGATGGATGCTGGCAAGTCTCACTTTTGAGTCTAATAATAGGTTTGGTACTCACAAGACAGAAACGATTGGCATAATCTAAAACGTACAGAGCCTTAATCAAGTATGGGTCTAAGGTTTACATCATCCACCATGGGGAAGCATTTAGGGCATTGAACATCATGAGAATAGTACTACAATCGGCGGCGATGGTGTGATGGTGTGGTTTTGTTCAGAGATTGTTATAACCTACATCCCCGATAAAGACACTGATTTGCACTTCTTTATTTTCTCAATAAAACAAGTTAATGAACATTACAAGGGAGTAAGAAGATTGAAGGGACGAGAAGAATAAGTAAAATGAAAATAATGATAGAGAAAAGGGAGGAAGGAATTAATGGGGAAAGAAGATAAATGTGAAGAGACGAGAGAGCTTGGATTTGAATCATAGGTGGATACAGAGGTTTCCATAATTTCCTCCTAAGACGGAGTTCAATAAGTTGAGAGTTGGTATTAGGGCTGCACATGGTTCGGTCCGGTTCGGTTTTGGGGGATTTCTTGAACCGAACCGATGCCATCGGTTTGGAAAATTTCCAAACCGTAACCGAACCATTTGGGGGTCAAACCGAACCGAACCAAACCGATCTTGACCGGATCGATTCGGTTCGGTTCACGGTTTATCCGATTTCCTTGAGTTGGATTGTTGCTACTTTTATGCCCTGTTTGGATTACAAGAAAAAACATTTTTGACGAAATTTTACTTCAGTTTACACAATTTAGGGGGTAATGATATATTCAAGCATATCGAATGCAGAAAAAGGGATGCATATTCAAGCATACCTCAAAGAGTAGAGATTTGAGAGAAAAATCAGAATCAAATGCTAGGGTTTTGCCGTTTCGCAGATCGAATGTGCAGCTACCGAATCAAATGCACAAAATCCTTCTTTCGCGAATCAAAAGCACAAAATCCTTCTTAGGCTAGGGTTTTTCCGTTTTGGTCGAGAGAGAGTGGAGATAGAGTAGAGATTTGAGAGAAAAATCCGTCAGCTAGGGTTATGAGGTTATCCCTTTTCAGTTTTCAGCGTGTAATAAGTTATTCTTTTGGTCTTTGGTGTTATATTTCCGCCCATTTATTTACTTGGAACCACCCATTTTGGTCGGTCTCTTCTCTTTCCAGTTAAATACATTAGATTTGGGTGTGCCAAGTAAAGAAAATTGATATATATATATATATATATATATATATATATATATATATATATATATATATATATATATATATATATATATGATTTATAACAAAAAATGGCAAAATGGCAAAAATACCATCGGTCCATCGGTTCGGTTCGGTTTTTCCGGTTGAAATTTTTCCTAGACCGTGACCGAACCGATCCAAACGGTTTATGGAAAACCGAAACTGTGACCGAACCAATGCCACTAAAAACCGAACCGAACCAAACCGAAAGGCCCGGTTCGGTTCGGTTTATCGGTTTAGGCGGTTAAATGTGCAGCCCTAGTTGGTATTAAGGGAGTTTAACTATTGGGTGGGGAACCATCAAACTGGTTAAAGCCTGTATGTGCATGCTATGGTGAATAGACACACACTCCTTTAGGCCATGTTTGTATACAGGAACTTTTTTGGAAAGGTTTTGAAAAGAAAAATATTTCTAAAAGTTCCTAATCATGCCAACTCAGTTCCTTTACTATTACCATAGCCAGTTTCATCATGTCAACTCAGTCGCATTAATATTTCCATATCCAGTTGACTCTAATTGGGTTTACGCCTGAGTACTTGTGTTAATGAAATTAAATGGATGCAAATCAAGGGGCAGTGAATTAGCCGGCACACCCTTTAGGATTAAAAAAGGATATGATTAGACATAGTGTTTGAATACGCCTTAATTGCAAGTATAATGTGGCTGTAATCCCTGTCTTGTTTTCCAAACTATATAGCTAGAACATTTCAATCACAACTAGAAGTGACTAAAGCACCGTTGCATAAAGAAACAAGAAAAATCAACTTAGAGAGGAGCTGAGAAATTCCCAATCTTATATAAGCTACTAATTTGTCTATTAATGGTAAACTGTAGGAATATATGGTAACAGGGATAGGAAGCTTAGGCATGTCATTTAGAGCAACAGCAGCCAACACTAAAACCAGAGGCTGTGCATTCCCCACTTGAGTAACCCATTTGGACGCACGCTGGGTTGCAGAGGGAAGGCGGGTTGCATTGAAGTTCACCAATACATTCGAGATCCTGCGCCATCACTTTTTCAGCTGCATGCACACTCAAGGAAATAAGTTTTACTCATATCCAAATAGGCCATTACATATGAGAGAGAGAGAGAGAGAGAGAGAGAGAGAGACCTGGCATAGAAGCTGTGATGAAAAATATGAGCATAAGGGCCACAGAGAGTCGCTTCATTAAATCGAAGGAAGCCATCTTTAGAGAAACAATGGCTCTTGGAAACAACTTAATTAATGATTGGGAATGAGTGAGGAGAGGATGTTGCAATTGAACCATTTTTATAGTGGAGGATGGCGAATCTTGTGGATTTCATTTACCCTCTTTGGAGATTTTGGTGCTTTTGCATTAAAAATTATTGTTATTTTTAGAGAGCCCCGTGACATACAAAATGTATCTTAGATACAATGGGACCCACTATCACATCATTGCGATCTTTACGGAACCGTGATAGGGCTTGATGGATTAAGGGCGTAGGATCATCAACCAAGTAGGTTAGAACAGTATATGTTTCTCCACTTTCAAGTGTCCAATGAAGTGAATAATGGCTGATTTTGGGCATTTTTTGGCTATTTTTTTTTTTTTTTTTTGACGTAGGGTGTCCCCACCCCCTTTGGAAGTAGGACTATTCCCTACGGATGCGCGCAATAGCCCGTAAACCACGCGCATCGGGTAAGCCCGGGTGGGATTCGATCACACGTCTCCGGGGAGCAAACCATTTTTTGGCTGTTAACCTTACCTACCGTTTATTTTTCGTTGTTTATGTTATGAGTTTGACTACACTGATGACCATTGTAGAATTGAATCCTAACGATCAACATTGGGGTCACATGGGTCATGTGTGTAATCAAGACTGTTGAACTTTTGGACCATTGTTAGCTTTCACATGGTCCTAGACACATGCTGATCGGTCAAGCCATCCGTAAGATTAACGCCTACAAAATCTATGAATTACCTACTCTCGGCAGAATCCTAAATGAGGGATTAAAGATGAAGCGGTTAGGGTCATCGGGCCAAGGTGGGGCTACTGCGACAACTTACGCAGAACAACAAGTAAAACCTGTGAGGTAGAAGAACCACTGTGCATTTCGAAGGTCTGGTTGGTATTTTTACCCATAAATTTAGGCATTTCCACCTATTTTAAAATGGTCTAAATTTGATATATTTCTCCCTCTTTGGAGGAGAGAGAAAGACATTTGGGGAGTCGATTTATCACTGCCCTTCTCTTTTAGTTATAAAACCAACTGATAAAATTAATAATAGAGGAGAGAGAAAGACATTTGGGGAGTCGATTTATCACTGCCCTTCTCTTTTAGTTATAAAACCAAATGATAAAATTAATAATGCTTGTACCACTTCCCTTTTTTATTAGCTTACTTAGAGTGGGCCCCAAACAGATGACTAGTTCCAAATTCCAATGACCTTTACATAACCTTTCCTGCGTGTATGTCCGGGGGGGTGGTTGGGACAACTGACGAATTTGAAAGCCGTTGAGAAGGCAAGATGACTATTTTACCGTCTATATTTAAAAGTAGGGGAGCCTAGTGACGTAACATTTGTGAAAACTACAGGTGTGACATGTCCCCCTCGCAACATGCACAACACGCTTCTACACATCGCTTCACAGCTCCTTTCGTAAAAAATAGATAGGTCATCAGCCTCAAGCGCGGCACATTAAAAATAAAAACAGAGATCGAATCTTCTCTCCTCTTTTTCTCTCCAGAACTCAATACCTAAAATCAAAACCCTAGATAAACCTTTTCTTAAGTTAACTCCTTCAATCCATGTCCATCAGTCCATTTTATCATATTTTTATTTGTCGTCTTAACATGTAAAATCTGTAAAAAACCATGTCTGTGGGGATAATTATTATTATCATCGTCATGACAATACTGACTTATTCCTGAAATTTTAGTAATTATTATTGTCATTGTTATGATATTTTTGTTTGACTTGTACATTTATTATTCATGGTTTATGGTTTTGGATTAATAGGACTTGCTTCTATTAGTCTAGGTTGTGCTGATCACTGGAACTTCTTTAGTTTACCCTGAGTGTGATCATGACGATCCTACCATCTGATATTGTAGGTGAGTTAGCCGTGGTTGTGTTCCTAAAAATATTTTGGTGTAAGCAGCATCATTTCGAGGTGAATTTGAGGTGATTCTCGGTTGGTTTTTGAAATTATATCTATTTTTGTTGAAATTGTCATGGGTCTGTGGTCGTTGTGTTTTTGGTAGTTTCATCAGGACAAAGCTTTGGATGGTAGTCCTAGCCAAGGATTTAAATAGTGAAAATATGATTTGTGTAGGGCACTCTAAAATTATATGCATCAAATTGTATTATCCAATATAAAGATTGTATCAGAAGATACGATTGCTTTTTTGGATGAAAAGTGTGTCCCTCGATGGGCTTTTATGGCATAAGAATCAAGAATACTGGGAAATGTTGAATGAAGTTATTAAAAGGTATGGAAAGGATGGTTGAGAGGTGGGATCCTTATTGAAGAGGAAAAGGCTATGCTTTGCCTGTCACTTTGAATTTATTGCTGACACATGTGTCGTGTCGTGTCCGACACGACACCCGTGTCTGCACGTGTCGACACTCCTTTAGACACTTTTAAATGTACTGCTAGAAGTGTCGGTAACATTATATGTATGCACGTGTATGAGTGTGCCACTATTTTTAGGGGTTGCCATGTCAGATGTTTCGTATCCGACCATTTAAAAAAAAGATATTTCATATCCGTGTCGAAACTCGGCACACAAATCTGTGTCCACAAATCATGATTATATGTTCTTTCTATTTTTGTCGTGTCCCTGTGTTTAAATTTTAGGAGTTTGTCGTATCCGACACTCCGTGTCCGTGTCCACAAATCATAGGGAAAAGGGGATTGAAGAAAACTATATAGTAGGGTGTGCAAAGACCCAAACTAGATGGATAATTGGCCTTCAAACCCTTGATGGTAAAGAAGCCAATCTGGTTTCAGGGGAATTCGATTAAGAGGGAGTTAGGAAAACCGGTTTTAGCATAAGCATATATAATGCACCGTGTCTCTATTGTTTCTTAGTGGCTTTCTTTCAAGTTATGTTCCAGGGAGGGTAAGTGATGTTGAACAGGGAAGAGAAATAGAAGAAAGGGGAGAAAGAGAAGAAGTAGAGAAGAGAGGGAAGAAGAGTAGAGAAGAATAGAAAAAGAATAGAGGAAGAATAGAAGAAGAATATGGGAGAACTAGATTTAGAAGAAGAGAATTAGAGAGGAAAAGAAGAGAAGAGAAAATTAGAGGGAAGCAATCTCAATCAATCTTTAATCATCCAAAAGTCCTCATTCCTAATACAATGAGGCCTATATATAGCCAATGGGATGAAAATAAAATTTCATGGAAAATAAAAATCCTAACAACTAAAAACATAGAAATAAATATCTTAGAATCTAAATCACATGAAAATAAATTCCTAAACTAAATAACATGGAAATATAAATTCTAATGTGGCCACTTATTTGGCACTTATTTGGCCTACTATCTGCAATCAGTTGGAGAAGAGATATATCCTACAACAAGGATTCAGAACCCATTGAAAACTCTGGTTGTTCTCCATGGGAGAACTTATCAATTTACCTGATAGATGCCATGGATTGAGTCCTCATACTTGTTTCCTTAAATCCTTAAATCATTTTTGTATGTTACATGCTATACCCTTGTCAACAAATCAACTCAACTCAACTAAGCCTTTGTCCCAAACTAGTTGGGGTCGGCTTACATGCTATACCCTTGTATGAAACATTATTTTCCTTATTAATTTAAGTCATGCATTGAATGTGACCCAAATGCTTCACATTTCTAACTGATTACTCCCTTTTTATATATTTTTCTTTTCAGAACAACTATTATCAATGCAGTTTATTTGGTCCATGATTTTTCTGTGGTATATGCAGTGCATGATCTAAACTCTAATGATGGTTTGTATTCTGCAGGATTCAAAAAATTTTGGGTGGGAAATTAATGGGCAAGTTGACTTCAATTGGAAAAAACTATTGCATAATAAGGTTGTTGCTAATCGATATATTCTTTTGGTATATATGTCATCATTTTTTTCCTATCTATAGCATAACTTACCAAAGATCATTTATATTGTATATTGCATCCCCGTTCTCATCCAGAGATAACCATGCACAGTACTAAAATGTATACAAACGAAACCTACTCATAACATTTTAGAAGTGTTGGGTGTGGATATTCATAGAAGTTGGCTTGTTTATGTTTTAGACAAAGGAAATATACAGATTAAATGAAGTATACAAGCGGTTATTGTCAAATGCTGGGGTAACACTATTTGAAGGTGAAGGAAATGCCACTGATCCTCATGGTGTCGAGGTGACACTAATGGATGGCACAAAGCATCGCTATTCAGCAAAGCACATCTTGATTGCCCCGGCAGTCAGGCTCAACGTGTACCCATTCCTGGTCAGGTAGGTTATTCCACAACAGTATCCTTAAAAATTGATGTTTTAATACTGCATTGTAATTAGGAGGCATTCCCCTACATAATATACTATTTAGTAGGAATGGTGATGGGGAAAATTTTCTCAAACCACAAAACAAATAGCAATTCACCCAAGTATCTAAACGACCCAAAAGAAGTGAACAATAGAGCATAGGGTCCTGGGTTTCGACGAGAAACACTGCAGAAAGATAGGTCGAAGCTAAAATTCCTCCAATTTAATATTTATAAGGAAAAATTCTCTTACGTTTCCCATGTCAAGACCAAACAATTCCTAAATGTATTTTTGACTGTAACTATGGAACTTATAAATAAAGCTACAATACGTTATATTCTCTGTCCTAATTACACTTGGATATCCAGTAACTTTCTAATTCTATTTTTGGAAGATAGCTTCAACTAAGATAATTTCCTATGCTTCTAATTTCCAATTTCTAACTCGACATGGAGTCTTGGACCTCTTGGACTGCAAGGCCCCTATTTAATTCGTAATTAAAATCCCAAAACAACCCAAACCAGATTTAGAAACAGATGAGTAAGTCTCAAAAATGCTATTCTGGTTTTTCCGTATTGACAAACTCAAAACCCACCTTTGCTCATTTTTCAAAGCAGTTAAAATCACCATAAGTTCCCATCAGTTTTTTTTTTTTTTTTTGAATAGTAAGTTCCCATCAGTTGAAATTAGAAATTAACTAAACCGGTAATCAAAAAATAAGAAATAATTAAACCACTAAAATTTATGTCCAAATAAAGCCATTTGAAGGGTTGATGTTAGCATGATCTCGTAAGGGCACACAAAAAAAGAAGTTTAGAATGGAGGAAAGAAAGGATAGTTTTTTTCTTTATCAAAAGTTGCCTACAATGATCAGTTTCATGTTTGAAGGGGTTTTGAGTTCTGACTCAAATATCTGAATATCTGTATTTTTGAAGGTGTTCTTGTTCCACAAGTGCCACCAACAAGGGGCTCTACTCTAGCTGCTGATTCATACTTTACCATGCTTCTGTTGAATTGTTGTAGATGATGTAAATATGTCGGTCGACAAATCATTGTACATCATAGCTGCCTATCTATACCTGGATATAGGATGGTACTTGGGTTGTGCTTTTGCTAAAAAATGAATTTAGTTCAAATCGGTCATGGATTCTTTGTCCCCTCTATGCTGAATCCGCGTTAACATGCAAACCAGACATGGATTCGTGTGGGACATCCAGATTCTTGTCGTAGCCGTGTCCCGCACGAATCCTGTTTTCAGGTTTTCAGGTGAATCTGACACATTATTGTCTCTTTTAAAATGCGGATCCTATATATTTTCCCTTTAAATGCGTTTTCTTTTTTATCTTTTTTTATTAAAATATTTTAAAATATTGTTCATCCTCTCTTAATAAAAACCCCCAATGCCTCGACTTTTGGACCTCGAACATTGACCCCCTTGCCCCTTCTTCGACTCTCTTAATAAAAACCCTAACGCCTCGACCCTCCATCGTCAAATTTTCTATAATATATATATATATATATATATATATATATATATATATAGAGAGAGAGAGAGAGAGGAAAGTGTCTCTAGTCTCTCCCCTAGATAAGCTTATCTACTCCTCCCTTTAAAAAAACACAGTGGGCCCACGCTGTTTGGATGATCCAAAGCATTCATTTGATAGGTCCTAACATAGATAGGGTGTGCCCAAAAAATCAGCACCAAAGGGTCATCCTAGAACTTCGTTTTGTGGTGCCTTGTGGTACCCAGAATGGACACATATAAACGTGGACGTTTATATGCGTCCATTTTGGACACGGTGTGCCCCACAAAACGAAGTTCTAGGATGACCCTTTGGTGCTGATTTTTTGGGCACACCCTATCTATGTTAGGACCTATCAAATGAATGTTTTGGATCATCCAAACAGCATGGGTCCACTGTGTTTTTTTAAAGGGAGGAGTAGATAAGCTTATCTAGGGGAGAGACTAGAGACACTTTCCTCATATATATATATATATATATATATATATATATATATATATATATATATATATATATATATATGGGGAAACGTTTTCTACGCGATATCTCAGATAAGTTATCTGAACAAGAGCTCAAAAAACCATGTGGGCCCACATTGTTTGGATGATCCAAAGCATTCATTTGATAGGCCCTTACATAGATAGGGTGTGTCCAAAAAATCAGCTCCATAGGATCATCCTAACCCTTCTATTTTTGGAGGTTAAAAATGAACAGATTTGTGGAGGTTTATACCCATCCCACTTTAACCTCCACAAATCGAAGGGTTAGGATAACCTTGAGGAGCAAATTTTTTGTGCACACTCTATCTATCTTTGGACTATCCAGGTCACTTTGCTAGAGATTGTTGTGCACAAAAAAAAGAACATGGAAGATAACTCTACAACATCTAAAGATCCCAAAAATGATAGAGTGATAAGGAGTGGAGTTCTTTTCTCTCCATCGAAGAAGAGCATGCCGATGCGTGTAAAGTTGTTCTTACAACTCGAGAGGTTGTTGATGTCGCTGCTTCGGCGGACACAAACAAAGGTGACCTAATAGACTATTCTGAAGATTGGATAGTTATAGTCAGGATTGTTCGAATCGCATGACCTAAGATGAGCAGATGAGCAGAAGTTTGTGAAAAGAAACTGAATACAAAGGCATTGGATAGTGGCAACGACGAATAATGCGAAATTGCCTATTACCTACGTAGGTAATGTTTTTCGATCCAGTTGACTGAGAGGAAATAACATGAAGTGCAAAACGTTAAGAAAGACGAAACGATTGAATATGATTTGAATATTATAGAAGAGCGGTGTACAGTTTATGTAGTTTTGAATAAAAGTTCTCTTCCAACTTGGTTTTAGTTTTGTGGCGTTTTTTTTTTTTTCTCTTGCTTTGATTTTCTTTTTAACAAGCGGTATCAGAGCCGGGGCGTGGTAACCTCGGTGTGCCTCCGGGGACGGAAAAATCCCTCTGGGAAGATCTCCATAAATCTTGTGTAGTCTCGAGGATGGAAGAAATCCCACTGGATGATACTCACGTTGCTTTTGCATAGAGGGGAGATTGTTCAGGGTTACACACAAAAGCAAAGATCCCACATCGAAAAAGTGAGTGGGTGTGTGTGGGATTATAAGGAATTGGGCACCCTCTCCTTAATGGCTAGCTAGCTTTAAGGTTGAGTTCTACCCGGGTCCCAACATCTTAGATTGCTCGTGATCTCAAAAATTGCTCTAAAAGGCACTCTTAATCTGGGGATCAAGAACCTGCAAATTCTCGGTGCTAAGCGGATCGAGTCAGTTCAAGCAAGAGCATGCCCGAATAGGAAGTTTTTTTACTGTTTGTTATGTTCTCAGTTTCCAAGAGACAACTTTTATTAGCCTCAAGATACATCTTGCGATGCAAACATCACGTCTAGCATTCATCCCATCGTTTAAGCCATATTTCGTCCATCAATACATGGGGCTGTTTGGATGTACGGAAATTATTTGGGAATTTTCCCATGAAGAATGGATTTTTCAGTATTTGGTGAACTCACTTTTCATGGATTTTTTGTCAAAATAAAAACATTTCCTTGTTTTGCAAAGAAAACTCAAACCTCGCAGACCATAGAATGTTTTTTCATGGAAAATATTTTGTCCGCAATTTTCTTTTCCGTTTATCCAAACACCCCTTGATAATTTGTTAGAACGCAGATTTGTGGCTCCTAAAACCTCTCCAATGTGTGGATCTCTCCAATCCTGACCATCCATATGCACGTGCAAAGTGATAAGAATTATTGAAGGGATGGACCTCACCTTGGATGGGTCACATGACAAAACTCACTCTGATCAAAAGAGTCCAACGACTCAATTGATGGAGTACAAATGACTGGCTAAACCTAAAAATAGCTTACATTTGATATTTAAGTTGCAAAAATCTATAGATTGTGATTCAAAATCATCCATTCAATGCCATTTTTAGCCTTTGGCCCATTGCCATTGTGGTCTCATTCCAGTTCCAGTCACTATGCAGGTGCCTACAGTATGATGATCCATTATTTTAACATCAGTATCAATAGGAAAAGGTAGCATGCTGAATAGACATTCATTGTTTTGTTTAGTCCCACATCGAATCAGAAGAGAACTTTTGCATGCTATACTAGAAGAGTTAGTCAATATTTGTTAATGTAATGGGAAATATATTTAAAATACTCCAAATGGTATCAGATCAAGTTCTTACCTAGAACTCGCTTTGATACCACTTGGTGTAAATAAATATATTTCTCTGTTTTCCCTTTTATATAATTTTTTTAGAATGGAGACTGGTAGGGAACGGATTCCTATGCTTGACAGGAAGATCCAATGGAGACGGGATGGGCCCTGTGGCTTTCCACTTGGTGAAAATTAACATATTTCTCATTTTTTGTCTTTTATATAAAGTTGTTAGAAAGTTACTAGTATGTAAATGGTATCTACATTCCTTTTTGTTTGCCTTTTTTCAAAAATTCACTCCATTTTAGAAGAAAACAAAACATGAGGCGTGGAGATGCTGCTATTTCCAAGAAATGCACATAAAAGTATTTGCATAGCTGGAAAGGATTGTAAATATCGGACCATTCTTTTTTACACCTAGCACGGGATGGGAATCCCGTGAGGTTTGAATACAATCCATCACCCCTGGTTTAGGACCTAATTGGGACCGAAGCAGGTTTGATGTTATTATCATGATGTCATAGATTGGGTTTTTTGCTAGTTATAGGAATGGAATGTGTTAGGCACTATTCCTGCCCTGCAACAACCGATCTCTGCATCATAGCCTTGTAATTTTATTAAAATGAGGGCCACATTGGATCTAAGATATAATCCAAAATTAATTGCAATTCTCAGTGAATGTCTCAGTTGCGACATCAAAGTAAGGGCTGCAGTCACAATATTTCGCTAAGCAGTATTCCGAACTTTTACTTATTTTTGTCATCAACCCGAGTTTTAGAAAAAAATTAAGGAGAAAAGAGAGGATTCTTCAATTTTCTGTTGCAAAGAATTACGAAGGATCCTACTCGATCTAGGTTATGGTGTTAGGATTTAGGGACAAGCAAGGGTAGGACTCGTCTCCCTAGATGAACATTGCTTAGAAATATGTTGGAGATTACACTAAAGTTTTTAATCCGAGGAAAAGGGACTGCTTAAACCTGATAACATTGTTGGAGAGTGACTTGGGGTTTAGAGTTCGTCGAACCCTAAGCCTCATGGCCTACTACTGCATTTATTATATTATTCCTATCATGATTCTACGTAATCTATGTGGAGAATTAAAAAGGACGGAAAGGATTTTCCTGGGCCATCGCTCAACTCCTCAGCATCTTTTTCCTTTTATTTGGCTTTCGTCAGTTCGGGGACTACGGGGAATTTTCAAGGTTTCCAGTTCCTTCCCTGGACTGTTAACCAAAATTTGGGTTTAGAAGCTCTCTTTCTTACTTTTTTTCTTTAAGGAAAAATTGTCAATTGGTGACACAAAAATAACAAAATAGTAAATGGGTGACACCATTTTGAAAGCTTGTGAACGGAGGTCATTTTACCTTTTCTGACATGGCCTTTTACATAAATACCCTTTAGGAAGAAAAACTCTTTGTTTTTACGTCTCTTCGTTTTTAACTGTACAAATGCTTCTTTTTTTTACTTTTACTCTCTTCATTTTCATTTTAACCACATGAAACCCATCTTCTCCGGCGTGAGGTGTGACCGGCGTGAAGATCTCTCATTTTTCTCTGAAGTGGGGCGGTTTCCTGCGCTATTCCGAACCTCTCTTCTCCGTTATCAACCGTATTCCGGCGAGGGCTTCATTTTTTCCGGCATGGGCTTCATTTTTTCCCCATCCCCATCGTGCAGGTATGTTAGGGTGTCGTGTTTCATATTTTTTACTTTTTATTTTCGTTCTATTAAGTTACATTTGTGGTGTATTGTTTCATTGTCACTATTTGGAAGTCTTTACACATCTACGGTTTAATTTTTTATTTTTTTTCCTATTTTGTTTCATTTTGACTGTGGAGAACCCCCTTTTGATAATCTCTCATTCTCGGTGTTGAGAACCCCCTTTTGAGATTTGGTAATCCCCCACTTCCATTGTTGGGAACCCCCTTTTCACTGTTGACGACCCCGTCTTGAGATCGATAATCTCCCTTTTTCAGTGTTGAGAACCCATTTTCAGTGTTGAGACCCCCCTTTTCCAGTGTTGGGATGCTTTATATCCAGTGTTGGGACCCCCTTTTGAGGTTCATAATCCCCCAATTTAAGTGTTGAGAACCCCCCTCTAGGTAGATTGATAATCCCTCACTGCTAGTGTTGAGAATCCCCTCATTTTTAGTGTTGGTAACCCTCTCTAGGATGTTGATAACCCCCCATTGCCAGTGTTGAGAACCCCCTCTAGGTAGTTCATAATCCCCCATTGCTCTTAATCCCATGCTATTAAGACTTTCATTGGGCTCTTGTGCTTGTTGATATGGTGAATAAAAAGATGCTCGAGTTCAACTCAATGGAAGGGGACTCATTTCAGGAGCGAGGATCTCCCACTGTAAGTAAACTAACATCTTTCGTAACATTTAAAGTTACTTCCATATGTATAACACTCAATATTCCTTCGTTGTCTTAAATTCAGGTAGCATTAATGAAGGAATATTTGAAGGGTCGGGGTTGCAACATCGATGACTTTCCATATTCACAGATGGATGGCTTCCGAAAGCAGAACAATGCGTGGGTTCAAACTTAAAACTTTCAAATTTTTGTTAGTATTCATATCTCATTCGTAGTGACCTTAAAAGTAACTCCATGCAATGCATGCTTTTATACAGGGTTGATTGTGGCGCTTTTGTCCTAAAAGCGATTGAGCATCTCTACCATGGTCAACCACTGAACTTTGGGCTGACAGACATTCCTCAATTTTGGCTACAACTCTGTGAGAGATTTTTGCGATGAGAGTTTGGGGACTGCACACTTATATAGGAACACCTTCTAATGTTCATGGATGTTTATTTTTTCTGATGATCGTGGTAAAAACTTTATTTTTTAATAGAGATTGGTGGAAAGTATGGCAGGGGAAGTTGTTATGGTCTGTGTTTGTGTTTGTGAACAAGTGAAATTGCTTGTGAATGGGTGGAGAACTTGTAAATTGAAATAGGTTTTATGGAAGTGTGTTTGTGTTTGTGAATGAGTGAAGAACTTGGTTGGTGAAACAGGTTTTATGGAATTGTGAACTTGTTTATGAATGGGTGGAGAAGTTGTAAATGTAAGCAGGTTTTATGGAAGTGTGTGTTTGTGTTTCAATTTGAATATTGGAACTTGTAAATTTAAATAGGTTTTAGACATGTGTGTTTGTGTTTCTGAATGACTGGGGAAGTTGTCAATTAAAACAAAATATGATGTGTGTTTGTGTTTGTGTTTGTGAACAGAATATGATGTGTGTTTGAAGTTGAAATGTGTATTTTTACAGGTTAAGTACACAGCTTTCTGTGGTCCTATTTTGTGTTTCTGAGAGCAGAACATTTATCTCCCCTGGAAAATGGTTGGTGACCCTTTTTGGGTTGGTAACCCACCTTCGAAGATTAATCACCTAAAAAAATGGGAGTTGGTAAGCCTAAATTTTGATTCCAGAATCTTTATCTCCCCCGGAAAATGGTTGGTGACCCTTTTTTAGGTTGGTAACCCACCTAAGAAGGTCAATTACCCAAAAAAATGGGAGGTTGGTAACTCAAAATTTCAATTCCATAAGCTTTATCTAGACTGGAAAATTGTTTGTGACCCATTTTTAGGTTGATAACCCACTTTCCAAGGTCAATCACCCAAAAAATGGGACGTTGGTAAGCCTAAATTTCAATTCCAGAACCTTTATCTCCCCTGAAAAATGGTTGGTGACCATTTTTGGGTTGGTAACCCACTTTCCAAGGTCAATTACCCAAAAAATTAGAGGTTGGTAAGCCTAAATTTCAATTCCAGCAGCTTTACTCCCCTGGTTAATGGTTGGTAACTTTTTTTTCGGTCGATCACCCACTTTCGAATGTTGGTAACCTTGTTTGGAGGGAGTCGATAACCTGGATTTTGAATTCCAGTGGCTTTTATCAACCAAGGGAATGGGTTGATGATCCCATTTTGTATGTTGATAACCTCACTTCCGATTGGTTGATGACCTATTTTGGCGGAGTTGATAACCTGAATTCCAACATTCAAGTACCTTTATCAACCAAGGGAATGGGTTGATGATCCCATTTTGTATGTTGATAACCTCACTTCCGATTGGTTGATGACCTATTTTGGGGGAGTTGATAACCTGAATTCCAACATTCAAGTACCTTTATCAACCAAGGGAATGGTTGATGAACCCATTTCGTATGTTGGTAAGCTCACTTCGGATTGGTTGATGACCTATTTTGAGGGAGTGGATAACCTGAATTCCAACATCCAATAGCTTTATCAACCTAGGGAATTGGTTGATAATCCTATTGTTTGTGCCGGTAACCCAATTTCGACTGTTGATAAGTCTTTTTTCATGGTGTAGATGTAGGAGAGCGACAACTAAATAGAGAAAAAAGAGCATGTCTGTATCCAAAAAAATTGTTTATGTATTGATGTTCCAATTACAACCATACTTTACAAAATAACAAAAAGAAGTCATCACAATATCTGAGTACATTCAAAAAATTCAATTACACCCATACACGAAGAAGGGAGCTTGGCAAGGTACGCCCGACCTACTGAGTATGGGTGCAGAAGGCCCAATAGCAGTTTGGTCAACTTGTTGTCTTACCATGGGTGGTTCTTTACAAGTTCTTCTATTGTGGCCAAGTTGTCGACATTGGGTACATTTGTAATGTAATCCACCTTTCAATTCGCGATCGATTCTTCTCGTACGCGGCCTTCCCGGTGGTCGCTTTGCAATCAGCGGTAATATTGTCATCAAGGATTCAAAATTTAATTCTCATTGGGTCATGTCTAGTGTCGGGTGCAAAACTTCAGCGTACGTATCCCGATATCTCTCTACATGAAACCTTTTCTTGCAGTAATCGTATGCATCAAATTCTGCTATGCCAATGGCTGCCATGGCATGTCCACACGGGAGTCCAAATGTTTGGAATGCACGACAACTGCACGTGCGAAGTTGCAAGTTTACGCCATCTGTATGTTCAACCGACCGTACTTCATATTCATGAACCCCAACTCGATAAGCTGTATACTGGCGGCTCTCTTCCCTCGCTAATGTTACACGCTCTTCTACGTAATGAGTCAACTTTGTTTGACAACTACGACCCAATTTCTAACGCTTTTGAATGAAGTCCGTAGTTTGATGTCTAGTGTGTTCTACCAATGATGCAATCGACAATCTTCTCGCATCTTTCAGGACAGCATTGAAACACTCCGATCTATTTGTAGTCAATACATCATACCTATCCCCCTTAAAATAAAAACTAGCCTAGTGTTCCTTCGCAATGTCACTTATCCACTTGTGTGCACGTTCATTCCTCACCTTAATCTTGTCCATTTTTTCTCTGAACACACTCTCTCTCAAAGTCCGTGCGGCTTTCCAAAACAATCACTCAAGTAGAACATCTTTGAACTCGGATCGCAAATTGGCGGCGAGGTGACGCATGCAATAACTATGATGAGAATTGAGAAATATATTAGGCACTGCCTGCAACAACCCCTTCTGTCGATCGGAGCATAATGAATATGTTCATCTCCGCTGCCAATACGTACTGCCTCAACAACATAAAAAACCACCTCCAACTATCTTCGTTCTCCGTCTCAACAACCCCAAATGCTAATGGATATAAACCGTTATTACCATCGACCCCGATTGCAATCAATAAGATTCCTAGATACTTCCCTCGCAGATGTGTCCCATCAACCACAATTATAGGCCTGAGTGTTCGATGAAAAGACCGTATACTGGGACCAAATGTCCAAAATAAGCGAACAAATCTATGATCTTCCATAGGTCGTAAATCTCTAGTTCTGAAAACACGCATATAGCTGCCGGGATATCTTCTCATCATCTGAACTGCAAGTGCAGGCAATATTCGATAAGAGTCCTCCACATTCCCACACTTAATCTCAAGTATGATGTTCATCGCGTTGTACGCTTTCCAGTTGCTTATAATTATACTCCAATGCATCTTGATATATTCTCGTATGATCATCCTCCTCACATCATCTGGGCAAGCAAATAAGCGTAAACATGTCTGAGCAACCCAAGCTACTGTGACAAGAGGGTGATCATTGCCCCTTAATTTAGTTGTACACGTATGGTCGGGGACAAACGACTTCATTAACACACAGGTCATATGATTAGTACCTGTTATACGCCATTTGCAACCCTCTACCTTGCATCGAACGGCATACTTCTTCGGTGTTGACTTTGACCTCACGAACATAAACCTCTGCCGAATAGCGTACTCTTTGAAAACCCTTTTGAAGTGTTGCATATTAGAAAACATTGCCCCAACTATTAACTGCTCAAACTGAAGATTATTAGCATCTACATCATGGGCCCCGACAAACATCCCATCTGCTTTCATTGGCCGACTATTGTCAGTCGGAACCGGTTGAGATCCCTCTCTGATAGGAGAACACCCTCTGATGGGAGAATCCGCACTGAAAGGCTGAGCGCATGGACTAACACCGATCTTTCCATAATCGTCATCCTCCTCCTCCTCCTCATCATCATCATCACTACCATCGTCATTATCATCATCATTACTTTCTTCTTCTAAATCTAAACCCCTCACACAGAAACCGTCTTCAAAAACATTACCGAAGTCCACTTCAAGATCTCCCACATTTTGGAAGTCATCGATACCTCCACTAACATGGTTTGCCATACAAATCACTTGCCAATGCTTCATTTAAGTCAATTTCAGACCTGCATAGTTCAGCAATATATAATCAGGTTGGATCCATATGAATTATAAATTGAAATATAGAAGAATTCAAACATTGCCAAAGAACTACAATACCTTAGGACATGTTCTGTTGAAGCACCTCTGATCTCTTCACTTACATATCTCCCATCAAATTCACTTTCGCAGTCTTTTTGCAAGTCTACTTCAAAACGCTGAAGTTTTTTGGACTTAATCGAAGTAGAAGGAATGCTACGATTAAGAGAGGGTCTCCTAGTGCAGAGTTTGTTTGGGGGAAGCATTGACGAATTCAAGGAATTAATATATTTGTCATTTATGCTCTTAGTTATATATATCATCACAGAATTGAATATGTATCTGTTAAACATCCTCAACATTATTTGGAGGACATCATCATCATCGACATCGATTAAAGTAACTATATATGGATCCACAACATATCGACATTTTATCGATAGTAAAACCTGCCTTTCTATAACACCAATTCTTCTTCGGATTGCAGCTTCAAATTCATCGAAATTGATTCTGCAGCTGACCGATAACAATGTCTTCTTCCCCCCAACATATTCCCAATAAACATCATCCTTCAAATCTCCATCATAATGTAAAAGAAGAGAAACTATTGTTTCGGACATTTTTATAAAATTCTAAATAGGGGTTCTAAACAGAGTTGTTGCTAAAAGGGGATCTTCATCTCTCCTTGAGGGGTATTCAAGTGTACACAATGGGTTACCAAGTTCATAAGTGGGGTTATGGACTCTAAAGGGGGTTTTACTACCTCAATGGGGGTTTGAAAGTCAGTCCACAAGGTGTTCTAAGAGATTATTAGCAACCTAATGGGGGATTCAAGTCCATACAGAGGCTTCTGTAAAGGGTAATCAAGTTGCAAATGGGGTTTTCAACTCTCTACACAAGGGGGTTTTCCAAGTTTCTAAAGGGATTACCAAGTACATAGAAGGGGAGTTACCAACAATGTACAAGGGCTTTTCAACACTCTCCAAGGGGGTTACCAAGCCTCTCCGAGGGTGTACCAAGTGTTTATCAGGTAAATAAATGGGTTATAAAGCAGGGTTACAGAGATACTTGAAGCATAAGCCCTAACTAACTATTTTGAAAAGGTTATAAGGCAGGGTTATCAAGCAAAATAAATACAAGGTTATTGTAGACACCCCATTTTGACCGAACCCTAATAGAGTCGTTAGGACAGGAACCCTATCAAACTAGTGTTTTAATATCCCAAATTTGTTCCCAAGCTAGGTTAGGGTCCCACTAAAATTCCCGTAAAATTTCGTCGGAATCCGAGCACGTTTGCTTAGTAAACGAGCCGAAGTAAGTGTCGTGGTGCAAGTTTATAAGGGTGGCGATTTAGCCAGAAAAGGGGGTGCCCTGGAACCTGAAAAGCCAGTTCGAATTTGCTGTGGTGGGCTGTCTAGGGAGATATAGGGGTATGCGGATTAGTGTGTAACAAAATTAGTTAGGGGAGAATCTTTGGAAGCGTCCTAGGTGGTTAGGCTTCCTTTGATCCCAGCCCTTAAACAAAAAGCTGATTTGAAGGGCTAGGATCAAGAGGGAGGAGAAGATATTTTCTCAAAAATATTTCCCCCTGTTTTTTGCTTGCCCCCCTGCAAGTTAAAGGTTGTCAGGGATTGCACTAAGGTTGGTGGTCTATGGAAGGAGGGGGGGTTAAATTCATTTTTATTTTGCGTGGGTTTGTTTTACCCATGCACCACCCCCCCCCCCCCCCCCCCCCCGCAGAATTAATCAGTAGTCACAATACACTGAAGGTGGCTGTCCAAGTAATAAGGGGGGAGGGGGTTTGAATATATTGTTTCCCTCTTTATATTAAAAAAAAACCATCGAAAAAAAAGGAAGGGGAGAAACACAGTAGAGAGAGAAAGAGAGAGGGTGTTGACCGGAGAGGTCGTCTTCCCCAACCCCATCTCCGGCCAACAACATCGGTTTCTTCTTCTTCTTCTTCATCTCCCCATCCACAACCTCCGATCGGACTTTCACCCAAACCCGCCACCATCTCGTCTCTCAAACCCTCTTCAAACCCACCGGATTCCGGCCAGCCACCATTGAATCCGACCACCTTCATCTCCTTCCCTTCTCAGCCGTACCACCTCCATACCACCATCTTCTTCTTCTTTTTTCTTTCATTTCATTTATCTTCTTTTTTTTTTCCAAAACCTCCAGTTCCATCTCAACCCCTCTCCGATTGCCACCACCTCCACCACCAACACCATCTCTTATCTCCACCCTAAACCCATTTTCTTAACCCCATCATCTATTCCCCCAAACCTAACCCCCATTAAAACCCATCACAGAGTAGAGAAGAGAAGGAGTAACAGAGGAAGAGAAAGAGAGAGGGAGCTTAAGCCCCACTCATTCGAACCTTCATCTCCTCCAGCCGCATCTCCGGCCGATCGTCACCCACTCGCCCTCAACCATCATTTCCACCGACTTCTACCCCAGCAAACCCATTTAATCATCTCCATCGAACCCCATTCTACAAAATCCAAAATCCCAAGAACCCTAACTGATTGTCTCCAATTTGCAGACCTCTTTCTTCTCTAATGTCACCATCAACCTTCATCTCATCTCCTCAACCCTAACCATTTCTCCGACCAGCAAAACCCCATTAACTCCGGCGGGTTCTCATGGAGTCCGACGATCATATTCTTGATGCAACCGTTTCCGACGGCAGATTGTCAGAATCCATTTGATTGCCATTAAATCCGGCCATCATACAACACATCGGCCACTCCGTTTCTACCATCTTCTTTGTAGATCCAAACCCACATTCAAACCTACTTCATTTCTTTCCATCATCCTCTCTCTCTTTCTCTCATTTGAAACTTACAGGGGCTGAGTTACGTGGTAAGAAATGAAAGGGTCTTCATAGTTTAGAGCCCAATTGGAGTGAGAAGAAGAGGGTTGGCTCTCGCCGCCGCTTCATCACCGGTCATTTGTTCCTCGAGGCCGCCATCAATTCTACCAAATTTGGGATCATTTTGATAATCAGGTAACTTTCTTTCCCTTACCGTAATTCATGAATGGAATAAAAGAATCTGTGAAATGTTGGACTTAGTACCTCATCTTGCATGCTAAATAACTAAGCTAACATGTGTTGATAAGGGCGCTCTCTGAATTTTCTCTTTTGCTTGAATTGATTTGCCTGTGTTGTTTCATCATGGTTTATCAAGATGCTTCAAAGGTCTTAAATGGTTTGTTTGAATTGCTGATTCCATTTGATCTCGCATTAAAAAAAATGATGATATCAATGCATTCATGTTTCATACTCCTGCAGGCTTTGGATGTTGATATCATTTTCTTAGAGAATTAGGGGTGAAGGGATGTCTGCATTACCATATTTTGATGATGCCTCTACTGATTCCCTGTATGTATCTTCTGTCGTGTCTATTCTCATTGTCATATTTTGATAGTAAAACAGATTAATCCCTCTTTAGTTCTGCTATTGGTCAAAAGGGTCATGGCAGTTCACTTTCAAGATTCTATAGATGTTAGAAAAAATGTTGACTGAGGGGCATTATCAAAATATGGTAGAGCTTATATCCGTGGCCCACTCATATGCTTCATTCCATTTTTTTTTTAAAAAAATTTGCAATGGTTTTACTATGGTTCATTTTTCTGAATGATGATTAGATGACTTTGATCTATGGGCTGTAATAGAATTTCGATCTTATATAGCTCTTAATTTCAGCTTAACAGATTTCAGTGTTGAAAAGGTTTTGATTACTATTGAAACATTAGTTCAGAGCTTTAGTAATACCTTGCTATTGTGTTTGATTTCTTGGTTACATAGACTGGTTTGGGGTCTTGAGTCGAAGTAGTTATACTGCTGTCAAGGAAATGGATTGAATGGTTGGTCATCAGCAATAACCAGTAGCCCACTTAATCTGGCTCCACCTAAGCCGTTGAAGAAAGACGTGATTATTCTGGATGCGAATCAAGTAGCAATGAGCTGACCTTCAGTTATTGCTCTCAACCTTTCGCCAATGTTCATTCAAGATAATGTTCATGACCCACTAGAAAATATGCTGCATACAATCGGAGTAAACAGAGGGCATAATGTAGATGAAAGGCTAAGGGAGGCCACAGGCGGTTCCCTGCCAGGGCAACCCAGAGAAGTATCATCCGCCCCAAATCAATTTATGACCCCCAATCATTTGGAGGTGAGTTTTGGTGATGTGCTCAGTTTTACCTACCATAAGGAAAAATTATATGTCTCTCCATGTAATCACATCATCTAGCATTCATGTGCTGAGCAAATCCTCCGTGTTGAATTCTTGAGAGGACCACCTCGAACAGAAAACCATTCGAAGTATATCAGCAAATTTAGCCAATGAGTATGATTTTTGCTCTTTTGGACATGCGATGGATCAAATATTTGTTTATATGGCAGCTGAAGAGGACAACCATAATATTGCAAGTGATACTCTAAGTTTCTCGTTTGACTCTGAGCTACGCAAAGCACTTGGGCATGCTCCTTGGAAAAGAGGTGATATAGGTATGCTGGATGTAACTACTTCAGGAGAAGATAAGCACAACGGCTCATGTCCAATTTGTGACGCATATGAATCCAATTGATCGGTTTTGGATAGAGACGGTCTAGAACATCTTTTACTTGCAGCGATAGGCAATAAAGTGGATCTGAAGGTAGCCCCTTGAGAGAAAATGATTTGAGTGTGTGGAACCATGGGAAATATGCATTTGTCTCCAAAGGTGAAGTGTTCACAAGTTCTCCGGCCGGTTCTTCTTCAAAAGGAGCTAGCGCGGTCATGGATGAAAAGGAGCAGTCTCGGGATATGGCTACATTCAGATAAAATGATTCACAAAAGCATTCTAGTCATCATTCTGTAGCATCTGCACCATCATCTTCTAGAGGAGCCGACCGTGCCAAAATTAATCCGCAGATGGCGCCATCCTGTTTTGAGAAGTACGGGTCCTATAAAAATGGGGAGATCCCGGTGATATATGATAGATCGGGTGGTTCGAGTAAATGCTGGTGATGTCAGTCAGGTTGGTAGTGCTTGGCAAATTCCAGCTATCACAGTGGCTGCGAGTGAGTACATCTCTTCCTCCCATTGCATAAGGAAGTTATGCATGGATCCCATCTTTTAAGAGACCTGTTTGGTCCTAGTAGCTTTCTTTTCTTTTCTCTTTTCATTTAGGGGACTTGCATGGTCCCTAAGAGATTTTCTTTAGTTGTTTATCTCCTTCTATCATAGCATAGGGCGATGAAGGCGCTAGCTCAAGCCCATCCTTAGGGGACTTGCTCAGTCCAAGTAGCATACCCCTCCTTTGTATATAGGAGACTTGCCCAGTCTCATCAGATATTTACGTCATTTGTGTCTCAGAGACAAGCCTTGTCTCATATAAGGAGTCTTCCTTTTTCAAGGTTTACCCAGCCTCATGTTAGAATCCCCCTTTCTTCTAGCGAGTCTTTGACTCATATTTACCCCATTCTTGGTAGCGTTATTAGAGAGTCATTGACTCATTTGTACCCCTCTTTAGTGTTATTAGTTAGGAGTTTCTCCTGTAGAGTTGTTGATTACTTCGCTTTGATTAGAGACTAACTCAGTCTTATTAGAGCTTTGCTTGCTTGGGATCTTGGATTGTTTTCTCTGTTCTTGGAACATTTGTTTACTTGTTGTGGTCCGTCTCTTTGAGACGCTAATTGCTTGTTGTTTGTTCGGGGTTTTTCCTTTAGATTTAGGGCTTTGCCCTAGTTTGTGGTGTTACTTGCATGTTTCCTTTAAGAGTGAAAACATTTTTAAGGTCCAAAAGTATTGGAATATTTGAAAACTCAAAAACATTAGAAATTTAAAACATCAAAAACATTTGAAAGCATAAAAAACCTTAAAAAAATCTACAGTGTTAAGTGTTTTTAGTAGCGTAGTTAGAAAGTTCGTTTCGAACTACGTTGGCTTGATCCTCTTCCACGAGGTACGTAGTGCAGCTTGGGATCCATATCCCAAGTCCAGCCAAACTTTTCTAAATAATATTTTAAACCTTCTTCAAAAAACCTTTAAAACCTTGTTTTCAACAAGATCTTCCTCTAGAGTTAGGAATTTATCCTAGATAGAGAGTTTTAGAGTTAGGAGTTTGTCTTTGATTTGTTGTGTGCTTGTTTGTGTTTGTTTTAGAGTTAGGGGTTTGTCCTAGAGTTATAGGAGCGCCTCCGTCCGGTCAGTGGGCGATTCACATCACCGACTGATGACTAGAACAGGATGCGTTAGTCAACCCTTTGTTTTCCTTAGGAAATACAGCCTAGTTACACATAGGTTGTAGGAACCACTTGCATTAGCTTAGGGCTAACCTACATTTAGTTAGGGCATATAAGGTGTCCTAAAATCTACAATTCACTGGAATTTAAATAATCGTACAAGAAGCTTTAAGAACCGGTCTGGTCTTTTAGATCGAGTCTAAGATAGAGGTATAGGTGTCTTAGGCATCATAGTTTAGAATAGGTGCGAAGAACTACGTTGCCTTGATTCTCGTGGAGGCGGGGATACGTAGGCTTCTTTGGATTAACATCAGACCATCCAAGGACTCGGGCTAAATCGTTTAGAGTCTTAGGATTTGTTGTGTTATTATATTGTATATTTTGTTGTGTTTTCTTACTTTCTTGTGCAGACCTATACCTTTAGCTGTAGCATGTATGTATTTGTTCACCAGAACTTAGACATCAGTTAGGCATGTCACTCATAACCTAGTTGTCATTAGGTGACACTTCTTTCATTTATGTTGTGTATGCTTATTATTTCATCCTCGAGTCATGCATGATTAGTTAGACATCTTCCCGGGGATATTTGTTCCCATTTCACATGATTTTCGCCCAAAACTCTTCGAAGTTAATAATAAATGGCATAAAAGACCAAGTGCTTGCACTCGGACGAATTGGGGTTGCTCTTCAGACCTTCCCCATTCGTAATCAGGCACGGACCTTTTATATCTCCGGTTATCCGTTGCAGACAGAGCATTTATTTTGGTTCCATGGTGTATCAATGGATGGCGACTCTGAGTTTATTTTAGGTATGTCTCGGTTTCGAGCCTTGACTCCGGATCAAGACATATCTCTTTCTTTTTATATATCGCCACTCGTGCTATGCTATGAGGGTGGCATCTATTTTTAGAGTTCCTTGGTAGAGCTCTCCTTCACACGTGGATGATCCAGAGGCGGATGTAGGGGCTCGTTTCCTCATCGTCCTCTCAGGATCTGGGTTCACAGTTATCACCCACAATAATGATAGGGTTCAAACACATTAATACAACCACAAATCCTAAGAGAGTAGATAAGCTACTCACCTTTAATTACCCTTCGTGAGTTTCAGGCGTTAATGGAGAAATCTCAAAGAGGTTGGCGGTAATTTTTGGTAGGTGAAAAGTAAGAGAGAGAAATTTCTACTATAACTTGTTTTTTTTTGCCTTGAGGGTATTTATGTAAAAGGCCATGTCAGAAAAAGGTGTATTGACCTCCGTTCACAAGCTTTTAAAAGGGTGTCACCCATCCACTATTTTGGCATTTTTGTGTCACAAATTGACAATTTTTCCTTTCTTTAAAGTACCTAGGCTCGAGTCTTTTATGGACCCGCAGAACAAGGTATTTATGCACTATGGGTAATGTGGGACTTTTGGTAGCTCTAGGGTTTATGTCGTTATGGAGGTGATTTGCGACTAGAAAGTGAGTCTGTGTTCGCAATGGAACCCTAATTTCTAGCTTTGCTACAAATGTGATAGCAATCTAGTTCAAGGACTGCTTTGCACGGAACTAGTGGTGTCTAGATAGGTCATAGGTATTTGAATTCCTTGAACTTGGTGCCTATAAAGGCCTTTGGTTCGTACACTCAAGAGCTTCTCATCATCGAAGTTGTCATCGCAACAAACTGTCATTCAGTACGAACTGAGCAAAATGGGGTGTCACAGTACGTAACTTCTTTCTCTTATATAGGGTGTATTCAGTTTCCATCTTTGGCATGGAAAGGAGATGGAAAAGAGAGTTTTCTCATCAAACTGGGTTGATCGTCGTTTGGTTAGCTTCTACAGAAACTTCGATGATTACGTGTTTGCCAAGATTTTATTTCCCTCGATTGACGTGTGAGGCGGTTTCTGTCAAATGATTTTATGTTACCGATCGAGCAACAGAAATATGAGTTTCTCTTAATTATTTCCGTTTGAGGGTGAGGAACTTTTTTACTGGAGGGAAACAATTATTTTAATGTTTCGTCTCCATCTCCTAAACTCGTCGCTCGTTTGAAGCTCATCTGATCAAACTCCATCTCATCCGGGCTCGATCTTCATCTTTGGGAACAATCATCCAAATCCCTTTCTCTCCCTCCCTCTTGCATGGCCGTTATAGGCCATTTTAAAGGCTATTTATTTAGCAAAAAATACCAAGATTGCTCTTTTATTACATTGATTCCTAAGCGATGAAGAGCAGCCGTACTTTTTCGGAAAATACCCTATCTCATAAAAATAACCAAAATACTCATGCTCAAAGAAAATAAGAAAATGCCCACATCTTATAAAAATATTAAAATTACGCCTATCTCTTAGAAATGATCAAAATACACGTATTTGGTAAAAATGATAAAATACACATGTCCTATGAAAAATAACAAAATCACTCAATCTTAAAAAAACAAACAAAACAACATAATCTCATAGAAAATGATACAATAATCTTCTTCCTTTTTATGGGTAAGATGGGGTTAGGCAGGACCCCTACCAGATAAAATAGATAATGAAAAAAGATTACATCTAGGGGGGATCGAAAGCCAACAAAGAGGGAACAAGCTCCCACTTACAACTCAAACACGCAAAATAGGCAAAGTAGACAAGAGAAAAGCTACAAGCAAGGGTATAGAGTCCCATTAGAATCAGCTACAATGATATCCAGCAAATCTATAAGGAGGTCAACCACGGGGATATCCACTCCCTCAGTGCAGCAGGTGGGTTTAGAGAGAAAATCAGCAGCAACGTTAGCTTCCCTCCACACATGGGATAACTTCCAGTTATCCAGACATAAAAAAGCATCCCGAATATCAGCAAGAACCGGGATGGCCTTCCAGGGACAGGTCCAATCATCATTGACGACATTCACAGCAGTTAGAGAATCAGATTCAAGCAAAGTATAAGTGAGACCCTTTTCCGCTGCAAGTCTAGCCCCCAGAAGGATAGCCTTCATTTCCAGCACATGAATTTCTTCAGCAGGTAACCTGACGGAAAAAGCAGCAACCTCCTTCCCCGACGAGTCACGAATAAGCCCACCCAACCCAGCATTATCACCATGGATGGCCACATCGGTATTCAGCTTGAAAAAATGAATGGGGGGCTTATCCCAAGAACAAAACTGAACATCTTTACTAGCTTGGAAACACCCCAAACCAAAAAATTCAGCGATTTTTATATTTCTTTGAGTTCTGGGATCTTCAAGCTGGAGAAAAGAGAGCCTCAAAGTGATAATGGAGAAGATAGAATGAACGATTTGTTGCTTATGCCGAGGCTGATTCCCATGATATCTCTTATTCCTTTCTTCCCAAATCTTATAGATAGCATAGCAGTTACCAACTCTTATAATAGTCGGCACCTGACCATTCCCACTGATTTTGTTACGGATCCAATTTTCTTCATCTAAAACCGATTTTTGAGGTTTTCTCCTATGACCACACCTCCGAAGGATAGATTTTCAAATCCAGGCCGAGAAAGAGCATTGGAAAAAGAGATGATCAACAGACTCCACTCCAACATGACACAGTGAGCAGTTGACCTCCCAATTAGAACCAAGGAACCCAAGCCTGTCCCTGGTGCAGAGCCGATTATTAAGAGCATGCCAAGCAATGAGACTATGTCTCGAGATGTGCCCTTTGGCCCAAGCCGGCCGAGGATACCGAGTTCTAATTTGGTCCCAAGCCGATTTGATGGAGAACTTCCCATCAGGAGATGCTTTCCAAATGACCTGGTCTTCAGAATCTTTCAGGAAAATCCCCGTACTGATAATGCCCTTGAGTTGGGAGAAAAGAGGAAAGCTGATTATCTGGTCCCAGCACCCATCTTCATGCATTCCAGCAATGGTAACCTGATTCATCTGATTGAAGAACACTCCTTCAGAAGTTTGCTTACAGACAGGACCATTCGGATGGCAGGGTTGAGTCCATAAATTGATCCCCTTACCTTGCCCAAAGATAAAATAATCTTGTTTGGTGAAAAATGAGCTAAAATTGTTTTTGCAACTTGTTCCTCATTGTGCGATATAGTTTTTTTTTTCTTTTTTGTTTTGTTTTTTGTTTTTTATGACATAGGGTATCCCCACCCCAATTTTTAGGGCAGACTATTCCCTATGGATGCACGCAATCACCTGTAAACCACGCACATTGGGTAAGCCTGGGGTGGGTCGAACTCTCATCACTGGGGAGCACACCCATGACTTTAAGCCAAAGAGCCACACCCGTGCGGGTTTCTGTCGGATATAGTTGTCATAAAATGGACATATGTCAGGAAGATCACTTCCAACAGCAGCAGTGTACGTGGCAATCAGCCCCATAGAACACTTCTGACGTGAAGTACATCAGCCCTTCTGCAGTCATTGATACACTTATATTGGGTGTCTCAGGTCATCAAAAGCGCCAGACATATCACTTCCCAAGGAAAATTTTCATTTATAGTACAAAATTTGTGGTAAAAGAAACACTAAAAAAATACGTCCAATTTTATGCCCATTTTTTTTTGGCACGCAAAGAAACGTGTAAAAATAATTTTAAAATAAAAGTTTACTCCAAAAAAAATTTCACTGCCTTTCTAGGTCAATAGAGCCTTGGAGAAGGGAAATGATGTCTGCGCTCCATTGATTTGATAAACATGTGCTCCACTTGTTTGTCCTGTAGTATTTGTAGGGATCCGAGATGATATTACGGTTCTCAAAAAGCTCTTAAAACCCTTTAAATACTGCACGACGAATAAGTGAGCGCATGTTTATCATAACAGTGGAGCGCTGAAATCATTTCCCCTTGGAGAAATACCAATCAATATTTAAAACAAGAAGGCCTAGTGTATTTTATATTCAACCGGAAACATTCAATGCGCAATTTAGCCTATGACCCACTGACAATGTGGCTACATCTTGTCATGGGGACTAACATTGTGGCCTACATCTTTTCATGTCACCGTGCAAGTTCAACATGTATAATAGAGATTGAAGAGAAGGTAGAAGCCTCTTGGGGCACCTAGCTGTCCAGATAATTGTGACGACCTTACTCTTCAAAAAAACGGAGAAAAGCGCCTTTTGGATACAGTAAACCTCTAAAAAAGCTGTAAAAGCTCAAATAACGCATAAAGATAAGTATCTCAAAGAATAAATAATTGGGGTTTTGTTTAGTCCCACATCGAATGAGTGCCAATTTTTTGCTAGTTATATAAATAGGACAGTCCAAATTACTAAATGTAATGAGAAATATATTATGTGTCGCATATGGTATTGGAGCATGTTCTTAAATTAAAAAGAACGCGCTCTGATATCAAATGTTATAAATAAATATATTTCTTATTTTTTATATTTTATTTAATTCTTTTATTTTCTTTGTTCCGAGGCGTAAGGTGCAATAAAATCTAGAAGAGGCACCCCCTAGATCACCACCTTAAAATGTGAAATTATATGCTGTGCATAATACGGGTACGACTTAGGTATGTGCCGCCCTCGATACTTGATAGATTCGGCTGTTGTTGGATGAAATATTAAGGGTTTGTTGGGATGCCAAAAAGGAGGCTGAGTATCAGGAGGTTTTAGGGTGGTTGGGGCACCAAGATTCTACTAATCCCATTGCTCTACCTGCGTCCAAAGCGCACTAATTATGTGAAGCAACACATAGACCCCATATAAAAACTCACATAACACAATCTCATCATATATCTTGCTTCTCTTCGGTGGTTGGGATTTGCTAGACAATTTTACAGAGAGCCATTTCGCGGCTGACTTTTGCAAGAGAGAACAACCACTTAGGCCTACCTTTAAGTAGACTGTCTTATTCATTTAATTCATCTGAGGTGGCTATTCTCCCATGCAAATGTCAGTCGTGAAATGGCTCTCCGTGAAATTACCTAGTAAATCCATCGGTAGTTCATCGTTCGGGTTGTAAATCTGCTCTTAATTTTTATTTATTTGTTTATTTATTTTGTGTTTTTTTTTTTTTTGCCGGGGGCTCCATTGACCCTGGTAGGGCATCTTATGGTCCAAAAGACCATTTTGCCATCTTGTAGAGTTGTAGTTGTAGTTAAAGCCCTGAACATGATCCCTAACGTTGTCGTTGAGTACCACCTTAGTTTTGTTTGCAGTTTTTTATTTTCTATTTAATCACCCAAAATATCAGTCAGGAATGGGCTACCTGCTCTCACCAACAGTGAAATATTGGGGGAAAAAGTTATTCAATCAAATAAATCGTGAAATCAGAATAAAAAAAAAGAGAAAATGAACAAAGTAAAAAAAAATCAATAAAAAACTATGTTGAACCGTCAAAATATTGGATCGAGCATGATTTTTTTGGCTTGACCCGATGTTTTGACGATTCGACTCACTTTTTACTGGTTCGACCCGATATTTTCCATGTTCAACCCGGTTTTAATTTTGACGGTTTAACTAGATTTTTACCCATTTTTATCATATTTGTAATGATTAGTGCCAATTTTTTTATTAATTTGATAGTTTGGTGCCTACATTCATGAATTTAATTAGAACAAATAGACAAAAAATCAACATAATATGAAATAATAGACAATACATCAGAAGAAAAGTGAAAAAAAAATCAGGTTGAATGGAAAAATCAGATCGAATCGTTAAAAAATCAGGTCGACCTGAAGATCAAGCTTGACCCGCTCCTTACCCACCAATATATTTGGTATAAAATTGACAATTGAGAAAGTAAATCATTTATGGAGGTAAATTTGTGGTACAAGGAACACTAAAAAAATACACCTAATTTCATGCCCATTTTATGGTGCACAAAGAAACAAGTAAAAAAATTAAGATAAAAAATTATTTCAAAAAATCTTACGCTAGTAAATCTGACTTTCTTAACTTTTACTGTGTCCATTTTTGGTCGAAAGGAACAGAGCCTTAGAGAAATATCAATGAACATTTAAAACAAAGGGATTTGCTAAGGACCATTGCAGAAGGCATTTCGGGAACCGCTATTGCATGAGAGTGCAGCCACCTCAGATGCATTAAATGAATAAGACAAAATTTGTTGAAAAGTGAGCAATGTGGCTGCACTCTCATGCTACAGCCGCTCCGCGAAATGCCTTATGCAATTATCCCTAGCAAATCCCTAAAAAAGAGGCCTAATATTTTTTACTCAATCAGAAAATGTCTTTTGATTTAGAATTGTCTACACAATGCAATTTTGGCCTATGGCTCACCGGCATTAATGTGACCCTGACATGTGCCACGTGTACAATAGAGATTGGAGAGAAGTGGTAAAGTCTCTGGGGCCACCTATAGCTTTCCGGAGAATTGTG